>NC_134858.1:121061025-121686650 GCF_049852395.1 Peromyscus maniculatus bairdii
AGACTTTCTTTCTCCAGGTTTGACAAGCAACTCGGTCATATGCTGTCTAGAAATGATGATGTAGCAGGGTTTCACAGGCAGGGCTGGGCTCGCCAGCCTGATGTGCACTGTAATGCCACTTCCGTGGGGCAGAGTAATCTCAGATGCTTCTAAAGGAAGAAGCAAGAATTGACATGAGCAAGGGATACAGTCTGTAAACTTACCATGGTCCCCCTGGCCTGGGAAGGGGGACAGCATGAAGTGACAGAGTTGACTTTCCCAATGGCAAAAATCCTGGACCTGCTGTCTGGGTAGGAATACCACCTCTTGTTAAGTTAAAAAAGAAAGTTAACTTAAAAAAATTATCTTTATTTTCTGTGCATTGGTGTTTTGCCTGCATGTACGTCTGTGTGAGGCTGTTGGATTCCCTGGAACTGGAGTTACAGACAGTTATTAGCTGCCATGTGGGTGCTGGGAATTGAACCTGGGTCCTCTGTAAGGACAGCCAATGCTCTTAACCACTGAGCTATATCTCTCCAGCCCTTGGGCTATTAACTTTAATAAAAAAATAAAAGCCACGCTGCTGATCTCCTGGGTAGTGTGTTTTCAGATCCCTATACATGCAGCATTAATGACAAGCAGAGACATTGTCCTGCCTCGTTTCTTTATGACTTTGGCTGCTGTGGGGCGGCGGTGGCAGCGGCGGTGGTGGTGGCGGCGGCGGCGGCGGCGGCGGCGGCGGCGGCGGCAGCAGCAGCAGCAGCGGTGGCAGTGGGGGTGGGGTGGGGTGGGGTGGGGTGGGAGGGTGGGGGAGATTACAGTTGCATCTGTCTGCAGAGACACTTGTCTGCAAAGAGCTGCTGCAGCTGCTTCTTGCCACAAATGCTTTACAGGCCAAGAGTATACGTTTGTACCACAGAGGACAGGACATCTGCTAAAATTAGAGGTAAAATATACTGGCCCAGCCTAGTGGTGCAGGCTCATCATCTCAGCTCCTTAGTAAGCTGAGGCAGGAGGATCAATGTAACCAGCTATTTTATGCTTTTGCCTTTCCTACCACGGTGGGCTATATATCTCTTCTTCAACTGTAATCTCAGAAAAACTCTCCTTCCTCAAGACACTCCATGTCAGGTATTTGGTCATGGCAATGAGGAAAGTAACTAATAGAGTCTCATTCACACAGCAGCTCTCTCTGACCAGCTTTCTGCAGTGCTCCTCCTCCCTCACCCAGACGTCCTGGGCCCCCTCGGTTCCTCTGGCTCTAGTCTCTAGCCTGAGGGCACCCTGCCATCTGCCCAAGTTGCCCCTCTCACTACCAGCAGGCAAGCTCCCATAGGAGGACAGCAGAACTCACCATCTTGCTCAGCAGTAGTCTCAGGACACAGAAAACTTCAAGCCCCCAAATGATTCTATACATAGGTACAGTCTGGCCTTGTCTTTTCTTGCATTTGATTGCTCACAAATATATGACCACTCCCTTACTTCGGTGAGGACCAATTAATCTTCCCTGGGGTAAAAATGCTTCGTCCTGAAATAGTGTGACAATTGAACCTTCCAAGATTCAAAATCCAAGGAATTCTTTAAGACAGCAGATGGCGCTGAGACCCACATTCAGAATTGTGGTGTTCGGTTTTATATCTGAGCTGTCTTATCACAGCCCCTGTGTTGTTTTTGCAATTGTAAAACTGTCTTCCATACTGACTATAAAAGGCTTGCAGTTCCCTTTGTCAATTACATTGAATTTTATAAAACATGTGTATCATGATGTCAGTTTCATTAGCCATAATCATTCGGTCGATGAACACTTACTGTATGCCTAGCATGTGTCATTAAGAGATGGGGGTTTTATTTGGATTAATAAATGGAGAGAAACCCGTTCCAGGCCAACAAAAAAAAAAAAAAAAAAAAAAAAAAAAAGGCTTGCAGTAATCCTCTCTCTAGGTTTGGTTTCCACCCTTCACAACAGCCTCCAAGCCTGGGTAGCCAAGTCCAGCTAATTCAACATCAAGGGCAGTCAGGTTGTGATGCTACCAGTTTCCTTCATTCTTACTCCTGTTTTTTTCACCTTTTAGCCAAACCATAAATGAACATAATTACTATTGTTAATTAATGTCTTTTGTTTCTTCTCCTCCTTCTCCTTTTGTTTTGTCTTGTTTTTTTTTCAAGACAGGGTTTCTCTGTGTATCCCTGGCTGTCCTGGAACTCACTCTGTAGACCAGGCTGGCCAGAACTCAGAGATTTGCCTGCCTCTGCCTCCAGAGTGCTGGGATTAAAAGCGTGCGCCACCACAGTCTGGCAATTAGTATCATTTTAATTGGTAGATACAAGGCAGCTAGATCAGCAGTTGTGGAGCTGGAGTAGGGAGAGGGAAGGAGGCCCAGGAGACTCTGAAGGATGCAGAAGTTGCTGCAGGTCTTGACTAGTGTGGTGACGGCCTATGTTATACAGATGTCAATATCTATCAGTCCGTACCCCAGATTGTGATGGCATTTTATGTTATAGCTTAATACATTAAAAAACAAGTTCAATGTTATACCTTAATACATAAAAAAAAAGAGTTCAAATGCCATACTTTAATATACAAAAATAAGTGTTCATAAAAAGTCACAAATACATCTAGAATACAGTTTAATGTTTTGTGGGGGCTATCTTTCCTCAAAGAGTACATAAACATTTCAAATCTCTTGAATTTATAACTAGATTCAGAAGACCAAAGCAGAGTTTACCAAAATCTCCCTCTCAGGTAGCTTCTGTTTGCAAGCAGGCCAGGACCCAAAGTAATTTTGATAATTGCCATTCATTCTGTTATTAACAACAGCCAAAGAAAAACACGTGATGTCTTTTAGAAATTCAGGATTTTTAGAATCTTTGAAATCAGATATTTATTCAACAAATACTTTCTGGGTTTGTAATAGATTCCAAAGGCCACACTTGGTACAAATAATTTACTGACAGGCCAGGCATGGTAGCACAGTCTATAATCCCAGTACTTGGGAGGCACAGGCATGCTGATCTCTGTGAGTTCAAGACCAGCCTGGTCTACATAATAAGTTCAGGCCAACCAAGGCTATACAGTGAGACCTTGCTCTAAAAATTAATTAATTAGTTAATTAACAGGAATATCCAGAGTCCCTGCCCCCAGGGAGCTAATAGTCTAATTTGTCAATTTAAAAAAATAACAAAATTCCCAGACCTGGTGGGTCTGACATAAAATCCGTTCATCTGTACTAGAAGCACTTTTAAAAATTTATTTCTTTTTATGAGTTGTCCTGTCTGTGCACTATGTGTGTGCCAGCAGAATCCAGAAGATGGCATCAGATCCACTCTGGACCTGGAGTTAGAGGCAGCTGAGAGCTGCCCTGTGGGTGCTGGGAACTAAATCTGGGTCCTCTAGAGAACAGCCAGTGCTCTTAACTACTAACCCATTGCTCTTGACCCTGGAAGTTTGTTTTTTGGTTTTGGTTTTTGTTTTTGTTTTTTCTAGCACTTTGACACTCACTTTCAGCTTTTTATTTTTCCATCATGAAGAGCCAACTATTCCCATCTAACTAGTGAGCACAGCAGTGGTTCCTCCACAGAGCAGAGTAGTCACTGTTGTGGACATACTCTCTATTTTGGGTCTAGACAACCCAGATTTTCATATGAATTCATTATGCTCTGACTCCCAACAGACAACTGAGTTCCACTCTCCGGTGCATGGTGCCGCCCAGCCACTGTGCCTTTGCTACAATTTGAATATGAAACGTTCCCAAAGGTCCATGTGGCTTGGTCCCTGATGGATACTATTTTGGAAGGTTTTGGAGACTAGGAAGTAGGACCTAGCTGGAGGAAGTGGGGGTATCTTGTTCCTGGCCCCTTCCTGTCTCCATGTGCTTCCTGTCCACCATGAAGTGAAGAAGCCCTCACCACATCCTCCTGCTGCTGTGATGGTCTACACACAGCCAAGCAGCCATGGCCTGACCCTCTGGGATTGAGTCAGAATAAATCTTTCTTCCCTTAAACCATTTTCTCAGTGTTTTAGCAGTGGGAAAGGTAACCAATATGTTGTCCTCAGTGAACCAGATCATTAGCCCCTAGTAAGCTTAAAGGCTAGGTGACTCAGATTGTTAGCCTCTAGTGAGCCCACTAAGCTAGGTAATCAATACATTATCCTCAGTGACCCAGATAATTAGACCCTAGTGAGCCCACTAAGCTTCCAAAGGAAATACTGAGTTAAAGAGTTGTGTTCAGCATTCCCATCCACATTTGCAGCAGAAGGAGGGAGTTTAATTCACAGGCTGTTTTCCTGAGTCACAACCAAGGACTCTTCACTCACATGGCTGCCACATGTATCTGCCCCCCTCATTCTGAATGATATGTAAGACAACAGGAAGGGCAGAGAGGGAATGAGGAGGTAAGGATTCCACCTGGAGCTCCCTAGACCCACTTCAACGCTCTACTGCTTCACCATAGTGAGGGGTCATGGGGACAGTACTGCTGGCATAAAATAAATCAGAAGCTCATTTGATCACAGGTACTTGGAATTTGAGAACATTTTGTTTACATGATTTTTCCTCATACCCACTCAACCATTTATCATACCTTGAAAGAGGAAAAACCAACACTTGGAAGTGAAACCTCAGCCTTCCCACCCATTCCTCTGTTGGGCCCTGGCACACCAGAGCCCTGGATGAAGTTTGGAGGAGAGGAAAGCATTTCTTTCATCTCTGCAAGAATTTCATACTTCATTGGTGGAAAGTTCAAAAGGTTTGTGACCCCAAGTCCAGAGAAATACAGAAAACACTTGCAATACTGGTTTGATTTTGAGGTCTTCTGGGCTGAAAAAATCCAAGTCAACCTTCTCGGGAAAAGGTGTGGGGCCCTGGGGAAAGGTTCTGAGGCCCCAGTTCAGCTCCTGAGTCACACACAGCTCTCTTCAGCTCCCCGCTGTCTTAATTCTCCTTATTAGGGCATCTTCACTCATCCCACCTTGCCTGTGCCTCTCAGGTGGGAATTCCAATGTGTCTAATCATTGTTCATTATTCATATCACAGGATACTCCACAGTTGTCTCTTGTTACTTCTTCCCCCACTGTCCTGTTTCTTACTCCAATTCTCTGTGATGGATTTGAAACGCTAAGGAGCCATTTCCTCCCATATCTGTCAAACAGTTTCTAAGACTGACACACACACACACACACACACACACACACACGCACACGCACACGCACACGCACACGCACACACACACAATTTAAACACTTTTAGATGCCTCAGAACTAGTTGCCTTCATGCTTGGTATGGTTTCTTCTGGGACTCAGTTCATATTCACTTTCTCCGTCCAATCACAACGCACTAGGCAGCATCCCGTCAGGGACAAGGCTAAGCCTGGATACCCTCAGGCCTGGTGCCCTGGATGTCAAGGGAGACAGACACGGAGTGTTAAATGTGAATCAGCATGGGTGATCAGTCATGGTTTGTGTGGGAGTCAGAGTCCAAAGTGGTACATGAGAGGATGATGCTGATGAACGCTGCCCTCTCTTAGAAGATGTCACATTGTGCAGCGACCTCTTCACTCGATGGGCTCACCAGCTCATGTTTCCTGCTTCCATGCTTCAGATCCAAGTTTCTTGGTTGAATATCAGGTAAATGAGTGATTTGCTTCTAGGACTGGGTTTGCAAAACACACCTCATTAACTGATAGCTTGCTCAGAGGATGGGGTGCTCACACTAGGAGGGCCAGGGGAGTGGCACCACAAGGAACACTCACACCCGATCAGTGACTTCTCCCACCTTCATCCCCTGTATCAAGGGATGATTCAGTGTGAGCTAACTATCAGACCTCATCAGAGTCAGTAAGCTGAGGCCACTAAGCAAGTTCAAAATACTCTGAAGACACTGGGGTTTAGCCATCAGTTACTGTCTGGAGGTATATGGTGCTGGCCATGGAGTTTGGGCTTCCTTCCCTTGTTGGGACCAGAATGTTTTCACAGCTGTGTGTTGGGGTGAATAGAGTAGATTTAGAATTGGGTTGCTGTGCTGCATGCTGCTGTGTCTGCTTGGACAAACTGCTTAGGGATAAAAATGTAACTATTTTGAAGTCTGAATGAGTTAAAGTATTCATAAAGCACTTAGGAGGGTTTGAGAGTCAATCAATATTCACCATGTTTACAATGGAACTTTTCACTGCTAGTGGTAGTGATGGTAATTAGGGAATAGTGTCCAGTATAGTCCAGTACAGTCCAGCATCACCAGCTTGCCTGAGCCCGGAGCCTAGAATCCTGGCTAGTGGGGCAGAGCCTGGTTGAGGCCAGGATAGCTCCTTCAGGACAAACGCCTAGCATACTCTCACTCTGAGGCTGTGTAGTGCAAGCGAAACCTCACATTCTGTCAGCCTTCCTGCTCTGTTCACTGACTGTAATGGCTTTCCCATATTTGTTGACTCATGTGACTCCAGTACTCCTGGAGACTGAGACATGACATCACTTCCCTACTGGTATTGCACTCTGGAGTCAGTTGAAATAGCCTACCTACCCTGCTCAGGGACCACAAATGAGCTGTCCTCTGCATGCTGCCAAGCTACCTAGCAAAGGGGTACTGCTACCATTCTTAGGAAGTAAATAGAGTTGAGTTATTGGCTGCTGCCAAGGGGTGGGGTTACCACCACCCCCACCACCCACTCTGAGAGGGAGTGACTGTCCTGCCAGTCTCCAGCCTGAGGACTAAGGCTCAGACAAGTCAAGGAAGCCATCCAGGCTTCTCCTCTATGACTAAGAAGAGGCAAGGCCAGGCCAACACCAGAGAGGTCTGATACCGGAGCTCAGGGCATGCTGGAAGTACTCACAGATCTAATTCTGCTCTAGGAATTCCACCACAGCCAGGATGAGCTGATGAGAATGGTTTGTTCTCTCTAACATGGTAAATTAAGGCAGAATGAAGCATTTCTGAGAACAGGAAAATTCTGCTAGTCCCCAGTCAACAGCTTCTCTCTCTCTCTCTCTCTCTCTCTCTCTCTCTCTCTCTCTCTCTCTCTCTCTCTCTCTCTCTCTTCTTGTTTTTTAAGATGGGATGATAAACATTCAATCAGGCCTCTGGTGTGATCTGGCAGGAAATGCTTCTTCAGAGACCCCCATCTATCCTGGGCATGTGGACCATGAAACCACTTGTTCACTGGGTGGAGGTCCAGTAGGACCTGGCAAGCCATATAACCACTCTGCCCTGATCCTTCCCACCTTATTCCCTGGAGCCGCTTGGGAAAAGCAGGGCAAATTTCTCATTCTCCTTAAAAAACCACATCAGGTGGAGAAGAGAGGTCAAAGCAGATAGCTGAAGTTAAAAAAAAAAAAAGGGGTTGGATAATAGGACCAGGAACATGGGGATGGCAGGTTAAAAAACTCCTTAAGTCATCTCAGTATTCCAAGAATCACATTCAAAGACCTTGGGGCTTAAGGGACATGAACTGCCTAAAGAGACCCACAGTCCTATCCTATCTTCTCAGAACACAGACCCACAGTTGTCTCTAAAATAACCTACTATTTCCATAACCCTTAGAGCAATGACAGAGGAGAATAAGATAAAGTTCCATAAGCGGTGTTAAGATCCCATGTGTAAGCCTACTCAATCCAACCCAGTGAGACAGCTGATCAAGACTGTCAGGGGCATCTATTTACTCCTCTCTTCATTCCTAAGCTCTTAACAAAGGAAATGATATTCAATGATGCAAATTATCTACCTTACAAAGCTACAAAACCATTTCCAAAAGCAGTACTAGTGGCCAGCTATGAAAGGGCTTGCGATTTAATCCATCTTTCAAAGTGGTGACAGGTTTATGTGGAGTCATCCAAATCCTTCTGTAGTATTTATGCCCAAAGACACAGGGCACATAGTACATGATGATACATGTACTATGATGAAGGCTGAATGAGCCTGCAACAAATGGACACACAGCCCAGCCAAGACATCACCATGACTCCAGATGGAATCAAACCATATCAGGTGGAGAAGAGAGATCAAAGAGGATAATGAAGTTAAAAAGCTACGTGATAAAAGGACGAGAACATGGGGGCTACAGAAACAACAGCTTCTGACCACTGTACGTAATTCGTGATGATGAGGCATGCTACAGGACTACTTCAAGTCATGGCAACATTCTATGAAATGTTAGAAAGATTGGTTCTGTCATACCTCAAAGTGTGGGTCATAAAAGTCACTGAAAACCACAATGTTAAGCAGGAAGAACCACAATATGGTTCAAACAACTCACCAGTTGTTTGACACACAAGGATGGTGTGTTGAACACATCCGAAGGGTCCCTTCCCCACCTGCTTGGATGTTTATAGGCTTCTGGGTTTCCTGTTCCCCTACTTTTCTTCTCTTCTTGTTTTCCTTTGTTTTCTTGAAACAGGGTCTTGTGATCAACTCAAGCTGACCCTGAACTTGGTCTACTGGACTTTGGACCACCAGACCTGGCAGAAGGTAGTCTTTTAAACATCAAACACTTTAGGACTACTGGTGATTAATAACAGAGCTATCCTATAGTTAATCTCAGGGTCTTATTAATGGTTTCCTTTAGGCCTCAGACATCAGAATACCTTGTTTTCTCCCTTTTTTTTTTCAAGATCACATTTTTAAAAAATTATGCGTGTATATATGTGCATGTGTGTTTGTATATGTGTGTATGTGCAAGTGTGTCTGTATAAATATGTGCACATGAGTGCAAGTGCTTGAGGAGTCCAGAGAAGATATCTGTCCCCTGGAGATAATTATGGGCAGTTGTAAGCTACCTGACGTGGGTGCTGGGAATTGAACTCAGGTAATCTAAAAGAGTAGTGCATGCTCTTAACAGTTGAGCCATCTCTCCATCTGATAACTGGTACTCTTAAACACATATCTTTTGCTATACTTACAACACTGGACAGAGTCACAAGCTCAAATATAAAAGGCATAGTAGGGAGGAAGTATTCTTGTTGAACAGACAGTGCATGCTCTATCAGGTAATTTGCAATCCTGATTTTTTTTTTTTCTAAAACATATCAATAGTCCCTAACCTCTCCCCTCCCCCATTTATAGCCACTGGCTATCTATTTGGAGCTATCTGGATGGTGAAATGTGGAAGGCAAAAGGCCAGAGCACACAGAGAACCTCCAGTCTGTAAGCTAAAGGGACCTTGTTACCAAAATGACCTGGGACTGGGCTTGATCTTTTCAAGACTTTCCAAACAAGAAAAACAAAGCCAAACTCATTGAGTTGGCTCAGTGCTAGGCCTTATAAAAGCCGATAAAAGCTAAAACGAAAACCAAATGATATTCATCAAGTTGTTCTTCAGAGAAAATTGCTCTGAGGAGTAAGGCATGCATGGCCATCCTTTCTCAAATCCTAGTAACTTAACACTATCCTTTCTACACAACCAAATTCTTTTTTGCTTGTTAGTTTTTTTTTTGAGACAGGGTCTATGTTGCCCAGGCTGTCCTTGACTCTGGATCCTCCTTTCTGCCTCAAGAGGGCTGAAATTATAGGCATTGCACCATCACAATACTGGGCTCCACAACCAAACATCCATCTATCTATCTATCTATCTATCTATCTATCTATCTATCTATCTATCTATCTATCTATCTATCTATCTATCCACCCACCCACCCCTCCATCTATCTATTTGGGTTTTTGGAGGCAGGGTTTCTCTGTGTAGCCATATATATATATATATATATATATATATATATATATATATATATATATATATTTATTTATGTTTTTGGAGACAGGGTTTCTTTGTGTAGCCCTGGCTGTCCTGGAACTCACCCTGTAGCCCAGGCTAGCCTCAGACTCACAGAGATCTGCCTGCCTCTGCCTCCCGAGTGCTGGGATTAAAAACCACTGCCTGGCTTGTTTTGTTTTTTTGAGACAAGGTCTCTCTATGTAGCCCTAGCTGACTTGGAACTTGATGCAATGGGTAGACCAAGCTGACTTTGAACTCACAGAGATATACCTGCCTCTGCCTCTACACCTGCACTCTACAAATAATTTCTCGAAGAAAGCAATCTCAGACTTTTTTGAAGATAAGACTATACTTCAGAAATTCATTTTAATGTAACAAAGCTACTGACTGCTAGTGACTCTTAGCTTTTAATTTTTTTTTTAATTTAAAAATATTTTAGCTGTAGTCCCAGCACTTGGAAGGTAGAGGCAGGAATTCAAGGCCAGCCTTGCCTATAACAAGTTTGATACCAGCCTTGGCTACTTGGCTACATGAGACCCCATCTCAATAATGTTGCATTAAAGGCGAAAGTCTGGTAATAGAAGACAAATCAGTGGTTGCCAAACAGGAACTGATTGTAAAGGGGTCAGGAAGAACTTTCTGGGGAGTTTTTCAGTGTTATACACACTCAGCAGGACCTGGACAAACAAGCCATTGAGATTGGTGAATTTTATGGCCTTATGCCTCAGTAGAGTTAAAAACAACAAAAAGCATCCTTCACATTTAGATAAATAAAGCATAAAGTAGAAGGATTGACCATTAAACACCCTTTCTTATTCTTGAATCTGCTTCTTTTCCCAGAGGCAACCACCACAGCCAGGTATGGTCTTCCTGAGCTAATCTACAGCTATGTGTGTTCACCTATACCACTTCCATTTACTTTCTGTTGCCAGAGGCTGCATGTCATAGCTGCTTTTTGGACCTTTGTTTCCTGCCTGGGCATCAGTCCACAGCAGTTTACACAAATGTCACCTCATTCTTTCAAAGGCTGCCTGGCACTGCACTGGATATAGCAGAACAGAATCCAGCTACTTCCCTCCTAATAATGGACCTGGAGGCTGTTTCTAATCTCCAGGCACTGAGCAAGGATAAGATGCCTACTTAGAGTTGAAAGGTTCCAATGGGACACACTTCTGCCAGCTTCCCTGGCTCATTGCTGAAAGGAACTGCAACAGAGCAGAAGCCTGTATCTAGAAAATGTTAATTCAAGGGGGTAGAGATGTAGCTCAATTGGGAGAGTACTGACCTAACACACAAGAAGCCAAGAGTTCATTCTCCAGCACTGCACAAAGCAGGGGTAGTGGCACATGTCTTTCACCTTAGCATTTCGGAGGTAGAGGCAGGAGGATCCAACATTCAAGGTCATTTTCAGCTATAAAGAGAATTTGAGACCAACTTCAGCTGCAAGAGACCCTACCCCGAGTAAACAACAACTTCCACCCCTCAACAGCATCCTACATGCACGCAACCACAAAAATCAAAGGATGGAACCCAGGTCTTCATGCATGCAACTGAGTTACATTCCTAGCCCCTGTGCAGGCTTCTGCAAGATGACCCTAATACTGTTTACTATATAAACCATGTCTTCTTGTTCTGACAAGATAAGAGCTTGCTCCTGAAATTTAATCCAAGAGCTAAAGTGTCTGATAAGACTGTTAGCATTCTAGGCCAGTTCTGGACTAATACCCCATCTCTCAGCAGGGAGGGATTAGAGGCCAGGGCTCCAAGGGACAGCCAGCTCTGGTTTCACATGCAGCTTGCTCAGCTCAGCTTGAGTGTGTAGTACTTGGTCATAAGGAAAGCTGCAGTCCTGAGAGACTGGTGTGGCATTTCAATTGAGTGTGCTGACTGAGCTATACAGAACCTGCCTGGTCAGTTCCTTGGCTAACAGGAAATTCATGTGTGAGTAGACACTAACAGTGTTTAAGAATGTGTTCTGAGTGTCATGGGAAACAACTTAGAGCTTCTAATTTAGCAAGTTCACTTCTAGGAATTTCCCCTGAGAGCCCTCACACATGCTCAAAGTGAGCTCTAGTGGGCTGAAGCACATGTTGCCACACTGAATCTCACAAGATGAACTATGATGAAATGAACGGTCACAGTTCTGAGCAGTGGAAGGATCTGCTCTAGGTCAGCAGGGCTGAGTGACTTACACACACCCTCCCAATGGGACCTTGGCCAGCTTCCAGGTATTGCTATTTCTATGTTGTACCTGAGGTCAGTCTTAGGTTAGGTAACCTGTCCAGTTGACCTAGTTAATAAGCAGTGGTGTCATGATTTGAACCCTATGTTACCCAGTTACTGTGTAGATGAGACCTTCTGTCCTGGAGAGAAGACCCAGAAATCTTACTAGTCTCCAGAAACTCTGGAAGTTACAACTTTCATGAGCCCTCACCCTAAGGTTGTAAGGCACTAAACATTGTGTAGAGAAAACTCTTCAGTGTCCCTACAATTGTAGAGAGAGCTCCATTGATACAGCTTTCATGAGCCATTTCCCATGCTGGAGTGGGCTTTCCAATGATGCGACTGCCTATTTGTTCCTGTAAGTAACCCCAATAAACTCACTGGCTCATTAAACTAGACTTAGGTGGAATCAATTCTTTGGTCTATTACTGATATACTATCTGGGGTGAAGAGACATTTGTTCACATCTTCAACTCCAAAGCTCAGCGGCTGAGCAAAATGGTTTCCAGGAAGAGAGTCAGGCCCTTGCCACCATGAGGGACATTGTCCAGGGATATGGGGACTACAGCAGTGAGCAAGACCCAGAAGCAAATACCATAGTGACTGAGAAACGCTGGTCATATGTATCCTTTGTGATGCTGAGCTAGGCTTGTCAACTGGACCATGGAGAGCAGATGGCCTATTGCCTCAGACTGAACCCTCCCAAGACAGTCTCCAGCAGGACAGACAGAATTCCAGCATGCACAGAGGTTGTGAGGCTCTTGAAGAGCAGCTCTCTACTCTGACTGTTAGGCCAATTTGCCAGGAGTCCAGGACTTTGCCTACTCCATAGGCTCATAGTCCTTCCAATGCAGGGGTAGTTCAATTAAAATTTAAAGCTGACTTTGGAGTTGGAGAATGGCTCTCTCCTTCTTTAAACTCAAGCATGTTGTTAAAAGGAAAATGCAAACTCCCTGTATCATGCCAGAAGAAAAGAGCCATCTTCTGCTATGCGACAGGAGAAAAACAAATTAAGGGACTATTCTATTACTAATCTCAACTCTTTGATTCTATTCTGATTCTTTAAACTTTTCTTAAAGTATGAATTTTATATCAAAATTTACAAGATTAATATATATAGATAGATATACATTTTAAACTTTGTTAAGATATGAATGGTCATATAGAGTACTAACTAATTCTAGAAAAAAGGCTTCAATTAGCTGCATATATATGTCTTTGTGTTCGAGTCTCTTATCAGTTTTCTGCAGGAAATCACAGCCAGGCATAACATCAACTGAAGTCTCCAGGAAGAAGATGGGGGCCCACAACAACAATTATTCCACGTGGACAATAATAATATCACTAAGCTGACAAACATCATCTACAGATCAGCTTTGAGCTACAAAGTGCTCACAGCAGTTTTGAGAGGGCTAGCTGAGATGACCCAGTTTCAAAGACTACTTGAATAAGGACTTGAGATAAACCCTGAACTTTGGCATTATACACAGACTAGATAATGAAGGATATAGTTACCTTTCCTAGAATTTGACAGTTAACCAACGCCCACATTCCCAAAGAGGTGGTGTGGGGAGAGTGTTTTTTTTTTTTTTTTTTTTTTTTTTTTTTTTTTTTTTTTTTTTTTTTTTTTTTGTCTTTTAATGGGTTTTGGGTCTGGGATAATTTTCATTGTTTAGGGGGGTTGGTTACAAGTTGTTGTCAAGGGTTAGGAAAAGGGCTAAGCAAAGGAGATTAGATTTAAGATTCTTGTTTTTAAAAAAAAAAGAAAGAAAGAAAAGAAAAAGAAAAAGACAATTACTAGTTTTAAATACTTTACATTGGATTGGATTGTTTTATATTATATACAAATTATATATATTGAAATGGATATTGTTAGAAAATGCTATATGTATATTTCTAATTGTACTTGTACCATTCATTTAACAATGTAATTTTCTGATCCTTGAATGTTATTATTACCAACTATTAGGATATAAAGAAATGAAAGTTAGTAGTTAGACATAATAGAACTTGTAGTCATATTAGGTATGTTTTCAAGATTGAGTAGATATATTTTAGATAGACAGGTCATCTTCAAACCCTTCAGAGATCTACAGAATATGGCATTTAAAATGTTTTAATAACTTAGAAAATTTTTCTTTTTGTTATGACTATAAGACATGTTGGCTCCTGGCAGTACCAATCTACTTCAGAGAAAATATGGGCATTGAAGAAACTGCATATGGAGTTAACTTTCATTGTGGCAAAAGTTAGCCACTGGACAACAAAGTATCCTCGAATCAACTGCTGACAAACAGAACAGACAGGACATGAAACAAAGGACTACTGATTCTTGCCAAGACAAGTGTGGTTATAGCTTTATCAAAAGGCATCTTCTGAGGCTAGGACAGTATGGCACCATCCCTGAAGTGGCCTTTGCAATCCAGAAAAGGTACAGTGCCCTTTTCTTTGAAGTCAGCTGAACAGGCAGTGGGCCAATGGCTTCTGATGTGCAGTGGAATAACAGCTGAAACAGTTATTTTTGAAGCATAACTAAGCTCACGCCTCTCAATAGTAGACTGGCATTTAGTAGAAGGATATGGAGAAGAACAGGATGCTGAGATGAAGCCACACACACACATAGCCAAGAAGAATGGACAGCTGAATTAAAAAACCATCAACAATTTCCAGAATTTAAAATTCTGAATCATGACATGACACTAGTGGAATTCAGGTGTTTCTGGTACATGGACTGCTCTCACCCAATGTGAGATCGAACTATTGACCTTGTTTACATCCTACTTCACAAATGAGTCTGTCAGATACGCTAAGCCTATAGGTTGAAGATGATGCCCCAACACTGTGGAGAAACCTCAGGTGACTGTCCAGGCAGCTGGCTGTTTCTGTCAACTCACATTATTTTTGGAAGCTGCTTGCATGCACTTCCTGTTTTTATTTTTTATTAGGTAATATTATTTTCCTTCTTGGATCTCTGAGGGAGTTGAAGATTAGTTAGTTATAGTTGAAGGTTAGTTAGGACAGAAAGTGAATTAGGTACATTTTGGACTTACCAAAATAGTATAGATAATGGAATTATTTTCTCTGAATTTGTCAAATACAAATGGACTAGACATTGTTTAGGTATTTATTACTTGTATATATCGGATATAGTTATTGTACTTTTGTATATAGTTTCTCTTATGTTAGTTATAACCTTTTTCCCCTTTTTCTTTTTATTAAAATAGAAAAAGGGAAATATGGTGATATTTTATTTGTACTGAAATGTGATTTTATTTGTATGTTAATAAATAAAGTTGCCTGGGGGGTCAGAGCTAATAGCAAGCCATCGCAAAAACTAGGCGGTAGCGGTACACACCTTTAATCCTAGATCTTGGGAGGCAGAGCTAGGCGGATCTCTGTGTGTTTAAGGATACAGCCAGCATGGAGACACACACCTTTAATCTCAATACCAACTATAGAAGACCTGGAGGTCTGTACAGACAGGCAGTGATGAGGTGGTCATGTGGTTGGGTTTACAACCAATGAGAAGGCAGAACAGAAAGTCTATATAAAGACAAACACACAGGAAGTAGCTCTCTTGCTGAAGAGGATAGCTGCAGCAGTGAAGGGTAAGGCCCTTAGCTCTGACCTCTTGGGCTTTCATCTTTGCATTGGCTCTGTGTTTCTTATTTAATAAGATGATTACTTCTACAGGGGTTTCATCTCCTGGAAGGTGCATACCATGGTGGCTTGGGGACAAGTGTGTATAAGCTATTCTGGAGCTACATGTTTTCAGAGTTGCAATAGGCTGATATTTGCACCTCGAGATGAGTAAATCGTCCTGTTCAGATGAATGCAGCTCATGCCTAGACCTATCCTACCCTGTTAACAGCTCCCAATAAGAGCACATGGTTCCGAGAACCAGAGACACACTCTCACAGCCCCAGGGTTTTATGATGTGGCAGATGGGTAGGCAGTGGATAGATCCTTTCTGATGCTTGAAAAGGATGAACACAGAAACCATATGCTGAAGATGGGTGAGCCAGAAAGTGGAAGAGGCCTGGGTCCCCTTATCTTGCCTAGAGGAAAGCCTGTTTTGTATTTTCTGTGAGCAAAAAATAAATATCCTTGTCTGGTGAAGTAGCTCAGAAAGTAAAATGCTTGCCTTGCATGCATGAGGACCCGAGTTTGATTCCCCAGAACTCACATAAAGAAAAGAAAGAAAGAGAAAAAGAAAAAAGCCAAGCATGGTGCCAACACTGGGGAGCAGAGACGGGTATTGATCCCTGGGACTTGCTGGCCAGCCAAACTTGCCTACTTGGTGAGTTCCAGGTCAGTAAGAGACCCTGTCTCAAAAACATGGCAGATGACTCCTAAGGAATGACACCTAAGGTTGACCTCTGGTCTCTACACACATGTGCACAAATGCAAACTATGCCTGCAGAAACATACATACCCCCATTCACAAAGAAAGAAATATGTGAGCTAGGATGCATATTTGGTATTGAGAGTTTCAGCGTTCAGGATGTGCTTTACCTGAACCATCAGACTTAGCTCAAAACTAACTGTGCATGGATGGAAATTCTAAGCTGCTAGAGCCCCAGGCCTGAGCACAGCCTCCTAATACACAGTGATATTCTGAAATGGTCCAGAGACATGAAGAACACACAAAGTGTGCTCATGAAGGACAAGGCACACAGAAGAAGCCAGGGAATGAAGACCAAGCTCAAACACTCTTTTTAGACACTTGTTAGGAGAATGAGAAGAGGTTAACACACAGGGACACCAGTCCACTGGTGTTAGTGTAACAAGAGAAGCGATCAGAAAGCAAACAGCCAGGGGATGGGGTGAATGTGACGTTACGGTCCACAGTTAAAGGTGCTGTTTGGGAAGCTTATGGAACCTTTAGGAAGTAGAGCCTTGCTGGAGGAAATGCATCACTTGGGGGCGGGCTTTGAGGATTTATATCCTGGACACACTCCCTGTTCTCTGTCTCTCTGCTTCCTATGTGTGGATGAAAATGTGACCAGCCAGCTTCCTGTTCCTGCCACCGTATTTCCCTGCCCTTTGCCATGCTTTCCCTGCTACAGTGAGATTGAGCTCTTCTACCCCCTGTTTTGCACTGTGGTCACATGTCACTTAGTAGGATACATCTGGAAAATGTGACATTGGCCATTTCACAATGTGGCGCAAATGTCATTGAAAGTATCAACACAGACCTAGAAGGTACAGAGCCACTGGTAGACCTGGTTCTTGATGAAGTCAAGCTGCATGATAACAGGGGTAACTGATGGTATAACATGGAGTACTGCTGTACAGGAAAATGAACACTCTAAAGTAACAACAGATGTATGATAAACACACAAGTTCTTGCCTCTTTGTTTACCACTACATTCATCTTCTAGGCTACTCACACTATATATTTATACAATGGCATGTAAGTTAACTTTACCAAGTTAGCACAAACATGAGTGACATACCTTGCACTCCATATGGGGACAGCTATGCAATAGAAATTTTTGCTTTGATTTGTTTGAGACAGGGTCTTGCACTCAGACTCTCCTGCCTCTACCTTCTGAGTGACAGTAGCAACTTCATCTGCACTGTGATCTCAGGAGCTGGCTACTGCTCACATGGCTGGTTGTTGAACCAACCCTGTTTCTAAATCCTTGAATATGAACAACAAAAAAAGAACACCCCCAACACACACACACACCCCCAGACACAACTAGGTATAGTGTCACACATTTGTAATCCTAGTACTCAGAGGCAGAATCAGAAAGGTCACTGCAAGTTTGGTGCCAGCTTGGGCTACATAGGAGTTCCAGGTCAGCCAGGAATACATAGTGAGATCCAGTCTCAAAAAACCACCTCCAATAACACAATACATACAAGCTCACCCACTGGCAGGTGGCTAGAAGCCTGTGCACTAGGAGAGATGGGGAAGTTGCATATTTCCATCACGGTGGCTTCTGTTTTGGCTTAGCCCTTCAATCTAGTGTTTCTGAAGTACTAATAGCAACACAGATCACCATGGTTCTTAAAGCAATGGAATAAATTGTGTTTCAAGAAAATCACCTAGAAATGTTCCTGCTTCCAGGGCTTTTCTGACATGCTTAGGAAACCTGGTGGGATTTAGAGACGTTCTGCTGGGAAAGGTAAGACAAGGGTGACTCACAAATCAGTCACCTCAGCTAAGCATGGCAGTGCACACCTGTAATCCTGTAATTGGGAGATAATAGCATACACCTTTAATCTTAGCATTCAGGAGGCAGAAGCAGATGGATCTCTGTGAGTTTGAGGCCAGCCTGGTCCAATGGTAAGTTCTAGGACAGCAAGGACTATGTACAGAGACCCTGTCTCAAAAACTAAAAAAGATAAATTAAAATAAAAATAAAAGAATTCTTAATGAGAGGGGGGGGAGAGAGAGAGAGAGAGAGCACATTCCTAGAATAAATGCAAACACAGTACTAAGTCCTATGTGGGTCTTTTTTTGCTGTTTTTAAATCAAGGGCAGTTTCTAGGATGCAGACAATACCTCAAGGCTGACCAAAAGTCCCGAGTATCACCTCAGTGTCCCTGTAACCCAGCTGGGTTATCTCAGGCAAGTTACTTCAGCTCTCTGTGCCTACCTCTTTGCTTGGGAATATGAAGGCCCATTCATGCCTCCCCTGTCTACATTTTCTCAGGACAAAAAGAGCCTAATTTTTAATTGTTCAAAGATTATGACTTCTATTTCCTCCATCAAAGTTACTCTGACCAACGTCTATTTTGGAAACATATGTTTATAGCTCCAAACAACACTTAAAAAGATGTACTGAGAGTCTCTGCTTGTGTTCCATGTGCCAGGAACTGAAGAGATCAAGTGCCAGTAGAGACCCTGGAGTGTCCACAGAGGGAGGTAAAGTGGGTTACCCTGTGCCAAGAGACCATGTGTGATAAATTACATATATGGCCTGGCAGTCTCCAGTCAATGCTATATGGACTTCACATTTAATAACATTGGTTGATAATTACATGTGTGTATCTATCTGTGTTTCACTACGCATTCTGAACCTGCTGGGGGTACTGCATGGCCAAGCAAAAGGTTAATAATTGTCCCCACCATGAAATAATGAGACTTAGGACATCACGGTGATTGGCTTTCAGGAAGGGATTATTGATGTTAAGTAGGATACCAAACACAAAATAGTAGCTTTCACAGAAAATGTTTCATATGCTTTGGCAGCTTGAAGGAGTAGCAGTAGCCAGAAATTGTAAAAACTACAAACAAGGGATCTGCTTAACGATCGTAGGACCGCAGAGCAATGCTGATAATTAAACCTTATTTAAAAACAAAACCAAAAAACTACCAAATACAAACAAAAGGTTGTGAAGGGATGAGCTGGGGCTGGGTTCTTCTTGTCAGGTTGTCTAGTGTTTTCAGTCTCTCAGAAGAAGGTGATGGGCTAATTACAAGGTTGTGGTAAGTGGCTTGAAATAATTTGATTGGGAGAGAATTTTTATAGTTGGAGTTACAATTAAAGGGTGTGAACTTTTCTTAATTAACAAAGCTGAAGGCCTTAGCCACAAGTCCCCCCATCAGGAGTCTAGGTACTCTCCACTACCTCACACAGTGACCTCACCCTTCCTTCCCATCCCCATTAGCACTGCTGGGTAGAAATGAGTTGAGGTTTGTGCCATAAGCGAGGGTGTGTGTGTGTGTGTGTGTGTGTGTGTGTGTGTGTGTGTGTGTGTGTGTAAGTCAGAGGGCAACTTGACAACTTGGGGAGTAGCTTTTTTACTACTATGTGGGTTCTGGGTATTGAACTCAAGCTGTTAGGTTTGGTGACAAATGCCTTATTAGCCCACAGACCCATTTTTCTTGCCCTGTGCTATTTAATTCTTAATGCCTGTCCACTAAATAGAACTATCCGAATGAAATTGTGGTGTGCCCATTCATTCATGTAGCCCAGTATAACCTGGGACTTGTCATGTAGGATGACCTCGAAACTCTGATGCTCCTACCTCCATCTCCCAAGTGCTGGGATTATATTTGTGCAACACCATGCCTGTTTATTCAGTGCTGAGGATTAAACCCAGGGCTTTGATGAGCAGGATGGTGGTGGCACATACACACTTTTAATTCCAGCCCTCAGGAGGCAGAGGCAGACAGATCTCTGTGAGCTAATTCTAGGACAGCCAAAGCTACACAAAGAAACCTTGTCTCAAAAAACCAAAACCAAACAAACAAAAACAAAACAGGGCTTTGTACATGCCAGGCAAGAGCTCTGCCAATTGAGCTACATTCCCCAGCTCTAAAAAATGTTTAAAGTATTATAATTATTCTAGAAAAATTTGCAATATATATCCAAGTGGAACAAAACATTATCTGTGAGCAAAGGTGAACTCTGAGCAGAGCCTGTGGATGGCATGAAATCCTGAATGTCTCCTGTGACTCACCCCAGGGCAATTTGTGGGCTGTGGGGGAGGGCCGTGGAACTCCACCTCCTACTAGTAACACCTCCAGACAACAGCCAGAGACCTCAATTGAATCTGTGTCATTTCCAGTTTTGGAAGAACAATGGCAGCAAGACAATGGGGTCACTGACATGGACCCTGGTATCTGGTTGGAAGCAAGCAGCATGGTGTTTTCAAAGGTTTTCATTCTAATCCAACCAGCGCTTCCCTTCTGGCCAGGAAGGAGCTGGTGGAATACCAAGTATGCCTCCTCCAATCTCAAGCTTTCCTTTACTCTCCATCTCTACAGTGACACTGAGTTTACTCCCACTATTTGTTGAGGTGTGCCAGGTCCTTAGAGGCCTCCACCAGTTGAGACAGAGCCTGACTTCAGGAAAACCGGGCACTGCTGAGTCAACCTGTTACGTGACCTCATGGGGCCCTGCTCCTGAGGTCACAGAAGAAGAAAGTGAATTGGTAAAATTCCTGGTATTTATACAACTCAGCTAGCCCAGACCTTCCTGGAAGGAAGGACTTGAGTGGAGTTTCTGGAACTAAATGACAGCCTCCTCCGGTCTGGGTGAGTGAGACATGTGACATGTGAAGTGAGGTGCTTTTTAGACCTACTTCTATGCTGAAGATCCTGCAGACTGGCAGGCTCATTTGAACTTCCTAACTATGGAGAGTTGGAATGTTGCAGATTGAGAGTTAAAATTATTTTGGACAATCTATAGTCCCCTAAATAGGCATTTACCACCCACCTCTGTATATGATCTAACATTTTTCTTACTGTAAGGTATTACCTTAACTTAGGAAATCCTTAGCTTCTGTGACCCCCACAGCCAAGAATGTCATCAGACAGCATCTGAGACTAGCCCAGGGACTTCACCACTTGAAGTAACCCACCTACTGATGTCCCCACCAAAGTGTTTAGAAAATGCCTTGATTTATAAGTTTCTTTTGTTCTGTGACTATAAAAGTTCATGTAACCACCTCAAAAATCCATGTTCCCAGGCTATGGGTCTAAGAATAAACTCGTGGTGTAGATAGACAGCAACCAGTTCAAAGCAAACTGCAGATCTTGTATTCAGTGATGACTGGACTTATACCACATTCTTACTAGAGAAGTTTTTGACTGTTATCTTAGAAAGTCAGAAACATCTCAAAACAACCTGTAGAGTGTCATCTGCCTCCAACAGTGCTGGCACACACCACACCACCCCTCTCTCATGCATACATATCTTCCCTCCCTATTTTTTTTTAATTCTTAAAATGTATTTTTAAGACAATATTTCATACAGCCCAGGCCTGCCAAGAACCCACTATGTAGCTGAGGATGACCTTGAATTCCTGATTCTCCTGCCTCCACCTCCACCTCCAGAATGCTTGGATCACAAGTATGAGCCACCATGCTCAGTTTATGAAGCACTGGGAATTGAACCCAAGGCTCTGTACATGCTAGGCAGGCACTCCACACACTGGACTAGATACTCTGCCCTTTAAACTGATTGAAAATATAGTCCTAAGCAAGTACACTGGCTGCCCACATCTGTAAAATGAACTGTAGCACTCTCGAGGTGGAGGCATGAAACTCAGTGTGTTCAAGGCCAGCTTGGGCCTCAGAAAAAACACAAACCAAACTTTAGCAATAACAAAAATATATACCACTGTGTGTGTAATTTTAAATGTGGTCTTACATTTTTCTATCTACCATGCAGTAATATATTACCTAATGTTGGAAAAAGAAACCAGGAAGTTTTCCTGAGGTTTACGCCCAAGTTCACCCCACCATTTCATTTTTATTATTTAATTTATGCTAATTTATATACCTGTCAAACACAAATACCCCCTGGGCATTGGAAAAGATATCACAGACCTCAATCACGATTTGGACAGCACTATTTTTTTTTTTTAAACAAAAAAACTTGTATGAGTCTGAGAAAGAGCCTCACATCAAGTTCCTGGAGCAGATCTCTGGGTCAGGGCAGCCTCGGCTCCCAACACAAACTACTTGAAACCCACAGGCTCAATGGAACAACTGTCCAGCCTTCCACCAAGGAAGGGGCGGGGCACCAGTGGGGCTCCACACCTAGACGCCCGCTGCTGTCCACTCCGCCCGTGATTGTCCACTTAGAATTTTCCTTTCGAGTTAATGCTCCTGGTCCTCAGGAACATGAGGCGCGCGGACAGGTAAAGAGGTACCTCAGTGGGACCTCAACCCATGGTCTTTTAGCACTTCTCTAGCCCAGGTGGAGGATGGGTCTGGAGAGGAAAGCTCTCCCATGCCTTAATCAGGAGTCTCCAAGAGTCTCAGTAAACTCCCCAGGACACAATGCGCCGCCACCTTGAGTGCATCCTCCTAAGGCTTGTTCCGCGCGCGTATTCGATCCTGGGCCCGCGCGGAGCTCACCCAGGTACAGTACTCTCCCACGTGCGGCGGCCTGCGCTCAGAGCCAGTCGTGCCAGGACCCTCGCGCCGCCAAAACTCTCCGACCGTACTACGGGGACTGGATCGCACGCGCCACGTCCAGGCGCCTCCCTGGCCATAGCTTGCTCTTACCTGTCCTGTGCAGCAGGCGCGCTGTACCCAGCAGCAGGGCGCCCAGCAGTGCGACTGAGAACCCGCAGGCCGAGCGGGCCATGACTCTAGGGGCGCCTCGGCCTCTGTAGGGCACGACTGTGGCCTGTGTCTGCTAGAGGCCTCAGCGGCGTCAGGGCACCGAAACGCAGCTGCGCCCCGCCCTGCCCCGCCGCTCACCTGCACGCAGGACCCCGCCCCGCCCGCTCAGCAGGAGCGAGGGTGACCCAGGCTTCCTCTCTGGCCTCCTCCTCTTCCTGCTTCTGCTCAGGTACTACCCTCCCACGCCCGGTAGCCTTGAGGCGAATTTGTCCCCGCCTCCTCGGCTTCAGTTCCTTTCTCAAAGTCCAAAGTACCTTGGTGACAACCAGCTCCTCCTCACTTCGCTGTCCCGGTGTGCCTGTTTAGAAGGTGAATCTTCCTGTGGGTCACTGATCCCCAGCCTTTCAGCTTTCTCTGCAGCTCGACTTAGGACAGATGCAGTGACTCAGGGTGGGTTCTACCCAGTTGATATGTTGTTCTTTATTGAAGCTGGGGTCTCATAGATGCTGGCCAAGGTTGCTTGTACTGAAATACTCCAGAGACCCTACGTTGAATGGGTGGGTGAAGACTAATTTGGGTGAGTGCATGAGGCTGCAAAGACCCAAGAGAAGAAACCCAAGCAGATCCACAAGGCCCCTTTAATTGAGCAGCGTGCACAGTGCTGTTGAGCTGTGAGTGAGTGTGAAGAATTCAAATCAGAAGTTGGTCTTTCCTACAGTGTTGCTGGCATCCAGTCCCTTCTCAGATGCAGCTGGCCACCTACCTCTGGTTTCAGAGATCCTGTGGGGTCTCCTGTCCTCTAGGCCAGTGGTTTTCAACCGTCCTAATGCTGTGACCCTTTAATACAGTTCTTCATGTTGTAGTGACCCAACCATAAAATTATTTTTGCTGCTACTTTATAACTAATTTTGATACTGTTATGAATCGGAATGTAAATATCTATGCTTTTCAGTAGTCTTAGACGACTCCTATGAAAAGGTCGTTAGACCCCTCCCCAAAGGGGTTGAACCTAGGCCATCCCATGACCTGGATCACAGAGAGTGATAGTAGATGGCTTAGGAGCTCTTGGCTGGCAGGCCAGGATTCAGCCTGTAGTGGGTAGCCATTCCAGCTTGGATCTGGAAGTTCCAACCCCCATTGAGACTCTGGCAACTGTCACGCCTTGGGCGCTCTGGAGAGCTTGCCCATCCCGCTCTCGGGTCTCCAGGCGCCTCCCCTGGCCCCGCCTCATAGGCGTGACAGTTGCCAGAGTCTCAATGGGGGTTGGAACTTCCAGATCCAAGCTGGAATGGCTACCCACTACACAGCCCAAAGTACTCCATGGCCCTATGGGTCCATTGTGCCCATGGGCCAAGGTCGCTCAGACCTCTCAAGGAACCTAGGACAGGAAAAGAAGCCCATGCCTCAGCATCAAAGTGTCACCCAACTTCTCTTTAGTTCCTGGAGAAGCTGAGCCTGTCATACCTCCCCCACCTCGGCGGGTCATCCGCAGCGATGAGAAGTCTCTGGAGCTTCATCTACCTTCCCCGCTTCTCCGTTTCCACTGAAGAATAAAGCAAGTGCTCTCCACCTCTGAGCGAGAGCAGCTGAGGCAGGACCTCATCACAGCTCCGCCTACACAAGGGCCCATAAACTCCGGGAAAGAACCATCAAAAAATGCTACTTGACAAGTTAAGCCTAAGGAACAAATTATTTTATTTACAACTCGATTCTCCAACATTTGGTTAACTGACTTCATGGTTGGAACAGTTGATACTGACTTTCTGAAAATGAGTCATTCCCAGATGTGAAGAGTAACGATGGTCCAGACAACAGCAGCAAAGATGAGATGAGGAAAGCAAAGAGACCTTTGGTGACCAGACTGTACCACTGGTCAAGACGTCCCGGGATGACATTTTGGTTCTTGGGGGGGGGGGGGGAGGAGTACTAACCAGATAAGAGCTCTGTCTTCTTCACATGGCTGAATGGGAGGAGTCAGAGAAATTCAGGCAGCTAAATCTGCTTGCTGCATGAGAGAAATGGCAGACTGAGGGGTGAGTTCTAAAATAAATCCTGTGGGGCCAGCAAGACAGTTTAGCAGGTCAAGGCACTTGGCACCAGGCCTGATGATAAGAGTTTGATCCCCAGCCCCACATGATGGAGAGAGAGAACTGATCCCTGCAAGCTGTCCTCTGATCTCCTTATGTGTACCGTGACATGTGTGCCTTACAAAATAAATAAATATATGTATAATTAAAAAAAAATTTAAAATAGACCCTGTGTCTGGCTGACTCATGCTGAGACTGATAAAGGAGGATCACAGGTTTGAGGCTAGTCTGGACTATATATAGAGAGACTCTGTCTCAAATAACAACAAAAGAAACAAAGTGATAGAACAGACTATTGTTCTGTTTCAAACCTGGACTAACTAACTAACTAACTTAGGCTGAGGTGCTTATTTAACATACCAAAGCAGACCTGGCTGCTAGGTTCTCTTAGCATCCCTCAGTTTTTACCTGTTACAGGGTGTGGATCTCAGTATACCCCACACTCTACCCAGAACTCTCCAGCCCAAGGGCTGGGCATCCCTTTCCCCAGAGGCTCTTCCCTATATAATCCAGACATTATGGTTACCCACCCTTTTTGGACCTTTGACCTGGCTGCTGCACCTGGTCCCCCTCTCTTCTCTGTTCCCCTCCCCCTCTTTCACATGGCCTGGCTCAGCCTGGTCATGTCCACTCGACTTGCCCAGATATATCCGCTTCTACCTAAGCTCCCCATTTATCTGCAATAAACTTTCTCCTCCACAGTACTAGGAGCAGTCATGTCCTTTCCTTTCCTTTTTTATTTCTTTTTCATTCAACTATGCCACCTCATTTTGACTTCTCTTGAAACTCTTTTACAAAGGCTAAAAGCACCGAAGTTTACACAGATGTGGAGGAGAAAAGACAGCAGCAAAACCGATGCCGTGGCTGGAAAGAGAACAGGCTATAAACGCCTACGGAGCCTAGAGAAAGTGGAACCTTGGTCTGGCAAGGCGGAGGTTGTTAACAGGATTTACACTGTGAAAGCCTCAAAAGAAAAGAATCCATAGCACTCAGGAAATGGCAGCTCCAATTCCAAAACTGGGGGTGAGGAGGTGTTTTTAGCTAGAGCTGCTAAAACAAGGAAGGCTGGGAGAGGGCTGCAGGGAAGTCCTATAGTTAGCTCTAGGAGCCACTTCCTGTCTTCCTGTCTGAGCAACTGCTTCTGGAAATACAGAATCCTAGAGATCTGTGCTCAGAGCTGCTGGCATAGCTGAGGGCCTGGGAAGCATTCTAAAGATAGATTCAGAAAATGTATGCATCCAGAATACTGAGAGTCCATGGCCTGCCAACTGCTCATCCTCCCTGCTGAGGTGAAAGGGTCTTCCAGGAATCTGAGCAGTCCAAAGATGCCTACTGACCCCTCAATGGACTGGCCAGCTCCTTCCATGAGGTTCCTTGTAGTGGGTAGCCATTCCACCTTTGATCTGGAAGTTCCAACCCCCATTGAGGCTTCGACAACTGTCACGCATACAAGGCAGGGCCAAGGGAGGGGCCTGGAGACCCGAGATCTGGATGGGCCAGCACTCTCTCTGTTCCCAAACCCTGGACAGTGGAGGTGGACTGAGCAGAGCTCCAGAGAACACCGCTGGACTGCGATACACCTTTCCAGACCCCCGCGACCTACCTATCCCTTCATTTGTAAGTTACCCACTAAATAAATCTTCCTTTTAACTACGTGGAGTGGCCTTAATAATTTCACCAATAGTTCCTAGCTTGTAAGTCTAGTTAGAAGTAATAGCCCACAATGCAGCTCTCACTTCTAAGGGAAACTTTGAAAACTGACTTACCAAACAAGAAAAAGTAACATGGTGGGAAAAGACTGTCCAGGAGAAGATGAAAGCAAAGCCAGACAAAAATATTTGTCTTAATTTAAGTTCCTTAGAGAGATATAGGCACTGGAGGGGCAGATACAGGTAGATCTCTGAGTTAGAGGCCAGCCTAGTATACAGAGTGAGTTCCAGGACAGCCAGCGATACACAGAAAAACGCTATCTCGAAAAACAAAAACAAATTTGGGAAAAAAATCAACAGTAGTAGATACTTTAAAAAAAAAAGCAGAGAGTCTGGTAAAGGGCCTGCTGAGCACACACAAGACCCCAAGGGAAGAATATCGAGCTGCAAGTTATAAACTTCAGTAGGTTCTCTGGAAAAGGCAGATAAAACAAGAGGTCACTGACATCATTCAATCCCACCCAGGTAAAAATGACATGAGTCTCCATATTTGACATCTGATGGGGTGTCCTGAACAACAAATGTCATGGACTCTCATCATTGTGGTGAGATTTCAGAAACCTCTGACAAATAGATTCTATAGCTTCCAGAGGCAAGAAATGGGCCTTAACAAAAAGAACAGTCATGAAGATGGCTTGGATTTATTTTTTGACAGCAACTCTGGAAGCTGGAAGACAGCACTTCAAAAAACCTGAAGGAAGTTAACTTCTTAAAATTATAGGCCCAGCAAAACTTCCAGAAGTGGTAAGACAGAAAAAGGACAGGGAGGGAGTCTCTCTCACACACCTTTTCATAGGAACATACTGGGAGATACATTCCATTAAAATAAGAAATACATAAGGGCTGGCAAGACAGCCCAGGGAGTAAAGGTGCTTGTTGCCAAGTCAGACACTCTGAGTTGGCTCTCTAGGACCCACATGGTGGAGGGAGAGAATCAACTCCCCACTTTTACGTCCCCATGGTCTACTTGCACCTACACACACACACACACACACACACACACACACACACACACACACACACTCAAATAAAGAAGTGGAATAAATTTCCTTTAAAAGAAAGAGATGGAGCCAGGCAGTGGTGGCAGACACCTTTAATCCCAGCACTCAGGAGGCAGAGGAAGGTGAATTTCTGGGTCCGAGGCCATCCTGGTCTACAGTGCTAGTTCTAGGACATCCAAGGCTACACAAACAAACCCTGTTTTGAAAAACCAAGAGAAGAAAAAAATACACGAAACATAGGCAGGATGGACATAAGTTTCTAGAAGTTAAAACTGACATGAAAACCCAGAAAACGGACAACAAACAAAAAACCTGACTAGCTTAAGAAAAAGAATATAACGTTACAAATTTTAAAATCTGGTATAAAAAGTAATTATTTAGAATAAGGAAAGAAATTGCCACAAATTACAAACTTGAAAAAAATTTAAAAAGATCACAAATGTCTCCAAATCCAGAAAAGTAATATAATATCTTTACCATACCTGCCTGTTATGTCATTTTTTAGGTCATTTTGCAAGGTACATCTTATAAGAGGCCATTGATTTGTTGAGGTACACAAAATATGACTTTACCCATAGATGTACTTGTGATTCATATAGCCATTATATTCATGGGCCTTACAAATTTAAGAATTCTGACAAATTCCATTTCTGTGATTCCTGTTAAATATAAATATCAAAGCTTGATGGTGCATACCCGTAACCCCAGTGCTCGGGCAGTGAACACAGTAGGATCACCAATTTAAGGTCAGACTCAGCTCTACAGTGAGTTTGAAGACAGCCTGTATTACATGAGACCCCATCTCAACACCCCAACCCACTGTGTGTGTGTGTGTGTGTGTGTGTGTGTGTGTGTGTGTACTAAAGTAGTGTGGTATATTTATAATTATCTATGTTGTAATGATCTGGAGATTATTGGTTTATTTCTGATAGAAAAACTCTTTGATAAGGCATAGTGAGAACTGAGTCTAGTATTATGTTTAGGTTTTTACTGTTTCTTTTTTTAACAGTTATTTAATTTGTATGTGGACATGCCCATGACAAAGTTTGCATATGGAAGTCAGAGGATAATTGGTTTCCCTTACGACCATATGGGTCCTAGGGATTAAACTCAGGCTGTCAGATTTGGTGGTAGCAGCCTTTTCCCACTGAGCCACTTTACTGGCTATTTATTTTTCTAGAAGGCTCTCACTATGCAGTCTTGATTGTCCTGGAACTTCCTATGTAGACCAGACTGGCCTCAAACTCACCTCGTGAGTACTTCCAATTAGCCATGTTTTAATTGGGGGAAAAAAAAAACAAAAAACCTCATGGACTGGCTGTTTCTGGCTCTGCCCACTTTGAGTTGTGTTCATCTTCTGGAACTACCCACATACTTCCAATATTGGCCAGGGTTGGGCAGGTTCATAAGGGGATGCTGCTCTGGGCTTGTCCCTGTGACTCAGCCAGAGGTTGGATGGAGGACTCATTGAGGCCATTACCACAACAGTAGGCCAAATGAGAACTGTTACGTGGCTGTGAATTAGGTAAATGTGTCTTGCTGAACTCAGTGAAATGTATCTTCAGGAATTCAACATTCCCTCAGTCAGGTTCTGAAGTTCCTGAAGCCACTCCATGATACTGTATTCCATATGGAACTGTGTGATGGTGCAGAGGAGGAGGGAAGGAGAGAGAGGGGGAGGGAGAGAGAGAGATTAAAATATGTTCCTTTTCAAGTGTTACAGAGGTATATAGCCAGGGGCACCCAGCCTGTGGAAGGTACTGCCCAGTAATGCTTTTCTAGTTTTAAGGTAGATGTACCTCTAGAAAGGGAGCAGACGCCCCACCCAAGGGAGAGGGAAGGGGTTCCCAAGATGACGTATACCACAACGGAGTTGAGTTGTAAAACAGAGGGACAATGCTAGCGGGCACCCTAAATTCTGTATCTACTCTTCCCTGTGAGTGCCCAGAGTGGAAAGAATGGAATAAAATTGTACAGAGTGGTTATTCTAGTGATAAACCTTAAATGATAATGGTGCTTGGATGAAACAAGCATGCTCATAACCCAAGATCCTGGTGCTCTCCAGACACAGTTGAGCTTCCCAGAGAAAGAGCTAGCATTGAGTGTACCAGGCTTTTTCTTTTGGGCCACTAACTAGGTCCCAAATCATGACACAGAGACAATATTAGTTATGAATACTTTAGCCTTATCTTATGCTTGTTTCTTGCTAGTTCTTATAACTTAACTTGTTTCTCTTTATCTACATTTTGCCTCAGGCCTTTCTACCTTTTCTTTCTATATATCTTACTTTCCTGCTGTCTCCGTGTCTGGCTTCTGGCCCCAGCACCTCCCTTATTCTCTCCTCTCTTCTCCCCTTTCCTCATTTCTAGATTTTCCTCCTATTTATTCTCTCTGCCGAGCAGCCTCACCTATCCCTCACCTGCCTAGCTATTGGCTGTTCAGCTTTTTATTAGACCAATCAGGTGCCTTAGACAGGCAAGGTGAAACAGATGAAACTTATCTTTACATAATTAAATGCAATCCTTACATTGTTAAACAAATGCAGCATAAACAAATGTAACACATCTTTACACAGTTAAAGTAATATTCCACAGCAGAAACAAGTGTAACACATCTTTACATAGTTAAATATTTCACAACAACTGAGGCTGCTCGGCATACCAACCTGGATATTATGTGAGAAAGCAATACCTGCCATGTGTTTGTGTATGTGTGTATGTATGTATGCATGTTTGCATGCATGTATAGAATCCTGAAGACAACCCTGGCTGTGATTCCTTAGGTGTTTTCCTTGCCTTGTCTTAATCTTTTTTTCCTTTGTTCGCCCCCCCCCATTCTCTTCCCTTTCCTTTCCTTCCCTTCCTTTCCCTTCCCTTCCTCCTCCATTTGACAGGGTCTCTCATTGGCTTGAAACCCTTCAAGTAGGTTGGGCTGGCTGGCAATGAGCCCCAGAGATCTGCTTGTCTTTGCCTCTCCAGCATTGGAATTTCACACAGGCACCACCATGCCTGGTTTTTATTTAGTTTTGCCTGGGTTCTGGGGATGGAACTCGAGTCTTTGTGCTTGCACGGTAAGTGCTTTATTGACTGAGCTATCTCCTTTAAAGGCTTGGGTCTCTTTTTAAAAAATATATTTATTTTATTTAACTTTATGTGTGCCTGAGTGTATGTCTGTACAACGTATATATACAGAAGCCTGCTATCAGAAGAGGTGTCATCCCCTGAAACTGGAGGTACAGATGCTGTGAGTCACCATGTGGATGCTGGGAACTGAACCCTGGTGCTCTACAAGAGTGGTAAGTGATTTTAAACACTGACCCATCTCTCCAGCTCACCTACCTCCTTACATCTCCTTAAAAACTTACAGTCATTTAGAATTAAGCCTCATCTTAAGACAAGCATAGGAGATGCTGCTGGTGTTCGAAGAACAGACCCTAGTCATCACATTGGGAAAGCATTTGAGAGACATGAGATGGATGACTCAGCAGCTGGATGTTCCAGGTGGGTTCTTGCATTTAGAGGCTGGATCTGCAACTTCTTGGTTGTGTGAACTCCTTCATCCATATGTCTCAGTTTTCTTCATTTATGAGCTCAGACTATGAGAGGATGCCCTTTGCAGGGTCCTAGAAGGATGAATTCAATTAGTGTATGTCCCTTACTTGATGCAGTACTTGGTGAGAAGGCACACAGTGCAGCTGGCTGAGGTTTCTGTTGCCATGGTAGCTTCACATATGTGGATATGGAAGCTAGGGGTGTGGGACTTGGAAAAAGAGCTCTGTTCCCCTCACCCCTTTGGGTTTTTTAAGACACTGTAGCTTAGACTGGATTCATTAAGCCTCAAACTTCTACAGTTCTCCTACCTCAGCCTCCTCCTAAGTACTGGGCTTACACGTGTGTGCGATACAGCTAGGTTGGGAAGAGAACCTTGGAGACAGACTTCTTTAAGGTTTCATTCACACTTGGAAGTGTCAGCTATCAGACAGGAAGCTGTCTTTCTCTTATTCGTCTTTATGTTCCTGGGCTTAAAACTGTGCTTGGTAATAATAGTGCTTAACAAACAGAACTAACCCGGCCAAGAATGTGTGGATCGCCCTGCTATCCCACTACTGCCCTCAGGAGCTGTTTGAACTTTGCAACCCTGAAAGAGCGAACACAGCTTTCATTTTTAAAGAGGATCAGGGCTGGGGCTGGAGAGATGGCTCTGTGTTAAGAGCACTTGCTGTTCCTCTAGAAGACTGAAGTTCAGTTCCCAGCACTCATATTGGACAGCTCACAACTACCTGTAACTCCAGCTTCAGGGGATCTGACACCCTGGCTTATTTAGGCTCCTGCACGTGCGTGTACACACACACACACACACACACACACACACACACACACACACACACACACACACACACAATCTGGAATTTAGTCAGTAGAGACACTGGATTGCTCTCTGTATCTCCTCTCTCCAAGGAAAGAAAAGAAGGGTAATAGAGCCCCTAGCTTCCACAACAAGGCTCTGGATCCTGACCTGTTGGATTGGTTGGAGGCAGCTAGGCTGGGACTTAATCCAATTGGAAGAAAGAGGTGAGGGTCCATCAGTCTGAGTCAGGAAGCTTCTCTGAGTGAAGTTGTTCAATCTGGTTAGCTGAGGGAGATTCTGTCAGGACACAAATAGTTCTTAATTCTGCAAATGCACAGTGCATTTTGAGAGGGATGGGTCAGTTTGGATGAGGGCTCCTTTGTGAACCTGATGGAGAGGAATTTGTTGCATCTCAGGATGAGATAGGAGGTTCATGACATTAACTTTGCAAGTAATTTGCCCCAGAGGAACCACCTGGTGCAATTTTAGTCTTAGGATGAGTAAGCCAGGTTAAGGAAAAATTTTCCTGAGCTTTAAATGCACTGTCATGGGCTAGGGGCTGAGTGAACTCATCCATGTGACTAAAGAACTCAGCAGCAGGCAGGGAGTGCCTTCTGTGGTCATCTCAGAGTAGCCCAAAGACCAGAGGTGCACACTACTCCCTGAATTGCACCATCCAAGAGGTCAGTGTTCCAAGCTAGAGTTAGAACAGGGAGCACAGAGCTGGAGAATGCTCCTTCCTAAGCTTGTGCAACCGGCTCTCTCAGTCACCTGCCCGTGGGGGAGAGGGAATCAGGCCTGTTAGTTCTGGAGACCACAACGCCCTCAGATGTGATCTATAGCCTTGTCAAGCCCCAGCCTGCCAAACTCACTAGGTCTTTGCTGATGTTCCTATGAGTTTGCAAGGAAGATAACTTCTGAGTGAGTGTGTCGGACTTTCAGGGATTTTCCTCCTGGTAGAGAGCAAGTTAAGTACTGTAACTACAGGGCTCGGGTTTTGACCTGATGTCCAGTCTCTGTTTGGTATCATGTTGAAGATATCAAATTACCTTCAACTGCTATCTCTTCTGAAGCTCTTCCCAGCCTGGGGCAGTATCTCAGACTTACTTTGGATTTTTGAAACAGGTTTTATCTGTGTAACAGCCCTGGCTGTTCTAGAAATTGCTTTGTAGACCAAGCTGGGCTTGATATCTCAGAGATTCTCCTGCCTCTGCCTCCTGAGTACTGGGATTAAAGGGATGTGCCACCGTCGCCTGGGGAGCACTGGCTGGGTATGTTTTTGGATGCTTTCCATGCAGCCCTGACTACATAGACCTACCTACCTCAGCCTCCCCGAAGCTGGCTAGCTGGTGTTTTCCCCTTGGCTAGGCTAGGGTCACTGACTTTGGGCCAGGAAGACTGTAGAGGTCAAATGACATTTTCAGCTCATTTTACTAGTGCACAAGCTATTAACATGGCATTGCCACCCAGCCAAGATGGTGTTTACTGGGAATCTCTTGCCTTTCCCATGGCAGTTTTGAGAGGAATTTGCCACACCTCTCTCCTGCTGGATTCCTTTTCTTTTTATAACTGGAAGAAAGAGTGTAGGGGAGAACATAGAGCATGTAGGAAATACCTTATCTTTATTTTCATGTTTCTTTTCTAAAACTAATTTTGTTAGCATAAAATAATGGGTTTCCTTATGACATTCTCTCTTTTTCCTTGAAAACTAAAAAAAAGACATTTTGTTTATTTTCTCTCTGTGAGCATGGGCATGCATATGCCCTGGAGCACGTGTGGCGGTCGGAGGGCAGCCTGTGGGCGTGGTCTGGGTTTGAACTCGGGCTGTTGGACTTGGCAGCAGACCCCTTAGCCCACCAAGCCATCACACCTTCATCATGGTATCTTGCTCATGTTCTTCTCTCTTGTCCTTCTTCTCAGTTTCTTCCTGGTTCCTTTACCCCAATAGCTCCCTTCTGCTTCCTTGTCATGCACATACTGCTCTGAAAAGCTGCGTTTTCTTTGATCTCCCTTCCCCTCAGACCTCCCACCACCTAGATTCCCCCATGTACTTCCATGTTCTGCATATGTACATCTCTATTTATAGTTAAATCTAGATTTCACAAGTGAGAAAAAAGCTTTAAATGAAGATGGGAGGAGGGGTAACTCCTCATTAATTCAGCAAGAAGCCAGTGTGGTTGGTGGAACTAGGAGCTGTGTTGTGACTGGTGCAAATTCAAGCCTTTATTTGCATGCCATTCTCACACCTTCCCAGGTGTTCAACTCACTTTCTGAAACAGCTGTGCTGCCGATGGACCAGCCCGCCTCCATTTTAGGCTTAAAGCCATCTTATAGTAAAGAAAAACTAAATTCATTCCTGTTTATGATTAAACCTGTTTCTCAAGGGTTGGTTACCACCTGTAACCTTAACTACAACTGGTTATGTACTGCCTGTTCCAGGAAACGGCAACCATGCCTTTGTTTCAGAAAGTTATTATAACCATCTCGCAACCCTACCTTTGTTTCAAAAGGTTGTCATGACCACCTTGTTATGTTCTGCTTCTGTAATCCCACCTATTTTGCCCACCAAATCCCCTATTTAGAAACCCCAGACCCCTGAGCTATAAACCCTTGTCTTCCTCAAGTCCAATGCAGACCTCTTGAACCCTGCATTAGGAGGAGGCAGTCTGTGTACACAAAAAAGCTAGCTTTAATTGCCTGCCTTGATTAATCTGGCCATGATGATTTGGGTTGGTGGTCTTTCTCCTTGAATCTTTGGGATTAACACTGTCCCTTGCCTCTGAATCACTGGACCCAATAAGGTGTCTCTTGAATGGTCTTTTCTTGCCTACTTGAGATCTTCATCACAAGTAGAGTTGGTTGAGCTGGTAATGTGAAGAGGACACAATGGTGGTAGAGACAACCGTGGAAACTGCAGTAGAGGCTCTGAAGAATTCCAGAGAGTGACTGGAGTAGAAACGGGGAGGCTGCTGAGATAAGGAGGAAGAGCAGGAGAAGAAGGCAAGAGGAGGTGGGGAGCTATGACTGAGGAATGTGGAAGGTTGTGAGGAGACAAAGACTGGTGTGGGGAGCTGAGGAAGCCCTGGATGAATGTGTATTACTGACATAGGCACAGCCATGTCCTGAGAAGGCTTTGTCATTTTCCAGTCAGTCTGAGGCTAGGGTCCCCTCAGATGTTGATAGTGTGAGCAAAAACTGTGCCATAGTTTTTCTCCTCCCAGATATTTATGGTCTGAAGATGGCTCCCCTACAGGGACTGCTCCTACTGAGATTAGCTAAACCTGTCTCCTTGATCCAGCTGTGTGCCTGACCCCTGCCACCTTGTTTATCTGTATTTAATAACCCCACTTTCTTGTTCAGCTGTATGCAATTACCCTGCCTCTCTCTTCAACTGTATATAATAAACATGCTGAGCTTCCCGCACCCACTTGACCCCAGCTGTTTCTGTGTGCATGTGCCTGTCTTGTCTTTGTTCCCTTGCTACCCGCTAGGAGCTGAGAGTCCTGATACCCAAGGACCAAGTGCCGTTAGCACTGGCTGCTGTTAGAGTCCCTACACCCAGTCTATGAGAACCATAATGCTGGCCACTGCCTGATATCACCAAGGCCAGTGCCTGTCACAAGTTCTGGATAGATGGTTGCTTTGTGTGGGGACACCAGCAGCTGTGGCCCAGAGCTGAAAGCCTCTGAGCCTGTTAGTCTAGCCTGTGGGCCCTCAGCACTAAAATGTCTGTAACTGTCAATCAAGGAAGCTATTTCCACCCAGATGGAGCAAAAGAATCACAACCCATGGCTTGGGAAAAAAAATTCAGGCCCCGGAGACTGACTGGCCTTTGAGGCTGTGTTTCTCCTATCATGCCACTGAGCAGGATTTTCTGTCCACTGATGGTCTCCCCACAGCTCTCTCCTTGTTATTCAGAACATCTGCTTCATCTTTTTTTCTTCTGAGTGTTCTGGCTAGTATAAAAGTTCTGTCACCAAAAGTGAATCCTGATAGAAAAAGTGACACCTGGAAACTATGAACCTGCCATGTCTAATCTTCCCTCAGACACCGAGAGTCTCTGCTCCAAGGCCTGGCCAGGATTCCCATACCCCAGGAGGTGAATTAGGGAGGCTCTTATGCAGAGTTCAGCTCAAGCCTTGGGGTCTCAGGACCTGTCCTCAAGCAAGCCCAGCAAGAGGCCGCCAGGCTGCAGTACGAAGTCAGGATATAGCCATCAAAGTCAGAAGAAGGTTCTGAAAATCAGGCTGCCTTAGCAAAAAAAAAAAAAAAAAAAAAAGCCCATCTTAAGTGAGACATTAAAATGACACCCCAAGATTTTTCTGGGTGTTCCAGAGATGGCTGGCTTCCCTCTCCTTCTGTTCCTATGTCTTCCCCTTCTACTCTTCTCCGGCCTTCTTTCAAGTGTGAGTTTCTGAGTAAGTTCAGCAGCCCTTGGTGGGTCTAGACCAGATGGAATTAGAAGTCAATGTCAAAGCCACTGGCTACTCTGGGGGCTTGGAAGGCGATGTTGGGGGCAACTGGCTTTCCTTCTCCTGAAACTTCTACCCCTGTCTCTCCAAAACCCATCAAGGTCTAATATTTCCTTTATTCCTGGGATTTTATTCTTGGATTTTCTTTGAAGAGGCTCCTCTGGCTTAACCCACATCCCTCTCAAGACAATCCTTCTTTATTCATGTCTCCCTTATTCTCACTCCTAATGAAGCTCCTCTCTAGATTTTTTTTTTAGCTGAGGATCAAACCCAGGGCCTTGTGCTTGCTAGGCAAGTGCTCTACCACTGAGCAAAATCCCCAACCCCGCTCCTCTCTATATTTTAAAGTAAGTCTCTCCTTCCCTGTAAGTCAGGTGTGACTTGTGTGTTATCATTTTTCATCCGATGTTCTCCCCTCCCACCTTGAGGTCTGATTATGGTTTTGAAGTCCTTTCTCCTAATAAACCTCATTTTTAAAGAGAAAGTGTCAGCTTTGCTGCTCTTTGTGTTACTATAACACCACCCAGCCTATACCATTTACCTGCTGACCACAGTGTGCAAAACCAAAGCATGTGATTGCCCACAGTGACCTGGCCCCTTCGATGCTTTTCCCAAACCTGAGTTTTCTTTATCCATCCCTCATCCACTCACCCTTCCTTTTTCTTTTGATGTTTGTGGTTTGGGCTTTCTATTCTATCACACAAATGACAACACAGGACTTCCTTTTGCCCTCAGGGTATTTTGTTTGTTTGTTTGGTGGTGGTTTTGTTTTTCAGTATAGGAAGCCTGCATTTATCTTTGTGTGACTGAGCGTAGGAAGCAGCACCACCTGTTTTGATCGGCTCCTTAGGGGAAGCACCCTGTCAGCTGCTCTGCACACCCCAGATGCCTCAAGAAGAATTTGTGAGTCCAGGTGGGGCAACTAGCAGGTGGCAATTTAAGAGAGACTTGTGAGGAGCGTATTGAGAAATCTGTTCACAGGGTGTGGGCAGGTGGACGGAAATAGCCAGGAGGCCTGTTGTGCCAGGGCTACACCATCTAGTTTGAACTTTTGTCACTTGAGACCTCCTTTTCACCAGGGTCCTATTAAACATTAAATCTTTACATAGTAATGAGGTGGGTGTGTTTGTTTATCTCACAAAATACAACCTCTAAGATTATATTGATACATGCTGAGGAATAAAAGCAGGAAAATATTAAGTCTTTGTTTTCCATAATTAAATCAGATGGCCTGCTTCCTGCGAAGTGTGCACTTTTTGTGTGTCCAGAACCAAGGCTGCAATAAAGTTTTGAAAGTCAGTCTTGGTGGGTGCTACCAGAATCCCTTAGTTTCATGACCCATATGTTTTAAAATTAATTTCTGTCCATTTTATGTTCAGAAATGTTTTGTGTTGCCAACCCCCCCCCACACACACACACACCACCACACACACTGTTCCTTTACCCTATGTGTGGGTCACAACCTGCAGTTTAAAAAGCTTTGATCTAGGCTGTGTGACTTGCCTGAGGCCACACAGTAAAAGTCAAAGTTCTCTCAAGCAGTGAGCCAGGTGCCAGAGCTCCTGGCTAGGATTCTCTCTGGGTTTCCTCTAGTTATCAAAAAATTCATGGAAGCAAAACCCACACCCAGTTATTGCCATTCTACTCATGAATCTAGGAAAGACTTGAAATTAGTCTTTTGCACAGGCAACTCATCCCGAGTTTTCATTTCTGAATGAGTGAGAGTGGTGCATGACTTTAATCCCAGCACTAGGAAGACAGAGGCAGGGTGGATCTCTGAGTTCAAGGCCAGCTTGGTCTATTACAAATCAAGTTCCAGAACAGTCAGAGCCACACAGAGAAACCCTATCTTAAAAAAAATAATAATAATTTCTGTTTACTCAAAGCACAAATTGTTTTTTAAGCCCTGACTTCCAGGCCTTTTTAAAAGCAAAAGTTTGGAATCTGTTTAAGTCTCTTCAGATAGGATAATGGGAAACTAAGTGATAAAGCATTTACTCAAAGGAAATTGTGATCTTCTTGATCCAATATTTATGAAACCTTAGCTGCTACATGCAGACAAAAGGTGATCTCTAATTTACTTAGAATATTATCATAATTACTTTAATTCACATATGTACTAAAACTAACATACAAAATCTCCTAATACTCAAAGAAAAACTGAATGGAAAGGAAATAACATGTGTGTGTTGCTGACAACCTCTGAGTGGGTGAAATCTGGGTGATTTTTACTTCTTTCTTACAACATTCCTAAAATCTGATGCTTCCCTAACAATAACAGCATATTCTCCAACAAACAATGACAATTCACAGTTTAAAAAAAAAAATCACTGTGAGGGCTGGAAAGATAACTCAGTGGTTAAGAACACTGGCTGCTTTTCCAGAGGAACTGGGTTCAATTCTCAGCACCCACATGGCAACTCACAGCTGTCTGTAACTGCAGTTCACGAGGATTGGACACCCTCACATGCAGGCAAAACTCCAATGCACATAAGATAAAAAACTAGAACTTTTTTTTTTAAGTCACTGTGAGCTCTTCCTACACACATTGCTTCAGACTCATTATTTCTCTTAGGGATCTATCCCAAGGAAGTAATTCTATTCTCAGAAAAAAACCCTGCAGGCAGGAAGATGTTTCCTGCAAGGAAAAACGAAACCACTTCAGTGTTTAACAGTTAAGTGACTCAACATTCAAAAGATGTAGCCCAGTTGGTCCAGTGCTTGCCTAGATTCCAGAAGCCCTGGGTTTCCTCTCTAATGTCACTTAAACTGGGCATGGTGAATACATCTGTAATCCAAGCCCTTAAGAGGTGGAGACAGGAGGATCAGATGTTCAGGGTCATCCTTTGCTATATAGTGAGTTTGTAGACCAACCTGAGTCACACGAGACCCTGTCTCAATAAAAAGATTAAATGAAAAGTGTTTCAGCGAGTCAGTGCTACCATGTAGTCACTCAGAAAGAAAACTTGGACAAAGTGTACTAAATAGAAAACTAATTTTCCACAACTGACTATAAAGTACTACTAAAACTGGGTTTCAAACCCTGTGATGGGTTTTGGTGGGGGAAAATGATGAGCAAAAATGATGGGCAGGGTGGGATTGTAAATTTTTTCTTGATTTTTAAAAAAGCAGACAATTTAACTCTTACATTTTTGGTCCTGTTTTGCTTCATTTTGTTATTGAAAGAGTATCATATTATAGCCCACATTGGCCTCTAACTCCTGATCCTCCTGCCTCAGCTTCCTTAGTACTGGGATGACAGGATTCTATCACCATGCCTGGTCTGTATTATATTTCTTTATTAGGTTCTTGATACAGTGTATTGCTACTGACTGGCCTGGTGCTTTCTACATAGCTCAAGCTGTTCCTGAATTTGTAGCAATCCTTCTGTCTACGACTTGACTTGCGTTTAATAGTGATGGCTTAGGAGGAAGTTGTTTCTAAGTCACAGTGCAGCAGGGAAGGCTGATGTTGGTAGCCACCAAGAAGGAAGGTTTGTGTTATTTCCTGTTTTCGTTGCTGTGGCGAAATACCTGTGAAACAGCTTAAGAAATGAAGTGGTTGTCTTGGCTTCAGTCTGAGGGGGTCTGCTCCCCTGTGGCAGGGAAGGGGTGGGGTGGGGGTGGGGGGAGCGTGAGGCAGTTGTTCACATTGTATCTATGGTCAGCAGAGAGAGATGAAACATGGTGTTTAGCTTGCTTTCTCCTTTTATTCAGTCCAAGACCCCAACTCATGGTGTGGTACTACCAACAATTTAAGGTAAATCTTCCCATCTCAACCAAGCTCATCAATATGATCCCTCACAGGGATGCCCAAAGACCAACCTAATTTAGATAATTTCTCAAGGTATATCCAAAGCCTTATCTCCTAGGTGATTTTAGATCCTGTCAAATTGATAGCATTAACTATCATACTGACAATTGTTATTTTTCATTTATTCACCCAACAACCTTTACTTTGTGCTGGACTCCCGGGTAGCTATGATTGCTATGGGGTGAAACTGCCATAGACTGAGACCTGGTTGTTTCAGTATGGATGGATAAACAGGTAGGTAGGTAGATAAACAATAAGAAGGTAGATAGGTAGTAATTGATAATAGATAGATAGATGATAGATGGATGGATAGACTAGTAGGTATGTAAATAAAAAACACATAGATATATAGATGGATGGACAGGTAGAAAAGTAGGTAGATGATAGATGATGTATTATGTATCTATAGGCTGGTAGGTGGGTAGATAGGTAGATGATAGATCACTGCCCATTCTTCTCAGGTCCTTTACTAAGTACTTGACACATTATTTATTTAATTTGATCCTTACCATAACCTTCTGAGGGGTTTATGGCTCCATTTTACCTATAATAGCACCAAGGAAAGTTGATTAACTTGACCATGTTCACAAACTTATTCAATAGCAGAGTTGGGGCTGGAGCCCGGGACCCAGGACTTGAGATCCTGGCCCCCAGCTGTTAGCACCTTGTTGCATTGCCCTCCATGTAAACAATGGTTTAGGGACTATTACACAAGGAAGAAAGGGGAGGGCATGGAAAGTCATTGGAACAGGCCCAGCAAAGGCTCTAAGTGGTGCAGCTACTATGTCCAGGGTGGTTGGAGGGTATTCTCCATGGATATGAGGACAGGAGTCTGTCTGTGGGATTGCAGGTAAGACGAGAAAGTTAGGGCAGTGCCTTCTGGAAGTATATGAGTTGGAACCTGTGTGGTTGTTTGTATGTGGCTGTTCTTCTAGGGCTTGAAGCAGTTCCAGTCTCCTCTACCACCACTGTCAGTCACTTCTGAGCAGGTGTGACCCACTGCCCTGTTTAGGGCTGCCTCTTCTTTGGAATGTATGGGGTCACAGTTTTAATGGGACAAGTGTGTCTGTGTTTCTGAGTTTAAAAAATGAAGCAAGAAGACACTTTTAGCCAGCAGAGCAGCAAGGGCCTGTTCCATCCAACTTGTGGCTTAGAAGCAGACTCCAGCTCCAGCTCCAGCTCCAGTTCTCTTTTTTTTTCCGTAGCACTTGGCTGTTTTCTCAACTCTTATAGCATGTCCATGTTCCTGAGTCTAGACCAAGACTAGATACTTCTATTGATAGCTTGAAAGCTCTGCCCACCATTGTCTTCTGCTTCTCTGGGCATCTTAGTTCCTATTTCTCAGGGATGCTTCAACACCCGTGGTACAAGTCTCTCAGGATTTTACATGTGGGGGAAGGGAGTTTGGCAGGCCTGCATCTGTCAAGGGTTATCAGAGCATGTCTGTGTGGGTCTAAGGCATATTGCCTCTTATAGCCCTCTAGGGGCTTCAGCTAGACTAGGCCCACATCACCTTTGCTGAGAGTCTCCTTGCACTCAGCTCAGCAGGTCTCCAGATTTTCATAGTGTCTGTGAGGTTAAGTGATCAGAGAAGTTTCTTCTGATGCCAGAACACAGTTGTCCAGTGGCAGCTATTGTGGGGTATCTGCCACTTCTGGAGTGGCCTCGGCGCCGGTTGAATACTGAGGTGGTAAGTAGGCACCTCACAGGCCTCCACCTGCAGGCAGCTCACCCAGCAGAATTCAAACCCTGCTCTTAATTCCCTCTTCAGTGGGCTAAGAGGCCATGATTCTTAGGGTTCCTAATGCCTGAAAACAGACCTTGGGGAAGGCAGGGGCTCCTTTGGCTCCAGGACTCACCCTGTTATTGGAGTGTTTAGGGTCAAAGCCTGGAGTCTTAGTAGTCCCAATAAGCCAGGCTCAGCCATTTGTCACCAATATGCCAATTAAAGAGACAAGTAATAGTGAGAAGCAGAGAGAGATTTATTTAGTGTGGTCACATGAGGAAGAGGAGCAAATAGAGGCTAGTGACCACACTCCCTTGAACCAAGTCCATATTCAGAGTCCTAACATTAAGTAGATTTAAATAGAGGGCCTGAGACTGTATAGCTAAACAGTTCTGGTTAAGGTGTGGTCCTGTTCATCATTGTCTGACCAGTTGTCAAAACTATGAAATCTCTTCCTGAGAGGCAAGTTCCTCCTTCCTCTAGCATGAGGCTCCTAGGGGAAATTTTAATTTCTGGGGGTACATTATCTCATTAGCCTGACAGTGTAAGTGTCTCTTTAGCATATCTTTCATGCCTTTCTTTACAATCTGGTGGCTTTCCTCAGCTCCCTGGTCAGCCCTGTCTACTCTTGAAGTCAGAGCTGCCACACAGCAGACAGGAGAACCCACAACAATCCTTACAGTAATTATGTTCCAAATTGTGCGTGTACTACACATACAATTGTTCACCCGAGGCTTATTTTTATTTGGGTATGTCGGCTGCACATTTGTTAAATCAAGTGACCCTGGATGGGTCAGAGTCACACTGTAGGGCCTTGTTCCCTCTCAGCTTGGTTTGCTGACACCCATGCATTTTTCCTGATCTTGTCTGATTTTTCCTTGGCATGATAGTCTTGGGGGAGTTGGACTAACATGCAGAGGAGTCGGAAGCAGGGTGTGGGCATGCTTGACTTGCAAACATTGAGTGTCCTGTGCTGTGGGATGGTCTGTATGTCAAATTACTCTGATTGGTCAATAAATAAAACACTGATTGGCCAGTGGCTATGCAGGAAGTATAGGCTGGACTAACAGAGAGGAGAATTAAGGGAACAGGAAGGGAAGGGGAGACACTGCCAGCTGCCACCAGGACAAGCAGTATGTGAAGACACCACACTGGTAAGCCACGAGCCACGTGGCAAGGTATAGATTTATAAAAGTGGGTTAATTTAAGATATAAGAACAGTTAGCAAGAAGCATGCCACGGCCATACAGTTTGTAAGCAATATAAGTCTCTGTGTTTACTTGGTTGGGTCTGAGAGGCTGTGGGACTGGCGGGTGACAAAGATTTGTCCTGACTGTGGGCAAGGCAGGAAAACTCTAGCTACAGTCCTGGAGCTGGCATGGTCATAGAAGTGGCCTCTTCGGCTGCTTGGGCTCACATCAGGAAGGGAAGGAAAAACTGCTTTTTGTGGGCTCTGACTTTGAATGTAGTTCCCAAGTGTGGGGACAATCTAAACCAATTCTCTCATTCCATGGCATGCAGAGGTCCATGGGGTCACAAGGGAAAATGTTGGTCTCTGCTTTCTTCTTCCAGAGACTCAGGTTCTAAGGATGGTGGGTAGAGAGAGACACAGCTCCAAGTGTCTGCCTGAGAATTCCTTCACCTGGCCTGAAAGCTCTTTAGTTTCTGCTCTTCTGTGGGACCAGGAGAGCTGTGGGCTTGGCAGCCCTGACCTTGAAGGAGTGGGCCCGGTGGATGGGGCAGAGGGAAACATAGATGTGAGGAACAGACAGACACCTGCCCAGAGTACTGGGATGGGTTCCAACTAAACATAGGCAGGTAGGTGAGTCAGCAGGGGGGAATGTGCAGACTCACCCATGTCTCAGTTTCTCTTAAGGTGCAGGGCTGCCACAGGGGGCTGAGGGAACTGGAAAGAAAAAGTCAGACAATGGAGCTTAGTGGGAAACTTGTGAGAACAGGCAGGAGGGACAGGCCCTGGATGTTGTGCGCAGGCCTCTGGCCAGCCTCCCAGGTGCACAGAGAAGATTCTGTCTGTGGTGTTGTCCAGAGAATCTGGGATGAGCTGGACATGAGTGTTCCAGACCCTGTGGCTCTCACTGTTGCCAGCTTCCATTTGCCTCCAGGAAATGAAGATCAGGAACTTGAGACTCTATTGTGCATCGGAGGGTGGAGGTTGGGCCCGTCTAGGTGCACTTTGGGAAACTAAGTCACAGTCGAAAGAATACTCTTTAAAAGCTAGTGTTTCAGAGCATGCTAGAATTAAAGAACCCCTGACCCCACAGTGTGGACATGTTTCCAGACACAGCCCCATCCCTGGAAGGCAGACTTAATTTTCTGTCTTTTTTTTTTTTTTTCCAAATACAGTGACCAGTGGTGGGTGGGTCTCTGCAGATGTAACACTGAGATCTGTAATTACTGTCAAGCCCTATAGTCCTGATTAGTTCAGTTCACAAATTGGCCCATGTCCACAGGAGCACCTAAGTATTGTTCTTGTTTATAAGGAAGAAATAAATAGGAGCACAAAGAGATTTGGCATTTAGAGCAGGAGAGAGGACCCTCAGGCAAGCTCTCACCTGGACTGAGGCCCATCAAGTTTTGTTAAGAATGGCAGCAGAAAAAAATTACCCGAATTGCCAAGTCTGTGCTGGGGAACATAATGGGCCAGTGAAAGAATTCAGTTTAGATCAGATCTGGGAAAAGGACAAGTAATTTAGTACACTGAAAAGATCAGCAGTGGCAATAATAGAAGAATACAACAATGTGGGCTCTCCGTTGTGGAGCGATCCTCATTGGGTTAGGGTAAGATGTTGCTCATGCATTTCCAGTACAATTCTCTCCATGCAAATGAGGGCCGGCTGTCCCTGTGTCTGCTCACTGTGGCTAATTTTGACTGGTCAAGATATTCTTGTTGTTGGGGGTTTTTACTCTTTTTTGGGTGGGGGGCACCACCCAGCTCCCAAATAAATCACATGGAGATTTATTCTTATTTATGAGTGCCCAGCCTTAGCTTGGCTTGTTTCTAGCCAGCTTTTCTTAACTTTAAGTTCGCCCATCTACATTTGCCTCTGGACTTTTCCCATTCTCTTACTTTTGTAGATGTTACTCTTACTCTGTGGCTTGCCCCTGATGCCCTCCTCCTTCTCTGGCTACTTCTTTCTGATCCTCCATCTCTTCCTCCTCCCAGAGTTCTCCTTCTGTTTATTCTCTCTGCCTGCCAGCCACGCCTATCCTTTCTCCTGCCTTGCTATTGGCCGTTTAGTTCTTTATTAGACCATCAGGAGTTTTAGACAGGCACAGTAACACAACTTCACAGAGTTAAACAAATGCAACATAAACAAAAGTAGCACATGTTAAAATAATATTCCCCAATACATTCTGCTGTTTGCTATTCCACTGTTTGGGTGGAAGAGAGTCAATTTTTTGTTGTTGTTGCTGTTTGGGGAACATGCTTCCTTGTAGCATGAATCTTAAAAGGTCTTATTAAGAGGCTGGAGAGATGGCTCAGCGGTTAAGAGCACTGGCTGCTCTTCCAGAGGTCCTGAGTTCAATTCCCAGCAACCACATGGTGGCTCACAACCATCTGTAATGAGATCTGGAGCCCTCTTCTGTATACATAATAAATAAATAAATCTTTAAAAAAAAAAAAAAAAAAAAACCAGGAGCTGGGTATTTGGGGTGAATGCTGGAAGATCAGAGAAGCAGAACAAGCCACAGCCACCTCACTTTGCCAATTCCTCAGCTGATCCTGTTTCCTCAGACTGGAAGCCTCTGTCCTTATCCAAATGGATCTCAACTGAACTGTGCTGCTCAAAGCCTAAAAGCTTAACCAGCCAAAAGCTTCTAGTTTCTGGTTTTCACACCTTATATACCTTTCTGCTTCCTGCCATCACTTCCTGGGATTAAAGGCGTGAGTCACCATGCCTGGCGGTTTCCTGTGTGGCCTTGAACTCACAGAGATCTGATGGATCTTTGCCTTTGGAATGCTAGGATTAAAGGTGTGAGTGCCACTATTTTCTGGCTTCTATATCTAGTGGCTGTTCTGTTCTCTGACCCCAGATAAGTTTATTAGGGTGCACGATATTTTGGGAACACAATATCACCACACTTCCTGGAACTGACTTGTCCTAGGGATACATTCCCTTTCTGATGGCTCAATTGTAGTGTTCTCAAATGAGCCCAACAACCTTTTGTCTTAATAATGTAGATGCGTTCTTAAAACACAAGTAGAAAATGCATCCCTGTGACTGTGGGGAAATGTGATGTCAGCTAGTATAGGAAAGAGTTTGGGTCCGTGGCTGCTCCCATGGGAAACAGTGTATGTGCAAGGGAGCAGGGTATGTGGTGGTCACTAAATGTGTTACTGTGACGAGGTGTCTGACAAAAGCAACATAGGTCTTTGGAGTGGGGCATCAGGTAAGATGCTTGCTACAAGCCTGACAGCATCTCAGTTTGATTCCAGGATCCGTATGGGAGAAAGAACTGATTTCAGCAGATTGTCCTCTGATCTTACAGGCATGCACTCATACACATTACATTCCCCAAATAAAATTAATAAACATAATTAAAAATAAAAGCAACATAAGGAAGGAAGGGCTTATTCTGGCTCACAGTTTGAGGGTACCATGTCAGGGAAGGCATGGCAGCAAGAATTGGAGGCAGCTGGTCACATTGCATCCCAGTCCAGAAGGATGAATAAAAAGGAGAGCGTGAGCTGAGCTCTGGAAGTCATCTCTGTCTCCCTCCTGACATCAAACTTCTGCTTATTCTTGTTCATCTTGGTCCTCCTTGGTCACATCCATGATGATTTTATTATGGGAGTCTTGTCTGGAGGCCTAGTTTTGGAGGTCTACCTAAAAAAGACAAAACAAAACAAAATGCCATACTCCATGGCAGAGCGGGAAGCAGAGGAAAACCTGTTAAGGGAAGGAAAGCAGGAGGTTACACACATCTGCCCTCCCATTCTCTACTCAGCCCATGTGCTCCTCTGTAGAAAAGCATTCTCCTTTCATTCATTCTTTATGCCTTCATTCCTTCTTTCTGAGTTCCTATTTTTATTACTTATTAAATTAAGTTAGCATATAAAGCAATAGGTTTTATTATGATATTTTCATATATATAGTTCACAATGTTTTTTTTTTTAAATATTTGCTTATGCTTGTGTATGTATGTGGATGCAAGGTGTATGTGAAGGAGAACAGGCTCTGATGTTGGTCCTCACCTTCCACCTTGTTTAAGAAAGAATCTTTCTGTTCTTTGCTATTGCATTGTGCATTTTGAGCAGGGCTCAAATCTGGAGGATTCATCTGTTCCCATTTCCCATCTCACCATTGGAGTACTGGATTACAGACACATTCATCCCTGAATCTGGTGTCTGGCTTTTATGTGCATTCCAGTGATCTGAACTCAGGTTGTCGGGCTTTGTGGACAAGTGCTTTTACCTGCTAAGACACCTCTCTGGCCTAAATATTTTTCATCATCCTCCACAGCTGTCCTCCACCATCTTTCTGTCCTCCTCTTACTAGGCATCTTCTACTTTCATATCACATAAATTTCATTACCCTTTCTTTCTTCCTAAGATCTGTTCATCCCTTTACACAGCTCCCTTTCTAATTTTATGGTGCGCGCGCACACACACACACACACACACACACACACACACACACACTATCTAAATCCTTCATATGAGAGAAAACATGAAGGATTTGTCTTTCTGAGCCTGGCTTATTTCACTTAACATGAACAAATGATGACCCATATCACAGGTGCTCCTGGTATCTGTGAACCCTGTTTTGTGGTGTTGTGCCCAGATCGTAACCCCCAGAGAGACCACCAAGTACGAGCATACCAGAATGCAAAAGCAAGGTTTACTTCTGCTGCAAGTCATGACAGGGAACTCATCTCAAGTGAGGCAGGGAAGAGTTACTCTTTCTTGGGGAAGTTAGTTTTTATAGGCAAAACCCATAAAATTTCTTAGAGGGGAGAGGGTTAGTACGGGTCCATCCTTGATTGGTCCAGTTTTTCCCGGGCCTGGACTTGATCTTATTCTAGCTTATCTGTTTGCCCTGTCAGGAGTTTTACAACTCGTGGTTAATTGGTTACCATCAGACATCCTGACTCTGTTCTTTTGAGTTCCTGGGGCTGGCACCATCATTTCTGGGGACTTGAAACTGGCCTGGGTTTATCTATATTGAGATATCTTTGTCTAAGGCCCCCCTTTTGAGGCAATAGAGTGAGGGTCTTGTTGTGCCTAGATCAAGTCCCCAAAGCCACCACTGGAGATTTTAGGTACAGAATGCAAAAGTAAGGTGTTTTCTAAGTTTACAAGCTCCCAGGGAGGCTCTTCCAAATCTCTCACTTACATCAGGGAGCTTGGAAGGAGCGCTACCCTTTCTTTGTGAGGCTAGTTCTTAAAGGCCCAGACCATATAATTTATTTTAACTCGCCTCCCTTTTTAGTCTTTGGGTCGAATATCCTGACTGTGTTTTCCAAAGTCCCTGTAGCAGATACAGCCACCTGGGGAAAAAGGGTCTAAGTTCTTATCTACACTTAGGAATCCTGGTTTAAGCTTCTCTTTGTCTGTAGGGGATAGAGTGGGAGGGTTTTACTGAGGTATCACAGTGGTTCTTGGGGGACCCTTTCAGGATTCAATGTCTGCTGGGGGAGGGGTCTTTCCACGCTCCCTCCTTATTCAGATATTTCTACAGAATAAAAAGCTGCATGGTTAGATCTTGAGATACTGACTGGGCCACATCACAGGAACTGTCCCAGCCTTCCCCGGATGTGGTGGGAAGTGTGACTAGCAAAGCCTGCTTTTCCAGCCAGCCAGCCTTCTCTCTTTCACTTTCAATCCTGTGCTGTGCACACACCCAGCAAGATCTGCCTCTCTTCTAAGTCTCCTTCCTTCCTTATGCTAGAATCTGTGGATTAAGCACCTGAGGTTCAGAGAAGTCTATCTTGTGAGTGAAAATCAAACATCTGCTTATTTCTAACTGAATTACCTTCTCTAAACAAACTTGTGCGAGCTGGGTGTTGGGGTACACACTTGTAATACCAGCACTTAGGAGGCAAAGGCAGGAAGATCAAGAGTCCAACTGGGCAATGGAGAAGGGTAGAGAGAGAACAAAACAGGTCTTTGCCGGACGAGCATCATCTGCCATAGTCAGACTGAATCATTGATCTGTCATTACAGAGGCCGGGGGGCAGGGAGGGGGCGATTTTTATTAAATAGAAAAGGGGGAAAAGTTATAACTAACATAAGAGAAACTATATACAAAAGTAAAATAACTACATACAATATATACAAGTAATAAATACCTAAACAATGTCTAGTCCATTTGTATTTGACAAATTCAGAGAAAATAATTCCATTATCTATACTATTTTGGTAAGTCCAAAATGTACCTAATTTGCTTTCTATCCTAACTAGTCTTCAACTATAACTAACTAATCTTCATCTCCCTCAGAGACTCAAGAAGGAAATAATGTTACCTAACAAAAATAAAAACAGGAAGTGCATGCAAGCAACTTCCAAAAAATTTGTGAGTTGAAAGAAATAGCCAGCTGCCTGGACAGTCACCTGAGGTTTCTCCACAGTGTTGGGGCATCGTCTTCAGCCTATAGGCTTAGCGTATCTGACAGACTCATTTGTGAAGTAGGATGTGCAGAAGGTCAACAGTTCAACCTCACATTGGGTGAGAGCAGTCCATGTACCAGAAACACCTGAATTCCACTAGTGTCATGTCATGATTCAGAATTTTAAATTCTGGAAATTGTTGATGGTTTTTGAAGTCAGTTGTCCATTCTTGGCTGTGTATATATGGCTTCATCTCAGCATCCCGTTCTTCTCCACAGAAGTATAGCGTCCACCCTTCCCCTGAAAGTGGATCAAGGGATGGGGATCAGGCAGCAGGATGGGGAAGGACTGATGTTGGTGAGGGTGTTTTAATGGTTTCCGGAAAAGCTCCTGGCAGGTGGCGACTGGGGTCAGCCATCACAGAGACTTCTGTGTCCTTCCCACTCTGATTTCTTTGTATACAATTCTAACACCAAGCACGTCCTTTCTTGTCCTAGACTTTTTAAAGCTATCTCTATGCTTTTCACCCCTTTCCCACATCTGATTATCATAGGACCTCAGCAGATAATTCCTTGTCCTTAGGATCTCGCTTAGACACTCAAAGCCCAGAAACAGCTGGGGTTTTCAGCTCAGATTCTGTTCCATGTGGCTGCAAAAACATTCCATATAGCTGTCCTTCCAGATTCCAGGGCCTTGATGGAAACGCCCTTTGATCTTTGTTGGTTTCAGGGCCATGGTGTAAAGACATCCCAGTGTGCATGATACAATTTTAAATGCAATTTTAAAAGCAGCGAGGCTTGCAAATTGCCTTGTCTTGTGATTTGTTCCCATAATGGGGACATTGTCTGCCCAAGTGCAGTAAAACTTACAATGGCATGTCACAGTGCCCAACAGGGGAGATTTCTCTCTCTCTCTCTCCCCCACACACTGATTTATTTATTATGTATATAGTGTTCTCCCTACATAGAGGGCACCAGATCTCATTACAGATGGTTGTGAGCCACCATGTAGTTGCTAGGAATTGAACTCAGGACCTCTGGAAGAGCTGCCAGTGCTCTTAACCTCTGAGCCATGTCCTTATCCCCTCTTTTCTTGAAGGTCCCTTATAGCCCAGGCTGGCCTCAAACTAACGTTGAAGCTGAGGGTGACCTTGAACTTTTGATACTCCTGCCTCAGGGAGTCTGGGATTATAGGCATGTGCCATTGCTGTGTAACATTTTCCTCCCAGGTTGAAACATGCCATCTTTTGTAGCAGCAACCTCTAAAGGGTCTTATTAAATAAAAACAAACCTGGAGCCAGGTACTGGGGTGAACACTGGAAGATCAGAGAAGCAGAACAAACCACAGCTTCCTCACCTTGCCAGTTCCTCCTCAGAGGATCCTGTTTCCTCAGACTGGAAGTCTCTGAGTCCTCATCCAGAAGGAATCTCAGCTGAACTGCTGCTTGAAAGCCTGAAAGCTTAACCAACCAAAAGCTTCTAGTTCCTGGTCTTCACGCCTTATATACCTTTCTGCTATCTGCCATCACTCCCTGGGATCAAAGGCGTGTGTCACCATGCCTGGCTGTTTCCAGTGTGGCCTTGAACTCACAGAGATCCAGAGGGATTTCTGCCTCTGGAATGCTAGGATTAAAGGTGTGAGTGCCACCATCTTCTAGCCTCTGTATCTAGTGGCTGTTACATTCTTTGACCCCACATAAGTTTATTAGGGTGCACAATATTTTGGGGAACACAATACCACCACAATCTTTCCTTCAGAGAAGCTCTTTAAGCAGGGAGATAAACAACTCAAAAGAGCTTCAGGAAGTCCTTGAAACTGATCAGATTCACTAGGCCCCTCTCTTGCAACAAAGCTGCAAAAGAGACTCTTGAGACCAGACCAGCTTCCTTGAAGAAGCAGATACCAGCCAAGCTTCCAGGAAGAGGTGTAAGGCTAGAGTCACTTGGAAACAGCAGTCTCCAGACTGTTGATCTGACTTCAGGCTGTGCAGTGTGCTCTAGGCTCCCAGTTTTTGTGAGCTGTCACTGTGCTGGGGTGGGTTTTGGTGATGCAGCTGTCTGTGATTCATTTCTGCTCCTGTAACCCCTCATCCATAGTCTTGTAAGTAACCCCAATAAAATGTACTGGTTCACCAAGTTGGACTTGGCAACGGGAGGGCCAGGCAAATATCATGACAGCCTGTCCTAATAACTCAATTAAGAATTGTGCCTCGGTCCCAGCTTCTTGGAACTGAGCAGGCAGTTTCTGAGGAAGCCACAAGCAAGGAATGATCAATCTCCAACACCCCCAACAGCAAGGATGAGGAGGCCTGGTACATGCAGTACTAGGCCTGAGCCACAGCAGCTCAAGGTAATAACCAAATAAGGACAAAGCCTGGGACTTGTCCAGGCCTGCCCCCAAATGGAAAAAACTGTAACCTTAAGCAGCCCTTGCTAGCCCTAGCCAATTAGAACATACTGATATGATTGCCACTTGTGTAAGCCAATCTGAAATGACGTAACTGCCCTGGGAACTCCCCTTGGCTGTTCTTAAAAGGAGGCTGCGAGCTTCTCTTGGGGTTGTCACTCTTTCGCCTCTGTGTGGGATGCATGGCCCCAGCATGCTGGAATAATAAATGCTCATGTTGATTGCATACATGAATGGTGGTCTTTTGTGGGACTTCTTCAAGACCCTTCTCCAGGCTCCCTATCTGGAGTAAGTAGATAGGGTCTCCCTGGGAAAAGTTTTGTTACCCAACAGCCACAACTCCCTGTTTATTAGAGCCCAGGGCTCCATGCATGCTAAGCAAGCACTCTACCAACTGAGCTGCTGTCCGGCCTCACCTCCATTTCATTAAAATCATGTTTTTTCTTTTCCAAGACAGGGTCTCACTGTGTAGCTCTGGCTGTCCTAAAACTCACTATCTAGATCAGACTGACCTCAAACTTCCAGAGATTTGCCTGACTCTGCCTTCTAAGCACTGGGATTAAAAATGTGTACCATAGGAGGTCGTGTCCCACTCTTTTAATCCCAGTACTCAGGAGGCAGAGGAAGGTGAATTTCTGAGTTCAAGGCCAGCCTGGTATACACAGGGAGTTCCAGGACAGCCAAGCCTACACAGAGAAACCCTGTCAAAAACAAAACAAAAATAAATGAATGAATAAATAAAATTGTACTTTGATAAAATTAATGGAAAAAAATAACAGCGATCTTGGGTGGTGGTAGCAGTGGCAGCGGCGTATGCCTTTGATCCCAGCACTTGGGAGGCAGAGGCAGGTGAATCTCTGTGAGTTCCAGACTAGCCTGGTCTACAAAGCAAGTTCCAGGGCAGCCAGGACCGTTACACAGAGAAACTCTGTCTCAAAATAAATAAAAAAAATGTGTACCACCTACACACTTTTTTTTTTTTGTTTGTTTTGAGAAATGATTTTGCAACTCACAATGTAGCCCAGGCTGGCCTTGAATTTGACATCTTCATGCCTTAACCTCTTAAATTCTAGTATTAGAGACATGTACCACCAAGCCCAGTTATTTTGTTTGCTTTTGCTTTTGTTTTGTTTCTTCTTGACAGAGTCATATAGCTGTAGCTGCTGAGCCTCTCTGGGACTCACCCTGTAGCAAGGATGATCTTAGACTTGTGATCCTCTTGTCTCCATCTCCTGAATGCTGGGATTACAATCAGGAACCACCATCCTCAGAATGAAATGTAATTTTAAAAGCCCCTTTCTTAATTCTTAGTTCCTCAAACATTGTGTACACCATGGATATGAGGCTGCTGGTTGAGTGATTCCAGTTAGAAGTGTTTGTGGTGGGTTGATCAGAGTGGAAAGGCCACTCTGCAATCACCCAGCAGAATCTCATTATCTGTGTGGAACTGTAAAGAGGGTGGGAGATACGCGTTTTGTTGGGAAGAGGGCTGAGGGAGACAGGAGAATGCAGTGGAATCTGTATTTTGGATAAGATAGAGAAAAGTTAAAGACTAAAGCTATTCAAATGGAAGTATTTGAGACCCTGAGGCCAGTAAACTGGTTCAGAGCTAGAAAGCATTGTGGAGTACTGGCTGTGATGTGTACTGGCCTCCTCACCTCAGTGCTGGAGACATGGTTGAAGGGTTCACAACACGCCCCCACGGTCACATATACCAGGCGGACACTTCCGCCTAGCCAATTCCAGGTCAGGATAGGCATTTCCGGGTCAGGGCGTCTCTGGTAACCAGGATACCCAGCAGACCTGGACACCTCCGCCTAGCAAGTTCCGGGTCAAGGCGTCTCACGTAACCAGGATCTGTGACATTACATGGCCACGTAAGCGCGCAATGTGACCATGTGATCTACGCACACGCGTGGAGTAGTGATGTGACCTGGCCATGCCCCCAGCCGGTTTTAAAGCGGAGCGCCATGTTCCCAGTTCCCTCTTCTCCACGCACGTGTCTCTCCCACAGGCCTGTGCGCTCTATCCCTTTATCTCTAATAAACTCTTATAAGCGGATTCTGTCGTGTTTCGTGATACTTCCTTGCAGGGTAAGAACACAATGCAGCTAAATAACTAACAATGGTAGTCTACCAGACGTTCCATGCTGTGGCAAACCACTCCAAAAAACAACTCAGAGTGGGGCATTATTTCATTCATGGTCTCATAGGGTTCCATCCATCATGGCGTGGCGGGAGGTGTAGAGAACAGCTGCTTGCCCTCCCCACCTGGGCTACTTTCTGGCACCCTCACACACTAAGTCGCCTTGGGCAGTCTGAGTGCTCACCCATGCCAAAGAACAAGGGCAAGGGACACAGGACTGACATAACAGCCAGCCCAGAGTCACCAGCAAAGGGAGCTGAATTATATTCCAGCTCATGATAAAGAAAGGCTCAGTCTGTGGAAGAGCAAGGGGTGGGGGATGAGGTGGGAGATACCCTGTTGGTGTTTGGAAAATACAGCAGCAACTGCCCTTTTGAAACATGGATGAAATCTTTCAGCTTTCCTTGGAGAGGTTCCTGCTGCACATTCCCTCAATTCTTCTACCTGCTTTAATCCCACTTCTCTCCCAGCCAAGCCACTCAATCTGATGTTATCTCCTGATGTCTGTTTAATATGCAGACAAAAACCTCCAGCATTCCTGCGGGATGATCATTTCCTAAAAAGGCATGGAACTAGCTAACCATCTCCTAGGCAAAGAGGACACAAAAATCCATCAAAACCCGACAAGGAAGAGTGGCTGATTGAAACATCTCAGTTCTGTGAGTCTCAAACACTCTGTGAGATCCTTTATTACACTGGAGTGGGCGGACGGGGAGGGCTGGGAGAGAAGCTGGAATATAACCGGAAGATAAATAGACAAAGGATTTTCCCAGCCTGCAGGCGCCTAAGGACACTCCCCAGTGGCCAAGCAGTGAGTCAGCAACAGTCACCACACTGCTCAGTTTGGGGTAATTGTGGGCAACAGGCACAGAATCGAAGCTTTATTATTATTATTATTATTTTTTATCAACAGAAGGTACTACTCTGCAGAAGGTTCTACAAGAAATGAGCAAGGTGGTGGGAGGGTTGGAGGCAGGGTGTGACTGTTAGGGAGGAGGAGACTCCTGGAGGAGCAGGCACGCTGAAGGCAGAAGAGACCTGCCCCTGTGTCTGCCTCCTTCCCAAACCAGGGCACTTCATCGCCTTGTTTCCTGTTGGTAGCTGTCCTTTTTATATTGTATCAGGCGCACTGGCATCTTTGTAGAAACTGAGTAGCTAAAACTCAATCCTAATGTGAATTCTGACCTGTCGCCATACAGCAGTGTGAGTTTGGGCAGGCATTTACTTTCCTGACACGTTGCTTGCTCACTGCGACTGTGCACTGGGCCTATCACCCCGACCTTGGTGTCTTGATAAAGTGAGTTGAGTGAGAAAGAGGCTGAGCACTGTGTCAGACATCACAGTGCTTTATCATGCCTTTCTCTTTCTGTTCCCAGATTTCTCCCTGAGTATATATTTTTCTTTTTGGAATAAGTCTGAACTTATATTTTTGTCAGGTGTGTATTATCACAAAAAGAAGCTCCCTGAGATGGGTGTGGTGGTGCATGACTATACTCTTGGATGGTAGAGGCAGGAAGATCAGACATTCAGAGTCATCCTCAGCTACATAGCAAGTTACAGGCCAGTCTGGACTACATAAGACCCTATCTCAAAAACCCCAAACTCAAGTAACAAGAAGAGCAAAGCATTTAATATGAAGCTGTGTTTAGAATTAAGTATAGACTATACTGGCCAGTAATTGTCACTCTCGGGAGGGTTTGGCCAGAATGGCTCTTTTTATTTTTACAGCTTTCCTCTCCCATCTGAGCCTTTCAAACTAATTTTTTTTTTTTTCAGAGACCTTCTTCGGGTAGTTTGGAAACCACCACCATTCCCAAATAGCATAATTAAGCAGCAAGATGCTACTGTGTGTATATGTGGGGGAGGGGCTGTGCAGCTTACCTACACCCTGTTCTTGGATCCAGCATCCTAGGTCTCCCAGCTGGCCACCTGTTATCACAGGTGTAGAAAGGGGTTGTTTAGGGTGGGGATTGCTATGAAGTCTGAGCCCATAAAGCACACAACAGCCTTGTAACACAAGTGTCAAGTGGCCTGTACAAGCAAGTCCAGCCCTTGCTAATAAATATAGATCACTGATCATCTAGCCCTCAATCCTGTTAGCCCATCATCTATTCCACACACAGGTATGTGCTTGCCCAGTGAAAACTGGTAGCCTCAGGAGTGACACTTCTGCCCAGAGCTTATCTGGGAGTGTTGGTTTATGTTACTGGGTTGATGAAGTATTTCTGGGAACTCTCAGAAGAGCCAGGCAAAGACACAGGCATTTTCCAGGAAAGTGGACTATGCCATGGGTTTCATTGGTAGGCCTAGTTTTCTATGCTTTTCCTATACTGGTCTAGACTTTGTTGACCCATACATTTATTACAGAAGCAGAACCTTTCAGGAGCAGCTGAGAGAATTTAGGGAGTCTGTTTCAGGAAGCTCTGGTAGTCTGAACACCCTTGCAGGATGAGACACCAGTGGAAAAGATGCAGGGAGGTCGTCTAACAATGAAGGTCACAGAAACTCACAGAGGGTTGCAGATCCAGGGGATCTCCTGTCCCAAGAACAACCTTCTATGAGCAGAGATCTCATCACAGAGCCAAGACTCTGCTAAGTCAGTCTCAAGGCCGGAGTAGTGGGGTGCTCTCTATGACTGCCTCTTCAGCCTCAAATGACATGGCAACTCTGGACCCATACCTGCCCACTCTCCAGATGCAAGATGTGGTCCAGAGCAACATTTTCTAAGTCTTCACCCTTACAGTGAAGGGTGCAAAGGCCCGTTTCCCAAGAGTACCCATCCCAACACAGTTGTCTCCTTTTGGAAGGGCTTACTGTAGGGTACACTGCTGAATCATATTCCACACTGCTTTGTATGGATGTATCCACCCAACAGTACAGGGTCAGGTACTAGGATTTTAAAACTTGTTTGCTAATTTGACAAATATAAAGGTATGTTTCATGTATTTATTTGTATTTATATTTTTAAATTTATATTTAATAAAAAAATGGGATACTATTTTCAGTATCTCCTAACAAACATTTCTTTCTCTACAATTCATCCTTTTCCTTCTTTATGGCCTTTGTGCCAAGAAGCCACGACAAGGAGAAGCAAGGCTCTGTTAGGAATGTAGTGTTAATCAAAGATGTTGCTTGTTTTGCTTTGAGTTTTGAAGTCAACTTAAAATCTTACAGCAAAACAACAATCTCAAGAGCCAGATTTTCCGAAGTGAGTATATTCTTAAAACCCCAAGGCTGAGACTTTTGTACATCAAAAATCAAAGCTCAGAGAAATTGAATCACCACTAATGAATCACCACAGAAAAGGGAAAATGGGAGCGGTGACGGAGAGAAGTTTCTATCCCACAGGAAGGAGAGCAGATGTTCTGAGACTGGAAATGGGGAAAGAAAAGGCAGATCAGGGGCACATGTAGACCACTGTGTTTTCCTACCTGTCCATCAGTCAGCATCCCAGGTGTGAGAGAAGAGAGAAACACCCAAGAAATTAAAAAAAAAAAATCCAAGAACCCCAGGCTGGTACCCCTCTTCCCTGGGGTCTTCAAATCTTTCAGAGATGTTTGGGTCACACTGTGTCTGATATATCCAGTGCCACAGAAAAATGGTAGAGCTGAGACAGCACCACTGGTTGGTAATGTATAGGGCTGTATGTAGCAGGAATCTTAAAAGTTCTTATTAATAAAATCAAACCCGAGGCCAGTTATTGGGGTGAACACTGGAAGATCAGAGAGACAGAACAAACCACAGCTATCTCACCTCACCGGATCCTCAGCTGGTCTTGTCTCCTCAGACTGGAGGCCTCTGAGTCCTCATCCGGAATGGGTCTCAGCTGAATTACTGCTCAAAAGCCTGAATGCTTAACCAGCCACATGCTTAACCAGCTAAATGCTTAACCAGCCACATGCTTAACCAGCCACATGTTTAACCAGCCAAATGCTTCTAGTTTCTGGTCCTCATGCCTTATATACCTTTCTGCTTTCTACCATCACTCCCAAGGATTAAAGGCTTGCTTCCTGGGATTAAAGGCGTGAGTTACCATGCCTGGCCGTTTCCAATGTGGCATTGAACTCACAGAGATCCCAGATGGATTTCTGCCTCTGGAATGCTAGGATTAAAGGCGTGTGCTATCACTGCCTAACTAGTGGCTTTTCTGTTCTCTGACCCCAGATAAGTTTATTAAGGTACACAATATTTTGGGAAACACAATACCACCACAGCTGTGTGAGATACGGAGTGAGCTATGTAGAAGTGTCTGTGCTACTAGGGACCCCACCACCCGCTGGGTTGCTGGCTGGTGAGCTCACCAGGATATATGACCATGGCAGAAGGCAAAGTGACATATCACACAGCTGTAGGGTAGTATTCAAGACCAGGGATCAGATGGCTTTCCCATGCCAGCCTTGAGCCAGATGAGGCCAAGGCAGAGCCTCCTACCTCACAGGCCCCACTTGAAACTTCTACCCACGGCCAAGACATGAAGATACTGTTTCCCCTGCATCAGGCTGCCTCCATCTTTGAGATGAAGAAGAGAAAAATTTCTTTCAGTGGAGAGACCCAGAAATTTCATGATTTCCCCTCAGAGGTAAGTAATAGCCAGAAAAGACTAATACAGCATAATGGCAAGGTCAACATTTTGTTGGCAGCCATGGAAACGGGGCTCATGATCCACTTGGGCGTACTGACAGCTGTGCTGGTTCATCTGAGAAAGCTTGACCCTCATGGGTACTCATGATCCCTATAGTAACATGCTATACTCACAACATAATGTGATTTAATTTTAGGAAACTTAGGGTGGAGGAAATACCATAAAGAAGGATGTAAAAATGATCATGTGTGTCATCTTGCCAGCCATAAATAACCACTATTAATGTTCTTGTTAAACGGGGTGAAAGTGGGCCACGCCTTTAATCCTAGCACTCTAGAGGCAGAGACAGGCAGAGATCTCTATGAGTTGGAGGCCAGCCTGATCTACATAGTGAGTTCCAGGACAGCCAGGGATAAACAAACAGAAAATTCTTGTTTATTTCCCTCTAGTCTTTATACTATTTATTCTCTCTTCCTGTCTCTCTCTGTTGTTATAATTTTACGTCATAGATCTTGTTTGATGACAAGATTATTTAATATTTAAAGCATGTTGTGGAGAGGATTAGCCACCTACCACTTTATGTTATTTCATCTTTTAATAATCAATGGTTGTAAATATTAACAGCACTCATGGCCAATAAGTAGAAAATATAAGAAGTTGGCAGATCTCCTTCACTTGTTTACACACCGACTGAATATGATCAGTTAGAGCTCTCTAAGCAATTACTAATCTCTAATACATTCTCTCGTGCTCCTTAAATGTCTGAGAATGTTGATACTGTGATAGTGGTTTCCAAGCTGAGCGGTATTGACATAGAAGCATCTACAAATGTGCCAAGAGTAAATCCATGTCTCCATCCTCTTGTTCTTAGTCTTGACTTCAGAGGACTCTATGCTGGCTGTGGCTACAGAGTTAGCAATGATCCAGGTACTATTTGGATGATGAGCGTTTGACTATTCAGTTATGATCTGACTTTTTCTTTTTTTAAGCCCTTGTCTTTTGCCCCAAGTGACACTTGTTGTAGATGTTTTTCACTTTGTGTCCAGCTTGCTATATTCCCATTTTGCTAGTGGAAGGAGATACTGTTCTGATTTAGGGAGTAGGGAACCTTTTCCTTTTCGTCTTTCCCCTCCTGTTCTGTTTTTTTTTTTTTTTTTTTTTGGAGATAAGGTCTCAGGTTGGCCTTGAACTCCTGTGTTACTTGAGCTGGCTTTGAGCTCCTTATTTTCCAGTATCTACCACCCAGATGCTGGAATTACAGATATGCACCACACACCTAATTTTTCTTTTCTGTATTTCATGCTGGGAATGGAACCCAGTGATTTTGACATGCTAGGCAACTGTACTACCCCGGGCACACATCCTCAGCCCTACGGTTTTCTGATGGCTGTTTTGATCTGTCATGCTGACACATTTCTCTTTATAGCATTTCCTGGTAATTTTGTGAGTCATTGGTTTTTTCCTTGGGGCTGTTATTTATGAATTTTAGTAGCAGAATCAGATATGGTTTATTAAGAAGTATCATACTTTCAAGGAGGGAGAGATGGGCCAGAGCTGGGAAGTTAGAAGATCAGCAGTGATGTGCCCAAAGGGCTGTGACTTTTATGAGTTTCCTCACACCCTCACATAACACCAGCTTTTTACCAGCATGCTCCATCTGTTACATTTTGGCCTTGGTCAGGAAGGCTTCCAGTCTTCTCTCTGCCAACTGGTTTCTTTTATCCGAGGATCATGCAGCTCCCATACACCTTGCTCTCCATCCTATTCTGTGGCCTTAACTCTTTCCTGAGAACTGTGGTCCCAGGAATCCTTTTGTGAAGCTAACAGATATTCTTTATTTCTATGCTGACAAGGGTTGATGTCCTCATCTAAGAGGGACAATAAAGCTCTCTCTCTAGTTTATTTTGGGCTGTAGAGGAGGCTTTGGACCCTCTGCAGCAGGAATTGGCTGGAACCTCTGTGCATCTCAAGGAGTTTAGTTTGAAACTTCTGTAACCTAGAAAATATAATTTCAATGCCATTGTTTTAGTGGCTGTCTCACTAAATGAATGTCCTAAAAGCTACTTCACTATTGAGTGTGTGGGTTTTATCCACTTTGTTTTCTATCAGTGACTTCAGTACTCATTTTTTTCTTCTGTAGATAGATCATCCAGAGCCCACTCCTCTACAAATCAACAGAAACTTTAGAGTTAAATTGTGTTATAAATAAAATGGATTTAATAGACAGAATATTCAGACCAACAGCTGCCGAATAGCCAGTTCTTCTCAGCAGCCCACGTGAACTTTCTCTAAAATAGAGTACATTCTAATAAAACAAGTCTTAAAAATACTGAAATAGTTCCTTAAGTTTTCTAAAACACTTTAAACTTGTTCTTTGATAAGGTCATACATGTGTGTAATGTATTTTATCATGTTCGCCCCCCATTCCCTCTTATTTCCCTCCTACTCCTTCTGGGTCCCCACCTCCTAACAAGTCTACCTCCTATTTCATGACACTTTTTATTTTTTAGTTTGTTTTATCAGATTATAATGGAATAAAAATACAAACCTATTGTAAGAAAAATACAGAAACTATATAAGTATTTAGGGTTAGATTTTAGAATGCCTATACTTGAAAGAAAATGAAGACACAACCTATTGGAACCTTTGGGATCCACCAAAGGCAGTTCTAAGAGGGAAGTTCACAACTGTGAGCACATATTAAAGAATCACAAAATACTCAAATAACTTAGTGATGCATCTCCTGGCCTTAGAAAACACCAAACAAGTAGATAGAAATAAATAATAAAGATAAAAGAAGGGATGAATAATATGGGAAACTTAAAGAACAATGCCCAAAGTCCATCAACAAAGAGCTGGCTTGTAGCTGGAGTTTCCTCTCCGGGTCCCGCCAAGCCCACTTATAAAATAAACACACAGACGCTTATATTATTTACAAAATTACTGTATGGCCACAGCAGGCTTCTTGTTATCTAGTTCTTATATCTTAAATTAACCCATATCTATTAGTCTACAAGTTGCCAAGTGGCTCGTGGCTTACCGGTATCTTAACATCTTCTCATGACTGCGGCTGGCAGTGTCTCTCCTCCTCAGCTTTCCACTTCCCAGAATTCTCTTCTCTCCTTGTCCCGCCTATACTTCCTGCCTGGCTACTGGCCAATCAGTTTTTTATTTATTAACCAATCAGAGCAACACATGCAACACACAGAGCATCCCACAGCACTGGTTCTTTGAAAAGATCAACAAGATTAAAAAACCCACAGCCAAACCGACCAAAAAAAGAATTCCCAAAGAAATAAAATTAGAGATGAAAAGGGGGAACATTAAAACAGATGGTACTGAAATATGGAGAATCATTAGGGAATACTTTGAAAACCTATATTTCAAAACACTGAAAAATATGAATGAAATGGATAAATTCCTAGGCATGTACATGCAAAATTAAATCAAGAGAATATAAGCAACTTAAATAGATTTATAACCAACAATAGTTGATATAGTAATAGAGAGTCTCTCATTAAAGAAAAGCCCAGGATTAGACAGGTTAACTATTCTACAAACCCTTATTCATTATTTGTGTGTGTGTTTGTTTTTGTTTAGTGTGTGCGTACTTGTGCCACAGTCGCTGTGGAGGTGCAGGACTGTTTGCTGCAGTTGATTCTCTCCTTCTACCATGTGGGTTCTAAACTCCTGCCATCCAGTTTGACAGCAGGTTCCTTGACCTACTGAGCCATCTGGTCGACCTCTGACTCAGTTAGGGTTCCATTGCTGTGAAGAGACACCATGACCATGGCAACTCTTATAAGGAAAACATTTAACTGGAGTGGCTCGCTTACAGTTCAGAGGTTTAGTCCATTATCCTCATGGCAGGAAGAAAGGAAGCATGCATGCAGACATGGTGCTGGAGCTGAGAGTCCTTACATCTTGATCCAAAGGCAACAGGAAGTGAACTGAAACACTGGGTGTGGCTTGAGCATATATGAGACTTCAGAGTCTACCTCCACAGTGACACACTTCCTCCAGCAAGGCCACAGCTCCTGATAGTGCCACTCTCTTTCAGACCCTCTCAGCCTTCCAACCTTGTAAGAAGCACTAACATCAGTATGCCTCAATTGATCCTAAAAAACAGAAAGAGAAAGAATATCATAAAACTAAATTTAAAAAGTCAGCATCACTTTCACACCAAACTAGATAAAGACACAACTAAAAAGTATAGGCCAGTTTTTCTGATGAAAAGAGTGCAAATATTCTTTTAAAAATTTTTACCACATTTATTTATTGTGTATGTGTGTGGGGTCAAAGCATGTGGGAGGCTATTCTCTCCTTTTAACATTTGAGAATCCCAGGGATCGAACTCAGGTCATCAGCTTTAGTGGCAAGTGCCTTTACTCACTGAGCCATCTTGACAGCTCCAAATCATACAGTTGTGAATTAAGAGACATTTTTCATTAATGCTTTTGTTATTATGCTTAGGACTGGGGATCAAACCCAGGGCCTTGTGTCTGCTAGGCAAATCCTCTAGCATTGAGCTACATCCCATGACTGAAATAAAACATTTTCAATAAAATACTTGCAAACTGAATTCAACCATACATGAAAAAGATTTTATATCATGATCAAGGTGGTTTCATCTAGGGATGTAAGTATTGGTGAATATATGAAAATTAATAACTTAGCACACTAGTAAGCAGGGTGGTGATGGTGCACACCTTTAGTTCCAGCACTCAAGAGGCAGATCTCTGTGAGTTTGAGGCCAGCCTGGTCTACAGAGCTAGTTCCAGGATAGCCAAGGCTATTACACAGTGAAACCCTGTCGTGGACCTGCTTCAAAAGAAACCCCAATAATAATTCAGCCTGTATAGACTCAAGGACAAAGGTCTCATGATCATCTCAATAAATCTAGAAAAAGCTCCTGACAAAACTCAACATCCATTCATGTTAAATACTCTGAGGAGACTAGGGATAGAAGGGACATACTTCAACACAGTAAGGCTCTGTGTGACAAAGAGCCAATGTTAGACTGAATGGGGGATGCTGAAAGCAACTCCTCTAAAATTAGGAATGAGACATGGACATCCACTTACTCAGTACAAAACTTTAAATCCTAGCTAGAGCAATAGGGCACAGTAGAAAAGTAAAAGATATGGCTACTAAGGGAAGAAGTCAAACAAGTTCTGTTTATAGACTTTATTCTTTCAAACCCCAAATATTCAGCCAGAAAACTGAGATCTGATAAAGTAGCAGGATATAAAAACAACATGGGGAAAAAATAAAGTAGGTTTTCTATACACCAATAACAAATAAATTGAGAAAGAAATTGTGAGATAATCTGATTCACAGCAGCCTTCAAAAATACTGAGGTTTAAATCTGACCAAGGCAGTCTTAGGATACTGGGAGAAGTAACTAGGGGTGGGGTTGAGGTAGTCCCTGAACTCCAGGAGCTGGCTATCATGTCCTTCCCATGTTCCCATCTTCAGTTCCCAGACTGAGCCTGCCATGTTCCCCACCCCCTCCCCCCACTCCCCATCTTGTCTCTCAGCCCACCTATCATGAGTTACCTGCATACAGAGCTCAACTCAGCCTCTGCTACCACAGACTGTCCCTGAGACAGTGATACCTTTATTTTTAAATGTTAAAATATAGTTTTGAGAGAGAGACAGAGACAGAGACAGAGACACAGAGACAGAGACACAGAGACACAGAGACTGACCCTGTGGGTGAATTCAGGAACCGAGAATTGACTTTTACAGCTTAAGGAAAAAAAAAAAAAAAGCTGGGACTGGAGAGACAGCCAAGTTGGCAAAAAGTTAAGGATCAGAGTCCCATCCCCAGCACTCGCATTAAAAAACAAAACGAGAATGATAATGTGAATAATCCCAGCAGTAGGGAGGTAAAGCCAGGAGAATCCCTGCAGTTTAATGCCACCCCCCCAAGTATAACCATGGAGGTCTAGGTCCCAGAGAGACATTGAGGTGATCAGCTCCTGAAGAACAACATCCAAAAACAGCTTCTGGCCTCCACACAGACAGGCACACACATGTACTCACGCACCTATACACAAACACCACACAAAATAAAAAAGTCAGAATCCAAGGCAAGTCAAGAATCAGGACTTCAATGGCAGGAAAACAAGAATGGGACTGGCTCCTTTGTTGAGGTCCACAGAGGTTTCCTAGTGAGAGCTGAGCTTTCTTTACACAACAGGGGTGCATAGGGGATGGATTGACCATGGGCATGGTTACCAGGTATTTGGAAGGGTCTGCACTTGGCTGTGCTAGGGGGTGGTCTTTTGCTCCAGCCCTTGGCATTTCTTTTAAAAAAACCCTTTAGCAGAGACAGAAGGGGCCATTGGGTATTGATATTCAGGTCCTCCTGAAGCTATCCTATGTTTCTGTCTTTCTCCTTCTCAGCTAGGCCTATCATTCTATCTACAAGTTCCTTATTCCTCCCTCTTCCTTGGAAAGGTGGGGGCTTGTCTCCCACACTCCTTGAAACCATGGATAGATGGTTTTGCATTCTCTGTTACACTCATGCCAATTCTCAAGGGTCTTCTGCTGGGAAGTGATCAGAGGATGGCACCAGAGAACTCTCCTTGCAGGCCTGGAACCTTGCACAGTTGGGGCCTTACTAGAGACTTGCACAGTGGCTCAGCGCCACTGAAATGACAGCCCTACTGCACCTATTTCATTTGGTCACCAGGGCTGCCACCCTGTCCAGGGTCCAGAGCCTGGGCAGGAGTGGGTGTTCGAGTCCCAGTGAAGGACTGAATGTAGCTGTAATGTTCCGCTTGCTGCCCTGAGTGGGAGCCAAACTTTGGAGTGGCAAGCTGTGAAAGGGCAAGTGAGCACAGTGTCAACAGCACAGCCTGCTGGTGTCCCTGTCCCCCGTCCCCAGTCCCCCCCTCCCCCCCCCCCCCCACACACATACTGCTCACCACACTCCTGGAACTGGATAACTGCACACAGCATAAGGCCACACTTTTGGCTGGCTCTTCCAAGCTGTTGCCATGAACTGAGAGAACAATTTGCTCTCTAGCAGATCTGGAGTGAGGGCAGCCTGACCCTCTTGGAAGGGCTCCACCTGCTGGTAGAACCCTGTAGGCTCTGTAGTTTTACCCTCATGCCACACCTCTCTCAGCTGGCATCAAAGTCAGTCACCTCTGCCTCAGAGGTTCTGGCAAAGCCACTACCAAGAGTGTAACATTCCTATCTTTCCTGAGGATGGGTCAGCCAGATGCCAGAGTTCCAGCGCTGCTCTCTAGGGCTTGCCTAACCTTAAACAAGTTGCTAAAGGTCTCTGAACTTTAATTTCTATGTCCTTGTATGAGGAATAAATGAGTTTCTGCATGGTGTGAGTTTGGGGTCCTGAAAGAAGATCCTCAGAAATTCAATGGAAGACTCAATCCCTGGGGAAACCCTCTTGGGAAGAGGGATGGGAGATGGGGGCAGGGAGAGAACATAGGGAGGGTAACTCAGCAAGGGTGTTGTCCCAGGGGCTCAGTTCCTCTCACAGACACCTTACTTTAAAGCTGGGAGCTTGGGTATTCATCAAACTCAACATGGTTACTGGGAAACAAAACTCAGTCCTCTAGGAGACAAGTGTGCACTCTTAAACATTGAGCCATCTCTCTAGCCCTTCTACTTAGCTTTAAAAATTATACAATTTGGTTATACAATTGATTATAATTAATTATACAGTTAATTATTTCAACAATGCCATGAAACCATCACCACTCTGTCTCCAGAGCCTTTCCACACCCCAGGCAGAAGCTCTACACTTCTTGGTAGCAGGTCATCTTACAGCATGGCCATGAGCTTCACCTGTAGTCTGTGAACCTGAAAAAGTACAGAGAAGTGACCCCTCTGGGGTCAGGTACTGTCTCAGGATGTACGTAGCCCTCCTTTTGTGAAGGAGGGCAGAGGAGTGCTTTGCTCTTGGCTCATCAATGGCAAGGCAGGTGCAGAGCAGGTGTCCTGGTGCCTCATGTCATTACCAGGCTGCTGGTGGCTTTGGCAAACCCCCAAATACTGTGGAGCTTCCTTTATCAAGCAAGTATTGGAGAGCCAGGGCTTTTACTGGAGGCAAAAGGTAGGGGCTTCTGATGCCACTGGGGACAGCTGGTATAACAGGGTCAGCTGAATCTCAGGGTAGGACCCCAGAGCAAGCCTATCACCCCCTGAGGCTGGCGATTGGATAGATGGGGAGATGACATTTCAACAGAACACTTTTGAACCTGGCTTCTAATCTCAGGCTCCCACCCAGTCCTGATGGGAACAGCATATAAGAGCAATGTGAGGCCACAGTGAGTGCTGTGAGAACCCTGTCCATCTAGATGCCTGTTATAGAGGCAAGGGGACTGTAGGCTACCAACAGGCCTCAGGTGCACCTTTCTCTGGAGAGCAGGGCCCTACAGTGGTGAAGGTGTGGCCACTGAGAATGCAAAAGGTCTTGACTTATAGCAAGAAAGCGACACCAACCATGCTTAGGCTGGAATCCACAGTAGCTGAGAGACAGCTCTGATTCACACCATCCATGCAGGGTCCTATTTCCTTCACTCCCCTTCTCCTGACAGTCCTGTTCTATACATAGGACACTCTCCTTTTCAGATTCTACCTCTAAACAACTGAAGCAGTAAGGGTCCATTACAGATGACACCTGGATTGTGGTGAATATCTTGGACCCACAATGGGTCCCATCCATTATGTTATCCCCAAGTCTGGCCTGAACTCACTCCTATTGTAGGTGAGGTTCTGGATGTCCCACCTGCAGCACCCACCCCAACAGCTGGGTCCCAGAACCACAGCTTTTACCCAGCCAGATGGAGCAGAGGCAGGTCTTTGGATGCAATGTCCCTCCTGCATATTGTGTCTCAGAATTCATTTTCATACCCACAACATCAGATAAACTCAGACAATACAAGCTTCTCCGTGGTTATTACTTGAGGAGATGAATCACACTGTTCATTCTCTAGAGTTGTGTTCTGTTCCTTATCAGCCTCATCTGAAATCTCACAAGTGAAAGCTTCTGGCAGGAGCAGGGGGAGTCACTCCTGGTTTGATGTGACTGCTGATGAAACATGAAGGATGTGAAAGATCGTTCATTCTCTCCTCTCCATTTCCCCTGGATCTTTGGCTTTCCATAAGTTTCAGCCCCTTGTGAGGCTGATGCCTGACCTACACATCAGGTATAGACCATTTAAAACTGTGTTTGATAGCACATGCCTGTAATTCCAGTGCTCTGGAGGCTAAGGCTGAAGGAGCAGTTCTAGGTTAGCCTGGGCTACTTGTGTTTTTTTTTTATTTTTGGTTTTTCGAGACAGGGTTTCTCTGTGTAGCTTTGCGCCTTTCCTGGAACTCACTTGGTAGCCCAGGCTGGCCTTGAACTCACAGAGATCCGCCTGGCTCTGCCTCCCGAGTGCTGGGATTAAAGGCGTGGGCCACCACCGCCACCGCCCGGCTTAGCCTGGGCTACTTATGAGACTCTTCTGGGTTGAATGTGAAATGCCTGCCCCACTCACCTACCCAAGCTTATATGTTTGAATGCTTAGTCCCCAGCCAGTGGTGCTGTTTGGGGGAAATTATGGAGCTTTTAGGAGGTGGGACCTGACTGATGGAAGTAGGTCCTGAGAGTATGAAAATATAGCCCAGTTATGGTTCCCTTCCATATCTGCATCCTGCCTGATGCAACATGAGCAGCCACCACAGAACTGTTGGCCATGACTTTCCGTACCACGATGGACTGAAATCTCCTGTGAGCTAAAAATAAATTTGATTGTAAGTCACTTCTGTCAGGTGTTTTCCTCAGAATGACAAGAAAAGTAACCAAGAGAGGCCTTGACTAAAAAAATAAGTAATAATCTTTTTTCCCCCCAGACAGTGTTTCTCTGTGTAGCCCCGGCTGGCTGCCTTGGAACTTGCTCTGTAGATCACGCTGGCCTTGAACTTAGAGATCCACTTACCTCTGCCTCCCAAGTGCTGGGATTAAAGGAGTGCACCTCCACCGCCTGGCCAGAATAAATCTTTGTGTAACACTCATCACAAGAACTCCTCTGCTGTCCTCCACAGACAGAAGGAAACTCCAGAGCTGCTGATGGGAGAAGCGGGTACCCCTTAGGAAAGACCCATCTGAAGAGGAGAACCCAGGAGAGGTCGGAGTGGAGGCTGCGGAAGATTCAGCAGTGAGAGTCATGATGGGGAGGATGGAACAGGCTCCGCCAGGCACCCATGAAGTCTAGCTAAAGGCTCTGTAGACCTGGAGGAGTCTGGGCTGTTAGCATCTGCCACCACCCTCCTTTTCTCTCTCTATCCCTCCCACTATACCAAAATAGACCCTTCCTCAGGTTGCTGCTTGTCAGGTTTTGGTCACAGCCATGAGAAAAGTAATGAATGCCTGATTACAACATGGGTACATGAGGCCTGCATGTCATGAAGACAAGTGCCAGCTGAGACTGGATTTTAGAAGCAGGAGCACGTGAAGACAGAAATTAGCACACAGGAGGCTTGTCAGGCCCTTGGGTTATCACCTGTGAAGGGAAGGAGTGGAAGTCCAGTCTCTGGGCAGTCTCCGTGGAAATGCTGTGGGGAGTCAGTCTTGAGGATCCAGGACCAGGAGGTAAAGGGCTGGGTCTCCATGCCTAAGGTTGGTCACCCATTGGAGGTGGTACCTGAGGTGGGTAGAGTAACTTGGAGCCTAGTAACTGTCTTCAGCTGAGGACACCAGTGCTGCTAACTGGGAGCCTATGTGGCTCTGGTGGTAAATACAGAGAGCTATGTAGTGGCCTATGGACACAGCAGTGGTTATACCACTGGCAACCCAAGCTGTCCTCCGGAGACTGTGAAGCTCTGAATTGGCAAGCTTCATGTGTCCATAGGCTACAGAGATATTACCTCCTTTCCTATCTGGGAGCTACAGAAACATTCCACTAGAGGAAAGCACACACTGAATTTCCCAGGACCTGACCCCCTCTACCCAGTGGGTTTCTACTCAAAGCGCAGAGGGACTTGCAGGCCCTGTCCTCATTCATTCTCTAGGAGAACCAGCTTGTCCGTCAACACTCTTTCTCCCTCCCTCCCTCTCTCTCTAGTCTCCACTAGCAGTTCTTTATTCTTTCCCATTTTAGATTTATTTATATTTGATAGTGAATGAATATTTTGCCTGAATATGTCAGCACACAATGGGCATGTCTGGTGCCTGTGGTCAGAACCCAGAACTGGAGTTACAGATGGTTGTGAGCCGTTATATGGGTGCTGGGAATTGAATCTGGGTCCTTTGTAAGAACAGTGAGGGCTCTTGACCGCTGAGCCATTTCTCCAGCCTCAGATCTTAATATTTTAGACATCTGTATGTGTGTGTATGTGCCACATTTGTGCGAGTGCTTGGGGAGGCCAGAAGAGTATGTCAGACCAACATGGGTGCTGGGAACTCAGATTTTCTCAAAAAGTAGCAAATGCTGTTAATCACTGGGCTATCTCTTCAGCCCCAGATGTTGGTATTTTAAGCCCATCTTTCAAATATATTTATTGGGTATAATAAACTTACACACTTGTTTATGTGTAAATCAACTACATACATAATTTAGAGTTCTATTAAGTGGCTGACTGTCTTATTTAATGCAGTCTGGCTTTTTTGGGGGGTTTGTAGTTATGCAAATTAGCCAATGGCTGGGGTAGGTCAACAGAAAAGCAGACTTTGAGTAGCTAGCTTGGATTCTCCTAGGAAAGGAAGTTGCTAGTAATACAAAATACACCAAGGAGGCAGAAGTCTTGGGTTTCATCTCAGTTCTGTCTTATATAGCTGTGTGATTGTAGGCAAGATGCTAAAGCTCTCTGGAAAAAGAGTGTGTGTGTCGATGCTGATTATTATTGGCCCAGGGACCACATTTTGAGAACTATAGCTCTAGAACAAGTTCAATATTTCAAAAGCAGGGATGAAATGGAACAAGGGAAAGCATCTTTATTTTATTTTATTTTTTTGACAGGGTCTCATTATATAACTGAGGCTAGCCTTCAACTGTGTCAGCCTCCCAAGTGCTGGGATTACAGGTGTGAAATGCCACATCTGTCTTAAAATCTTCTTACATTTACTTTTATATTAAGCTGCTTAAGGACTTTTGTTCTGCTGAAAACACAAAGAATCTGAAACTGCCACAGAACAAGGAGTGAAGAAACACTTGTGATTAGCAACTGGTGACCAGAGGGTTTAACAAAAGCCTTTAAACTTCTCAGAATTTGATACTAGCATTTGAAACATGCCATCTGCTTAAGTTAAGCAATCAAGATGCAATCTACATGTCTTCAATCAGCCATTTCCAGGGCTGGGAAGATGGCTCAGTGAAGTGCCTGGTACTCAGGCATGAGGACCTGCGTTCAGATCCCCAGCATCCATGTGGAAAGCTGGACTTAGTGCTGCATACATGTCATCTTAGTACTGGGAAGACAGAGACAGGAGGATCCCGGGGTTGTGCCAGCTTCCTGTTCAGTGAGAGGCCAACATTAAAAAATAAGTGGAGAGTGACTGGGGAAGACACTTGACATTGACTCCCCCACACAAGTGCATGTAGGAGTGAGTGCATTTGTGGGCACATGAGTGTGCATACACACACACACAAACACACATATACACCACACCCACTGAGGTGGTTCTGTGAAAGACACTTGGCTCACAGAACTATTGATTTTCCTGGAGCACCAAGTTAAAAACAAACTATGCTAAGTGCTGTGAGCCTCTGCAACCTAGGAAAAGTGCATGCATTTTGGGAGTCAGTGAGCCGAGAGGAAATTCCCACTGGAAGCATTCTGAAAGTGATTTCACCTGTCCCAGCCAGGGAGACAGATGGCGTCTCTCCTTTCAGGAATTTCTTCGTGTTTCACTTGCATCGTGGATCCCTTTTTCAAAAACAAATAAAGGAAACATACACATTTCTGGAGGAAAATGTCTGTATTAAAAGCCAGAAAACCACATTAATACAAGAAGAAACGCCCACCAGGCCATGTCACTGAATAGATCGACTTGAAAAAGATTCATAAAGTTATTTTTTTAGCAATAACAATAAATCCGTGTCAAATCCTTCCCTTGCCCTCCCCCCACCCTTTTTTAAAATAAATAAAAAACAAACCAAGAAGCTTCAAGTACAACTATGTTCAAATACAAAGAGCTCCTGTTACTACAGCGATAGCATTGGAATCTTTTTGTTTTGTTATTTTTTTTTTACTAAAACTTTCATTTAAAACAGTTATTAAATATATAAAACAAATACACAGGATCAGGTCACTTTCTGCCATGAATAAAGGGCATGTGGGCGCAGGGAGGGGGTGCCGCAGGGGAAAGGGCCTTTTCCCTGTGTCCTCGAGCCACGCGTGGATCCCACCCTTCAGTCTGAGAGCTTGCCCCTGCTTTTCCGAACCAGGAGCGCAGCACAAACCTCGCTTTCCCACCTCGTTGGGGCCTCTCCGCGGTCCCCTCCCGGGAAAAGGACGAACACTAAGGACAGTACGAAGCGCCCCTGCCGCGTCTCCCTCGAGGAAGGCGCGTGCGAGCGCGTACACAGCGTGGACGCAGGGTAGCGGGGGTCACTTGGGGGCCACTCCTGAGGTCACGGCCGCGGCGGCGGCAGCTGCAGCAGCAGCGGCGGCGGCGGCGGCGGTGGTCCCTGCAGGTACGGCGGCGGGAGCGGCCGCGGGGGCGCCGGCGGTGGTCCGGCGCTGCTCCATACCGTTGGGCAGGAAGCCGGCAATGATGGGCACCGGCCAGATGAGGGCGGCCACGCTCCACACCACGATGACCAGGGTCATGAAGCAGGCCACCAGCGTTGACTCGATGGGCTTGCGGTTCAGCCGCCAGCCCGGCTCGCCCTGCAGCTCCTCCAGGCTGAAGTCCAGGCAGCAGAAGTGACGAGGTTCGCCCTGCAGCCACAGCGGCCCGGGTTCAGCCGCAGGGTAGGCAGGCAGCGCTGTGGGAGCCCCGGCTGGGGCCCGCAGGCGGCCACGCACCCAGCCGCAGCCCACGCACAAGCGCAGGTCTTGCTGCGCGCCGCCGGCCGCCAGCCCCAGATGCTCGATGAGCAGCGGCGGCCCGACGCGGTGGAAGGCGGCTGCGAAGAAGGCGCGGCCGTGCGCGTTGGTAGAGAAGAGCAGCAGGTCGCACTGCAAGCCCCGCGGGCGGCCCCACCGCACGAGTAGCGAGCTCAGCATCTGCCGTTGCACGCTGATGTTGCAGGGCGCTGCCGGAGCCTCCTCTGGGCCCGCGCGCTCGGGGGGCGCGGGTGCCGCCGAGGCCAGCAGGCGCGGGGCGGCGGGTTCGCCCGAGAAGGACGCGTTGGCCGAGGCGTTTGGGGGCGTCCCGGGAAGGTCGGGCGCACCCGTGGCTCCGCCGTGCGCCGGCGGCAGCGGGCAGGCGGCGGCCAGCAGCGCAGCAAGCAGGGGCAGCATGGCCTGTGGCGGGCGCCTACGCGCGCGGGGCGGGCGGCGGCTGCATGGCGCTCGGGCGACTGTCCGGCGAGGGAACCGTGGGGCCGGGAGGGCCGAGGAGGGTCGCTGCCAGCGTGTTGGGGCGACACTGGCTCACGGGCCACGGGGGCTTCTGCAGGATCGGCCCGTCGAGGTTCGGCCGCTCCCCGAGCAGGGGCACCTGGACGGCCGGGTGGCTCTGCGGGCCGGCGGCGAATCGGGAGAGGATTCCCCTGCTCGGCTCCGCCTTCCGCGCGCCCGGCCCCCCGCTCGCCGGGTGCGGGGACTTGGGGAGGGCGGGGCTGCATACGCAGGGGCGGGAACTGGAGACCTGCGGAACGAAGCAGCGCGTGGGGGCGGAGCGAGGGGAGCCCCGGGGGCGGGAAGCCGAGAACACGTCAGGGAGCCCAAGACTGTCGCTTTGTCACGCTGCTGAGGAGAGCCTGAGAGGCCTCTCCTTAGGACTCATCAGCACCCCATTACTGCCTAGGAGAAACTGAGATGGGGAGAATGTCCCTAGGCTACCTCAGGAGCCAGAGACAGAACTCTGCACCATTAGTTCCTTGTACCTTTCTCAGATCTGGATTCTGGCTGGCTTTATTGTGTCTCCTGCACTTGTCTTACTGGAAGAGAACTCTTAAAAAAATTCCAAGAAATCTGAGGAGTCTTGGTGTGGGGTGGGACTATGGGAATGTAAATTCCAGAGATTGAATGTTTGAGGCTCACCACTGAGAGTCCTATTCATAGGTGACATTGTCTTGCAGGATACCTGCAGTCTAGTGAGCACATAGACTACAATTTGTATGTTAAGAGTCCATGAATGTCAGAGTCTTCTGGAATGTGTATTGTGGGGAGAGAGCTGTCAAGAGTAATCCATCAAGATACAATTTATATTAAAAAGCCCACCTGAGTACTGGGTGTGATGGTGCAAGTCTGTAATCCTAGCGCTTGGGAAGTCTGGAGTTCAAAATCCTTGGAGAGGCCAACCTGGGCTCTCAACAAACAAGCAAAATCCCAGTATTGAGATGGTGAGGAGGAGAATTATGAGTTGGAGGACAGCCTGGGCCACAGTGAGACTCTATCTCTAAAGAACAACAACAAACTCTTTTGGGAAGAGGATGCAGCTCAGTTGGTAGAGTGCTTGCCTAGTATCCTAGCATACTTGAAGCCCTGGGTCCAATCCCCAGCCAGCACTGCCTAAACAGCACAGAACAAACTGTCTTTTCCTTGTAGTTTGGCCTCACACTTGGAAACTAAAGTCAACTGACTCCCAAATGGTTTGAAGCCATTGTGGAGAGAGAGAGAGAGAGAGAGAGAGAGAGAGAGAGAGAGAGAGAGAGAGAGAGAGAGAGAGAGAGAGAGAGAGCGCTCCAGCCTCATAACCGGTGACCAAAGTACCAAGTCATTCTCTGTTGGTCTTAGTTCCCTGTCTGACAGTGGGGCACTGGCACCCACCCTGCAAGGGGCTGTGGTAATGAGTGCTTGCAAGCCAGCATTTGCCCTGCCTTCTCAGTGACGCCTAGTAGGTTACACAGTTCCTGTCAGTCCAGCCAATGTGACTGGAGCATCCTTGGTCTCTGTAGAAAAGGTTGACCTCCCTTGAGGACAGGATATACCTCCATTTTCCGTTTTTTACACTTTGTGTACCCAGATGGAGCAATGTGCAGTTTCATGTTTTTATTAAAAATGACTTCTTTTAATCTTGCATATCAGAAACAAAATATATTGCCTGATGTGGCAGAATTGTTTAAATATGAGCCACGTGGCTGATATATGTCTCAAAACAAGGATATTAGGTGATCCCTAGGGTTGAAAGAGGCCTAGTCATCAAGGAGTGAGTCTTGAGCTAGGCCTTCATCCATGACAGCAGGTGACATTTTCTGGGACTTCAGGCAGGAGCATGCTAAGCTCCCTAGGGCTCCCTGTTGTGGGATATTTTGATCACAATCCTGAGACTTGCCAATAAAGTTAAACCTTGAATCCGGGGGTGGAGCCAGCAAGTAGCTGACCAGAATTGGCCATAGAGAAGACAGCAGTTTGAATAGAGAAGACGCACAGGAAGGAAAGGGCAAGGACTTGAGTTTGACACATCCTTTCCGTTCTGGGATGAGGGAAGAGATGCGTCTCTTGCAGTGTCTCTGGTCAAAAAGCAAGGTCAGCAAGTTGCTACTCAACCTCTTTGAGCTAGCAGGTTTTTACCCCAGTCTTTGACTCCTGAGTCTTACTGATAAATAGAATGATAAAGACTTAATTTAAACCTACATATTGAAGCAGGAGCAGAGCTGGGGCCATGGGACCAGAAGCCCTGCCGGGCCGCAGCCTGAGTGGCCAGGCGGGCACTGACTGTGGGGTCGTGGGACTGCAGCCGATTAAAATATCAGTAGATTCACATGCTAAGCTGACAGAAGAATTTCAGCTCCCTTACTGGATCTGTACAACAGGGAGGAACAGCTCGGAAGGGAAACAGACAGATTTATTTGTAGGTGGGCGTGATGGCATGCAACTGTAACAGCACTCAGCAATTTGAAGTAGGACCAGGAGCTCAAAGCCAGGTTGACATTATTCAAGTCTAGCCTGGACTACCTGAGACCCTGTCTCAAAAACCAACCAACCAACCAACCAACCAACCAGCCAACCACAAACAAAGAAACAAACAAGATCTGTTTGGAGAGTCAAGCAGTCACTGTCAGGTTGTTAGCAACATAGCCCTTCATTCCTTCATCCAGACCACATTCCCAGAACCTGGCAAAGGCTGCCACTCTGCCCAACCAGAAGTGTGATTTCCACTCAGAGAATCATATGATTTCCAGTCTCTAGATGGACAAAAAGATGGCAATCTTTTTGGACAATTGAGATTTGAGAATAGGAAATAAGTTACTTTCTGTCTTGGACAGAGGCTCTGCTAATACATGTTGCCTGACAATTTTTAATAGCTGACCAACTGCTATTTTTGTAGCACTCTTGAGGGTCATTTGCTTTACATAGGATACTCATCTTCACAACAGCACCATGATATGATATCTGTGTCATCAGGAGAAAGCAGGCTTTGCCTCTGTTTCCCAAATGCTGGATTTACAGGTGAGTGCCACCATGCCAGGCTCACATTACCTTTCATAGCCATCACCATTGTGTGTGTTCTTCTCTTTAGTTCATTAGGGACATGGGATACAAACTAGGAGTATAGAGTGCCCAAGGCCCAGTTGTTGCTGGGTCCTAAGGGCTCCCTTGTGGGAGAGGGTGAGAAGGCAAGTCAATGACACAGATACCAGGAGTCAGGTGAAAGGCAAACCACAGACTTGTTTATTCAGTAACAGGGAAAGCCTTATATACCCTCCTCCCAGCACCCAGGCTGTGTCCCGATCTGGTGACATTGCGTGGTTGCCCCTCATTGGCTAGGCACAATCAGAACCTCTGACAGCACCTGTTGCTAGGCCCTCAGGCAGACTCCACGTTGACTCATAAGGAAGTACGTTGTGTGCAGGCCTTGACAACTGGTTTGAGCCTTATCTTCCTGCACTCAGTCACTGAGCTGATCTGTCTACTGGTTAAGAACTTGGCCTGAGCTATAGACAGTTCATGGGTTCCTGGCCACCACCTCTGTCCCTTTCCTGCTCTGTTGCAGGTATGCAGGCTTCCTTCTGTCCTAGGAATACATGGAGCACACTCTAGCTTCAAGGCCTTTACCCAGGCTGTTTCCCCTGTTTCCTGAGATCTATCTTGGTTTTGTCCTCACTTCCTCTCAGTCTCTGCTCCACTGTCAGCTCTTCAGAGATCTTTCCTGGCCTTTTACTACAGCAAGTATCTATCTCCATACGCACGTTCCATTTCCACACCACAGCACACCCTCCTCGTGACCTGTCCCACAGCATGCTTTCTGTGTTTGCTTTGTGTCCCTCCTTTCATTTGAATGTCCCTTCTCCCAAGCAATAGACCTGGGCATGGCACACCGTAGGGGTGAACGAATGAGCACAGCTGGGGAGATGACTCATTGGATAACATGCTTTCTGTGCAGCTATGAGGACTTGAATTCAAGTCCCTTGCACCCATATAAAAGCTGCACACAAAGGTGCCCATCTGTAACCCCAGCACTGTGTGCATCCTGGGGTCTTGCTGGGTATCTAGTCTAACTGAATTGGTGTGCACCGTGTTCAGTAAGAGACCCCATTTTGAAATATAAGGAGAGTGATAAAGGAAGATGCCTAATATCAGCTTCTGTCATGAGGCACACTCAGCCACATACATGTATTAACCTCCACACCCATGTGAGCCAAAAAAGCCAGAATGAGTGAGTGAATTCAACAGCCTGGATCAATATGGTAACATCTTAGGGAGTAGAGAAGGTTGGAACAGCCTAGATGTTGTTTATCAGACTGAAGAAATAACAGCTACTGAGACAGGGAGAGGGAGGGAGGGGAACTGTGGTCAGGATGTGATATATGAGGGAAGGAAAAAAAATAGAAGAGCTAATTAGACCACCAGGCGGTGGCGCACGCCTATAATCCCAGCACTCAGGAGGCAGAGGCAGAGGGATCTCTGTGAGTTTGAGGCCAGCCTGGGCTACAAGCCGGGGCTACACAATAAAACCTTGACTCAAAAAACAAACAAACAATGCTAATGAGACCCCCCCCCATCATCTCAAATCGTGGACGAGGTAGGTGCTTTGTCAATAAAACAGGGATGCGCAATTTTGTACAATTATAAAACAATTGAGTACTTCAAAGAAAGTAATTAGTAAAAATGTGCCACAATTTCCTATGTCCCTCTCTGTATTAGCTAATTTTTTCTCCTGATGACTATTGAAGCAATAGCTTTGAAAAAATGATCTGGGTTTTTGAATTCCTCTCATTCACCACCTCAGAGTGCTGCAGGTGCAGTCATGCCTCAGTTCTCTCTCATTCTGGATGGAATTGGCATATGGTTGCCACATATAAACTGGGAAACAGGCAAGAACCATGAAAGACTCCCCGCCCCCCCCCAAAAAAAAAACAAAAACAAAAAGAAAAATTAGATAGAGCAATGAAGAAGGTAGAAACTAAGGCCTACGCCATATCAAAGCCCATTGCAGAAGATGTGGGCTTAGCTCTGGGTGCATGTTTGGGGAAAGGCTTAAAGAAGTGAGAAAAGGACTGGGAATGTGGCTTAATAAAAGAGAACTGGTCTCACATGAATAAGGATTTGGGTTCAAATCCCATGACTGAAAAAGAAAATTACAAAATTCATGTCTTTCTTAGTGGCACACATCTTTAATCCCAGCATTCAGGAGGCAGTGGTAGGTGGATCTCTGAGTTCGAGGGCAGCCTGGTCTACAGAGTGAGTTCCAGGACAGCCAAAGTTGCTTAGAAAAACCCTGCCTCAAAAAGAAAGAAAGAGGCCGGGCAGTGGTGGCGCACGCCTTTAATCCCAGTACTCGGGAGGCAGAGCCAGGAGGATCTCTGTGAGTTTGAGGCCAGCTTGGTCTCCAAAGCAAGTTCCAGGAAAGGTACAAAGCTACACAGAGAAACCCTGTCTCGAAAAACAAAAAAATAAAAAGAAAGAAACGAGAGAGAGAGAGAGAGAGAGAGAGAGAGAGAGAGAGAGAGAGAGAGAAGAAAGAAAGAAAGAAAGAAAGAAAGAAAGAAAGAAAGAAAGAAGAAAGAAAGAAAGAAAGAAAGAAGGAAAGAAAGAAGGAAAGAAGGAAAAAATGGCTTTGCATGCCTGACCCACCTCCTAAGAAATCTCATTCTCATACCATTACTCAGGTCTTGTATTGGAACCTGATACTGGGCACCAGCAGGCCATGGAAACAGATCTGGGAGCTCCTGGAGTTTGGTGGGCTATGGTTGTTTCTTGTCCTGGTTTCTGTTTAGTCTATGATCCCCTAGGGTCTCAGCCAGATCTCCAAGGGTTTGTGGGCATATTTAGCCTTCTGACTCCTGTGGTTTCTGGGGACACTGGCCTCTGAAGAATTCTGGCAGCAATTACAGCATGCACAGTTCATTTGGTAATTAATCATGGGTTCCTGGGGGCAAAGCTACTGTTGTCAGTTTAAGTGGTTACTTGGACTTATTTCGGTCTTGGCATATTACATGGCCATGTGCAAATATTATACCCCTGTAATGGGCAGGGCCACTGTTTTTGTTTTTTGTTTTTTTGTTTTTTTTTTTTCATGTTGGGCATCTAGTGAGATTCTAGCAAGTACTTTCTGAAGCTCCTGCTGATCTGGAGAAGTAGAGGGTGCCTAAGAGAGAGCCAGGAGGAGGATGGTGTTGGAGGAACACATGCCCTGGGCTGGGCATGGTGGTATTGCCTACACCAGATAAAATCTGTCCTCTAATCAACAGTGTGTGTCCGTTACTGGATTAAGAACTTGAAGTGTGTCCTTACCATGGTTCATGAAGAAGAGATCACAAATGAAGTGAACTGAATGCTTTGTTCCCATACAGCAATGTAGTGATAGAGCCAAGATGCAAAATTTGTCTTAACATTGTTCTTAAATGCAGTACTACTGTGTTGCCCTCCCCAGCACTAACAACCTGTGGGGTAGAATTATTCCCCCATTTTCCTGGACAGGGCCACTGGCAGCTCTTCATCCTTCCAGCTGTCTACTGTGTACTCGGTCTCTGTTCATGAATTATGCCAACACTGAAATACTTAAGGATAGTTTCACAGTCTGAGACATTGTGATAGACAAAGTTCTGGGTTATGGCTTTACTGCTAACAGGTCAGTCTCCTGAACTCAGTTCTCCACAGAGACCCAAGCTCTGCACTCATTGTTTTCAGGACCACTGCTGTGTTTTGGGTAAGTGTCCCCCAAAGTCCTGTGTGCTAGAGGCTTATCTTCCAGGTGAAACGGTGGGGGTCTCTGAGGTGGTACCTAGGAGAGGCCCTTAAGTCATTGGGGATGTGCCCTTAAAAGGACTTGTGGGATTCTGGCTCCTTCTTCCTTGGGATGAGATATGAGGTATTTTTTTTTTCTTGGTACATGCTTCCAGCATATGTCTGTGATGTTTAATCTTGATTGTGGACTTGATTGTATCTAGAATCAACTGAGAGACTCACTTCTAGATGAGTCTTTAAGGATATTTCCCAGAAAGATCACCCCCCCCCCCCAGTGAACACAACCAAAATATAAAGTAGTCTGTGGGAGAAGCAGTGCTACTGCTCACCTTCCACCTTTGCTGCTTGCTGGTCAATGCATTACCGCTGCTGTCACTGCCACCAGAGCTCAGCTTCTTTGCTATTCCAACATGGACTAGAAGACCAGCAGCTCTCCAGGTCTCTTCCAGGCTTACACTGACAGATTGCTATTGGAGGGTTTTGTTTTGTTTTTTTTTTGGTCAGGACTACTGGTTCCCAAATAAACGATATGGAGACTTATTGTTAATTATAAATGCTCAGCTGATAGCTTAGGCTTGTTACTAACTAGCTCTTACAACTTAAATTAACCCATCATTCTTATCTATGGTCTACCATGTGGTGGTATCTCTTTTCAGCAGGGCATGTTCATCTCCTGCTTCTGCATCTGGCTGGCAACTCTGCCTTTCTTCTTCCCAGCATTTTACTACTGTGGCTTTCCCACCTAACCTCTCCCTGCCCAGCTATTGGCCAGTTGGCTCTTTATTAAAACAATGGGAGCTATACTTATTCACAGTGTACAAAAGGATTATTCCAGTTTGGAATTGTCGAGGCACCCAGCCTCATGGATTGGGCAGCTATTGAGTTCTCAGACTCTTCAGTATGCAGACAGCCACTGTTGGACTATGTAGCACCTATGGTGTGAGCCTATCTAATAAACTCCTTTTATTACACACACACACACACACACACACACACACACACACACACACACACACACACACACATACACACACAGCTGTGAAACAAAGTAAACATTGCCTCTTTATAAGTTAGTTATCGCAGACATTTTGTGGTAGTGATGTAAAGCTGATGGACACAGTTACCAGGGTGCCTGGGACAGAGTTGGTGCCTGCTTAGTGTTTGTCAGCATCCAGGACTCAGCAGGGACTGCTTAGCTTGCCACCAAACCAGCTTCAAGCTTCCTACATGCCTAAGAGCTTTCCCATGAGCCTCTGATGGGTTTTTAAATGATGACTTTAATGTTTCTTAGAGGTATTGAAGAGAAAGAAAAGACTGGAGCCATATCATGAACCATACCCTCAGGGACAGCGGAAGTGTTTCTGTGAGACATTTGCTGATGAACACTTTTTTTTTTTGTTAAGAATTAATGTCTGTCAGATGAATCAGATAGAATCTGTTTTTAAACACAATTTTGTAATTAGTAATATATGCATTTCTCTAAGTTTGTGTGCTGCTTAAAACAAATCCTATTTTGTGGCTCTTTTATCCACCTCATAGTGAAATTAAATGCCATTTAGCCCTGATGGCTGTGAATTTGGAGGGTTTCAATTTGGCACACCTGGGAGATGGAATTGGCCGTCAAAGACAAAGCAACGGAATGTTCCCCTCTGCCACTAACAAGCATCATAAAAATCTACTTCATGCTGCCTCTAAACAGCACCACATCCCCCTCAAATGGAATAATTGACATTCCATTTATAGGGGTGGAGAGGAGATGGGGGAACAAAAGCCCATTTGGGGGAGCTAGGAACATTGTAGCACAGTTTTTACAGCCTCACGTGCCTTCTGACCTAGGTCTGCATTCTGAATTCAGCGGCAGCCACATGATTTCAGGGGAGCATGGTTTGCTGAGGCATGCTCATTCATGCAGGTTCCTGCTTGGCTTGCTCTTTGTGTTGCAGTCACTTCTCAGTGTCTCCAGTCTCTTTTTCTATTATAGTTTCCCAGAATTTGAAAGAATTGTGACTATTGGCATGACCTTTGAAACCTGGCAAACTTGACTTGTGATAGTATTTTGTCTTTCTGTGTCTCAGTTTTCTTCTGAAATGGGCTTTGATGGCTGCTCTATAATGAGAATTGAATGAAATCTCCCTTGTATCACCGTCAGTTCAGAGGCCAGGGTATTTGGTGAGAGTACTCTTTCATGGGACACAGGCCTGTAGCTCATTGTTTGTCCTTATGCTGCTGTATTTTCACCTGAGGAAAATAGTCACTGCTGAGCTGGATGTGGAGGTGTGTGACTGTACCTGAGTACTGGGGAAGCTTGAGGCAGAGGATCTCAAGTTCAAGACTAGCTGGGGCTACCCACTGAGACCATTTTTGCACATGGATCAGAGAGGGACAGCTTCTGGCTTATAAGAAGTTGGCCTCCTGTCCATGTGGAGCCATCTCTGCCAGTCAAGCAAACCTGGATCCAGCAGCCATGAGATTGGAAAGGATACCAGAAAACCCATTGCCTGAACTCCTTATTTTATATGTGTGGAAACTAAGGCCCAGGATGGAGTATTGCCCTAGCTGAAATGACAATCTGGTTGAACCTAGTCTCCTGCCCAAATGGATGCCTCTTTAAGTCTAGTCCTGTTCTGTGCTTTTACAGCTCACGTGAAAAAAGACTCCTATTGCAAAGTGAAATCAATGAGCCTTTCTAATTTATTTAGGAGAGAATAGGAAAATGATGAACTTGGTGACTGCCGTGATCACACTTCTAACTCGATTTTCAAGGTGAAGAATAGATTACATTGGCTGAAAACATGCTAAACAAACTTCCCTTCTGATACAATTAAGCCTTGCTCCTTCCTGCTGAGGACCTGGACTTACTTGGGGACACAGTTGTGAGAACGATACTCAGGCTGGACAGATCTCAGCTTCAAGTTCCAACAAAGTCTACAGATATGGGCAAGGCCTCAGAGCACCTTGTTTAAGTGAGGGCCATCACTTTGCTGAATAGTGGAGACTATTAGAAAAAGCCTTCTCCCTACAGACTATGAAGGATTCTGGATGACTTGTTTATCAGTTATTCCTCAAAGCTATAAAAAAAGAAAGACAAAGCAAAAAAAAAATGATCTTAAAGCTACAATTGTTGTGACGGGTTGAATAAAGAAACACAGGCAGGTGCGGACATGTGCTGTGGAATATTATTTTAAGGTGTGTTACATTTGTTTATGCTGTGGAATATTTGTTTAATGACACAAAGATGTGTAGCATTCTTTTATGTGGCATTGGTTTAGCTCTGTGAGGCTGTGTTACTTTGTGTGTCTAAAACACCTGACGGTCTAATAAAGAGCTGAAAGGCCAATAGTGAGGCAGTAGAAAGGATAGGCAGGTCTGGCAGGCAGAGAGAATAAATAGAAGGAAAAATCTGGGAGGAGAAAAGAAAGAACAAGAGAAAAAGGAGAGGAGATGCCAGGGGCCAGTCACCCAGCAACACAGCCACGCAGCCACAGAGTAAGAGTGAAAGTAAGATACAAGGAGTAAGAAAAGGAAAAGCCCAGAGGCAAAAGGTAGATGGGGTAATTGAGTTAAGGAAAGCATGCTAGAAATAAACCAAGCAAAGGCCGGGGCATTTATAATTAAGAATAAGTCCCCGTGTGTGTGTGTGTGTGTGTGTGTGTGTGTGTGTGTGTGTGTGTGAGAGAGAGAGAGAGAGAGAGAGAGAGAGAGAGAGAGAGAGAGAGAGAGAGAGAGAGAGAGAGATTTATTTGGGAGCTGGGTGGTGGGCCCCCAAAAGAGAAAGAGCAAAAACAACCAACAACAGACATGGGTCTGTAATTTTTTCAGCTCTATGTCCCTTCTGTACTTTCTTCAGGCAAAAGTACTGCTCTTTCTTAAGTACACTCTGCTCACCCGTCCACATGGCAGGTCTACCAGTGAGAGTATAACTGGATTCAGTGCTGGGCAATCATGGTGCCTCAGTCATGTAGTCTCAGAGATGTGCCTTGAGGATAAGCCTAGCTCCACAGACCAACCTATTAGAAATGAGAAGCCTCGGCATAGCTCCACCCAACTCTCCTCCACCCACCCCTCCCCTTGTCCTGCTCTCCATTCTCCTTTCCTGCTGCTGAGAGCCTGTGTGCAGCAGGAGGGGAAAAGGGCAAACAACAGGAGCTGAGAGATGGAGAAAAATCCACATCACCATTGGAAGCTCTAGCTCTAGGTGCAATTGAGACCTGGCCACCCTAGTTGTGGGCTTTGGAATTTAGTTTCACTTAAGCTCGCTCTTAAATTAATCTTAGCTGTTTTAGAAGTAAGTGCAAATGTGACAGAAAGTGGACAGCAGTGATGTGTTTGTGGCTTACTCTATCTTATGTTGTGGTGGCCACCCAGTGGACATGTCACAGGCTAAAAAAAAAAAAAATCACTAAGAAGGGATATGAGTTACACAAGTAAATTTACCCTCCAATCACAATGCTTTTTTGTTTTGTTTGTTTGTTTTTGTTTTTTCAAGACAAAGTTTCTCTGTGTAACAGTCCTAACTGTCCTGGAACTCGCTTTGTAGACCTTGAACTCACAGAGATCCACCTGCCTCTGTCTCCCAAGTGCTGGGATTAAAGGCGTGAGCCACCACTGCCCAGTGTCATAATGCTTTCGTGTGTGGTGCTAGGGATGGCACTCAGAGCCTTTCATTCCCACCACTGAGCAACATCTTTAGCTCAAATCATAATTTTTGCCAAATAACCCATGTCACTTAATGAAACTTCTTCCTTTTATCCCTTAAAAAAGATTTTGCTCATTTTTTGTTTTTATTATATATGTGTGTGTCTCTCTATTTGTGTATGACATGTATTTGTAGAGACTAGAAGAGGGAGTCCGATCCCCTGGGGTTAGACTTACAAGTGTTTGTGAGTTGCCTGACATGTATGCTGGGAACTGAACTCAGGTCCTCTGGAAGAGCAGTAAACTCTTTTAGCTGCAATGCATCTCTCTAGTTCTCCTTTTACCCTTCAGAAGACCCTCTGCATCCTGCAGTAGAATATACTCTGATCTCTACTGGAATCTGTGCTCCCTGAATTGCAATCAGAGACATCATAAACACCTTTGTGTCTAGCAGATGATTGAGACTCTGTGCTGTTAAGTAAATGTCTTCATTCCCAATGCTCTAATCTTGATTGAGAAGCCCATCTACTTCCTCTCTTCACACTCTCAGAGGTTTCCTCACGCTGCTCATTGAACCCTTTGACTCTAACAACAAGAAAGAAATGTCTTCATAAATTCTCCGATTAATACTTCCTTCGCCTTTCCAAGCTCAGGTTAAACTCCTGTTCTCTATGGTGTTTAGGATTTGAACCCAAATCCCTCAGTTTTTTGTAAATCTGTGCCTCAAGATCCTATTTATGAAGAAAGAAACAGGCTTAGTTCCCTGATGCTTCCCATATATGCTCTATGATGGCAGAACCCTGAAACAAACCAAATGTTCATAAATAAGGGAAGGTCAATGCAGGTGATATGGAATGGTGTATGGTCACCACAATGGCATTGCCAGTATTTGGCTTGACACCACATAGGAACCATTATGTGTATGCATGAGAAGCATAGAGCACAGAACCACAGAACATAGGTGATCAGACAGTCTTTACTGACAGATGTCACCTTCCTAAGACAGTTCACATTGGAGGAGGCCATATTGCAGTAATTCCATTGAAAATCCATCATCTGACTCATGTTTGTCCATGTGCCCTCCAGTGCCTGTAGTGGTCTTCATGAATGCTTCCCAGCCTCACTGTCTTCATTCTCCTCCCACTTCATTTGCTTAAGGAATTTCTAAGTCTTTCAGTTACTTCTATTCTCAGCAATATCCTGAGCAGCAGTTCTGTTCTCAGTCATATCGTATTTCCCAATGCATCTTGGGCCTCTGTGGCCAGAGCCATCAAAGCAACCAGATTTTTCCTCCATAATATATGTGAGTTCTGGGCTTTGGTGCTACAGTGTGTCCTTTGAGAAGATCCCATCTCCACTGAGATACCTTCTTAGACCCAAGGAGTACCAGAATTCTTTGGAGGACCCAGGAATGCATAGATGCTGCCACATCCTCCTTTGTAACAGTTCTCAGATGACTCCCCGGAATGCTGGTGCTCCTAGTCTGTGGACCCCACTTTGAGAACCCCTGGATTGAAACATTTCTTCTTGACACAAACAAGAGGATATAGGGAGAGGATCATCTGGAAGGGGCCTAAGGACAATGTTGTTGACTGTGAAAGAGAGGACTCATGACTTTGCCATCATTGTTTTCCTATAATATTGGTGGGAACTTGAGGATCACTAATGTAGTATTCCCAGAGGCTAGTCAGACGGATTTCAGGATTTCACAGAGGCATTTTCTATCATCAGTGTCTCCTGATGGCTGAACCACCCTCTCGAGGGCAGGGCTAGTTCTCAGGCCAGAGAGGGCTGACATTGAGCCCTGAGAGGCAGGTCCAGGCTGGGCTTGGTTTCCCCCTTTCTCTTCTATGTATCTCTTCTAGGTCTCGTGGGATTCTCTTGGCTGACAGCTAGCTGAGCACTTCACACTTCATTGAAGAGTCACCACAATAATTACCGGATCATTAACTGGGGATTTGAAAAGACACTTCAAAGCATCTCTTCCACAATTGCTAAGACAGGTGTGAAAGTCTATCTGGGCAAAGAGTGTCCAGTTTAAAGGAACTTGAGGACAGAAGGGTAGGTGTTGATTAAACTAGGCCCAGTAGCAGCAGATCAGGGTGACCTTCTAATTAGGGTATGCAGACAACCTGTGCATTGGAGAGGAGGCCCAACAGCTTAAAAGGAAACACAAAATGTGAAGACATTACTTTCATGAGGAATCTGATCTAATTAGGTCTTCCAATCCCTAGTGCATACCTGCTTTGGCAAGAATAAACCAATTTCCTCCACCACAGAGCTCATTTAATGAAAGTTAACAAGGTAATATAACTGCTAATCAGGTGTCCATGTGGCTGGCATTAGGGTGGGGCAGACTTTTTTTGTTAAAAAAAAATCTTACAGCAAGGAAGGTAACAAATGACGATGTCTTAAAGGGGCCGACTACTAAATTGCAGCCACAAACACTCTCCTAAAGCTTTATTATGGATGCACCAAGGAAGTAATCAGTTGTTTAGGTCAGAAGATTTAATCAGGAGCCAGTCACTTCCCAAAAGCCTAGCTGGCAACCAAGTCTCCAGTAGATGAGGTCAGGGGTGGGGTGGGAGGGATTTCTTACTCAGACCATAGCACAGACATCTCCAGTGTTTGCATGGATGTGTGGCCTTTCCTGACTCCTGGACCTTGTATTCAGAGATCCTCGCTACTTGCAGCTGACATCAGGGGAGCCAAAGACTAGAGTGCAGGGCCCCACCCAGCCAATGTCACAGAGATGAAGCCCTGCACTTATAACTTGGGGCCCTGTCAGTAACTCATGGGTCAATCTGGAGGCTCCCAGAGCACTTCCATGTACTGGTCTCAGTTTGTAAAAATCTCCAGAGAGTCTGCCCCATGTACAATAGGTAAACCAATATCTCTCATGAGTTCCTGATATTATTGGTCTCCTTCCTTCCTCTGTTCCTGACTCCTACTGTCATTGGACACCCCCACCTCTACCCCAAGTCTCTACTTGGTGCTGGTGCTGTTCCCATCAGGTATCACCACACCTAACTTGGCTCTGTCCTGTTTTTCTATATAAAGTCCCATCAGCTTCAACTTAGAGTAGAGCAAATTTCCAGACCTGGTTCAGCAGAGCAAAGGACTTAACAAGAATGCTGTGCTATGAGCTGTGTGAGCTCTTTCACAGATACTCACACTGTTCCTCATGGTAAAAGCAAATCTCACATCCCATTCCTGACTAGCTCCTCTCTCATCTAGCTTCTTACTCTCAAAGAGTTTAAAGACTCCATCCATGAGGGCAGCCCCCAGTGGCCCAAAGCTCCTAGTTGGAAGTGGGGCACGAAGAGATCCCCTGAGGCAAAAGAGAAGGGATAACTCCTACTGTGTTTCAATGCTATATATGGCTTTGGCATGAAAATCAATAGCCAGAGATTAGACTGTACAGGCATAGCCAATTACACGCATATTTAGACAAATCATGTGCAAATAACACATGTGACTCTGCCTGCGACAGCACCTGCTTCATTGCATCTCTTAGGAGCCCAGAAGTTTAAGCAGAGATCACTGGTCAAGTGTGGTGAAGGTGGAATCATAGGATGAGAAAGGACAGTAGTGGGTTCTTTACACCACCTGCATTCTGGGGGATTTTGCACATGTCATTTAAAGATTTCCCTGGACTAGGTTCAGTGATGGGGACAGAGGGATTCACTGAGACTCAAACATGTCAATAGAGAGTGTTCATAAGCTCTTGAAAAGCAAAGAGGGTACCACATACAGAATGCTGTGGGGCATGAGTCAGTCACCTACCAGAAAGTTCCTGGAAATAGCAGGCTGGAACTGAGTGTGGAGGGTGAATAAGAAATGCTAAGTTCAGTGGGGCAAAAGATGTTTGGTAGCTGGTGGGGAAGGGGGTATAGTCCCAGCTACTTGGGAGGGTGTGAGGCAGGATGGCCACTAATTCAAGGCCTGTCTGGGCTATTTATTTAGCAAGTTCAAAGCTAGCCTGGGCAGCTTAGTGAGAGCCCCTATCTTAAAACATCAAAAGAGTGCTGGAGATCTAGCTCAGTGGTACAGGCATGCGTGAGGCCCTGGGTTCAATCCCTAATACTGCAAAGTAAATTAATTAATTTTAAAAAGATACTAAGAACTGTCAAGTATTGGGCAATTATGACAGCACTGGGTAGGGTATAGACAGTATGGGTCAGGGGGACCTAAAGATTCAGGAACTAGATAAAAATTGTGGGAGTCTGCGATAGGTCTGCTGTGGCCGTAAAGGGGACTGACATAAGGATGTGGGAAGAAGGTAAACAGGAAGACGAATCTGTTAGGGATTCATCTGGGCATGTGAACTGGTGGTTGTCTAAGACCCTGGGTGTCTGCTGCTATCCTGAGATGAACTCTTCAGCTGTCTGTCTGTAACTTTCTGCAAGAGTCAGTGCTCCTGGAAGAGCCTGAAGGGAGCAGGGAAGGGAAGGAGACAGAATCCTGTGGAGGGTGGCCTGGGCCCAAGCCCGTAGAGGACATTGTACCAAGTCCCCATTCAAAGCCAGAGCACAAAACTTCCTTATTCCTGCCACAGTGCATTATTGGAGAAATTATTTTGGCCACTCCACGTAGTTAAAAGGATATTTATTTAATGGTGTAACTCACAAATTAAGTGAAAGGTAGGTCGCAGGGGTTTGGGAAAGGTGTATCACAATCCAGCGGTGTTCTCTGGAGCTCTGCTCAGTCCACCTCCAATATTCAGTGTCCTGGCACAGAGAGAGCACACAGAGAGAACGCTGGCCCATCCAGCTCTCGGGTCTCCAGGCGCCTCCCCTGGCCCCGCCTCGCAGGCGTGACAGTTGCCAGAGTCTCAATGGGGGTTGGAACTTCCAGATCCAAGCTGGAATGGCTACCCACTACATCTCCCCCTTTTTGTCTAAGTAAGAAGGTTCTAAACTAATACAAGACTATATACAAAGGAATGGTTATCAAATATTGTCCAGGAATAATGAGGGATAATGACCTAGATAAGATGTAACTACAACCAATGCAAACAATATCAAGCAAGAAACACATACTAAAATCCAGAGAAGTATAGAGCATAGGTAAATGGCATGTTAAAAAGATCATTCAAAGATGTCCTTTCCTAAAGAACCTGAATCTAATACTTAATATGTTCTATCTAAGATATTATATATACTAAGTTGTAACTATAACTGCTAGTCTTCAATCCTACCCACTACAGTGCATCTTAAGCGGGGGTGGAGGGAAACAGCAGCCACTTCAGGACTTATAAGAAAGCAAGGAGAAGCCGGGCAGTGGTGGTGTGTGCCTTTAATCCCAGCACTTGGGAGGCAGAGCCAGGTGGATCTCTGTGAGTTCGAGGCCAGCCTGGTCTACAAAGCGAGATCCAGGACAGGTTCCAAAGCTACACAGAGAAACCATGTCTCGAAAAACAAACAAAACAAAACAAAACAAAAAAAAAAAACAAACCAAAACAACAACAACAACAACAAAAGAGCAAGGAAAAGCATGCTCCTTCAAAGAGTGACGCAGGTGATGATCGGAAAGGTGGTGAGAAGGACATGGAAAATAGTCAAAACCCATCTAGAGATGCAAGACCACTCACCAGAGTGTCCACCGACCACATGGAGTCCTTAACCCTCAACACTGACCTAAGTTCAGAGAAGTTAAGTATCTTGGCCACAATTACACAGCTAACATGGTGGTGATCCCTGGAACCTGTGACTGTAGGTGTTCACTCTGTCTTATGAGATCATTTGCCACCAAGGACTATGCGGTACCAGCCACATCCATGTGAAAATGACTTTATTCTGTTACCCAGGAGCTGTTGTTATTCCCAATTTGTAGGTCAGGAAACAGGCATGGAGAATCACCTATCCAAGGAACAGGGTCAGTAAGCAGAGTGTGTACCCAGGTCCATTCCAACTCTCTCCTTTCCCCATTTTAAACCATAGTTCACAGTTCTGGGCTTTCATGGGGAGAAATATTTCCTTGCATTGCACAGACTGTTCCAGAATGTGTGTGGACTGAGGTCAGGGAGGCCAGTTTTGATTTACTGTCAAGATCTGGTATATACACACCACAAAGCAGGCCACCTTGGCCTGCTCTGTGAAGGGTGTGGGTTCTGCCAGTTCTGCTGCCCATGATTCCTGAAAGGGCAGTTTAGCAAACAACATAGAGAAGGTGCTTGTGGCAATAAATTACCATGTTTAAAGGGATTAATTTTATCCTCTGTGTTCTGAGGCCCTGAACAATTCAGCAAACAAAGGCAGGTTGAGTAGGTGCCTCTGTGAGTGGGCCATGAAGGCGCGCGCGCGCGCGCGCACACACACACACACACACACACACACACACACAACATTGACTTTAATAAAATGTATCAAACATAGAATGTGTTGCTACCCTTTAGCACCCCCTGCGATGCTGTGCAAAGCCGGGGTCACCTGGAGCTCTCTTCCTTTCATCCAGTGCAGAGGGACACACATTCTACAGAATGTCTTGGATAAAGCCATGTTGAAGCATGTTATTAATCTGCTTTCTGTTGCTATAATAAAATATCCAAGACTGGGCCATCTGTAAGAGACAGACAATTATTTGACTCATGGTTCTGGAAGCTGGGAAGTCTAAGAACATAGCTGAGATGTCTTCTCTGTACTGATGAAGGCTCTTTCTATACCACAGAGCATCAGAGGGCATTGATGAGACCAGGAAACATGCCAGCTCAGGGTTATTTTCTTACAAAGCCACTAAAACCATCTTAGGGGCCCAGCTTCTCATATCTAATACTTTTTGTTTGATTTGTGTGAAGGTTTTTGTTTGTTTGTTTGTTTTTGTTTTTGTCTACTTGACATAGCTAGACTAATCTGAGAAGAGGGACTACTTCTATCGAATTGTCCTGTAGGCAATCCTGTGGAACATTTTCTTGATTAATGGTTGATGTGGGAGGGCTCAGCCCATTGTAGGGGGTGCCACTCCTAAGCATATGGTCCTGGGTTGTATAAACAAACAAACAAACAAACAAACAAACAAACAAACAAATGTAGGCTGAGCAGGTCGCCAGTCAGCAGCCCTCTTCCATGGCCTCTGCATCAGCTCCTGCCTTCAGGTTTCTGCCATGCTTGGGTTTCTGCCTTGGTGATGCTCAGAGACACTGCTCAGAAGCCTTCATCCCCAGTTCTTGTGTTTTAAGGCCCTTTAGCGGCTTTTCCCTTCTGTGCACTGCTTTTCTGTTACTGGTCATGTGTCTGTGAGAAGCTTTTGTTTTGAAACAGGGTTTCATGGAGCCCAGGCTGGCCTCAAACTCAGTATGTAGGATTTGTATGTAGGATTTCAAAGCAGGATAACTTTGAACTTATGATCCTCCTGTCTCTACCTCCTGAGTTATGGGATTACAGGCATGCACATCATGCCCAATTTTATGAGGCACTAGGGATGAAACCCTGGGTTTCATATACGTTAGGCAGGTACTCTGTAGACTGAGCTCTATCTCCAGTTCAGTTTGTTCTTTGAACTCATACTCAAAATGATCTATACAGCAGACATTTGGCAAATTCTTTGGGATGCTCAGGAAGAGGGGAAAAAGGAGGGGCAGTGGGATGCTTTGGGTCGGACTGGAGAGAGCCATGGGATTAAGTTGTACACTGGCCTCTGGTCACTGACTCAGATGAAATATGATCATATTTAAAGCAATAATTAATCATTTCAATTACATTGCAGATGCTGAGATGTCCAAAGGCATCCAGAAATCCCTTCAAACACTTAGGGCCAAGGTTATGGGTGTCTCGTTCATCCCAGAACATTCAGCTAGGAGTAAACAGGCAAATGTGAACAAGGCATCCTGTCTTAAATACAGCAGCAGAATGTTCCAGGCAAGTTGTCTTCCTCATTGTGGGTCAGAGGAGCTTTAATTGAGAGCCATGTTTTTGGTCTGGCTGTGTTGTTATGAAAATTGAGAGAAACTCCAGTTTTAGCCATACTCTTGGCTTCTAAGAGAGACACTTTAGAAATCTTGACATGGACAGCACTCCTCTCTTGGAGAAATCCCTCCATACTCTGTGCCTTTGGACAGCAGTCCTGTTTGTGTTAAGTGAGGTGGGACTTCAGTAGCTACAACAAATTGATTAAGCCAGGAACTTCAGTATCTCCACTTCTCACTAGGGAACATCAGTGAGGGTCTAAGATGGTAATCAGTCCCTGCTTGTTTTCTGAGCTAAAGACATGTAAGGCAAATACTCAGATAGCTTGGTGCCACAGTGCACGGTTTCAGGGGTACCACTTCTCTCTAAGGCAATCTCTCGCAGTGCTATGGGCCAAGAATTGGGAGAATAGTTTTTCAGATGCTGTAGCTCAGTGTCTCTCACAATGCCACAGTGAAGGGGTCAGCAGGACTGAAGATACCCGAGGCTTTGATCTAGGTGCACATCTGTATTGAGCATTGGGCCATCTCCATGCCCATCCATGTAGGTGATTCTGTGACAGTGTTGGAGCCCCTCCACACTTGGTATTATTTTTTTGCTCACAGGGAAGAATCTAGAGACCAAGGAGTTTGTAAGACATAGATTCAAAAATCATTTCCTTCAGCATCTGCTCTATTCCATCAATCACTCAGGGCAAACCGGATTCAGAATCAGAGATGATTAACAGGCATGAATAGAAGAGCTAAGACTCCCCAAGGGTCCACTAGCGAGTGTGGCCACCATAACTCATCACATTTTCAAACATTCCACGATTTATCAGGATTTCTGATATACACCGACTCCCAATGCTCAGACCCATGCTGAGACCTGGCCTTGCATAACCCTCTTCAGCCCTTCCTTATTTCTACCCACTGTGCTCCCGGCCTGGCTTCTAAAAGCTGGTTAGCTTCCTTAATGCAGCTTTCATTTTCCTTGTCAAATTCTTCCCTCCATACATGCTCTTGCCAATCTAGAATGTTCTTCTTTTATTGTTTTGCCTGTTTTCTGCTCTCCTCAGAGGGGTCTGCATAGATATTGGAGGCTTTCCTTAGTCTCCTCAGAGCTCCCATAGTTTCCTGCATTTCTTCCTTCAAAGAGCAAAAAGACCAATTAAGCAAAACCCATCTTATTTTTCTTATTGGCCTGTCCAATCAGGGAACTCCATCAAGTTCAAGCTGATCTCCCTGCTGTTCTATCTCAGCATGTGGCCCTGGTCTCAATGTTTCAGTAATAAGCACAATAAAGCAGGCATCACTATCCCTCCCTCCTGCCTTTTAAAAGTTTATTTAATTTTATGTGTATGAATATTTGTCTGCATGAACATATACACACCACATGCATTCCTGGTGCCTGACAAGGCTGGATGAGGGGTTGGATCTCCTGGAACTTGAGTTAGAGATGGCTGTGAGCTACCATATGGATGATCAGGATTGAACTTGGCTTTCCAAGAGCTCTTACCCCTCACCCCTTACTATTCCATTTCACAGAAATGGAGAGCAGTGGGTCTCACCCAGAATCAAGGTCAGTTTACAGCATAGCCAAGCACCCCACCCCACCACCTTGTGCATCTTGTATACATGTCACCAGGCAGACTTGCTTCAACCTGCTCCCCACACACTGCTTTGGTGTAGGCTCCGAGAGCTGCATTCTCTTACCAGAGTGGACATGTCAGGCTTCTGAATCTGTGACAAAAAACTCTTGGTTAAGCTTTCTAAGTTCAGTTGCCTGTGAACCTCCAGGAGAGGCAGTATACTATTAATGTGTTTCAATAAGGCACAGTCAGAGACCCAAGCTCTGGTCACATCATTAAGGTTCCTCCATGACTCAGATATTGATCTTAGTTAAGAAGTGATGTCTATGCAGAACTGGAGGTGGCAGAAGGATGTGGCAATACAGGCCTCTGTGAGGAGGGACGATGATGGTAACCTTGTTTATTCAAATTGCCAGCACTTTCCTGTCACACTAGAGTCGTGACTAAGTTTTCTTTTTCTTTTTCAATTGGTAAAATATATCAGCAAATCCTTAGCTCAGGTAAAAAACTCAAACCTAGGAGCCAGACAAATGGCTTACCCTGTCTCTTTAGCAGTTGCTTTTAATGGGTGTTGAATCAATATCATTGAACCCAAGGCTTCCCAGAACAGACACGGCCAGATGCCCAGTTCTGAGGTAGGGGAGAGCTGGAAGGTAATAAGAGATGAACCACACAGCACTGAGCTGTGAGGCAGTAACCAAGCAACCAGCACACTCACTCTGAAAGGCAGGACAATGAGCAGGCAAGACATAGTGGCCATCAAGGCTGAGAAGGATAGAGATGGACACAGGGAGCTTCAAGGGCCAGGGAACACCAGGGGTGACAGGCCCAGACAGCTAAGACTGGGATTTGTAAATTCAGCATCACTAAATGAAACCAAAGATCCTTGATATAGGAGCCAGGCTCTACACTGCAGAGGAGCTTCCCAACACTTTCATTTAAAGTTGTTTGTTTTAAATTTTGTAATTACATTTATTGTGTATTTACACTCAGGCATACATTCATTCAGGACAAGCCACAGGAATTGGTTCTCTCCTTCCACCATGTGGGTCCTGGGGATTGAATTCAGGCCATCAGGCTCAGCAGCAGGCTTCTTTTCAACCTAAGCCATCTTGTGGGCCTCAGGTAAAACTATTTCCATAATTGATAAGTAGCACATGAGAATAATTAGCGAAAGAAGCTACCCCACCATTCTCCTATTGGGTGACAAATGAATAAAAGAAAGTTAGTAGCCAAGCTTTTCTGCCTTAGATCCAAAAGCCTGACCTGCCCCACCTTGGAAGGATGAATGAAAGTGGCTGCCAGGCCTGTGAAAGAGGCCTTCAAATTTTCAGCCATCAGGAAATGAAAATGAAAGCTTAAATGAAATTTCATTCCATGCTCCTAGGATGACTAAAATCAAAATGATGGCAGAGCAGCCGCAGACTGGAACACAGCACGGCACAGGCGTCTTGGGAAATGGGTGGTTTCTTATGAATTAAACATGCATACATCTCCACCATGATCCAGTAGTTCTATCCTCAGATATTCCTGTAAGAGAAATGAAAACACATGCCCACGAGATGGCTTGTGCATTAGTGTTTTTTCTTTTATTATTATTATTATTATTAATTTTACAATACTATTCAGTTCCACATAATAGCCACATATTCCCTTGCTCTCTCCCCCCCTCTTCCCTCCCCTTCCCTCCAGCACACTCCCCATTCCCACCTCCTCCAGATCAAGGCCACCCCCGAGGACTGGGATCAACCCGACAGACTCAGTCCAGGCAGGTCCAGTCCCCTCCTCCCAGACTGAGCCAAGCGTCCCTGTATAAGCCCCAGGCTTCAAACAGCCAACTCGTGCAACGAGCCCAGGACCTGGCACCACTGCCTTAGATGCCTCCCAAACAGATCAAGCCAATCAACTGTCTCACCTATTCAGAGGGCCCGATCCAGTTGGGGGCCCCTCAGCCTTTGGTTCATAGTTCATGTGTTTCCATTCATTTGGTTATCTGTCCCTGTGCTTTATCCAACCCTGGTTTCAACAATTCTCGCTCATATAAACCCTCCTCTTTCTCACTAATTAGACTCCCAGCGCTCCACCCGGGGCCTAGCGTGCATTAGTGTTTATAGGTGACTTTATCCACAATAGTAAACTCAAAGACAACCCAAGTGCCCATTAATAGAAAAAAAGATGAATTTTCCATATAATGAAGAACTTCCATCAAATTATACTGAAGCTATAGTATAGGCAAGCCCATGAATGACACAGATATTCTACAGAGGCAAAGAAGAGTCTATATTCACTTGTATGCTATCGGGAACAGTCAGAAGTTAGGGGATGGTGACAGGGATTAAATGTGGTCGATGATGGGGCAGGTGACTTGGAGGAACTGTGATGCTGAAAATTTTTCTATAGTATATTTTGGGTGATGTTTGAGGGTGAAAATTTGTCAAAATCCGTCAAGCTGGAAAATCTAGGATTTGCACATTCATTAGTACTGGTTATGCCTTCACTTGAAAAATAATAAGCTATAGAGCTGGGTGTGGTGGCTCATATTTGTGTGAGGCAAACGTGATAACCACTACACTATGGAAACAACACAGGTGGCTCATAATTGTAATCTCCACAGGAAGATAATGAGTTTGTGACCAGCCTGGGCAATAATAAGAGCCATTGGCAAATGAATCTAGACATACGTCTGCTCCCAAAGCAGACATTATGGATTGATTTTCTCGTTCTGTGCCTTTGAGCTTCAACAGGACTTAAAAATATATCACAAGATAGCTCCTTATGATTATTAATGCTGCATGTCAGTGTGACAGGACCTAGAATCACCTAGCAGACAAACCCCTGGTCACATCTGTGAGGAATTTTATAGACTGGGTTACTTGAGGTAGAAAGACCCATTCTGAGTGTGAGTGGCATGATCCCATGGAATGGGATCCTGTGTTGAATAAAAAGTAGAAAGTGAGCTCAGCACTAACTCATCTCTTGCAGCCTGACTGTAGATGCAATGTGACCTCATGCTTCTGGTGTCATGTTAGGCATCAAGGGCAGTGTCTCTTTCAACCTGTTTTCTCATTTGGTGAGGCCTGGTAGAATTCAAGTGATCCAAATAAAACCCATTAGAGAAAAGTTATAAAATAATTAAAAATCCTGCCACAAAACCCACTTTGAATATGTTTCCTTCTTGTCAGGAGTAGAGTGCAGGTCTTGGTTTTCACTGTCTTGAGTATTTCTCTAAGTTAATTAACAGTTTTATATTTCTTCTTTTTTAAAGGTGGCATAGCCCTCCAAGGTGCTACATTGTTACTTGACCCTTAACTCATGGTTACCACCGTCCCTCCATACTTTTCATTTATTTACTTGTCTGAGGGAAAGTTTGGGGTTCTGTTCTGTAGCTGACTTCCACTGAGTGCCTGCTCTACATGGATGTCATGATTACCATTTCACAGATATTTTATTTACTCTTTACAAGCTTCCTACAGGACAGCTACTATTTGATGTTTTATAGATAGAGAGACCGAGGTGTGGGGGCATCAGAGAGCCCATTCAAGGTCACACAGCAAGCGTCAGTGTCAGAGGGAACGAGATGGACACCCTTCCAGAGTGGTAAGCAAGGTGGCCTGTGTGTTTCCTATGACATTCTAGAGGGAACCTCAGAAGCCAGCCACAGTGGAAGCTGGCTCTGCAGGCTTCTCACTGCCAGCCAGAATAGCTCAGGCTGGCTAGGTCAAACCCCACCTGCCATTTCCAGCAGGCCTGCCTCAGCACGCACAGGAGCAGAACAACCGAGTCAGAGGCCAGTTTGTTTGTCACAGGAAACGTGCTGTGGCTGCACTTGGTGACTCTGGTGATGGGGGGCAGGTGTTGTTGCACAGTCAGCCTGACAGTCTAGGCTTCCACCCACAGAGATGGATAGACAGGAATGTCCTGTCATCAGGGCCTTTGGCCTTGACTCCTCTGCCTCTGCCTTAGAGGTAATGTTTTGGGTGTCATGTATTATAGATAGAGATGAGTTTTATTTATGTAAGTTATATCTAAAAAAATTGATTTTTAAGCTGGGTGGTGGCAGCAGTGCACGCCTTTAATATCAGCGCTTGGGAGGCAGAGGCAGGTGTATCTCTGTGAGTTTGAGGCCAGCCTGGTCTACAGAGTGAGTTCCAGGACAGGCTCCAAAGTTACACAGTGAAACCCTGTCTCGAAAAACAAAATTGATTTTGAAAACTAAACAAGACTACAGGTGGTATTCTAGTTACTACCCAATCTGCTGCCCCTTGCAGGGTACTCAATAAACAATAAACAAACAGATAGATTCACAACATCGCTTCTCAGCCTTTTGGCTAAGATCAAGTGTAGATTCACAACAGACAGTCCTGGGTTCTTGCCCCCTCAAGGCCTGGCTATTCTTTAAAAAAATTCTCTTTTATTATTTTTATGTGTATGGATGTTATGACTGCATGTATGTCTGTGTACAATGCCTGCAGTGGTTAGAAGAGAGCATTGGATCCCCTGGCACTGAAGTTAGAGATGATGATGAGATTCCATGTGGATCTGGGACTCAAACTCAGGTCTTCTGGGAGAACAGCCAGTACTCTTAAACACTGAGCCATCTCTCCAATACTAGGGCATCTGGAAGATGGAACAAGGTTTTCTTCTACAGCCAAGCATTTGTGAAACCTTTGACCCATTTAAAACTCCACTTTCTTTCTGCTAAAGCCCATTTAGTGGATTATGCCACTTGTCTCTGAAATGTTGGTAAACAAAGTGGAGTTTTACGACAACTGACCCTAGAGAGAAATGTCTAGGGATGGTCACAAGTCAACACTTGGGTTTGTGTAAATTATTTAATAAGTGAACTTGCACCTCCTCAAATGTTACCTTCTAGATCTCTTCCTGGCCATTGGAATCAGGTCACCTGATATCCATAGAGTGAATGGATTCAAGACCCTTTGGAAAAATCACCCAATTGTTATCTTTGGGGACCACCCTTCTCCAGCTCACATTTTCACTTAAGTTATGAGGCTCAGTGAAGGGAGTCCAAGCCCATCTACTGCAACAAGGGTGGATATGACCTACCCCATAAAAGTACCCTGCCCCACCCATACTTAAGCTGGGTCACTTTCCCCATCCATTCCAGAATTCTAAAGAAATTTGAGATTAAAAATCTGCTTTTCCTTTGGGATTGGTTGGGCTGGAGTTGTTTAAAACCCTGGATCACCTAGTGGTTAAAACTCCATATCTGCCCCTAGACTTCAGAGTTGTGGAAACCAATTTCTTTCCCTCTATTCTAAAAAACAAGAGTCTCTATCATGTATACACAACAACAACAACTGAAATCAGAGGATGTATGTGTCTGAGGAGAAGTCTCAGTGAGGAAGGTGCTTACTGCACAGCTTGAGGACCTGAGTCCAGACACCCACGACCTACACAGAAACCAGGCACGAGGTGGATGTGTGTAACCACAGTGCTGGGAGCGCTGAGAATGTGGATCCCTGGAGTTTGATGGCCAGCCAGTCCAGTCAGGTTCAGCGAAGAGATTCTATCAAAAAAACAAGGTGGGCAGTGATTGAGGAAGACACCTAAAGTTGGCCTCTGGCTTCCACATGCACACACACACACACACACACACACACACACACACACACACACACACACACACACAGATGCACATGCCACACACATAAATAAATAAATAAAAATAAATAAATAAAAAGGAAAGAAAGGAAGGGAGGAAGGAAGAAAGAGGAAAGAAAGCCTATATTTAGCACCATGACACTCATAAGGTCATTGACTTAGTTTTTAAACTGTTTTTCAGGCTAACTCTCTGGATCCCTATCCACTTATGTGCATACCACCTCCCCTTTCCCTACTCAGCACATAATTTAACAGGTCCTGGTTAATGAGCATGCCATTTGATTTTGTTATAAACAATTTGCATAATAATTATTGTGATGTGTAAGGAAAATATATGCTTGATAAAGATGAAACTGAACTGCCGGAAAGACCAAAAGCCCTCTGCTGTTGCCCTCTGCGGGGCTCAGTTTTATGCTACAGGGCAGCCCCTTCTAGAAGCTCCCAATGTCCCATCTTCTGGCTGTTTTCCGTAGAGTTAGTTGTTTATTTTGTAACACCCTTTTCATTCCTTAAAAACAATAGTCTTGGGGCTGGAGAGATGGCTCAGTGGATAAGAGCACTGTCTGCTTTTTCAGAGGATCTGGGTTCAATTCCCAGTATGCACATGGCAGCTCACAACTCCAGTTCACACAGACATACATACAGGCAAAAATGCCAATGCTTGTAAAATAAAAAAAAAATACATTATTGAACAAAACAAAAACCAAAAAACAACAGTCTTGCAGAGCAGTGGTGGCGCATGCCTTTAAACTCGGCATTTGGTGTTATTTATTAAGCTGCGCTGTTTGTATGAGAGAAGCCACGAGGCATAACAAAACCCATATAAGAGTTTATTAAGGGAAGGGAATGGAATAGAAAGGGTATGCACAGGCCTATGGAATGATCTAAGGAAGAGAGAGAAGTAATAGGTGGAACTCGCCTTTATAGCCCCCCCCCCCCCCCCCCCCCCCCCCCCCCCCCCCCGCCACGTGCGCATATGGGCTTCTGAAGCTGTGCCACACATGAGCATAGATTATGTGATCACAAAGCACACGAATTACATAGGACATAAGGCCCTAGGATGACTAAGCACCTTGCCTGGCTACTGGACAGCACATGAGAGGTCATGTAGCTGGGGGAGTGGCTAGGAATTCTAATTCTTGGGAGGCAGAGGAAGGACTCTATGAGTTCAAGGCCAGCCTGGTCTACAGAGCTAGTTCCAGGACAGCCAAGGTTATACAAAGAAACCATGTCTTGAAAAATCAAAATCCAAACAAAATTTAAGCATTTACCTAATTATTCTTTATCAATAAAAACTCAGGAGTCAGATATCGGGGGTAAGAACCTGAAAGATCAGAGAAGCAGGGGAGCAGCCACCAGTGACTTTCGTTCCTTCCTCTGAAAGGGCAGGCTGAGATCCTCTCTTAGCCTCGTCTTAGTATTTCCTGTCTCTGATCTGTCCACAGTCCTCCAAACCTCTATGGTTAATTTTGGTCAGCTAGTGTCTAGCTTTGCCCTCTGACTCAAAGCAAGCTTTATTTTCAGAATGAAATCAAAATATTACACAACACAAAATAACAGTCTTCTATGTAAAACCAGTAGGATCATAGCACAACCACTAAATCAAGGGAATACCACATTTACTTGCCCTAAATTATAGCCATTTTAGTTTTATGCCATACTTGGTATTATAGTGAATTTTTGGTTCTGGTCATATTAGAACCTCCATGTCTTACTAAATTCCATGAGGAGGCTTTGGAGCTTTGCCGTCCAGCACACAGGGGCCCTAACTGTATACAGACACTGAACACTTGCAAAGAGGCACTACTCTGCCACTGCCTGCAACAGGGCAGCTGTGGTGGGTCACTGAGATGACCCCACTGTGAAGGTTTATGTGGTAAATGGTGTGAGGGGCCCAGGCAGCCTTGAGGCTCCTTTCCCGTACTGAGGTGACAGGAATTTGCCCTGGGGACACAGCTTGTAAATGAGGTCTGTCCTGGCAAGAGCTCCCTACTCTTGCCCCATCTCTGCTCACTGCCTGACTTGAGTCTGCGTCTTCAACCGGTCTGTTTTACTGTTCCCTTCAGGTCTCCGGCCTGGCCCTGCAAAACCTGTCCTTTAGGGGTTTTGTTTAGGAGCAAGCCACAGCTCTCAGCCACATAAGCTCCTTGAATAACAGGAGGAAAACAAAAAGAGAAAAGAGGTTGACCTAGCCTTGCTGTTGGAAACCTAGTTATTTAAACATGGATTTGATGCTTGCCCTAGGCCTGCACCTGTCTTGTATTAGTTAATTCCAACATGGAAACGTCTCCAGGGTTCCCATGGTAATCGCTATTTTTACCTGTAGTATTTAGGACTATTGTTCTCTGTCCCCTTTTCAAAATCCTTTTTTATTTTTTCCTTTCCTAGAGAATAGAATAATGAATTTATCAATGTAAAAGTCTCATTACTAAGAAATGATCATTGTCAGTGTTGATTGCCTACCTCTAGGACATAAATATCAGTAGTAAAATCTTACCTGATGGAGCATGCAGTGCAAGAAGGCAATACAGCCGAGGAAGCAAAGGACAACTGAAACCTGTGGGAAGTTCTGTGGAGGCTCTGCAGAAAGCTGCATTTGTTCCAGATGGGATCTGGGGCAGCATTCGGGCAAGAGAGGTTTCCTAGAGGAGTAGGTATTTTATTCTTTGGCAAAAAGGGGGTGGAAATAATGATTCAGAGGGGTGTGCTAGGGCAGGGAAAAAAAATCCCTTCCCCTATAAGGTATTTCTTCTTCCATCCCAGACTCTTGCTCTGGGATGCTCTGCTTTCCTTACACCTCTCATTAGTGAGGATATATTGGTGATAAATTTTAGCAACATTAATATTTTTTGAAAAAGTTTGTTTATCTAATTCAGAAATGTGGCTTTGTAGGCTGACAGTTATTCCTGCCACCACTCTGAGGACAACCCTCAGGTCTAACATTGTTCCTTTATGGTGAGTCTGTGTCTTCTTTAAAGATTCCTTACAGGCATGCCCAGCTGTGGTGAGGGCTGTACCCCAGGATATCTGTGAGTGTGGCCCAACATAAAACCATAAGTTTTCTTAAAATATTGTGAGAGTTGTTGGTTTTGAAAAATAATTTTTTTGTTCAGTTCTACTGACTTTCCAATTCTTTTATAAACATTTTAATTTCTATTCATTTCTAGAAGTTTTTTTTCAACTCTTATAAAACAACTGTTTACTTGTGGGTTTTTTTGCCTTTTACTCATTTCTTGCTTTATTGGATCTATGGTTTGATTCATGGAATTTTCTTCTGCTCGTGGGTTGGGTTTTCTTTCAGTACACATTCTTTCAATATCTTTGGTATGCATTGTTTTTTTCTTTCTTTCTGTTCAGAGTCATATGTTTTCACAATGTTCCCATTGATTTGACCATAGTGAATGTTCGACTATATTCTGTGACAAGTTGCCTGTTTTAATTGAATATCTGTGTAGATCACTCCTCTAGTAACTAGGTAAAACACAAAATGGACTGGGTATGGCAATGTACTCCTGTAACCCCAGTGCTTAGGAGGCTGAGCATAACAATCACAGGTTTAAAGCTGACTTTCTCTACACAGTGAGACCTTATTTAAAAATGCAAAATAAACAGAAAATCTTTTATTGTTTTCAGGCCCTGGAGAGTATACAGTCTGCCTGGAGCCCACAGCCAGAGAGGTTGGATAGTGCAAACAGAGAGAGGGAGAGAGAATGAGAGAGATCACGTGTGAGAGATAATGAGGAGAGGGCAGGCAGACTTCTGGGCTACACTTTTCCTGGGCCCAGGGCATTATCCAAACAGGTTTCCCATGGAAAGTTTAATTGGTGTGTTTAAAGCAGGCAGGCACGAATTTTCAGAGGTCACAGTTACTAAAACCAAGTCCCTGTGGTGTATCTGCATAATCCACTTGGATTGCAAGAGCCATTGGAGCCAAACAGGCTACATACACTGAGCTGTCCAATAGGAAGGGTCAGCAGAGAGAGCAGTTATATAAAGCAGATATCTCTGAGTAATTGGAAGGAGGAACCATCACACACACACACACACTACACACACACACACACCTCTACACATATATCCTCTCTTAATTTTCAATGAGATGTCTTAGTCTTCATCTTGAGCTCAAAGCCCTTTGGCTTTTCTTTAAGTTGGAAGAATTATCTCTCCTTTTCTATGATTTTTCCCCCTCTATCTTTCATTTTTATTTTCTGTTTTTGTTTTTTTGTGACAGGGTTTCTCTGTGTAGCCCTGGCTGTTCTGGAACTCACTCTGTAGACCAGGCTGGCCTCCAACTCAGTCATCTGCTTATTGCTACTTCCTGAGTGCTGGGATGAAAGGTGTGCGCCATGTCGAGTTCTCTGTCTTATAGATGCCACTGCTCAGTAACTCATTGTTCCTCATTCTTGGATGCCATCAGGACAAGTTTTTTGTTGTTGTTTTTGTTTTTTGAGATAGGGTTTCTCTGTGTAGCAGTCCTGGCTGTCCTGGAACCTACTTTGTAGACCAGGTTGGCCTCGAACTCACAGAGATCTGTCTGCCTCTGCCTCTCAAGAGCTAGGATTAAAGGCATGGGTCACCAGGGCCCACAAGGACAAATTCTCAGAAATTGTCTACTGGTAGCCTGCCATCCTTTGGTGCTTTAGCATAGTAGACACTAAGGTAGTACATGGTTCTTTCTTTTCTTTTTTTTTTCTTTCTTTTCTTTAGAATAAATATTTCTTCCACACAAGTAGCTTCTGGCATCCTAGGTTTTTATGGCATCATGTATCCCCCAATTTCTTATGTTCCTAAGGTTCAGTTATTGATGCTTTTTGACAGAGAGGTGACTATTTCCTTCAACAAATCAAATTTGGAAATATATGATATATGAGGCATTGTTACACCTCCTACAGTAGCTAACATAATATACTCCTCAATATTTACTGGACAAATTAGCACACAGTGAAAAAGGAGATAAAATTCCCTGCCTTGTGGGTGCTTCTGTCTTATTCTTCACCCACTGAACAAGAAGACAGCAGCAGGTGGAGAGATGGTTGATCCATGACTACAGAAAATGTAGTTGGCAAAGGTCAAAGCTAGAACCTGGATATTTGCTGCCAATCCCTCTGCTCTACCCCAAATTCTTCCATGACACTGGGACATTCCTTGTGCTTTGAGGACTTACCTTGGTTCCTCAGGAGCCTCGTAGAATACTGTAGCCTCCTGCTTACTCATCCAGGTGTCTGTTTGTGCCCTTGGTGGTAGGTAGGTACCAGCCCTAGGATACAGACTCAGTCTGCTGCACAAGTCCTAACCAAGAAAACTACTTTTCTCTTCCCAGTATAAGTCTTTCTGAAGCAGTTCTGGCTAAATATAACATGATGCCCTTTGGCAGATCTCACCAGTATGGCAGGTGATTCACTGACACTCAGTCAAGGTGCCCAGGGGTATGGTCTTTACCATGTAGTTAAAAATAGTCACCGTGCTGGAAGGTGGTATAGATGGATTGTGTGAGTCCATCTGGCTTCCAATCAGAGTTTATCAGGAGCTTGGACCCAGCCTGGCAATGGGTGGGTTTTCCCAAGACCTCCTGAGGCTTCTGGCCTTATCACTTCTCATTATTGAATGTATGGAGTGTCTCCCATACACTCACAGAGTGGGCCAGGCAGAAACAGGAGTTTGGGGTTAATTAGTAGCAAAGGCAGCTCTGTGCCTTGTGCTTGCTCTGTAGAGGCTCTCTTCTCAGAGGCACAAAAACAGAGGTGGGGATTTACTGAGGATTCTCCTAGGAGTAAATAGATTTGTGACAACCTTTAGAAGAATGCCTTATGCTAAGTACTTACTACTATCGTTGGTTATTTTCCTTTTCAATTCATACTGGAAAATTCCCTAATGGAGAGAATAAGGTACCAAGGAGTCTGGATGGAGTGAAGAAGAAGCCAGGCAGACATAGCCATTGAGCTGGTTTAGCCTGGAGAGCTACCTAGGGAACTCAGAAGCACAAGGTGGGTGCTGTGCCTTTTTATTGGTACATACTGTGTACAACTATCTTTTGTTTTAAAGGTATAATTATGTTATATTACAGATTGCTTACAGATGATTGTTGTGGTGGTTTGAATGAAATAAGCCCCACAGGCTCATATGTTTGAATACTTGGTCCCTGTTGTGGGATATGTGTACACTGTGTGAAGATATATTGCTGTGATTGGTTTAATAAAGAGCTGAATGGCCAATAGGAGGTAAGACAGGACTTCCAAGTAGAGAGAGGAAGTATGAGGAGATAATCGAAGTCCATAGCCGACACCAATGATACATGGAGGGAGACATATATACAGAATGAAAGAAAGGTAAAAAGCCACATAGTAAAATGTAGATTAATAATAAAAAAAAGCAGGTTAATTTAAGTTATAAGAGCTAGTGGGACAAGCCTAAGCTAAGGTCGAGCTTTCATAATTAGTAATAAGTCTCCATGTCATTATTTGTGAGCTGGTGGCTCAAAGAAAAATCTGCTTACAGGTCTGTAGTTGGTGGATCTGTTTGGGAAGGATTAGGAGGTGCAGCCTTATTGGAGATGTATCATGGGTGGTGGAGGTGGCAGGGTGGGGGTGGCTGGCTTTGAGGTTTCAAAAGCCAGGCCATTACCAGTTAGCTCTTTCTGCCTTTTGGTTGTTGTTTCAAGATGTGAGCTCTCAGCTACCACTTCAGCACCATGCCTGCCTGCTTCCTGCCATGATGGTCATGATCTCTAACCTTTGGAAACTGTAAGCCCCCAATGTTCTTTCTTCTACGTGTTGTCTTCTTCACAGAATCTTAACACAGCAATAGAAAGGTAATAAGACAATTGTATCTTCAGAAATTTCACCAAGATGCCAGGATCCCATTTTCGTGGGATTTATTTCTTACCTTCTGGCATCTGTGTTTTCCCAAGGCCTTCAGAAGCATCTGCTTCTTTCTCTTGGATTCTACAGGCATGACACCATCAGTATAGCATATGTCTTATGAAATGGCAAGGTGAGCAAGGTCCTTGTAGCATAGCAGAGGAAGAGAGTTGCTATGACTCTGGGCGAACAGTGAGGGTGTACCTCTGTTCCTGTCCAGGAAAAGCAAAATGCTTTCAGTTCTTCTCTGCTTTCCAGGATAGAGACAAAAAACAAAAACAAAAACAAAAACAAAAAAAAAAAAAACCGAAAAAAAAAACCAACCAAACAACAACAACAACAACAACAACAAAAAACCCTGATGGTAAATGTGTTCAGATATGGCTTCTCTCTTTCAGTGTTGCTACTGAGGCCTGCCAAAGGGGAAAGGGCTGACTGTAGCTAGAGTTTTCCGCTTTGCCCACAGTCAAGACAAATCTTTGTCACCCGCCAGTCCCACAGCCGCTCAGACCCAACCAAGTAAACACAGAGACTTATATTGCTTACAAACTGTATGGCCGTGGCAGGCTTCTTGCTAACTGTGCTTATAGCTTAAATTAGTCCATTTCCATAAATCTATACCTTGCCATGTGGCTGGTGGCCTACCAGCATCTTCACATGCTGCTGGTCATGGCGGCATCTGGCAGTCAGTCCTTCTGCCTTCCTGTCCTTTTATTTCTCCTCTCTGTTAGTCCCGCCTATCCTTCCTGCCTAGCCACAGCCGATCAGGTTTTATTTATTGATCAATCAGAACAACTTGACATACAGACCATCCCCCAGCACAGCCAAGTGCAGACCATCTCAGACACCTGCACTCAGGCCCATGGTCCTAATCATCCTCTATGCGGACCTGCTGGGTAACGCCACAAAGAACCCAAGAAGGGCTCCCACAGGACATACAGAACATCCCACAGCAGCTGACTTCTCTTCATCACTTGTGTTTTTAAGTGTAGGCAGCTCAGGCTTTATTGGAAAGAAACTGATGTTCTGTGGTCCCCTTAGTGAGAATGATGGTGAATGCTCTAATTACATTGCACTCCCTACCCATGAGAGCTACAGCTGATTCCACACTAGTTATGTACTTTACCAGGGCAAGCACTGACATGTTTCTGAGAGATAGACCAGTATCACTACATCATTACAAGGAGCATCTTCCTACCATGAGTAACGCTGGCATCTCCCCAGAATAACTGTGCCAAGGAGTGTTTGGCATTCTGCCTTGACAGGTATTGCCAGAGTGGCTGCAAATGGCTTCTTGGCCACTTGCATGGATAGTGCTAGCCTGGATTGGACTCTCCTTGATTCCAGTTTCCTGTCTCATAGTAGCTGATGTATAAGAGACCACACACACACACACACACACACACACACACACACACACACACACACACAGTCTTATTTATGATGGTGTTGGAGTCATCCCACTGAATAATCTTTTATCTATAGCATTTTTCTCTTGCCTTTAAATTTAAATTTAAATCTTGCCTTAAAAAAAAGATTTATCTCATTACTTATTTATTTTTACATATTAGGTAGCTTGTTTCATCAGATATCTTTGCCATTATAGCATCATCTTTACTTAGAGGACTTCCCTCAGACACATGCCTGAGAGTGACAGGATGGTGCACCAGATTAAGTTCCTTCAGTATCCTTCATGTATTTCTCAAAGGCTGGTGAAAACTACCCCACATGCTCCTTTCCCAGAGGGGATCTGTCTTAGATGGCCCTCTTTCACCTTGTTAGCTGGAGACAGGCCCCAGCTGTATGACTGTGTCCTAAGAAATGTGTCCAGGTCATCTTTGGTCAGGGTTTGGGTCAAGGCCCACATTAGGATCTCAAGACCTCAGACCTGGTGACAAGATTTCTGGCTGCACATGTTCTAGATCATGCCCATCAACCACTGCTTTGCCCTGTGATGTCCCACCACAGTGACCCAAGTCTGGCCTGAGGCTGTAAACCATTGTTTTCAGCCAGGTAAAGGTATTGATGTGCACCTCTATGCAGAGAAGTTCTGTAACCCATGGCTAAATATGTGCTGCTCCTGACCATCTTCATGAAGAACCCCATCTGGGCATTGAAGTTCTCAGGCAAGGTTCTCCACACATTCTGTATAAGAGTGTTCATTTCCATCTCATGCCATCTTCCTATTTGCTTCAGAACATGGCAAGTTGCTTCCAAGCAACTGGTTGTAGAATGTCTTGATTTATTTTTAATTCATCTCTCTCTCTCTCTCTCTCTCTCTCTCTCTCTCTCTCTCTCTCTCTCTCTCTCTCTCTCTCTCTGTATGTCTGTGTTTGGGTATGTGTGCACATGCAGGTACCTGTGGAAGCCAGAAGAGGATGTTTGACTCCCTGGAGTTGGAGTTCTAGGTAATTGTGAACTTTCCAATGTCAGTACTGAGAACAAAACTCAAGTCCACTACAAGAGCAGTATGTGCTTTTAGAAGTTGAATTCTCTTCAGCTCCACTCTCTTACCATTTTTTTTTTTTTTTTTGGTTTTTTGAGACAGGGTTTCTCTGTGTAGCTTTGCGCCTTTCCTGGAACTCACCTGGTAGCCCAGGCTGGCCTCATACTCACAGAGATCCGCCCGCCTCTGCCTCCTGTGTGCTGGGATTAAAGGCGTGCGCCACCACTGCCCGGCCTCTTACCATTTTTTTGCTTCCTTTTTTCTTCTTTTGTTCCTGACTTTAACTTTGCTTCTTGACCTCCACCCCGTCATCCTCCTCTTCTTTTTTTGACATATCTATCTATCTATCTATCTATCTATCTATCTATCTATCTATCTATCATCTATCTATCTATCTATCTATCTATCTATCTATCATCTATCATCTATCATCTATCTGTCTCCTTTGTGATTATGAAGTGGAGGTCTTTGGTGATTGCTTCTTAGGAACTTCCTACTGCAGAAGACGTTCAAAGTCTTCTTTCTCATCTCTCCAAAGAACTGTGCTGCTGTTTACATCCCGTGGAGTTGTAATCAGAAAGTACTAACCAGCCTAGATTAATGCTCTAAACAGTTTCTGTGTGGGTGGGCAAGGCAATTAAAAGCTAGACATGCTCAAGTCTTTTAGCAGATGTCTAGGTGGTAAATGTGCTGTCAACACATCCAGGCAGAGTTCTGCCAGCTTTTGTTGGAACAACACAATTCTCATGTCTGCAAAGGAAACTCTCATCATTTTATCAAATCAAATGTCATACTGGAGAAGAGTATTAATGGGAATAGCAGACAGGGAAAGAGCAAAAGCAGCAGGTGGCTTTGTGTTCCAATGACAGGCAAGAAGATACCCTGTTACAGCACGATTATTCTGCAGGACTTTTGAAAACAAATCTCTAAATGAGTCTTAGTTTAGGACGTTGTCTGAGTTAGGGTTTTATTGCTGTGAAGAGACACCATAACCACAGCAGCTCTTACAAAAGATAACATTTAATTGGGATTGGCTTATGCTTCAGAGATTTAGTCCATTATTGTCATGGTGGGGAGCCATGCAGGAAGACATGTTGTTGGAGAGGCAGCTGAAAGTTTTACATTTGCATCGGCAGGATCAGGAAGAGAGAGTGCCACTGGGCCTGGCTTGAGCTTCTGAAACCCCAAAGCCACTCCCAGTGACACACTTCCTCCAGCAAGGCCACACCCCCAATAGTGCCACTCCCTGTGCACTTATGAGGGCCATTTTCATTCGAACCATCACAGATATCTTCAATGCTTCTTCATCAACTTTGAAGGAATCTTCAGAACTGTCAGTTTACAGCTTAGGATCACTTAATGTCATTTCCCTTAAATTGCTTTTGAGCTTCTTTTCTATACTGGGACTGTTACCATGAGCTTTGTGTAGGTTATCTCACTCTTCAGCATAGTGGGCATTGTTTCTACTTTTCAGATGTCTGGACTGGGTCTTGTAGAGAAGCATGATCACAGTCACAGAGGCAGAATTCAAATATGAGATTGAGTAGTACCTCAAGAGCTCTTTCTGGGCTGGAGGGATGGCTCAGTGGTTAAGAGCACTTTCTACTTTTCTAGAAGACCCAAATTCAGTTCCCACCACTTATAATAGGTGGCTCACAATTGTCTGTAACTCCAGTTTCAGGGTATCTGACACTTCTGGTTCTCTCTCTCTCTCTCTCTCTCTCTCTCTCTCTCTCTCTCTCTCTCACACACACACACACACACACACACACACACACACTTACACACAATTAAAGATAATGAAAATAAATCTCTAAAAAATCCTCTGTGTAATTAGGGTTTCTGTATCGTTTCCATTACTTTTTGTTTGGAGCTTGTGTTGGTTAGTTCTCATTGTTAACATGACTAGGCTTAGAATGTCCTAGATGACATATTTGTAGGTGTGTCTGTGAGGGACTTCACATAGAGGTTCAACTGAGGAGAGAAAACCCACCCTGAATAGCATCATTCCATGGACTGTTGTCCCAAGCTGAATAAAATGAAAAAAGAAAAAAAGAAAGAAAGAGAGAGAGAGAGAGAGAGAGAGAGAGAGAGAGAGAGAGAAAGGAAGAAAGAAAGAAAAAAGCCAGCTGAACACCAGCATTCATCTCTCTGCTTCCTGACTGTGGATGTAGTGTGACCAGCCACCTTACTTTTCTGTCACCTGGTGGAGATGGATGATATTCCTTCCCTCAAACCATGAACTAAAATTAATTCTCCTTTTTTTCAGGTGTTTGGTCACAGCAGCAAGAAAAGTAATGAGTACAGAGCCTTTGGATTCATCTTTTCTAATTATTCATAAAATACAAACTATATGAGGAACTATTGTCACCCCCCTGTGCTGTAGAGCGTTGATTTAATCAGTATTTATTGTATACATGCAATGAAATGCCACATGTGCAGTTTTCATATGTAACAAAAATTTTTTACATTGTGGAGATGAAAATGTTAACTATGCACGTCATTCTATATAATGTATATAATTACATAAATTATACTACACCCCATAAATATATAATTAAAATAATTATCAAACAGGATGTGATGGATCACATATCTGTCCCTTGGCCAGGACCAAGCCTACCACAAAGGGTTGAGCAGAAAACAAACTCTATTCCTGTGCCTTCTTGGGCTTGTAGCTCTGTTCTTCCTTACCTATATTGATCAGTCTCACTACCTCCTCCCTTAGCCATCCAGAAAGAGGAGGTTCACATATACCAGCTCATTCAAGTGCCTGTCTTGGGCACCTTGAGATGCCAGTTTGCCCTTAGCAAGGATACGGAGATTTATTTCTATGTTGTGAGGTTGGTATCATGATCTTTGTGTTTTCAATCTTCCTTTTCCACTAAACGTGCTGTGAATGTTCTTCCATATAATTAAATATTCCTAATCAACATGCTTTATTTTACAACTTAATGACATTTGATCTCTTGAATGAATCACTATAACTTATTTAGCCATTCTCTATGGTTGTACATTTAGTCCTTTCTAGAATTTTGCTATATTTACAATGAATTGAATTTACAATGAATTCTCGACAACTTTCCATAGTACTAGAATCTGAATAAGAGCTTCTATGGGTAATTATTTGAAGATCTGAGAATATTTTGATAATTGCTGTCAAACCGTTTTTTCAGAATGCCCATATCAGCTGCAATCCCAACAAGTTTAAGAGTCTAGTTCACTGTACAAATGTCATCATCAACATTTCAGAAAGAATTTTGTCAAGCCTGATGTGGTGGTTCATATCTATAATCCCAGGATTTAGGAGGCTAACCATGAGAATTGCTTTGAGTTGCAGGTCCACCTGTGCTACAGAGACCTTGTCTCAAATAATACATAAAGAAGGAAAGAATCGAAGAAAAAGAGGAAGGGAAAAGGGAAGAAAGGTGGGAAAAAAGACCTTGATTAATTTTTAGCAAAAATGGAAGTGTGGTGTTGTTTTCCTTTGTATATATAAATTGGTGGATTAAATATACTCTGCTGTATTGTCGTTTCTGCATATTCCATGACTTGCCTATTCATGTTCTTCAGTCATTTTTTGTTTTTCCTTTTGTACTGTTGACATTTTATTACTTCTTCCAAAAAACTACTATAGAGCTGGAGGGATGGCTGAAAGTTTACATTGGCTGCTCTTCCAGAAGTCCTGGATTCAGTTCCCAGCATCTACATGATAGCTTACAGCGATCCAGCTCCAGGGGTCCTGAAGCCCTCCTTCGGTCTCCACAGGCACAAAGCACAGGTGGTGTGCAGACACACACTGGCCAAAACACCATCCACATAAAATAAAATAAATAAATCTTTTAAAAATCCATTATACTTTAAACTGTAGGTGATATGTACAAATTCCTCATCCCACTTTGTCATTTACCTTTTTTTTTTCTTTCTGTATTTTGACATCTAAAAGTGAAAAATTGGGGTTAGGAATGCAGCTACGTGGTGTAGCCATTTGCCTAACATGGGGGAACCACAGGATTAACACAACAGCACTAATTTTGATGTGGTCGTGTATCAGTTTAGGAGCTGTTTTCCTTGGTTTTTGATCTAGAAGAGTCTTTGTCTTCACAAAGTGATTCTGAAGGTGTCTGGAATTTTTAAAAACTTGAACATAGTTTAGAGGAAAGAAACAGAAAGTTAAAGGATCCAAGCATTAAGATACTTTTGAACTTTAGGATAGTGTGACAGCTCTCTTCCAAGTGGTGACTTGGGATCCAGGCTCCTTGCCCAGAGTTCTGTCACTTCCAACATGTGGCATCCCCTGAGTCAAGCAGATAAAGGTGACCTCATGTGGCAGGAATTTATGGGCCAGGCCTTAAAACAAAGCCTGTCACATATACTCACATTCTATTGGCAATAAATCAACCAGGCCGTATGTAATTTCAAGGGATACTGAAAAACAAATGAAAAGAATATTTGGAAATGAAGCTCAGCTCTGTGTCCAGAAGAGGAAATGGCATCAGTTAGAATTCTCAGTGCTATCCTGACAGCCCTAATCCTCTCCTCTGGTGTCTATGGTCGTCAACAGCAATAGTGTGGAGGAAAGCATAGGGCCTGGACACAGGTGTCATATGCAAGCTCCTTGCTGGCTCTACAATTCTGAATATGTCATGTTACCATTCTCAAGCTCAGTCTCCACTTCAATGGAACGAGGAGCTCAACTAGCCACTTCTACCACTGCCATTGAAGACATGCCCCCCAGAATCCCAACATACTAAATGGATAAAAAGATGGTTGCTCTGGCCAGAGGCAGGAGAGGGGCTGTCTCCTTCACTTCTCAGGTTAAAGGACCTTTTTAGGCTGCAAGTCCCTACAAAGCATACTTGGAAAACCGATAGTCTACATCCCAATGGGGCTGCCCTAATTATCAACGCTCAGGCCTCTGAATAATACAAGCAACGCTTGAACTGATCCTTCTTCTGTCACCTCCTAGAACTGGGTATCTATCCAAGAGCCTAGTGTGTGCTAGGCAAGTGTTCTACCACTGAGCTACACACTAGGCTTTGACCAAATCTATTGATCACCTATCTGGGGTGTGGAAAAGTACAATGGTTAATTAGGTCTGTGGTGTCAAAAGCTAGGTGTAAATCTCAGATCTGCTACTGTATAACCAAGGGCTTGGATTTTGAGCAAGTTTTTATTTCTAGTTCTATGAAAACTGGGAAAATAATCTCAAGACCTTGCCACACGCCCTTTGCTTGTATTCTTTCTCTTTAACACATAACACTTTACAGTATAGCATATAAGTTATTTTCCACCCTGATTTCTGTGTCTCCCCATTAAAATGAAAGCCACTTTGGTCTGTTTTCTTTCTTGATGTGTGCCTAGCACCTGTTTCCCTGATCATCACAAATCATCACTAGGTAAATTTGTTAAATGATGTGGATACCCTTAAAGCAGCCTGAATGGGGTGAGGAACATTGTAAGCATTTAGAAAATGTTAATTGGTACAATTTTTTATGAAGTGTTATAGATGATGATACTGTGCTGAAAAAGATCAGATATCAGGCTTGGTGGTATATGTGTGTGTGTGTGTGTGTGTGTGTGTGTGTGTGTGTGTGTGTGTGTGTGTGTGTGTAGCCAGCCTAGGCTACACAGAATAAGTCAAAGAGAACAGGGGGTGGGGTGGGGTGGGAGTAAAGGCAGAGGAGGGAATGGAGGAAGGGTTAGCGAGGAAAAGAGAGGGAAGAGAGGAAGGGAATAGGAAGGAGGGAGAGAGGAAACGGTCAGAAGCTGTTGCCACCTTTGTGAACTTTTTAGTTTGGAAGGGAGACAAATATAAGACAAAGAGCAAAAACTATAAATTGTGGTGAGTCCCCTAAAATTTTATGGTGCTATCAAAGGATACGACAGGAAGATATCATTTTCAAGGCATAGGGAATGTTCAAAACTGGCTTCTCTGTAAGGAAAATGTTTAATCTGAGATCTGACAGGTGAACAGAGGTGAGTCAGGCATGGAGGGGCAGCATTCCAAGAATGGGGGCAGCGTGGATCAGGAAGGTACATGGAGCTTCTGAGGTCTGAGGGAAAAGCAGCTAGGCAGGAGGCAGAACAGGAGCTCAGCTGGAGGGTACAGGACCTCCTCATTCCAGAAGGGCTGGGTCTACTCGGCAATGGGTCCTGTAGGCCAAGATGTGACTTAAGCAGAGGAGTGGCATAATCAAGGTCCCAGGACTTGGAGAACAGCTAGGCCAGGAAAAGCAGTGGCAGCTTCCAGGCAGCACTTGGCACATGCTCCTCTTCCTGTCATTTGTTTTCCAGGGTCTCAGGTTGCTTAGTCGAGTTTTCCTCCTTGGTATGCTAATCAAGGTATACTATTTGATCTGGAAACAGTAGGTCTTTCTAACAGACAGTAAATGTTGTCTCTTTCCTTTGCAGTGGAACAAAAGCAGACACTCTCCACATTCCAAATCTGACTTGAAAATGCTTTCTCTGGCAAGGTGCTTTCTAAGGTGCCTGCACTTTGGAGATGGTGGTTCTGCTTTGTAACTGTGGCTTTTAACCTCTAAAATGTCTACATTGCTAATTGTTTGCCCTAATAGGGAAAAATGAAACATCACATTTGTTTTCTATTATTTTTATTTTTTTATTATTTGTATGTGTATGTTGTGGAGGCATTTGCATATGTGTGTGCATGTCTGCAGATTCCCCTGGAGGTGGTATTATAGACAGTTGTGAGCAGCCTGATGTGACTCTGGTCCTTTGCAAGAGCAGTACATGCTCTTAACCTCTGAGCTGCCTCTCCAGACCTGACATTTGTTTTTAATTCAACAGGTATATATGAACTTTCTTCCTTAGCCTGGAGGAGACCACCAACCCTCTCTTCTTCTCTATAAGAAAATATATCCTTTTTGCAATTTTGTTTGTTTCTGTTTTTTAATACAGTGTCTCATGCAGCCCAGGCTGGCCTTAAATTCATTGTATAGCTGAGGATGACTTTCAGCCTCTGATCTTCTTGTCTGCACTTCCCAATCCTGGAATAATAGGCATGGCCGCCATGCCTGGCCTACCTCTGTCATTCTCATTTGAAGAATTTGGAACTTTGGCTTGTTTGAGTTTTGGCAAGAGCAGGTGTGAGGAACTGCCAGCTTACATTAGGGTGCAGGTGGCAGAGATAACAGAATTGGGAACTGGGTGGATCAAGAGAGATCCTGGAGGTAGAATTGATAGGACTTGGTAAAGACTGAATGTGGTAATGAGTTGGCAGCAGAAGGATGGCTCTAGGGGCCTCTATATGAACAGCATGGAGTATTACCCATGTAAAGAAATGGAAGACAGAATGCCCTTGGAAATTGCTTTATCCCACGGCATCAGGAGGTCCCGGGGTGAAACTTAAAGTTCAGGGTTGTGACTGAACAGCCTGGCAGAAGTGGGGGGTGGGGTGAGGATGATATGGGTTCTTCATGACTCAGAGGTGAATTTTCCTCTGTAGACATGTCTGATGATGGATTGGCACATAAATGGTAGAAAAGCTCCATTGCAGAGTCCCCATAGACAGCGTCACTGCAGGAGCTCCATCACTTGTCTCCTCCATGCTGGGAGCGGGGTGGGGGTGGGTACAATGGGAGGGTGGGGATATATTTCATATCACATGGACACTGTGACATCAGGTTGTTTGGTAAAAGTGAGGATCAGGCTGAATAGCTAAGAAGAAATGTGCAGGGAATTGAATTCTCTTTGAAAGATTAAGATGCAAACAGATGATTGCCAGACCTCATATAAAAAGAGGTCTTTGGGCCTGGAAAGATAGCTCAGCTGGTACAGAGTTTGTACAAGGCTGCACAAACCCAAGGCCTTGAGTTCACTCCCCAGAACCTGTGTAAAAAGCCGCAAGTGGTAGCAGACACTTCTATTCCCAGTGCTAGGGAGGCAGACACAGGTAGATCCTTGGGGCTTGCTGGCTGGCAAATCTAGCTGCATTGTGGAGCCCCAGGACTCAGTTAGAGACTTCGTCTTAAAAAACAAGGTTGATAGCCCCCGAGAAATGACACCAGAGATCGACCTCTAGCCTCTATGTGCAAGCACATAGATACAAATCTACCCTGCCTCCTGCTCTGGCCCACACTCTACAACCACCTGTTCAGGAATTCATAGCTCGATGACTGTTTAAATCAGTCCTAAAGAGTGGAGATTTAATTAGTAACTGTCAGCTCCTTTCATTTGTGTCCCCTTCCCCACTTAGGACCTTTTAAAAAATTTTAGTTAGTGAAAACCAAATATGCACTCTTAGATAATCACATGGGCCACCCCACTTTTGCTTCATGTCCACAAACTCTAGTCAGAGATCTTATGAATCCATTTCCTACAGGCCACCCTTCTCACTCTGCTTGCTTTTGAGTTTCTGTCAAATTAGATAGTCTTTGCTGACTCTTTTTTTTATAGCAAGCTCTGAATAAATGGCATTTCTTGGTTCTCACTGAAGTGGCCTTTTATTCTATATGTGACCTCTCATTGAAACTACCTTGCTAGGGAGCTGGAAATCAGGGAAGGCAGTTGTGGGTCTTGATTGCACTCTATTTCCTGGGTTGGTTGTGCATTAAAGGCAATGCAGCTACATCTAGCCATCAGCCCAACACTTCCCGGTGCATCAGAGAAGGATGGGCCATCTGCCAGGACACACTCTCTAGTAAGAAGCTGTCTCACATGCCTACATGAACACTATCCTAAAGTCACTTGCAAGCCATGGGTGCTACTAGTGTATTCATAGAGTCTGGAAATGTACAATGTGAGACTTGCATGTTTTCAGAGTGCATTCAGGGCTGTCTGGAAAGAAGTCTCAGCCTGGTATTTTCACTCTCTAACTGTTACCTTGAACAAGTTACCTGACTCCCGGGAGCTTAGTCTTCTCATGCTCATTTTGCAGTCATGTCTTCTATCAGCTGCATCTATCCCCTAGGTCACTTGTTACATATTCTTTTTCTAGGCTCTATCCCAGAATTAATGAATCTGAATCTCTGGTGATGGGCTTGGAATCAGCATGAATAGCTAGCTCCCCAAATAAGCTTTCTCATTACAGTGTGAGAACCTTGAGAGAGAGAGAGAGACTACAATGACGGTCAAGACCCAGGATCACTCCTCACTGAAGCCTTGAGAACAAATACTTTCAAGGCAAAGCAAAGAGTAATAAACATAGAAATCAAGAAACAAAGAACTGTGGGAAGAAGGGATGGGCTCCATTGTGGGACTCTGAGAAGCAGATATTATAGAATCAGCTTTCAGTTGAGTCTCAAGGGAGAGGTAGAATTCCATTTATCATGTGCACTTGAGAAAAGGAATGGAAAGTGACTGTAGACCACAAGGATTCTGTCTCTGTCCACATTTGCTTTATAAAAATCATTTCAATACTTAGCAGCATAAAATACCCACAATTATTTTACATTCCTGAGTCCAGAGCAGCTGAGTGATTTGATAAATCTGACCTGCTTTACTCAAGTGTCTATAGCCAGCAAGCAGGTCAGCTAGTGTGTCTAGGATGGCCTCATTCATGCTTCTGTAATTGGCTAGTTAACTGGGGTAAGCTAGCCTGGGCTGCTTCAAAATCCAAAGAAGCAGAACTTGCAAGCTGTATTGTGAACTGAAGTTCTGTAGGGGGATGGGTGGAGGGAGGGAGTCACCCTTACATTAAAGATTTTAATGCTCAAATTAAAAATTATACAAGGCTGATTAACAGTTTAAAACTTTATAATGATGGAGACTTAGAATATTGCAGATCCAGAGCCAAATTGTCTTGGACTATCTTTACTCCCTTAATCATCATTCATTACCCACCTTTGTGTCTGACCTCATGATTATCAGTTGAAACCTTCTAGGATATATTGACAGGCTAGCTTTCAGCAACTAAACGAATGTTGTAAGAAAGCATGTGAGACCTTATTAGAGATTTTTCCCACTTTACTGTAACCCACCTTGTAGTTGGAATTGTCTTTGGGCTGCCAACCAGCTCCCAAATAAAGACAGACAGACTTATTATTAATTATGAATTCTTGGCCTTAACTTAGGCTTGTCCCACTATGCTGTGGGATGGTCCTTCTGTACACTGTGAACATGTGTTGCTAACATTAGTGGATAATAAAGCTGTTTGGCCAATGGCCAGGCAGAATAATGTTTGGTGGAAAAATCAAGCTGAGGACTGGGATGAAGAGGATGGAGTCAAGAGATGCAAGTCAGCCACCCAAGGAGCAAGATGCCAAAGAACCAGTAAGCCACAAGTCAGCTACCCAAGGAGCAAGATGCCAAAGAACCAGTAAGCCACAGGCCATGTGGCGAGGCATAGATTAATAGAAATGGGTTAATTTAAATGTAACGGCTAGTTAGTAATAAGCCTGAGCCATGGTCAAGTATTTATAATTGTGATTATTTGGAAATGGCTGTGGGACAGGGCGGACAAAAAACTCCATTTACACCACTAGCTCTTTTAACTTAATTTAAACTGTTTCTTTTTTTGTTTTTTGTTTTGCCCTGGATGTTGGGTCTCCTGGATCTGGAATTACAGACAGTTGTGAGCGGCCATATGGGTGCTAGAAATTGAACCTGGGTCCTCTGGAAGAACAGTCAATGCTGTTAACCACTGAACCATCACTCCAGCCCCAATTTAACCTGTTTCTATTCACCTATATTTTGCCTGGGGCTTTTTACTTTTCTTACATTCTGTATGTCCTACTTTCCTGCTTCCTCTGTGTCTGGCTGGCTGGCCCCTGGAGTCTCTTTTTCTTTCTTCTTTCTTGAGCTTACATTTCTCTTCCTACTTACTCTCCCTGCCCAGAAATCCTGCCTATACCTCCTCCCTCACTATTGGCCATTAAGCTTTTAATTAGCCCAATCAGATGCCTTAGGCAGGCAAGGTAAAACAGCATCACATCCTTACATAGTTAAACAATTGCAACACATCTTTACATAGTTAAACAAATGCAAGACATCTTTGCATAGTTAAACAATTATTCTACAACACCATCTACCTGATGTTTCCACCATTAAGTTTGAAAAATGTCCTGGTTTATGACTGCATTTTTTCCCTGTATATATAAAAAGTTCATGAAAGATTTTCCATATTGAAACATGTTACTCTTGTCAACCCAAGTCTGTGTTCTCAAATTACAGTCACACATATTTGGATCAAGAATAAACTGTCTTAATTCCCTTTGAGATGAGAACTGTGTTTTGTATGTTACCCCACTTCATGGATAGCCCAGGGGCATCCCCTAAGAAAAAAGAAACCTGAGATTTGGAGAGTGTGAATCTGTGGAAAGGAGATGGCCTGTTTCTGTGGTGCTGAGTTACGCTGTGGGAAGCCTGGCCTCAAGCCCAGAGGGGAGAGTAAGAACCTTGGTGTGCAGCTTAGCTTGCCCATTCCTGTGGTATAAATACCCCCACCATGGCCCAACTCAAGCTGTCACATGATGTTACTGAATAGAGTTGAGAAGAGACACATTCTGAGTCTGATGGGCTAGAAAATCCAGCTGCAGCATACGGTGTCTTCACTGGGGAGAAAAGAGCCAGAGTCATCCATGGGGATGAAATGAGTTGCTGGCTGACCATGGCACTCACACACCCCTCCCTTAGTATCACTGACATTTCTTTCTGAAGATTTTGAGCCACCTGCAGCTAAGAAAAACTAGTGGAGTGAAAGGAAGGAGTGAAGAAATCTTATATTCCATCTCAGAGAGAAAGCATCCAAGATTGTGGCAAGTGTGGTGTCTGAGAAATAACAGACTCAACATGGTGGCAGTGACTGTGGGTCTTAGAACAGCCTGAGGGAATGTGGGTTTCTTGGTCATCAGGGCCCTGAGAGGAGAGGTGACTGGGTAGGCAGTGTGAAGTGATTGGGAACTCTGTTCCCACTATATTCTCTCTGAATTCGTCTGTCTAGAACCCAGCTGCCTTATCTGTGTTTTCTGGGTGGTACTGTTTAGGGACGTTTTTTATAGGCATTGTTTTATGTATCCCAGGCTGGACTCAAATTGGCCATGAACCAAGGATGACCTTGAATTTCTGATCTCCTCCTCTACCTCCCAAGTGCTGGGATTGCAGGTATGTGCTTGCCATGCCACTGTTTTGTATTCCTGTTTGCTCTGACACTTGTGGTCTTACTGCCTAAGAGTGACTGTCCATCCCAAATCTATCCTCAGTGACAGCAAGGAACTTCCCTAGCCCTCCTTTTCTGTGCAAACTAACTCGTACAGAGCCAGTTTATCTCTGACCCCTACACAAATCCACGCAGAACTGTGTACCATGTAAAACCCTCTTTCCATTGTGTGCCCACTAGGCTCCAAAGCCCATCAGCATTATTGAAACTGATGACTTTATGCAGTCCACTATCCAGCTTACCTTCCTACAGAGGCCCCTCTCATGGCTCTGGCCACAGACTTTAGTATTTGCTTTTGACTTAAGGACTTTCTAACTAAGAAGTTAGCTGGCCTGATGAGGACTCATGCAGGTGTCATCTGAGAGGAATGTGGTTTCCTGAGTATCACAGACCAGGAGTCTGCTACAGTTTCTAGATAGGCCTGGACCATGGTTTGGGTTAGTAAATAACTGAGGTTAGCAGCCCATCTTCCTCTGAAGGCCCATAGTTTTGGTATATGTGCATGCTAGTGTGTTTGTATAGGGTGCCTGATTATAATCATTCTAAGGCTCAGGACAGCTGATCCTTAGGGACTTGGGAACAGAGAACAGGCAGACATGTAAGCAGGCCTTGCTTCAAGTGGGGTTAACAGAGGCAGAAAGTCAGGTGGTGGTGGTGCATGCCTTTAATACCAGCACTCAGGAGGCAAATCTCTGTGAGTTCAAGGCCAGCCTGGTCTACAGAGTGAGTTACAGGACAGCCAGGATTGTTACACAGAGCAACCCTGTCTCAAAAAACCAAAAACAAAAACAAAAAATCCTCCCAGAGGCAGAATTGTTTGAGCTAGGGGTTTCATTGACTTCACCACTGACCCTAAGCATAGCCCCCTCTCCATTTCCTTGTAAGGTCTCTTTGAGAGCATTTTGTTAAATGCTCTCCCACACATGCACTGCTCCCTGTGCCTTGTGTTCCTGCCGCTTAGCTTGTCACCAGGTCTCCTCCCTGGTGTTGAAACTGAGGCAAAATAAAATGAGGTGTGAACATACTAGGGGAGGGGTGTTGAAGCCCACAGGCTACCAGACCACATCAGGCAGCTCATTTGCTAGTCTGAGAGGTAAGAGGTGGAAGGCCCCTCCCTATACTGTCCATCTCACCCATCTCAGGAAAGAGGCTGGTCTTGAGGGGATCCCTTTCCCTTGTCCTTCTTCTCCCTACATTGATCTGAAGGTGGAAATGCATTATTGTCCGTCCACCATCTGCTTTGGGAAGGAGCCAGAAAGTTGCTAAATTGTTGCTGCTGCTGCTGCTGCTGCTGCTGCTGCTGCTGAAAGATGGCCTGTCTGCCCATTCTGATTGTCTACTGTGTGGGCAGTAGCTGGCATGATGAGACCCTAATTGGAAGAGAATCCTGTGACCTCCAAAACAATGAGCTTATTTCTCAGGTGCTTGGAACAGCGGGCAAGGAAAGTGCATGTGGCTGCTCTGGGAAGCAGGTGATTTTTTTCCTCAACAGAAGTTGCTTCAGCATCTGTAGGAGGTATTGACTGCGGGTGCTGTTCAGGTCCAGAAAATTGGTCTCAGGAGGGGCAAGAGAAGTGACATTAGCAACTTGGGTCTTTCAACAGTGGCTCTAATGAGGCAGAGCAGGGAAATCATCCTTCCACTTCTCAGGAAAGTGGTCTTGACTGCAAACAGATCACATTTAGTGGAGCCTAAATTATGCCACTGGAACTATGTTAAGAGTCCCCTGAGGATATTTTTTGGGTGAGAAAACTGTTACGAATCTTGTTTGTGGGGATGGTCACTCAATCATGTACACCTGTCAAAGTTCATGAAGCTCTAATGTCAAAGGCTCAGCCTTACTGTACATAAAGAACTCTTGTAGCTAGAGTTTTCCTGCCTGGCCCACAGTCAGGACAAATCTCTCTCACCCACCAGTCCCACAGCCACTCAAACCCAACCAAGTAAACACAGAAACTTATATTGCTTACAAACTGTATGGCCATGGCAGGCTTCTTGCTAACTGTTCTTATAGCTTAAATTAATCCATTTCCATAAATCTATACCTTGCCACATGGCTTGTGGCTTACCAGCATCTTCACATGCTGCTTGTCATGGCGGCGGCTGGCAGTGACTCCCTCTGCCTTCCTGTTCTCTCTATTCTCCTCTCTGTTAGTCCCGCCTATACTTCCTGCCAGGCCACTGGCCAATCAGTGTTTTATTTATTGACCAATCAGAGCAATTTGACATACAGACCATCCCCCAGGAAACTCTGGCTTTGGTTCTGATTTTTGACAGTGTTTTGCTAAGCATCCAGGCTACCCTGAAATTCAATATCTAGCCTGGATGGCTTTAAACTCATGATCCTCCTGCCTCAGTCTCCTGAATTTCAAGATTGCAGGTGTGATCCACTATGTCTAACAAGGATTCCTAATTTTAAACATGCACACAAAACACACATTCAGTGTCCTTGGAGCCTCTGTTCTTACACAGACCTTGGCAGTCTCTGCATAGTCTTGTGTGACCTGTGCCCTGCTTAGAATTCCTGGGGTGTCTGTGTCCTTTTTGTTGTTGTTGTTTTGTTTTTTTAGGAGGAACAGTTCATTGGCTCATCATTTGAGAGAACACTGTCTATCAGACAAGGAAAGCATGGCACAGGATGGACTTACATCTATGGCAGCAGGAGCTTGCTCACCTCTGGGTAGGTAAAAAACAGGCAGAACAGGATGTGGGTTAAGGCTATACCTCCTCACTCCCCACCACCACTGATCCATTTCCTTCAGCTAAGTCCCTCCTCCTAATGGTCCTACAACCTCCCCAGAGCAGCACCACAAACTGGGAACCTAGAGCCTGTGGGAACATTGTACATCCAAACATAACATTTCACTCCTGGCCCCATAAACTTATGACCATATGGTAATACTTTCAGCCCAACTTCAAAAGTTCTTGTACACTTAAAATTCTGACATTGTTCAAAGGTCCAAAGTCTCTTCTGAGATTCAAGACAAATTCTTAGCTGTGAGCCTTTGTAAAATAAAACAACTAATACAAGTTGTATACATCTAACATACAATGGTTCAGATCAAACAATCCCATTCCAAAAGGGAAGAATTGGTGGCTTAGCCAGGAAAGATCAGGCCAGACAACACTGAAGCCAACAGGGTGGACACTAAACCGGGAGGATCTATGTCCAGCATATGGATCTTGTGGTTATTGAATGAGAAAAGAAATAAAACGGAGGACATGATTGCTCCTAGGTATGGTGGAGGAGAAGGTTTAATTGTAGATATGAAGAAGAGCAAAGCCAGAGGCAGAGACATCTGGGAGAGTCTAGAGTGAACATGGCTAGACTGAGCTGGGCTATGTGAGGAGAGGAGAGAGGGGAGAGTCAGGAGACTAGGACACGAAGAGGCCAGGAGAGTAAAGGGCAAAAAAGGTAAAAGGGCCAGTATAGCCAAAATGGTTGGATTATATAAGGAAGACCTGCAGGGAGAAGGGCAGCCCAGCCCCTGGGCTGGATAGTTCAGGGTAGGGGGCAGGGTATGGCTGGCATACCCTGTAGCAGGTAGGGACTGAGGGATGCTGGGAGAACCTGACAGTCAGGTTGGCTTTAATATGTTAAATAGGAACCTCAGCCATTTGTCCTGGGTTTGAGACTTAAGAGTTATGACATAATCTCTACTCCAGTGGGCTTCGGCACCCTTGTCCTTCATATTCAGTTGCATATAGCATGTGTGACCATTTTCATGAGCTGACCCCACTCCATGCCTTTTGACTAGCCCACACTTCTGATATTTCCACTATCAGGGAGTCTCCATTGCAACCTAGGCCTTATATTTCTAGATTTATGCACAACTTATTTTTTTTTAAGATTTATTTATTTATTATGTATTCAATGTTCTGCCTGCATGTATGTCTACAGGCCAGAAGAGGGCACCAGGTCTCATTACAGATGGTTGTGAGCCACCATGTGGTTGCTGGGGATTGAACTCAGGACCTCTGGAAGAGCAGCCAGTTATGCACAACTTATTTAGGGGTTCCAAGCAGGGAATCTGAGCTTGCTTTGCATGGCCTCAGGGGCTTTCAGGAACCTTGGTGCAAACCTCTATGACCTCAGAATTCTTGTACTTTGCATGTATGAAAAACTAGCACCATGAAGATGACACCAAGGAAAGTTTGAGTTGTAGCCTGGTCCCCTTGGACAACAGTGCTGTGTCAACTGTGTCCCTTCAAAGATGAACCTAGTGAAACACTTCCCTTAGTGGCCCTGCTCAGGAAGGATGCCCAAGAGGCTCTCTTTACTCAAGTACTCTTTTTTCAATTAAAAAAAAATCCAAATGAGTCTGCATCATTACACCCCCAAGTTCTCTGTGTGTAGTGTTTGCTTTAAGGCACCCTTTCTATCACCCTTTTTTATAGCCCCCATCCTACCTGCAACTTTAACTCTGTTGGCAATTCTTTCCTCATCAAACTGACATTTTTCATATTATTCTGCTCCTTCTCATTGTAAATCTGATGGAGGGCAGTGACCAGTAACCATGCCACAACCATGCCACAACCTGAATGCTGCCCTGTCTCAGAATTTCCTTCCCCAAACAACTTACTCCATTACTTTTGAATGAGCCTCACTTACAGCTTCAGAACAGAGACAGATGCTGTCAGATCCTTTGACTGAATGCAACACAAATGATCTCTAGCTAAATTCCTGATATTGCCCTTTCTGAAACGTCACAAGCCCAGCCTCTGTTGTGCACATTCCTGTCAGCATCCTGGTCTTCCAAGCACCCAAGAACAGTTCATTAAGCTTTGCCTATATCATTCTAAGAATTCTCTAGTCCACAGCTCTGAATTCTTCCATATTTCTCCCCATGTCAGTTCTGAAGGCCTATAAGCCATATGGTTGGGAATAGCATGAGAGTTACAAGCCTCACAAAGCCCTTTCCCAGGGTTATGAAAATGGAAAACAATTGTTGGGAAGAGGATACTCTTCCACGGAGCTTCCAGAAAACTGTGCTTTTCAGTGAGGCAGCTGCCTGTCAGTCACCCATCCTTCTCTAAGTAACCTCTACCCTCAAATCACTGGTTTACTAAACTAGACTTGGGTGCCATAATTTCTTTGGTCATTGGTGCCTATCTGGGGAGGATATATTTGTTCATGTCTTCTCAGGAAGCCACACAGCAGAAATAAACACTGGGGATCAGATTCTTTTTCTTTTTTTCTTATTGGTATCATCCATGCCTCTAGCTCATGGGCTCTATGTACTTTCTTTAAAGCAGGGAGGAGAAATAAATGCCAACATAAGACTGTGAACACAGACATCTCTGAATTCCTGGAGGGCACTGACAGTCCTGATGCATGAACTAAATCTGACTAGTGCAGTCAGAATTGCAGGATTTTTGTCATCCCCACCCCCTTCCTACCCATTCCTCATCACTGAAGCCATGAAGAGTCTTTCCCATCTTTCATTTCTGCATCTTTGGGGACAGTGTTGAAAGAACACATCCAAGATTCTGCACTTTCTCCCCTGCTACATCCCCTAACTCCCGCCTCCTTCCCAGTTCCACAGGCACTGGTGCAGTCTGCAAACCCCCTCCCTCCATGTAAAGATCAACCTGTAAATGTGTCTCAGGGTTTCAACTGTGCCACTGATGCCCCTACTCCACCTCCTAATATGTTTACATGTGAAATCACCAGAGTAAAGACAGGAAACTTGAACCTGAACTCTGGATACAGTCCCTTCATGGGTGAGGCCCAGCAATGTTGGCTAGAGCAGGACGAGCCCTATAGCCTCTGTGAGTCGTGTTGTTTGCAAGAGTGTGGGGGAGGGGAGAAAATGTGAAAGGATTCATTCTGGAAAAAGTGAGAATTCACAATCTAGTTCATATTTTTTTATCAACAGCTCACCAGAGGTGGGACTTTGTGTCCTTCGTATTTTTATTTCCTTACAGGAGTCATTATGGTACTCACACAAGAATTTTTAGTCACTGCTTGCCAGATTAGTTATTTCCAAACCTGTTTCTGACAAGGAAAAGAGCCAAGTCATTTCAGGCCAGGACACCTCTTGGGTCCTAGTACGAAATATGTTGGTTTACTTGGAGCTTGGTGTAGGCCTGGAGACAGCAGCTTGCTCTGGCAGGAGGTTTCTGAATTGACCCAGATTTCTAAGTGCTCCTGTCTTATGGCTGTGACTGTGCCCACCTGCCAGGTTGAAGAATCTTGAACCTTTCTCTTCCCACATGATCTTTCCCAGCACCAGTTCTGCTATTTCCTGGGTAGCTGGTGACGCACAAGGCTGTTCCCTCTGGAGAAGAGAACTGAGAGGTGCAGCAGGTTGCCACATTTCAAAGCTTTCCAGAACTGATTTGGTTAGAGGACATTTTTTTTTTTTCTTAAAGAGCCTCTTCTTGAATGTAGGCCAAATAGACAGCCTACAACAAAAAGCTACAATATAGACACTGTCCCTCTGACTTCATTATATTGCTCCCCCCTTGGCAGCCTTCTGTCTATTCCATCTGGCACCACGATTCCCACCAGAGGCAATAGGTCCAGGCTGTTTATGGCTCGTGACAAGGCTGCCTGCTCAGCTGCCATAACAAAATTCCACAAGTGGGGACTTAAATAAGAAATTAATTCTTCAGTTCCGAAGTTTACAAATTCAGTCAAGGTGTCCCATGTTCTTTACGAAATCTCTGGAGAGTATCTTCCTCCCTCCGCCCTACCTTCAGGCGGTATCTGGCAACCCCAGGTACTGGTATTGTAATTCCATCACTCTCGTTTCTGCCTTCATCAGCTCAAGTCATCTCCCTTGTATTTGTGCCTCTGTGTGCTCACATGGCTGTTGTAGAATATTATTTTAGGATGTGTTACATTTGTTTATACTGATATATTTGTTTAATGATGCAAAGATGTGTTGCATTCTTTTATATTGCATTTGTTTAACTCTGTGAGGCTATGTTACTTTGTCTGTCTAAAAATACCTGATTGGTCTAATAAAGAGCTGAATGGCCAATAGCAGGGCTGGCAGGCAGAGAGAATAAATAGGAGAAATCTGAGAGGAGGAAGGTACATGAGAACAAGGAGAGGAAGACACAAGGGCCAGCCACCCAGCCACACAGCCAGCCACGGAGTAAGAGTGAAAGTAAGATATACAGAAGTAAAAAAAGGAAAAAGCCCAGAGGCAAAAGGTAGATGGAATAATTTAAGTTAAGAAAAGCTGGAAATAAGCCAAGCTATGGCCGGGCATTTCTAAGTAATAATAAGCCTCCGTGTGGGATTTATTTGGGAGCTGGGTGGTGGGTTCTCAAAAGAGCTAAAGAACAAAAGAGTAAAAAGAGTAAAACAACAAACAACACATGGCCTTTTACAGGCACCAGATTTAAGTATAGAGCGCATGCTAATGCAGGATTACTTCTTAATAATTACATAAAACATATACAAAAACCCTATTTCCAAATAAGACCCAAGTAGACCTGAATTTGAGGGAGACCACCACATTGTTAAATTGTGGGACTGCGGGGCTTGGTGGAACCTGGAGAAAAGCTCTCCAGCAACACTGTTCAATCTAACACAATGTGTTGGTTAGTTTTGTGTCAACCTGATGCAAATTAGAGTCATTTGAGAACAGATCTCAATTGAGAAAATGTTCCCATCAGACCAATATGCTGTTGGAATATGAAGCAAGGGCTGGAGATCAAGTTCAGCAGACTCAGCTTCCCATAGATGGGTTGTGGCAGTCACTGCCCTCTGAGAGGGAAGGTACCTACAGCCCTGTCTTAGTTGGAGTTACTATTGCTGTGAAGAGACACCATGACCATGGCAACTCTTACAAGGAGAACATTAGATAAGCTCCCTTACAGTTTCAGAAATTCAGTCCATTTATTGTCATGGCAGGGAGCATGATGGCATGCAGGCAGATGTGCTCAAGGAGCTGAGAGTCCTACATCTTGACTCAGAGGCAACAGGAAGTTGACTGACTCACTGGGTGGTATCCTAAGCATAGGAAACCTCAAAGCCTGCCCCCACAGTAACACATTTCCTCCAACAATGCTATACTTGCTCCAACAAAGCCACATCTAATAATGCCACTCCCTATGAGCTTATGGGGACCAAATACATTCAAACTACCACAGCCCCACATCTTAATAGACTCAAGTACTGGTACTGACTATATTCAAATTATTCCTCTACTTTGCAAGAAATTGCTGCCAAGGAAGATGGATTAACAGATAACTTTACTACTGTTTCATGAACTTGGATTTACTTTTTAATTATTTATTTATTAATTTATTTACTTGTTTATGCACCCATGTGTGTACATGTATATGTGGAGGCCAGATTGCCACATGTTTTTTTGAAACAAGGTCTATCATTGAACCTGAAGTTCACCCGTTCGGTTAGGCTGGCTGGTCAGTGAGCTCCAGGGAGCTTGATGTCTGTTTCTCCAATTTTGCCAGCTCTGTGGGTATCCATTTCTTTTAAAAATGTATTTATTTATTTCACTTCAATGTGTATATGTTTTCCTGCATGAGTTTATGTGCATGCAGGAGCCAGTGGAGGAAAGAAGAAGGCACCAGATCCTTTGGAGCTGGAGTTACAGGAAGCTGTGTCCTACTCTTGGGTTCTAGGAACCAAATTTGGGCCCTTTGCAAGACAAGTAAGTGCTCTCAACCACCAAGACATTCTTCTCTCTTTTTCAGGCACTTAGTAGTTGACACCTTTGTGGATATCAGTCTCCTAAATTTTATATGTTTATTTTGTATCTTTGCAAAATGTAATTATGAAGTAAAATATGTGCTCTCTATACAATATATACTCAACATTTTTATTTTATAAGGTCTACAAAGTGAGAATGACAGTTTATACTTTGCCAACCTTACAGGTATGTGGGTTCCCACAATGGTGGACACTCTAACATTCCCTTCAGCAAGAGGCAGGCTCAGATAGAAAGGAAAATCTTGCCCTCTTGGGAGATGTGGTGTCTCTTCAATATGATGTATCTATAAAATAACACTGTGAAGTGCAGTCTGCTGTTTAAGCCTTAGGGACAGGATTGCCAGTTGGATATTTTTGCACCTCCACTCTTAAACAGAAGCTTTATAATCAAATCACAGAAGTTAGTGAGATAAAATTGGCCACTTATTGAGACATTCTGGGCCCTCCACCAAGATTTTCTTTGTTAATTAGAAACTGACAAACCTCCAATCTCCCCTAGGCTTGGCACTGATCTGGATGGCCTTGTGTAGAGAGAAGAAAGATGCAGTGCTGAATGGCCTCTTGTCTTCCCACAACCCTCTTTCATTGCCTCAGGTTATCCCCATCACCTGGGAGTTGCCTATGCAATTTTTCAAGAAATCAATAATTGATAATTGCGTGTACTGACAGAAGGCTTGGAAAATAAATCTAAACTGATTTTAGATATTTCTGATAGATATTTTCTATAAAAATGAGAAGAAAACTGTTTGGAAGCTGTGCAGATCCCTTTATGTGTAGGAATATGACACAAAGGCTTCTCTGGGTGTGTGGCTCACGGTCCTAAGGGTGGGGGACTTTGCAGATCCAGTCTGCACACTGAGCAGCATATCTTAGAGAACTGAGGGAATATCAAGACAGTTCATATTCAGAGTACTCTAACTCTCCCCCTCAATGACTGTTAGACCTGGTTCTGTGTCAGATTCAGCTCATGGTGTGAGCACTGTATTGGCTGTTGGGCCTCCAGTCTGTGTTATTCTAGAATGGCTCTTCAGCCTGCTTGAGAGAAGAGGACTAGTTTCTTTGTACAATGCTTTGGATTTCCCAAGAGTCTTTCTTCACAGTATCACTTAACTTGTTTTTCTCTTTCATGTATGGCAGATTCAAGTCTTGGCATTTCTCTTTAATCTCTATTTTCTTGTTGACATCTGGAATCTATAGTCCTAGGTCATATGTTAGGAAGTGATCTCAGATGTAACTACTCAGTGGAAGTAGGGCATGACACAGAGTCCCATGCTCAGTAGGGGTGTCCTTTCTCACAATGTCCTTTCTCAAATTTTCCCTGGTGATCCCTTACCTCAGCCATGGCTCCTCTCATGACCACAGAAACAGTGAAATCAGTGAGGATGAAGCTCAGAGTCCTCCCCAGACCTGGCGTCCACGTCTCATACCATTCATTCCTCTTTCTTACTATTCCTAAGGGGCCCAGACTGGCTGAGTCTAGTCTCTTGGTCTTCCTTTGTTGGAGTGATGCTATGCTGCTCACAGTCTCTTCTAACCTGCAGGTGCCCACCCACTCAGCCGAGAGCCATGGTCAGTGTCAGATGCTTGGCTGGGAGGTTGGTACCTCTGAAGTCAGCTGATAAAGAGCTAGGGTAGCTATGGAAAGAGGGGCTGTCCCTAACAGAAGGCCAACCTAGGAACTAAAGCATGGAACATTGTGGACAGGCTCATAATTTGGTGCTAATTCTTTCAAAAATTTGAAATGGGAAATAGAAAGTAATTTTATTTAAAAGATTAAGAAAACTAACCCTGAACACTTTCCCCTTATGTTCCTAGGGTGGCTTCCTGAGGTTTCTTCTGAATTTTTTCCTGTGACAGTCACTGCCAACCTGCCTGTCTCCTCCAATCAGTCCCTAGCACCTGGTGCATCATCTGGCATATAGATGTTTCTGGAAAGGATTACTGACTCTCCTGTAAAGGATTGCAATAGTCACATGGCTTTGAGGGTAGAGCAAGAAGAGCAAACACTGCTGATCTCAGGCCCTTTGAGACACTAATGACCATGCCCCTGATAGCTTAGGCCCATCTCAAAAGACCAAACAAACAAACAAGTGGCCTGAAAAGGTGACTGTTGGCTGGGGTAATCCCAGGGACTTCTGCTTTTCCCCAACTCTCCTGGGATGATCTCTCTACATCCTAAGTTATGTTGTTCATCTCTTGTCTTAGGTTAACATTTAAATCTAACATTTCTACTCTGAGAAAGAGAGGGAGAAGCTGGAGGGGAGATCTGATGTTGTCTGGAACTGGAACATCTAGGAAGAGGAGGAAATTAGATTGGAAACAGAGGCTATGGGTGCAAAGGGCTTCCAGGGATTCTCCTGGCTACCTTGAACAATTTATAGCAGCCAGATCTGGTTATTTCCCACGCACCTGCATATTTTCAATACTTAAAATTAGGTACATACATATAAAGAACAAAATAAAAATAGAAAAAGTGTTTTCCTTGGAAGCATGTGGACTTTAGTTCAATCTGCAGAACCCATGTAAATTTTGAGCATGGTGAACACTTAACTATAGCATGTGGGTCCCTGGGGCTTTCTGGTCAGCCACCTAGCCTACCTGGTGAGCTCCAGAAAAATGAGAAACTCTGCAACTTAATTTTTTTCCCGTTGTTAGAATAAAATACCTTGAAAAAAAAAAAAACAATGTAAAGGAGAAAGTATTTAGTTTAGCTTACAGTCTATCATGGTGGGGAAGTCAAGGCAGCAGAAGGTTGAAGCAGCTGGTCACATGGTAATCACAACCAGAAAATGATGAGTACTTGTGCTTATCTCACTTTCTCCTTTAAATGGTCCACAACACCAGCTCAGGGCACGGTTCTACACACAGTGGACAGGTCTTCCCAACTCAATCAACCTAATGAAGGCAAATCCTACAGGGGTCTGTTTCCTAGGTCATTTTAGATTTCACCAAGTTCACAATTAAGATTAACCATTGAAGAAGAGAAGACTAATTATTAGATATTGGTTTTATTTAATGTTTTACTTAAAACACTGCTTGTACTGCCCATTTACGAAGTATGATTTCACCTGCTACCTGAAACAGAATGACCTGGAGAAATAGCTGAAATAATGGGCTGTTGCCTTAACAACCTACTGACTGCCAGTATGCTTCTGAAAAAACTCTTGCTTGCTTGCCTGCCTCACCTTGTGGTTTTAGAGTATAAAATGAGACTACAAACTAGATCCAAGATCAAAGCCTTTTAGGAGCTGTCCCAGCTTCGGTCCACCCACTGGTGACATCTGTCTTCCACTCTCATTGGTGTCAGAGTGCCTATCCAGAAAGATTCCCACAACACTATCACTGAGTTAGCTCACTAGTTAAGAGCACACACTGCTCTGTTCCCAGCATCCATACCAGGAGGTTCACAATTACCTGTAACTCCAGATCCAGGGTAATCTAATACCTCTGGCTTCTTCAAGCACTGGTACATGTACACACATGTAATTGAAAATAAAATAAATCTTTAAAAAATAGATTCACCATCATACCCTGCCTCAAAAGTAAGAAATGACACCTAAGGTTGTCTTCTAGCCTACACATGCCTACACACACACACACACACACACACACACACACACCCCGAAACACACACATTACCTAGTTGTAGCCTTGGGGACTAGGACCCCATAACACACTGTCCATCACAGTCCAGACTCAGGTCTTTGTCCATGCTGGGCAAGCACTCTGTCAACTGAGCTGCATCTCCAGACTGAGTTCGGTGTTTTATTATCAGATTATAGGATGCTTAGCTTTTACCAGCTGGATTTGCCGTATGGCACAGTCAGAGGAATAAAGGTCTGACTTCTTTACCAGCTGCTTTATAGTCCTTAGAGAGTCAAACTTAACAAGAATAAAATTCATCTCCTGCCCCTACCAGCTGTATGTGATCTCTGGAGATGTTAGAGCATACAGGAAGAGGACAGACAGGGAAATTCTATAATGTGGCTTTCATTATATCATCCATAATGGGGTGGGATTTTGTATTGCTACAACTGTTCTGGGGTCTTCACGCTTCTATAAGTCCAATAAACTCATTGGCTATAATAATAATAATAATAATAATAATAATAATAATAAATTAATAATGATAATGATAAATAAAAAGATTCTAAATGTGTCCCCATCCAAGTTCTTCTGATGACCATCACCAATCTCACAAACTGCTAATTCCTTGCTTTCTTGTTAAAAGTATTTATTTATTTGGGTAGGTGGGTGGGTAGGTATGCATTTTTTCATGATGTGAATATGGAGACCAGAGGACAACTTGAGGGAATTGATTTTCTCCTGCTACCACGTGGGTCCTAAAGTTGAACACAGGGCACCAGGAGTGGAGCCATCTTGCCAGCCCCTCTTCCCTTCTTACTGCTCTACTGCGTCTTTGCTCTAAGTGGCATGTTGAATGGCTTGCCCTGGCAATCAGTCATGACCAGGACTACTCATAGGCTGAACACATACTTACACTTCTACTGGCATCACGCTGTCACCTGGGTTCCAGTGCCAGCTCTCCTGATAGTGACCCTCTGACCTTAAGTCCTGGGTCTTCCTGTCACAGCTGGCGCCGGCCTGAAACCAGGGCATGCTGTGAGAACCTGAGTCCCTTGTCTGTACAAAGTGTTGCATGTTTAACAAAGACAGGTTCCTGTCAACAGGAATCTGGGTGTAGGAAGGACACATGTGTTTGCTTTCATGGTGGTAAGCTTGGAGTAGGCTGGGACTTCATGATAAGATCTCCAGGATATTCTCTGGAGGCCACAGTGAGAATAGAGCCCTGCTATAGAGGTGACCTAGAAGGTCTGTGTTGTGGAATACTGCACTCTGGGCATGAGGTGGCTATTGTCTTCTTGCAGCTGCAATTGCCTACAGTAATCCTGTTCATTAACTTTCTGCCACAATGGGAGGACTCAGAAAGACCTACCCCTCTCTAAGCATTCATAGAGAGTTAATGATTGCTAGGAGGGGGGTCTTGTGGGCTCCAACTCTTCCTACAGATATATACATAATTAACAGTTGTTAAGGAAGAATGAGAGGCATCTTCTTTAGTGGTGTAGTTTTGTAAATTGCCCATGATCCTGTAAGTAACCTTAGTTAATCATACTGGTTTACAAGCTAGACTTTGCTGGAATCATTTCTTTTGTCTGTTGTTGATGCTCTGCCTTGGGGTGAATAGGTATTTATTCCTCTCTCCAGAGAAAGTTCACAAAACAGGGTACTCACTCTGAATAGCTGTTGACTGATATTCTTAGGCTCAGCTTGGCTGGGCTGGGATAGCACTGATATTTGGATCCAGGCAGAAGTACCACAATTCTGAAACATGCATCTGTTACCATGGTACCTGTGCTGGTTAGTGTCAGGACAAAGGGAACTCCAATCCCCAAACTCCAAAAAGCAGTCCATATATCTAGAAATGAGCTCAACCTGGACTATAGGAAGATTTCTGGTGGTTAGATAAAAGCCACCATACCTTAGGAACTTATGAACCTGATTCCCATCTGCCCAAAGGAGTAATTTCCCTTACCTCTGGCCGAAGGGACATATGGTTTCATTTACCTAATATACCTGTGGTTGCATATCAAAGCACATGCTGGCCTCCAGGCTCCCCCAGTATCACAAGTACCTCTTATACATTTCAAAGTTCACTTGAGCATCCTAGCCCTTCTCATCTCCCAGGCCTCCCTCCTCCCAAATACCCATTTGTTCTCTTTATAAACAGCAAGGTTTCCCCTCTGCTCCTGCTATTCTCACTTTGCTCTCTCTGCTCTCTATCTCTGGTTATTCTTCCCTCTCTTGAAGATAGCCCTGGCCATGTTCAGTCTACTTCCTTTTCTCTCTGCTCTGGATTCTTCCAAATGCCTCTGGCTGTTTTTTTCTCTTTCATATCTACAATAAAAACTCTCCCCTTAGACATGCCATGTAGTGGTCATGTCAGAAGTTCCTTTACTCCACCCCTTACATAAATCTGGTGCTGAACCCTTCAAGTACACTTAGTTTTTTTTTTCAATTTGACACAACCTACAGTCACCTGAGAAGAGAGACTCTCAAATGAGGAATTACTTCCATCAGCTTTGGCCTGTGGGCATGTATACTGGCTAGTTTTGTGTCAACTTGACACAAGCTAGAAGAGAGATCATCAGTTGAGAAAAATGTCCCCACCAGATTGATCTGTGAGATATTTTCTTAGTTAGTGATTGACATGGAAGGGTCCAGCCCACTGTGGTTACTGCCACCCCTATGTAAGTGGTCCTATGTTGTATTAGAAAGCACAGTGTATGTATGTTCAAACCATGGGGACCAAGCTAGTAAGGAACAATCCTCCATGGCCTCTGCTTCTATTTCTTACTTCCAGTTCATGCCTTGAGTTTATGTCTTGGCTTTCCTTGGTGATGGATTTATAAACGCTAAGGTAAATAAATCTTTATCTCCCCAAGTTAATTGTGATCATTATATTTTATCATAGCAACAGAAACCTTGACCTATATAGCATGTGTGTGGAACATTCTCATTGTTTATGATTGATACGGGAGGGCCCAGACCACTGTGGGTGGTGCCATTCCTGGGAAGGTAGTCCTGTGTTGTATAAGAAAACAAACTGAGGAGGCCATGGGGAGTAAGCCAGTAAGCAGTGCTCCTCCATGGTCTCTGTTTCAGTTTCTGTTCCTGGTTCCTGCCTTAGCTTCTTTCAGTGATGACTATGATATGGAAGTGAAAGCAAAATAAAGCCCCTCCCCGCCAAGCTGCTTTTGGTCATGATTTTATCACAGCAACAGAAATCTAACTAGGTAGTAACAGACAGTAGGAGGTGACTAGCAAGAGAAACCATCCCCTGATGTCTCTTGTCCCATCATCAGGAGGAAACTTACAGAGCAATAGGCAAACTCCAGGGCAGGATTTAGGTCCAGCTCCAGCCTCAGGAGGACAAGGAAGGTAGGTATCCCCTATTCATATCTGGTCTCAAACAATGAGAGTTCCGGAAAGCAGAGCTTTGTACAGGTGATGAAGATGCAAAGGGCAGCTGAAGTCCCACATTACCATCTGCCATCCTGACAGCCATGGTGGTTGCTATCCTTGATGCTTAGACGTGAATGAGCCTAAGGGCAGATTAAGCTGCCACCTTCACCGCCTTCTCTTGTTGACCCTAGAGACTTGTAAGATGAGAATCCTGTTTTCTTCACAGGGGAATTATAGCAAAGGGAGATGTGGACGGGATTGAAATAGCCAGCCAAGGTAATATGTCTGCAGACACATTTTGTTTGCAAAAAGTAAATTGTCTCATCAATATATGTCCTTTGAAAACTAAGTCTTCACCTTCCAAGCTGGTGATGTGGCTGTGTCCCTCTCATGTCAGGGAAGTGCCACTATTTGGAATCATCCATTAGCCATATTATTATGCTAGTGAGGATGATGACTGTGACCCAGGACCTTGCTAGCAAGTGCTGGCTGAAAGATTTACCCAGCTCACTGAATCCACCCAGCATGAGTTGGTTCTGGAATGTCTCTCCTCCAGACAGGGAAATAAGCCTTGGAAAGGCCAGGATCTGAGGCAAGTCAATATAACTGGAGTGGTGCAGCTTCAGACTTAAACTTGGATGTGTTTGGTGGCAAATCATTCCCTCAGCAATGTTGTAAGACTGTGTCTATCTATATGTAACACATGGAATTCCACTGGCCTGGATGCAAACTCAAAGTGTTTTGCATTCATTTTGTTCAGAGTGTCCTTGGGCACTGGAATGTAGTGACTGGAGGAGTAGTGGGCAGGTTCTGTCTATCATTCTCAGAACTCAGGTGTCTAGCATTCCAGGGTCCCTAGATCCCACCTCTGATGCCAAAGGAGTAAAAGGGATGGAGGCTTTGACTGCTAAAACATGCCAGATGCTCATATGTGCTGTATCCTCAGACTCTAAGCACCCATACCAATGGAGGCCATTTGTGTCATTCTTTATTGTGACATCCTTCCCATCAAGCATGTTTCTTGTACATCTTTCTGCAAGCCCAGATCAAAATTCTCCCAACTGTATGCAGATGCCATCAGACAGTGGTTTCTCTACTGATATGTGATGTGCCTGTGTGGCTCACCCCTACAGAGTAGCCTCTGTTCCCCTGAGGCCCCCCCCACGGCCGCCTACCTTGCTTTCACCACCATTTCCTTCCTGTAAAGAATTATGTATCAAAGCTACTGCATCATCACAGCAGGTTGGAAAGTGTAAAACTGCTGCTCTGGAATGATGCTTCTAGAGTAAAATTAGCACTGAGTATATTTCAGTCCTAGCTTTTTGTTTTAAAGATACAACCATGCATTTCCAAGCCTCATTTGCATATGCCCATTGAAACACTGATTTTTCCATGAGCTCTTGTTGCTACCACCCATGCTCCTATCATGAGATCCCATGAGAGCCGTCTGCATCTCCTCTTATGTCCATTTCACATGGATGGTCTCTCAGAGGCAGGGCCTAGACAGCACATAATCAAAGCCACAGGAATGAAATCCAGTCTATTTATCCCTTCATTACTGGCCAAGCTATCTACTGTGTGTTAGGCATTGTGATGGGGACCCAGTTGTGAATGGACATTCTGTTCAGGGAGCCAGAAGGAAGCAAGCATATAGAATCAGCATATAGCTCCCATTCAGGAAGGAGGGGCCATGAAGGACACTGAAATCACAGAGGAGAGCGGGGAGGGTGGAATGGGCTACTGTGCCCCCACCCACTTTTTAAATGTCCTACTTCATCCTGAGATTGATTGTAAGGCCATTGCTATTTATTACTCTGCCAGCTCCCATCCCAGAACCTTCTCCACGATGAGCACAGCATGGTCTATGAAACACAGAGGTCCAGAGGCTTTGCAATAAGTGGGGAAAGCAGATCTTATGAAGTCATCCAGGGAGGCACTAGGGTGCATCTGATACCTGGGATTCTTCCATGCTACCCAGAGGTGACAGGTTTCCCACATCTTGTCATTTAGCTAACCAAGTCGAGTCCTGATACCAAGTATAATCCAGTCATATGGTTTAGGAGATTTCAGTGGTAGGACTGTTTACAGAGTGTGGGTGGGTTAGGCAAACTCAGAGACCAGCTACAAAATCAAGAGACCAGCCACAGACCTCTTGCTAGCCCTGAAAACTCCAGAAGAGGTGGAGGGTATTCTCTGAGCTCTGTGAGTGCTAGGACTATGAGGAAGCACCCCCAAAGCAGCTATGGTTATGGGGCTACTGTAGTGGTCAGAGCAGGGGCCAAACACTGAAGGACCCCTCTGGCCTCTCTCCTCCACCTCTCTCACTGACTCTCACTGGTAGGCCTAACCAGAACAGAGGGCACCAAGCCCCCTGGCTGTGCCATCCTCAGGATAGGCCTTCTAGCACTCAGAGTAGAGCAGAGAATGAGTGAGGAGAGGAAGAGTGAGTGGTGAGAGCACCCAGGGATGCCTTCCCTCAGGGGAGCTGTGTGCTTAAACCACATTGATTATTCATTGCTGCTTTCTGCAGACCTGTGCTTAAGTGGCAGCTGGAGAAAATCAAGTTCTCCAGAAGCAACGCCCTGGGAAGAATAATGATTAGATACTAAGAGCCAGACTCCATGAAATCCCAATTCTGGAATTAAATGTTCCCTGGCTCTAGGTATTGGAGAGCTTCCAGAAGTCAGAGGGGTCAGCTTTGAGACCCTCTAGGGTGTTCCCAGCTCCAGTATTAGCATAGACTGGCCCATGTTTTCTAAAATGGTCATGGAAATCTCGATGTAATGGAAGGTGTTATAATTTGCCAAGTAAATTTTATACTGTCAGGTAATTCAAATGTTAGCAAGAGGGTCATCACTGGCCCTGGGAAGACATGTGACATCCTGAAATGCTTAGAAGGTCATTAATTGATAATTATTTAAGCCTGATTCCAAGAGCTTATGAGATTACTGCATAGCAGGAGGCTTTCTGATAAAGAACAAAAGCATATCCTTTCCCTCTCACAACAGTCAATCCAAACACACCTGTCAATCACCTGGACAGGATCATACCCATTGGTAAACCGTCTGTTCGAGAGACTTTAAAATAGTACAAAGCCTATCTAAAATGTAGATTAGGACAGTGGTCTCTCTGGGCATTGCTTATTCTCACCCCATTAAAGGTTGCTCTCCAGTGGTCTCTTTGGCCCACTGTCATCCCTTGAGGGTGTCCCACTTTACTCTGTAATAAACTTGTCTGCCTTCTACACCTCGCTCAGTCTATGTGTCACATATGAATTCTTTTGGATGAAATCAGGAGCTGTGAGGAGACCAGAGATCTAGTGATAATGCCAGAGATAAACTGAGAACAGCTGTGTAACCTCTGCCCGAGGAGACTTCTAGGTAACTAATAGGTTAGGTGGGCATTACAGCTCCTGTCAATTCTAGATAATTAAGGTATGTAATGAGTCTTTCTATCCCACCAAATAATGAGAGACTTCTTATTAATTATGAAAGCTTGACTTAGGCTTGTTCCTAACTAGCTTAAATTAACCGATTTATATTAATCTACATTCTATTACGTGGTGTTACCTCTCTTTCATCTTGTACCTCCTCTTTCCTCTCTGTGTCTCCTGGCATCTCCTGTGGACCTGGATTCATCTCCTCTTCCTTTCTCTCTCCTGAAAATCCCACCTATACCTCCTGCCTAGCTATTGGTTGTTCAGCTTTATATTTCTCTAATCATAGCAACACATTTTCACACTGTGTACAAATATCCCACAACAAAGATGTTTTAAAGCCAGAAAGAATTTGTTGTAAACTGTGAATGTTATTTAATTTTGGAATCAGAAAGATGGCTGAGCAGATAAAGACATCTGCCACGAAGCACGACCACCTGAGTGTCTTCCCTGGGACCCCCATGATAGAAAAGAGAAGTGACTCCTGTAAATTGTCTTCTGATATCCACATGTGTGCTGAGGCATGTACATGCCTACACACACACACACACACACACACACACACACACACACTTTTTTAATTAAAAATTTTTAATCTATTTTTTTTTAAAGTCCTCCTTTCCCCCAGCTAAAATCTAGGTTTCCACAGGAGGCCAGCTGGCCTTGTGCTTTGAGCAGAACAGTATAAGAGATTCTAAAGTCAAAGACCAATGTGAACAACAATCAAGTATGCCTGGAAATCTTATCTTTCAGAGCTGAGCTACATAGGGAGCTTTCCTGATAAGGTGCACACAAATCAGGACACTGACAATGGACCAAAGAAGCTATTCCAGCAAATCCAGCTTGGTGAACCAGTGAGTTTACTGGAGTTACTTATAGGGGTATGGGTGAGGGTCTACTTACAGAGCCATAGGAGTGGTGTTATTTGCAAAAGGAGGGGGTGAAGAGTTACTCAGAGGCAAATGGGTGATGTGAAGGCAGTTAAACTACCAGGTACCATAAGGGCAAGGGGTGTAAGACATTGGCGTGATGGACTGTGTCCTCTTTGGCTGCTGTCTTCTCTGCCTGCTTCTTGTCACTACTGTACAGTGTTGCTATCTTTTAAGTCATTTTTTTCTTGTTCTCTGACAAGAAATTTTTAAAGAAAAGATGTTAAATCACAAAAATTGAAATCCTATTCCTTCTAAGAAGGTAACATTTGGGTTTGTGAGACCAGATGTATTTGCTATGTAAAACTCAGAAAAAACGGTACACAGGAAGGGCTAAAATTAGATTTGGATGAATGGATGACTAGATAACATAAAACTAAGAAAGTCAGAGTCTCCGAGTTGATCTATACGGTGAAGCAAAGAGCCAGTGGAAGAGGAAAGAAAGTTGGCAAAGGAGGTGAAGGGAGTGGAGGAGGGAAAAGTGGGGAACAAGATGGGGCAGGTCCTGTGTGGTCTTTGGGAGTCTGAGAGAGAGTAAATGTGTGGAGAGGAGAGTAAGACAACCTTCACTTACTTCCAACAGTTGACCTAACCTTCATTTGGCTACAACCTGCACCATGGCAGGGTTTCATGGAACCCTGTTTTCCTGTCCTTCCTATGAAAGAAGCAGAGTAGCCCTTGTTCTTTCCAATCCTTTAGTGCTGTGCCCCCTGGGGCCTTGGGTTCTGGATCTGAGCCCAGAACATCTGCATGCCAGATAAGCACTCCATCACTGAGACACACCGCAGCTTTGTTCCAATCCTTTAAATCTCTCTTCTTCCTCTGGCTTGGAGACTTGAGTCTGCACTTGCCCATTTCTTATATTCTTCCTATCCCTTACATCCCTAAGCATGCCCGTATTCGACCCTGGAGAGAGATCTTGTTCTGAGAGGACCCTATCAGGGGTTTTTGTGGTGGTATTGTGTTCCCCAAAATGTTATGCACCCTAATAAACTTATCTGGGGTCAGAGAACGGAACAGCCACTAGACAGGCTAGAAAATGGTGGCACTCACACCTTTAATCCAAGCCTCCTGGAGGCATGGATCTCTGTAAGTTCAAAGCCACACTGAAAACAGCCAGGCATGGTGACTCACGCCTTTAATCCCAAGAAGTGAGCCTTTAATCGCAGGGAGTGATGGCAGATCGCAGAAAGGTATATAAGGCATGAAGACCAGGACCTAGAAGCATTTGGCTGGTTAAGCTTTTAGGCTTTGAACAGCAGTTCAACTGAGATTCATTCTGGATGAGGACTCAGAGGCTTCCAGTCTGAGGAAACAAGATCATCTGGGAAGCTGGCCAGGTGAGGTAGTTGTGGCTTATTCTGTCTCTCTGATCTTCCAACATTCACCCAAATAACTGGCCTCAGGTTTGATTTTATTAATAAGACTCTCTAAGATTCCTTCTACAGGTTTTGTCTTGTAACCTTTCTTTTTCTGTAGTTTTTGAAGGTACAGTCCACTGTAGTGAGGAAGGCATGAGGCAGCTGCTCACACTGCATCTACAGTCAGGAAGCAGAGATGAATGCCGCTGTTCTGCACCCTTTCTCTTTTTTCATACAGTGTGGGATCTCAGGCATGGGATAGTGCTGCTCATATTTAGGGTAGGTCGTCCCACCTCAATTAACTCAATCCAGAAAACTCCTCGCAGACACCCAGAGGTTTGTTTCCTGGTGGTTCTAGATCCTGTCAAACTGACAACTGTTAATAATCAGCACTCTCCTAATCCCTTCTTGACCTTAGGACTTAAGAATGTTGAGAGTAAGACACAAACCTAACCTGTTTCTTCTACTCTCCCTGCCTTCTGGGCACCCTGACATCTCTTCTTCTAGCTGCTTTGCTATTTTTGTCTCTACCCCTAGTTTTCTCCCTCTACTAGGCCAACCCTACCTTAGCTCCAACAGGGATTGCAGTAAAACACTCTTACTTGTGAAGAGAAGTCTGTATCCCAGGCCCTACACTGAGAACAGAGGGACAGAAATGAAAAAACTCTTGTCCTGGAACTTAGGGTGGTAGAGAAGAGAAGCAGAGACAGAGGCATGAGAAAAAGGTGTTCAGTGAAGCATCACAGGAGCCTTTGGGTAGCTGCTGGAATCTAATTAGGCTCAAAAGTGTGAGTGTGCCCTTCCCCCTGTCATTCAGCTCACTAGGAGTTCTGGGACTTTCCAAAGGACAGTAAAGATGACCAAATGTCACCATCTCAACACACTCTCATTACCAAAATGCTCATCCAAAGTCCCTTTCCCAGCCTCCTCTGTGTCCCCTCCCACTCCCCACACTCAAGTACTAGGTTATGCCAGGTCCATGGATGAGTGAACAAAGATCCATTGCTCCTGGAAAAGCAAGTTATCTATTGCAAATGTCTACTCTCTCAGCAGCAGTTACCTGAAAACTTCTTAGAAAACCTGGCCTAGGAAAATACCCCAATTAACTTTGTAAGGGCAGTAGTGACCAGATAAGAACCCAGAGGCTGGGAATACTTAGTGCTGGCATGTGTGACTAGCATTCATAAGACCCTGAGTTCAAGTCCCAACATGGAAGTAGCACCCAGTGGCAATGGATGAAGGAAACTGCTGTGCTCTTAAAAGGAGGAAAGCAAAAGCCAAGCACAGGTCATGCTTTGGTGAGATCCCTTTAAAGGAATAGAATATAAAGCTGAATAGAATTCAAACTGAAGCTTGGGATATGACTGTTGATATAGGGCCTCCCTGCATGCAGGAGGCCCTGGGTGCCATTCCCAGAATCTTGTAAAGCAGGTGTGGTGGTGCACACCTGTAATCCCAGCACTGGGGCATTGTAGAGGTGGAGGCTTGAGAATCAAGTTCAAGATCATCCTCAGGAGCTAGTCTGGGCTACTTGAGACTCTCAAAAACAAACTTTTAAAAAGGCAAAATTTACAAAAACATGATCCCATAAGTATTTTGCTGGAGTGTATCACCCATGAGTGGGCCCCCAAGTTTAAGCTTTATTAGATTCCCTGTAATTCTCAGTCTAGGTGGATGTGACCATAGGAAAGCCAGCCACTCATTCCCACATCAGAAATCCTTAGAAATCTTAGAGGGGCTTTGGGGTGTCACAAGGTGCGAGATGAGGGAGATGAAGCCAAACTAACTTGCTGTATAGGTGCTGGCCAGATATGACTGAAAGTCATGTTAGAAAGGTCTTCCTAATCTCAAAGAGCAAGGCTTATATGGGAAGAGAGGTAGCTGAGGGTTTTGCTCAAGGCAGCACTGTCAGAAGCTGTGATGGTGAGCTGGGGAGCCTGTGTTGATGAAGCAGTGGGGCAGGGAATGACCATGGACCTGCAGGGTAACAACAGCCCGCTTTTTAGCTCTTACAGTCTTATTAGAAAATTGCATTGGAGAGATCTCCTGCCCTCTCCTCCCTCTAGAGCAACACGGTCAGCTTTTTCCTCTCTCTGATTACCCTCATTTTGTAGCTCAGAAGTGAACTAATCAGAAGGCTGGCACTGCACAAGCTACTTCAAGTGCAATTTAGAATCCAGCATGATGAAGAGAGTTGTCAGGAGTGTGATTGTAAGGCAGCTTTCAAAGTAAACGGAAGCTCTGAATCCAGGGATGAGAGTACCGAAGGTGGGAGGGGAAGCTGAGACACCACTCACCATCATTATTTCCCACTTCTGCTTACCTGCCACACAGAGAGCTAGCTTCCTTGCCTTTCTGACTTGCCCAGTGGGCACTGTTGCTGCTGTAATAACCCCACATTTAGTGGCCTAAACATCACAAGTTAATTTTGTTTGTTTGAGACAGAGTCTCATACAGCCCAAGCTGATTTGTAACTCACCACTATGTAGCTGAGAATGACCTTGATGATTTTTCTGCATCCACCCTCTTGAGTACTGGGACTACAGGCATGTACCATCATCATCAGCTCTAGGTTAGTTTTCTTAAAGCCCTGGATATCAGAAGTAAGCATGAGTCAGTGGACCCAAAGCAAGTTTTCAACAGAGCTGTGTCCCATTTGTTTTCTTGTCTTTTCCAGGGGCTGTCATACTCCTTTGGGATGTCATCTTCAAAGTGACCAATGACCAGTCTTTTTCATATGTCATCCCTGCGATGCTAACTCCACTGTCACCCTCTTTCCTGTTAAGGACCCTTGTAAGTACATATTGCCCACGCCCGAATATTCTTATCTCCTTATTTTAAAATCAGCTGGTTAGCAACGTTAGAGCCTTTTGCCAATTATATTAACACACATTCTAGGGGTTAGGGCGTTAGGCTGTAGCTATGTTAAGAGTCAGTACTTCCTACTGTGAGTCTGTTATTTTTCTGGAGAGAAGCATGTACTGAGTGTCTGATTTTTGCACATCATGTGTTTTTCTTTGTAAACCAGAGACAAATTAGTCCACTGAGATGACCTGAGAAGGGTTATGGTTTGGAGGGAAGGACTATTCCTCAACCAAGGGAGGAATAGAGGATACTGATCCTCTCACTAAATACTGCTGCTTCTATCTCAGATAGCATCAGAGCACAATAAAGACTGGAAGTTAGATGGTGAAAAAAGCTTCCTGATTTCAAGATTGTAAATAGACATCTATCCCTCTTCCTTCTCCCCAGTGGTAATATTTTGTAGGTAATTGTTATAGAGTCTGGCCACTGGGAGAGCCTCGATTAAATCAGGGAGAAAAAGTATCAGACTTAGCCAACAGAAGAATTAAGCAAGCAAATTCAGGCAGATGTACACAGGTCAGGCCGACTTTGCAGATAGAAGGAGGAGAGTGGAGAGAAGGTGGGAGATGTTATCAGAGGGGGAGGATAGGGAAAATAAACTAGAAATGTCAAATGCTCACATTCTTGCTACCAGGATACAGAGGCAGCCGAGAACCCAGTGGGTGTTCAACTAAACAGGGTTAAGGTTCGGTCAAGGATGGACTTCCCGCCTCCACTCTGTTCCAGACTTCACTCTGTGTTACCCTGACAACCTCCTCCTTCTGGTATTGACATTAGAGTCAGAAAGACGGAAAAGCAAGCAAATGAAGAAAATAGTAATTAGAGGTGGAAGCAGCTGTGTTCTGGCTTGTTTTATCTTGGAGGAAGCTCCAGGGAGGAGCCCGAGGGTTGGGGAACAGGGAGCTTTGGGCTGCTGCTGCAGATAGAAGCATGAGGACTGGAAGGACACACTGGTGATATGGAGTCTACATGCCAGTAATGTTGGAGGTGTCTCGGAGGGAAGCTTAGGTCCAGCCAGGCAGTATAAATTAAGTCTTAGAGGCTGGTGTTCTGATGTCTCTCCTGCTGTCTTTAAGTTAGTCAAGGAGGCCCTCAGAGCCACAGGCTCAGGAAATGGTAGGCACTGGGTCTTGCATGGATTCAGAGTCAACAGATCAGGCCAGGGCTTTCTTGTCTCCTTTTCATCACCTAGAGTAGAGTGTAAGGAAGGGGGAACAGGAAAGGCACAGAGGCAGTTACTGTTCTCCTCTCTCCAAATCAGGAAACTGAGACCATAGGGGATGTTATGTTACCTACTTAAGGTCATAAAACTAAAGTGATCAGGATCCAAAAGCAAATCTGATCAATTCTAAGTATCCTTTTGTACTTCACTCTGACACACAGTAAGGTTCTCAAAATTTAGCCTGTATTAGAATCCCTTGAGAGTCGATCCCACACCTACAATTTTTGATTCAGTGGCTTTAGGGTTTGGTCAGATAATTTGCATTTCCTTTTTTTAAATTAATTTTTACTCTTCTTTCTTTGGTATGGTTGTTTTGCCTGTATGTATGCCTATGCACTACATGTATGCTGTGCCATAAAAGGTCAGAAGAGGGCATCTGATCCCCTGGGACTGGAGTTAACAGCTGGTTGTGCTGACATGTGCATGCTGGGAACCAAACTAGAATCCTCTGGAAGAACAGCCAGGGCTCTTCATGGCTGAACCACCTCTCTAGCCCCCAAGACTTTGCATTCTAACAAGTCTCCAGATAGTATTGATTTTCTGGGTCCTGGGACCATACTTCGAAAACTATTTACATAAAATAAACCATTAACCCTTGGGCTTTTTAGTATTCTCTCTGTAAAGTAAGCATCTGTACTGACTGAGAACTCCTGCTTTTTTCTCAGAGTTACTTTAGCCAGAGGGTAGGTGTAGCAAGAATCTTAGAGAGTCTTATTAATAAAATCAAACCTGTGAGCCAGGTATTGGGGTGAAGCTGGAAGATCAGAGATATAGAACAAGCCACAGCTACCTCACCTCGACGGATCCTCAGCTGGTCTTGTTTCCTCAGACTGGAGGCCTCTGAGTCCTCATCCAGAATGGGTCTCAGCTAAACTGCTGCTCGAAAGCCTGAAGCTTAACCAGCCAAATGCTTAACCAGCCAAAAGCTTCTAGTTTCTGGTCCTTATGCCTTATATACCTTTCTGCTTTCTACCACCACTCCCTGGGATTAAAGACTCACTTTCTGAGATTAAAGGCTGAGTCATCATGCTTGGCTGTATCCTTGAACAGATAGATTTCTGCCTCTGGAATGTAGGATTAAAGGCATGTACTACCACTGCCTATCCTTTATGTTTAATATTGTGGCTGTTCTGTCTCTGACCCCAGATAATATTATGCACAATATTTGGGAGAATACAATACCACAGGTAGGGATAAATTTGAGGAGGTTCAGGCCTACCCTTCTGACTTCAGGTGAAGAAACTTCCCTTGAGTCTCTTCACATATGAAGGCTGCACACAATATTTTACTGGAAAAGAAGTAGCTACCTGCATTAGTTACTATTCTCTTTGATGTGATCAATCATCACAAAAGCAACTTAAGAAAGGAAGGGTTTATTTCAAGGAAATATAGTCTATCGCAGAGGGAAGGCATGGTGGCAGGAGCATGAGGCAGTTGGTCATGTTGTGTCTGCAGTCAGGAAGCAGAGAGAGAGGAATGCGGGTGTGCAGCTCATTTTCTCCTAGTATTCAGTGTGGAACTCCCATCTGAGGGATGGGGCTACCCACATTCAGGGTGAGTCTTCTCTTTTTAGCTAAATATATCTGGAAGCACACTTACAGATACAGCCAGAGGTCTGTTTCCATGATGATTCTAAATCCAGTCAAATCAGCAGTTAGGATTACTCATCACAGCACTATAAAACATAAAACCTTATAAATGGGCCAGATAGATGCGTCAGTGGATAAAAGTGCTTACCTTATAAATCTCAAGATCTGAGTCCAATCCCCAGATCCCATAGTAGAAGGAAAGAACCTCCAAAGTTGTCCTCTGACCTCTATGCACTGGTCCACACACATGTCCATATTCACATATGCATATTATACATACACATACTAATAACAATAAATAATTTTGAAAAGATTTATAAACAATTGAAGTAAAAGCTGTTAGAATACTGTTTGTTCTTCTATATTGCTGTCTCTTACAATAACCATTCATTCATTCATTCATTCATTCATTCATTCATTCATTCATAGACAGGGTCTTATGTATCTAAGGCTGGCCTCATACTTGCTATGTATTGAGGATGCTCTTGAGCTTCTGATCCTTCTGCTTCTACCATCTGAGTTCTGGGATTAGAGGCATGCACCAATACACTTGATCTATGAAGTGCTAGGGATTTAAACTCAAATCCTTATGCTTGCAGAGCAAATACTTTACACACTGAGCCATTTCACCAACTTCTGCCTTGTAAATAAATTTCTAGTCACATGAACCAATTCCTGCTTGTTGTTTCCCTGGGAGCTATGGCTGACACGTAGCTAGAGCAATACTCCTAGAGAAAATGCCATGGAATACAAGCTATGAATACTAGTAAATCTTCAACTATTAAAAAAAATGGTTCTACTGTCAATTATATTTGGGAAACCCTTTGTTTAAAGGATACATTCAGAGATCTCTGCACTGCAGAGCTTACTGTAATCTGGCTGTGGATCTTGCTATACAGGACATCTGGTGCCTTGTTGAAGGCTGCTCAGGGCTTACTGAAAGCTTTCTAAGAGTGAATCTTTATTCTGTTTTGAAAGTTTTCAAAGACCTGTTTGGCCTCTCTTTTGGAGGGCCTTGTTTATTGGAGATAGAGGTCTCCTTGGGAAGGGGATTCTCTGTATTGTACTCTTTCATCACAGCGGTTTTGTGTCTCTCAAGAAAGACTTCCCATATTGTGAGATGGAGCCCTAGACAACCTTCCCTAGCTCTGTCTGCAGGAAACTCAGACTCCTTGGCTCCTCTGGAGCAGAACCGACAAATTATTTACACTCGCCCGCTAGAGGATGCTGACAAGATGCTTGTGCTTCTGTGAGCATATGTTGGTGCAGTTCTTGAGGTCTTCTGCTCAGGACCACTGCCTCTGCCTGCTGTGGGTGGAGCACAGGTGCTAAGGTATTGAAGATACCTCAGCCATCTCTCCAGAACAGCAGGAGTTTACTTTGCTGGTTGCAGGCTACTCATCTGCCTAGACCCCATTTAAGGAACTTGAAGAATAATCAGCCCAAATAAGTAGGAAAATATTGAAACCACCTCTTCCAGGATGCCTTTTCAGATTTTTCCTTCTCCCACTCCAGAGAGATGTATCCTTCCTCTGAGTTCTTCAGTGGCCATGATTGCCACTATCATGGATGATGGGAATTCAGTCATCTGTCTCAACCATTAAACCTTTAGTCCCTGAGAATATACATTTAGTGTCTTCCTTCTCAATCCACAGGACCAGAGATGTTTAACATGAGCTACTCAGATGCTGTTGGATGGAATGATAAATCTGTTCATGTATGACCAGTTCAATTCACAGAAATGCTGTTGTCTTTGCCTCTAGATTTGCTGATCAAAGTTAACATGTAAGAGACAGGTGGAGAGGTGTTAAGCACTCTTTAAAAAAATTCTCTTCCAAGCACTTTGACAACCTTCATTTGAAGAGCAATTGGTTAATTCCAAATGATTTAAATGTATTTATTCAAGTAGATTCAATAGGAACAACCCCTGGTTGGTAAAATTTTGTTAACACTTTGTTTACTATTTGACTTTAGAAATAATTCCCTTCTGTCTTGCTTTCTTAGCCCCCTTCCCTTTGCATTAAGGCAGGGTCTTGCTAGGAGCCCCGGCTGCTCTGAAACTCAAGATTCTTTTGCCTTAGCCCTCTTAGTACTGAGATTACATGCTTTATTTTTTAAGTTTCACTATTCATTCAGATAGACCTTTACCTCAAAAATTCACAGAATGGGTGAGCCATCAGTGGTCAGGCATCTTGACTCTGCTTCTACATTGCTCTAATGTTACCTCCAACTCTCACAGCAGCTATTTGTTATTCATGGTGTGATCCACACATGGGTGGTTGTCCTCAGCATCCTATGGAAGTCATTTAGAAATGCAGAATCTCAACCCCACCCTAGACCATCTGGTCCTTGGGTTATGCATATGAATATTCACATTAGATGTAGATGGTATGGGGACTGAGCCAAGAGAATGTGACTAAGTACATGCTCTGCACAATCTATCATCACTAATAAGTCAAGGCCTTTACTACATCTGTACACTGTATACCTTGGCAGCCCCACTCACAGCCCCAACTAGTATCAGTGTCTGTGAGTATTCAGAGTTTACCTGGTGTCGGCACTGCTTCTATTTTTTCTGTGTCTGCTCTCACTTGACCCTTAAAATAAAGCTCTGCCTGTCCTCTTTTGCAGATAAGAAGTTGAGGGTGACAGAGATAAAATAGCTCCTTGTTCTCAATAGTCCCTGGCCTGTGATAAAGGTTCTACATAAAGAGCTGTCTTTGAGGGACAGATTATTCTATTTTTAAACAGCTACAAAACAATCCTGTTGATGATAGACTGCACTGTGGTGATCACCTGATGTTTCTGACTCATTGTAGGCTCTAGAATGGTTTCTTTGCCTGAGCAGAGAGTCAGAAAGATAACACCTCATTGCCTGTCTCATCCCATAGATGGTTCCCCCTTCTGGCCCATCTCCTCCTCCCCTCCTCCTCCTCCTTCTCCTCCTCTTCCTCCTCTTCTCCCCTTCACTCTCTTCCTCCTCCTCTCATCCTTTCCCTAACCTCTTCTTTTCTGTCTTTCTTTTCCTTTTCTTCCTACCATGAAAACTCAGCTTAGTCACTATTTTTTATCCTTTCCCTTTGGGCTCCATTAGAAATTTTAGATGCTGCTGATGGCAGTGATTTTATTGTTATTGTGTGGTCAGCCAGGAAGTCCTGAAGGTTGCCTTTACTTATTTATTGTTCTTTTGAGACAGAATCTTACCCTGGAGGTCAGGATGGCGAAACTTGTGATCCTCCTGCCTCAGCTCCTGAGTACTAACTAGGATTGAAGATTAAGAACAGAGTACTTGGTCAAATGTGCAAGGCTCTGGGGTTTAATCACCATCACTGGAAAAAAATAGACTTCGGGGTGCTCCTTAGGTATAGATTCTGAAGAATTAGTTTTAAAATAACAAAATACAGCTATGTTTGTCACTGTCTCTGCTTAGAGTGTGTTGGCTATCAGTCCCTGGAAAGTCACAAACATGTAAAGCAATACCATCAAGTCCCTCAGCTACTGAGAGATGACACAGTTGTGTTATTGTCATTAATATCAGCTGATCAGTTCCCACATTCCCTCCAAGTGTCTGGCACTCATTAAATTAAATTCTTTCCATGCATGTACTACTTGTGTTTTCATCACTTTGACAAAATACCTGAGGGAAACATTTATTTTTGGCTCATGGTTTTGCAGGTTTCTGTCCATATTGGGCTACCTCCGTTGTTTGTGGCCTGTGATGAGGCAGAATATCATGGCAGAAAGGCATGGTGGAGCAGAGCCTTGACTGGGAAATGTCCTCTATAGGCTTGGGTTTTGAATATTTGATTCTTAGTTGGTGGCTCTGTTTGGGGAGTTCAGGTGGGTGACCTTGCTGGAGGAAGTATGTAATTAAGAACAGACTCTGAGAGCTTAGCAGCCTCTCAGCACTTCCAGTTCACACTCTGCCTGTATTTGAAGGTATGAGCTCTTATCTCCCTGCTCTTACAGAGCCTGCTGCTTCTTGCTATGCCTCCCCTACATGGTAGACTCCTATCCCTCTGGAACTATAGGACAAAATAAACTCCTTCTTCTAAAAGAAGCCATGGATGACCAAATGCTTTATCATAGCCACAGAAAAGTAATCTATATACATACCTCCTGGAGGCCAGGAAACTGAGATGGGCAGAGGAAGGGGCCTTGAGCAAGGCATAGCTCCGAAGAACCTACATGTATAATTAGGCCTCATCTTCATCACCTCCAATGATGGCTCAATCCATTGGTTAGAACAGAGCCCTGTGGATCCACTAACTGAAAACCAAACCTTCAGCATACGAGACTTAACAACACAGAATCTCTACACCCCACAAACTGGACAGAGTTGGAAACTGAGGCCTTTGTTCTCCTTGCCTGCTGTGTGATTTGAGATGGAAAATAAGACATTGAATCTTTGGGATCTAGCTGAGCACAGGACTGTGTGTAAAACTATATTTGCTAGACAAGGGTCAGGGGAACGTGATCATTTGATTTCTTTCACTTACAGACTACTTAGGAAGACAAGATACATAAACATAGATTTAAGGAACAGTTAGCTTGATGGGCAGCCAAAACGGGAGGATTGCCAAGAATTCTAGGCAAGCCTATTATTGTGGTTTGAATATGAAATGTCCTCCACATGCTCATGTTTTTGAACACTTGGCCCCAACTGGAGGGTGAAAAAGTTTGAAAAGGTTGTGAATCCTTCAGGAGGTAGAACCTTGATGTAGAAGTGGTCACTGGAAATAGACATTGAGATTTTATAGCTCATACACAGTCCCTGTTCACTCTCTGCTTCCTGGTGGAGGATGCAATGTGACCAGTTGCTACCTGCCCATGCCACTGTGCCCTACCCCTTCCTCCCTTAATTTGTATCTCGTCAGGTATTTGGTCACAGCAATGAAAAGAGTGACTAGTACACCTATATGGTAAGTTTCCAGGTCAGCCTGAGCTACATGGTGAGATCTTGTGTCATAATGAATTAATAAAAATACAAGATATCTCAAAACATGTTATGACTAAATGCCAAATTAATGACAGATCTGCAGGAACTCAGTGAAGTTTGTTCACTAAAGTTGTGGATAAATTGCAGATAATCACCAAAATATGGGCAAGATACACTTAAAACACTTGGAAATAAGTGTGTGTTGTCCATAGCCTCTTCTTAGGCTTATAATAACAAATTCTAAATATCTTTAGGCCAAATGTAACTAATACAGTTTTATAAATTCCATCTTTCTTCAAATAAGATTATCTCTTTCTAGAAGCAATCACAGGCCTAAGGAGATTTATAGCACTTGAAAGGATTTTTTCCCTTCCCTTTTAATGAACAGATTAAAACTTAATCCCAAGGTCTGTCTCTGTGTCAAAGTATAATTATGGTATGAGTCATTCCAAGTGGGACATTTTCATGTGCACTTCAAAATCATTAAGCTTTGGGAAGGAAAAAAATACGACGTTTTGGAAGTTAATTAAGGAGGTGATGTTTGGTAATGAATCCTTTGCACTATGGGGCTCTTAGGGAAGAAAGAATTTTACCCCAGGATTTCAAAGCCCAGGTGCATGGCAGCAACTTCAAGAAAAACTCACATTTCATCTCTTCATTGCTACCTCTTAGACAAGGGGATCCTGAGGTTTTGGCCCATAGCCCACAGGTCAGCAAGTACCAAAGTGGAAAAAAAGGCCTGTGGTGGTTTGAATGAGAATGGCCCCCATAGGGTCAGGTGTTTGAATACTTGCTCTCCAGTTGGTGGCCCTGTCTGGGTAGGTTTCAGAGGAAGTATGCTGCTGGGGTTGGGTTTTGAGAGCTTAAAGACTTACACCATTTTGAGTTCTTTCTGTTACCTGTTTGAGGTTAGAGATGTGAGCTCCCAGGTATTCCTGCCACCGTGACTGCTGCCAAGCTTTCCTGAAGTGATTGTGATAGACTCTCATCCTCTGGAACTGTAAAGCCAAAATAAACCCTCCCTTCTACAAGTTGCCTTGCCCATTGTGTTTTATCGCAGCAATAGCAAAGTAACTAATACAAGGACCATCCAGTTCCTAAGCCCTTCCTCAAGGAGCAAAGGTGGCCGTCAATAGGGAACTGTTTTTTTGTTGTAATGCCAAAGAAAGAATAACTAAAACTTCACTGGTACTGGCAAGATTGCTCAGCAGTTAGGAGTACTTGTTGCTCAGTCCTGAGAACCAGAGTTGAGATCCCTGCACTCATGTCAGGCGGCTCACAGACCCCTGTAACTAACTCTAAGGCAGTGGTTCTCAATCTGTGGGTTGTGACCTCTTTGGGGGTTAAATGAGCCTTTCACAGGGGTCATATCTCAGATATCCTGCATATCAGATTTTACATTATGATTCATAACAGTAGCAAAATTACAGCTGTGAAGTAGCAATGAAAATAATTTTATGGTTGGGTGTCACCACAACATGACACCCGACTGTATAAAAAGGTCGCAGCATTAGGAAGGTTGAGAACCACTGCAAGGGATCTGGTACCCTCTTCTGGCTTCTGAGGTATGCACATATACTCACATAGACACATACACACAAATAAATAATCAAATAAAATTTAAAACTTTATTGGTGCTCACAGAGTGAAACACAACCAAGGCCTGTTGGAGCAGCTGAGGCTCCACACCACAGCAATGCCCTTCAGAGTAGGCATCAACACCCCTCTCACTTTTCCTTTTGCTTGTAGAGAGGACAGCCGGTTATAAGGGATGATGGCCAGGTGACATGCTTGTTGCTTTTTCAGACATTTAACTCCCTTTCTTCAAGCAACTCTGTGCAGCAAGTACAAAGGGAAACAGTCTGGCTTTAGTGGGTCAGAGCTTAGACTCTGGAGCTAGACAGCATTGAAACATTTCACAGCTGTGTGGTGTGCTGACTAGTTTTATGTCAACTTGACACAAGCTAGAGTCATTTGGAAAGAGGAAACATCAATTGAGAAAATGCCTCTCATAACACTGGCCCGTTGGCAAGCTTGTGGTGCATTTTCTTTTTTTTCTTTTTCTTTTTTTGTTTGTTTGTTTTTGAGACAGGGTTTCTCTGTGTATCCTTGCACCTTTCCTGTGACTCACTCTGTAGACCAGGCTGTCCTCAAACTCACAGAGATCCACCTGGCTCTGCCTCCTGAGTGCTAGGATTAAAGGCGTACGCCACCACCGCCCAGCACATTTTCTTAATAGTGATGAGCATGGAAGGATCCAACCTATTGTGGATGGGGCCATCCCTCAGCAGGTTGTTCTGGGGTATATAAGAAAGCAGGCTAAACAAGCCTTGGGAAACAAGCCAGTAAGCAGCACTCCTTCACAGATTCTGCTTCACTTCCTGCCTCTGGGTTCCTGCCATGTTTAAGTTCCTGCCCAGACTTTCTTCAGTGATGGACTGTGGTATGTAAGTATAAACCAAATAAACCCTTTCCTCCCCAATTTGCTTTTAGTCATGGTATTTTATCATGGATATAGAAACCCCTGAACACTATTTGTAGTCTCTCAGTTCCCCAATTTCTATAAAATAATGGTGATAGAGCACTGTCCCCAATCAGCTGGATGATGTTTGTTTGTTCTATCCAGAAGAACTCATGGCCGGTCTCAGGTATAACAGGAACTTTATAAGTGTTACAGCCCTCATGCAGACCTGTGGCATGGAGACCCTTAATCTTGCAAGTGTTACAGTTCTTTGTTCAGCCTGTGGCTATTAAGATACTAAGCCTTTGGTGGCAGCCAGTATTAGCTTTCAGCCTCTGGTCTGAGATATTGGCCCTATGACTTGGTATCTCTCTAGAATGCTTCTGGTGACCAGAGCCTGTGGTTCTCTTCTCTGACTCCTTGCATCATTTTTTTCCTTCCTTAGTCATCTCTCCACTCTCTCCTATCATTACTTCCACATCCTTTCTTCCTGGCTTGGTTGCTCTTGAATGGTTCTGATACCCCTTCAGCCATCAGAGAGTGATTGCCTGATCTCTTCTACAATTCAGTGTCTTGCTGTTGAGAGGACTCAGGATACCCATCTCTGCAATTGATAGCTGCCTGGGACCCAGTATGTTGTTCAGGAATTGGGTACCAGGTATGTTTGGGCTCGTTCAGGTGGGGATATCAATTTTTCATCAGTCGCTAGGTGGGTCTGGTACTGGGCTAGTGGGTGGCACCAAACAATCTTAAGTCTAAGGCATACCTACAGGATCTTGATCTACTGGGCTGGCAGTATTTTAGGTGAGAATGTACACTGAAGTGTTTTTGGGCTTTTTCTTTTCTTTTCTTTTTTCTTTCCAATACAGGGTTTCTTTGAGTAGCCTTGGCTGTCCTAGAACTAGCTCTGTAGACCAGGATGGCCTCAAACTCACAGAGATCTGCCTGCCTTAGCCTCCTGAGTGCTGGATTTTCTTTTCTTTTTGGTATCTTTTTGTGCATGTCTATAAGTGACCTCAAAAGAAACATGAATACTACCAATTTTGAAATCACACATCAACTTAGCAAATAGATAGTCACAAATACAGAACCTGTGACTGGCAGGAATCTCTTGTAATTCTATGTGCAAAAAGATCACACTCAGCTAGTATGATGTCCATGCTTATAATCACAGCACTCAGGAGGCTGAAGCTGGAGAATCTGGTGAGTTCTAGAATTCTCTGGGCAACATGGTGAGACTCTCTCTCAAAAATATAAAACAAGGGCCAGTGAGATGGTTCAGTGGATTAAGGTACTTGTTGCCAAATCTGACAAACTGAGTTTAATTCCTAGGACTCACATTGTGGAAAGAAAAAATGAACTCCCAAAATTGTCCTCTAACTATCACACACATGTTATAGCAGGAGCACCCCCTTATACAATAATAAATAAATGTAATAGTGATAAAGCCTAGAGGCTGTTGGAAGATCAGGGGCAGGAAGGAACACCTAGATTGGAGGTTTGTAATAGGTACAGTATTGCTGTGGAGGGACATGGAAGATACTTGAGAGAACAGGCAACATGACTTCTATGTGGAAAGAGGGAAAAGGGCAGAGTCTATGTTAGTATGTGGGATAACAGATGGTTTTACTACAATGAACAGAAAGCTCAAGATTGTAGCTAGAGTTTTCCTGCCTGGCCCACAGTCAAGACAAATCTTTGTCACCTGCCAGTCCCACAGACGCTCAGACCCAACCAAGTAAACACAGAGACTTATATTGCTTTACAAACTATATGGCCACAGCAGGCTTCTTGCTAACTGTTCTTATAGCTTAAATTAATCCATTTCCATAAATCTATACCTTGCCACGTGGCTCGTGGCTTACCGGCATCTACACATGCTGCTTGTTCTGGCGGTGGCTGGCAGTGACTCCTTCTGCCTTCCTGTTCTTTCTTTTCTCCTCTCTGTTAGTCCCACCTATACTTCCTGCCTAGCCACTGGCCAATCAGTGTTTTATTTATTGACCAGTCAGAGCATTTGCCATACAGACCATCCCACAGCACAAGATGTGGCTTAAATGAGTCTGTATTATTAGCTCTTGTGCCTGGGAGCTCTAAGAGCAATGTGGGTTTCAGGCAGAAAGTGATCTGCCAATCATTTTTATGGCAATCTTAGCAGGTTTCCCATTCTGGTTCTAGATGCGGGTGAGGAGGAGAGAGAGATAGGGTGGAATACAGGAGAGACAAGAGACAGGGAGAGAGGCAGGAACACCCAGGTAAGAGAAATTGAGAAGGTGGGTTGGAGGCTGTTGAAGTCTGTCCTGCTATCATTGTGTACCAAATCCCTGCTTCAAAGTCTGGCTGCTGTGATATTCACGGAACAATTTGAATGAACACCACAGCAGAGCAGGAAGTGAAGGATCACAGGACGGTGGGAAGTGAGGATATATGGTTGGGAGGTACACAGTGGTCAAATATCTTAAAAAGAAACATTGGGCCGGGTGATGGTGGTGTATGCCTTTAATCCCAGCACTCGGGAGGCAGAGGAAGGCAGATCTCTGTGAGTTCAAGGCCAGTCTGGTCTACAGAGAGAGTTCCAGGAAAGGCTCCAAAGCTACACAGAGAAACTGTGTCTCAAAAAACAAACAAACAAACAAAAAACAGAAAAAAAGAAAAAGAAACTTTGGAAGAAAAAGGATTTTTTCCCTATTCCTATTCTGTGGATGTCTATTACAATATAGAAAAGGAGGACTGACCCTTGAGAATTGACTCTCAGAAGACCCCTGGCTCTGGTTTAAACCTCTCACTGGGTAGTCATGAATTTTAACAGTGTTGATTAAAGCACCTTGAAGAACTCCACCTCTTTACCTGGGAAAATATGATAAGCATGATGATGATCCATGGTTATAATCAATACATTTCTTGACAGCCAGGTGTGGTAGTTCAAGCCTTTAATCCCAGCATTTGGGAGGCAGAGGCAGGTAGATCTCTGTGAATTCAAAGCCAGACTGGTTTACAGAGCAAATTCCAGCCAGGGCTATACATAGAAACCCTGTCTCAAAAAACCAAACCAAACCAAACAAAAACAAAAAACCAAAACAGCAACAACAAAAACCCAAAACCATGTCTTGACTTCCTTGTGATCTATATGTAGTAAAAATTCCTTTGACTTTTTTCCAATCTATTTTCTTACCTATCAACATTCTTTTCTAATCTGTAAACCTGTACAGTGCCTCTCCTAAGCCACATTATAATCTAATTTTCTTCCTTCCTTCCTTCCTTCCTTCCTTCCTTCCTTCCTTCCTTCCTTCCTTCCTTCCTTCCTTCCTTCCTTCCTTCCTCTCTCTCTCTCTCTCTCTCTCTCTCTCTCTCTCTTTCTTTCTCTCTTCTTCTTCTTCTTCTTCTTCTTCTTCTTCTTCTTCTTCTTCTTCTTCTTCTTCTTCTTCTTCTTCTTCCCTCCCAAGTGCTGGGATTAAAGGTGTGTGCCACCGCCACCTGGCATAATCTAATTTTCTAAGGAAAAGTTCCTTGAGTGAAAATAACTATCCCAGAGACTGGCAAGATGACCTGAGTTTGAGCCTCAAAACCCATGTGAAGGTAGCGGAGAGAACCAAATCCACAAAGTTGTCCTCTGACTTCCACAGCAGTGCTATGGCACATAACCACTTCTCCCCACATCATGACCACCAAAGATAGTGGAGACTACCTGAGGCCCAGTTAGCATCCCTTTCTGGTCAGAAAAAAACCTGTTAACTACGTGAGCTGAGTTTCCAGAAAAAAAGCCACATGAATTTAAAACACTTTATAAGCCTGATTAAATGATTGTGGGAAGCTAGAACATATAGGTTGGAAGCCAAATTATCTTGGGTTGTCTTAGCCCCTGAAACAGTCATTCACTACTTTATGTGTGACCTAACATCCTGTGACTATCACGTGGAATCATTTGGGAATGTACAAGCAGGACCCTTACTTCCAATGTCCAGATGTCATTGGATAACAGGTGAGGCCTGTAGCAGATTTCCTCACTTTACTGTAACCCACCACTAGTGTTCTGGTGTATTTGAAAATTGTGGTTGATATATTGTGCACCCCAATAAGCTTATCTGGGGGTCAGAGAACAGAACAACCACTAGATAGACATAGAGGTCAGAAAATGGTGGCACTTACACCTTTAATCCTAGCATTCCGGAGGCAGAGATCCATCGGATCTCTGTGAGATCAAGGACACACTGGAAACAGCCAGGCATGGTAACACATGCCTTTAATCCCAGGAAGTGATTGCAGGAAGCAGAAAGGTAAATAAGATGAGAGAACCAGGAACTAGATTCCTTTTAAGCTTTTAGGCTTTAAGGAGCAGTTCAGCTGAGATCCATTCGGATGAGGACTCAGAGGCTTCCAGTTTGAGGAAACAAGATCAGCTGAGAAGTTGGCAAGGTGAGGTTGGATGTGGCTTGTTCTGTTTCTCTGATCTTTCAGCGTTCACCTCAATACCTGGCTCTGGGTTTGTTTTAATTAATAAGACCTTTTAAGATTCGTGTTACAGAAAATTGTCTTGGTTACTATGTTGGAATGTAATTTTTGGGATAACCTGAATCTGTGTTCCCTGGCATGGTCATTCATATTTGGCTCTAGAATAAATCACTTCTTATTCCCTTTGAGGTGAGAGGGGTTTTTTTTGTTGTTGTTGTTGCTGTTTTTGTTTTTTGTTTTTTTTTGCATTGACAACTATCTCACAACTCAGTCTACATATTTTCTGGCCTTTGTCTCATGGTTTTCTATATATTCTCTTCAGGCACGGAGGGGAGAAATTAGTAGCAACCTGCTCCCTCTGGCCAAACAATAAATAATTATATTTTCCTTACCAATTTCCACTTCCTAATTTCCCATGGAATACAGGGAAATGAGGTGCTGAATTGAGTCAGGATTCAGATAACAAGCAGAAGAGAAGAGGAGAGGGCTTGGTTCACAGGCAAAGGCAGAAGAGGGAGAAACAAATGAACAAAAGGCAAGTTAGTCATTTCCAACCTGTTTCCTTGTAAGGCATGAGTGGGAGTCAGAGCAGCAGGGAAATAATGGATCAGTTAACACTGGAACATTTCAGGTTACTTCTTTTGTGTGAAGATTAAAGCAGACAGAAGGAACTTTATTATCAGCCCAATTTCCATGGGCCTGTTGGGAAACCTGCCCATTCTCTCTCTAATCCTAATTTCTCAGGTCAACTAAACAGCTTGACTTCAGCTTGGTGTGACGGAACTTTGGTGTGATGACTCCACCTGGCCTGGAACCAACAGCAAGGCTTAGAGCAGGCTAATAGCTTCCTCTAGTTTTTAATTTAACTAGAATCGTTCCCTTTGGAGGATGTAGAGAGAAGCCCTTTCATTTTCCAAATTTTCATAAAATACATATGCATACAATTTACCACTTTAACCATGGGAGGGAAGCAAAGAATTCCACCCCAGCCTTCTTTTTACTTTTTGTTTTGAGACAGGGGCTCATTAAGTTGCCAGGCAGCCTCCTGCCTCAGCTTCCCAAGTATCTAGAATTATAGGCATGTACCACCAATCCTGGCTTATTGTAGTTATTTTTTATTTTGCTTTGTATTTTTCAGAAAAGGTCTTGCTATATAACCCTGGCTGGTTGGTAATAATCCTGCCTTCACCTCAGAACTATTTGAAATACAAATATGTACTACCATGCCCGACTTCTTTTTCTTAAAAAAGAAAAAAAAATGATGTAACACACTCAACACAGCTAGCAGCTTGTCTCTTTTATTTAATAATGCATCTTTGCAGCATGATCTTTAAGAGTGAAAGGATTTGCTTTCATGCCACTGTCTTTGATGTAAAAATAGCTACTTTTCAGAAAAGCAAGTGACTTTTAGGAAAATTCCACTTGAAACAATCTTCTAAAAATGTCAATGTTAACTTTACTTCATAAGAGGACAGAGAGATTTTGAACAAGAATAAGGATGGAGGTTATATGTCCATTTATGAGAAAAAGGGCACTTTGGTTATGTATGAATGCAGGCATTAAGAGTGACAGGTACTAGGTAGGCTGCCCACAGACCTTCTCTTCTCCCTCTATTCCCCCAAATCCAATCCCACAGTCTCCTCCCTGGCACTGCAACAGAAAACCAGATGTAGCCTTCCTTCCCTTTGCCCACATCTCCTGTGGGTCCCACAGACCATCTTTTGCTAACCTCCCTCCCCTGACTCATCACTGTGTCTCAGCCCCCAAACCTAGCAGGCACCCCTTGCTAAACCACAGGCCACCCCTGCCAGAAAACCAGGTAGGCTACCCACAGATCTTCTCCTCTCTCTCTCTCTGTTCTTTCAGACACAATCCCCAGTCTTGTCCCTAGTGCTGAAACAGAACACCAGCTGCAGCCTTTCTTCCCTTTTCCCCATCTTCTGTGGACCCCACAGACCATCCCCTCATAATCTCTCTACCACCCCCACCCACTTGTTGCTTTATTCCAGACTTCAACTCCAGCAGGCAACCTCTGCTAACCCAAAGGCTGCTCCTCCCAGGGCAACAAGTAGGCTAAAGACAGGCCCACACCTCTCTTACTGCTCCAGAGAGCCAATCCCTCAATCTCATCCCCAGATATGTAGCAGAAAACCTGCTGTGGTCTCCCTTTCCTTCCTGACTCATCCCCAAAGAATCACAAAGACCTTCTCCAAACTTTTTTTCCCTAACCCATCCTTGTTAACCAGCCTCTAACACCAGCAGGTGAAAGACCCTAGCCCTTCAGGCTTACACCCCCAAGGCTCAAGAAAGAGAAACTTCAAGCACCAGGAAATGAGAAACTAAAAATCTAGTTCCAAGGGCAACCTAACTCAGCCATTACTCAATCTCCCCTGCAACCATATAACAATATAAAGAGATTTCTATTAAGAGATGTGCTCAACTGTGACTGGGATAGTTGCAGGTGTTCCAGGAAGGACCACTGTGACCTTTGTGTAAATTCCACTCCCGCCCTGATACCTCCCTTGAGGTTTCAGGAAGAATGTATCTGTTGACATAACTGTACCCCCTCTGTGATCACTCTGTAACCAGACCATGATCTTGTGAAACGAAATTGTATGGGAATTGTAATCTTATGGATTTTGTGGGTTTTTCCTTTAAAAGCCCCCATGGGGCTGCAGTAAGATGTGGCTCTTGCTCTTTGGAGCAGAGTTTGCCCTTCTGTACAGAAGCTTCAATTAAAATAAATTCCTCATGCTGTTGCATCAACTGGACTGGAGTCTGGGTTCTTGGGGCACCCACTTGAGACCCTAAACTTTGGGGTCCAACACAGGCATTCCCTGTGAACACATCAGCTTAACAGGCCAGGGAAACAGACAACACACAGCCATCACACTCTCCAAAATTCAGAGAGGAAACAGAAACCAAGGAACACCCACACAACAAACACAAATCCAGAAATCAGCACCTAGACCTATAATCATCCCAAACCCAGATGCACTAGAGTAAAAACACAATCAATAAGAGCCAGGGCAATATGTCTCCACTAAAGCCCAGCTATCCTACCACAGCAGACCCTGAATATTCCAGCATAGCTGAAGCATAAGCAAAAGACTTTAAAACAGCCTTTATGAACATGATTGGGGTCTTTAAAGAGGAAATGAATAAATCCCTTAAAGAAATCCAGGGAAACACAAACAGACACTGTAAGGAAATAAATAAAACTGTTCAGGACCTGAAATGGTTAGTAAAATCAATATAGAAAAACCAAACTGAGGGAATCCTGGAAATGAAAATTTTAGCAATTCAACAGGAAGTACAGAGAAAAGCTTTACCAACAGAATACAAGAGATGGAAGAGAGAATCTCAGGCATTGAAGATATGATAGAAGAAATGGATACATCAGTCAAAGAGAGTGTTAAATCTAAAAAGGTCCTGACACAAAACATCCAGGAAATCTGGGACACTCTGAAAAGATCAAACCTAAGCATAATAGGCATATAGAAAGGAGAAGACTCCCAGCTCAAAGGCCAAGAAAATGTTTTCAACAAAAATTGTAGAAGAAAAATTCTCTAACCTAAAGAAGAAGATGTCTATAAAAGTATAAGAAGCATACAGAACACCAAATAGATTGGACCAGAAGAGAAAATCCCCTTGATCTATAATAATCAAAACACCAAACATAGAGGACAAAGAAAGAGTATTAAAAGCTGCAAGGGGAAAAAATCAAGTACCATATAAAGGCAGATTTATTAGAATTACACCTGACTTCTCAGTGGAGACTAAAAGCTAGAAGGGCCTGGACAGATGTGCTACAGACTCTAAGAGACCACAGACGCCAGTCCAGACTACTATACATAACAAAACTTTTCAATCACCATATATGGAAAATGAATACATAGCATACCCAAACTTATGGAACACAATGAAAGCAGTGGAAAGCTAAGAGGAAAGTTCATAGCACTAAGTGCCTACATAAAAAAATTGGAGAGATCTCATACTAGCAACTTAATAGAGCACCTGAAAGCTCTGGAACAGAAAAGAAGTAATCACACCAAAGAGGAGTAGACAACAAGAAACTGAGTACTGAATTCAATAAAATAGTTACAAAGAGAACAATGCAAAGAATCAATGAAATGAAGAGTTGGTTCTTTGAGAAAATAAACAAGAGAGAATAAACCCTTATCTGAACTAACTAAAAGGCAGAGAGAGAATATCCAAATTAACAAAATCAGAAACAAAAAGGAAGACATAACAACAGACACTGAGGAAATCCAAAGAACCAAAAGGGTATATTTTAAAACCTGTACTCTACCAAATTGGGAAATCTAAAAGAAATAGGTAATTTTCTCAATAGATACCACTTACCTAGTTAAATCAAGATCAGATAAACAATTTAAATAGGCCTATAAACCCTAGTGAAATAGAAGCAGTCATTAGAAGTCTCCCAATGAAAAAAAAAGCCCAGAGCCAGATGGTTTTAGTGTAGAATTCTACCAGACTTTCAAAGAAGATTTAGTACCAGTATTCCTCAAATTATTCTCAAAAAATATAAGCAGAATGAACACTGCTCAATTCATTTTAAGAGGCCACAGTTATGCTGATACCCAACCACATAAAGACTCAATAAAGAGAGAGAATTATGTTGTGCCCAGATCGTGACCCCCAGAGAGACCACCAAAGACGAGCATGCCGGAATGCAAAAGCAAGGTTTAATCCTGGATATCCAAAAGCAATACAAGCCTAGGCAGGGACTTCGTCCAATACATCCAACGCAGTGGAGGCTGGAGGAAGCACCCACCTGTCTGCAAGCTCAGTTTTTAAAGGGAAAAGTCACAAAGTTACATCATTTAGGGGTGCTAGTACAGGTACAATTCTGATTGGCTCGCTTCTAGGGACTTCTAGAAATTACTTCTAAGGGAGTGGTTGCCTGCCACCATTTCTCATTGGCTGCCCTCAGGTGGGGGCATTTCTGTGGTCAGTTACCCTGGAAACCAGGGAGAGGACATTCCATAGTCTGGCAGGCATTACCTCGTGACTATCTTGTGGCTCTGTACTTTTACACTTCCTGGTTTCTGGAATCTGAACTGACTGGTCTCAGTAACTTCTGGCCTGTTCCAGTAACTTCTGGCCTGTAGCTAAAAGGAGCAGTCTTAGGCCTTTAGTTTTGGGGTGAGAGCATTTTGGTCTTATTTTGGTTCCACATTTCCCCCTTCTCATGTGCCTAATGGAACCCAATCATGGGTTTTGGACAGTTAGCTCCTAAGTATCCCTCTCTAATAATGGCCATGTATAGTTAGCCATCTTGTCTCTATGCCAGGGAGTTTTCTTTTGACCCAGCATCTCAGCCTTTTCTGAACAGGGAATATGGGTGATGTATTCTCTTCTGGAACTGCTTCGAGCTGGCATTGGGGCGCCGATATCAGGGGGCCCCAAAAGGCTGAAAAGCTAGTCAAAGACTGGGTAAGGGGGCATTTGTCAGAAGCATGTAGCTGCCTGACCCCATAGGGACAGGGAAGAACCATGTTAGCTGGGCTGGTCCACATCAGCTTTTAGCAAGTTTGGAGCTCACAGTCATCTGGAGCAGTGGAGTCAGCAACTGAAACCTGGAGGTGACTGCCAGCCAAATGGAAATCTGTTGAGACAAATTTAAACTAGGAACAGAAGTTAAAATTTATGAACTTATTTGGAACCCTTAGGTCCATACCCTTAGTAATGGGAAAATTAGTAGTCCCAAGACCAGGAGAGAGGAAAAAATACCATCTTTAGGAATACTTATCTGGGGTCCTTTCAACCTCTGTGAAGTGGGTCTAGGTTTTTATGACTCTTTTGATCCTTTGAGGCCTACTTACAAAATGACATACATTAGTATTACCAATCTATACTGAAATCCATATTGTCTGTAAAACAGCAGAAGTGGACTCATGCCTTTGAGTCCCAACAAGAACTACAGATTTGGGTTAAAAGCTTGTGCATTTTCCTTCTGTCCAGAAAGCCAGGTATAAATTGGACAGAGAATTTTGGCCTGGTGAGAGGCACTTTTAGGTTTACATTTATACATATTTAGATGACATCTAAAACAAATCCAAAATATTGAGCTTGTGACTGAACAGTAAGTAGTCATTGCTCTACCAGCTCATCAGGACTCCTAAATGTTAAGCTCTGAGCCATAGAACAGGAGAGTAATCTGAAACTTATCTCATTTTGGACTCATATCTGAACCTTTATGACTTACTTAAACTTTTATATCTTAGAACATTTTCCTAAAAGTGAGCTAACAAGAAAGCTATAGCCTTGCATGAGGATCTGGTTGATGCTGCCATGCTGACAAAGTTAGAGCTAGCCTAGCCATCAGTACTGTCAGAGATCTGAGAAGGATAAACTATATCTGAGTGCAGACCAAGAAGCTTCCAATCCTGGGTAGGGACCAATCCCTACCCAGGTCTCCATACCGTTGGAGGCACAAGTCAGAACAGCATCAGTCTTCTTCCGCCATCAGGTCCATAAGGCAGAGTATTTTTCCTGTGGAATCGGGACATGGAAGACTGACCTTGATCAGGCAAAAGGGTGCAATCAATTCCAGTGTCCTACTGCTCATCCACAGTCTGGGCTGGGTCCTGGCGGCAGGCGTTTCACCTGGGCATCTTGCCCTGTGGTCAGCGTTGTCATACTTCAGGCAGAGACGTTGTGGTGCCTCGTATGTAATCTTCTTCGGAGACCTTGGGTCACTGCTAGGATCTGGAAGCCTGTCTGATATAGTAAGCTTTTAGATCAACATTTAAATGCCATATTCTGCAGATCTCTGAAGTATGAGGGCTGTCCAGGTATATCTGAATAGACAAACTTTGTTTCTAATTACTTGTTTCAAGCTAAACCCTGAAAACATATGCAAGGGACTAAGTAAATGAGTAAACTTATCCCTGTAATACTTACCCTGACTACAATTAAAAAACTTGATTACTTATGACTGATTATTTATGTTCTCTAACAGTCTACAATAAGTAGCCTAAAAACAATGCTTTTAAGTTGAAGCTCTTCTAGCATCAAATACAGGTTCAGTAAAGAAATCAAAACAAAATATCATTATACAACATTCTTAAGCCTGAATGTACCTTGGGTAAGAAGAAACATTTTTTTTAAGCCATTGGTTTTTAACTATAAAAACTGTTCTTAAAAGACTGAGATCTCTCAAATGTCTTCCACCACTGCAACTAGACTCTTTTTGGAACTCCAGTCCTGCCATACATTTGCAAACCTCAGCTGTTTCCTATGATTCCTTTATGTTGCAAAGTTTGGCTGCCAGAGCAAGGTATATTTCTGTGTATAAAAGCATTGATGTGCAGCTTTAATATTAATTAAATACCTTATTTATTAAACATATGTTGCCATCTATTTAAATTCTCTAGAAACTTGCTGTTGAACACTTGATAAAGACATAAGTATTAGGTGTTAACCTGAGTAGATCTTTATAACCTTAGTAAAAGATGGCTACCAGCCACATGGCTGCCCATGAGGTCACCAGCCAAGATGGAGGGAGCCACATGGTTGCTGTTTAAAGCTCGTTTTTCTAAACAGTAATTACTTGTACACATACACACAGTTGGATCCAAGTTACACACATACATACATACAGTTAAAGCTTGCTTTCATTTTCAAGTCACATGCCTGTATACATACACACATAAGCAGTTTGCAGAATCATTAGCCATTTTTAAGATGAAAACCAATAAGAATTAACTTTCAAATTCAGTGTTTGCAGGTATAAGAAACCATAACAAACAGTTTACATCACATCACCTCTGACCTTCTACGACCTTCCATGTACCTTCAGTTCATTCCTTTGATCCCTCAGACATTTACTCTAGACAAATTGTGCTTTTTCTTTTCCTTTAAAACAGAAACTCTTACCAAAGTCTTTCTTGTGATTTCCCTCAGTACTCTAGATTATATTGTAAAGTTACAATATTTTAAACAAGAACAGAAATACATGCACATACCATAACAAGAATAACTCTCATTTTGCATCAGCACTGTACCTCAGACAAACTGTTGGTGACATTCCATTCTTGGAGCCAGACCTTGATCAAGTTTTAGCCCCAGGGCAGGTCTTGGGAGCCCCACCCAACAGCATGGAAGAGGAGGACGGGAAAAGCAGGGAAAGCATGCACCATGGAGACAAAAGATGACTCCACGCCCTGGCTGGGCCCACAGACCTGTAGGCCACTCCTCAGCTGTGACCCTGGAGGGGCAGTTAGTTCTCCACCAGGCCCCACACTGAGCTCCTTGAGGCTCCTGCTGGCTCCCGCCAGCTCTGCCCCATGTCCACACAGGAGCCCAGCCAGAACCTGCCGGCCATATCTGGGCCCCACAGTGTTCACAGCCCGCTCTAGCACACAGCCATGCCTAGTTCCCATGCAGCCAAGCCTCTACTCCACAGCTTTTTGAGCGAGCTGGGGCCCGAACCCGCTGCATCTAGGCCCCGTGATGCTCACGGGCCGTCTAGCCCTCTCAGCGGCGCCCTGGATCCCCGAAGTAGCAGCTGTGCAGCCGCAAGCTTTCTGCTGCCTGCACTCTGGTCAGAGAAAGCAAGGAAGCAATGTTAGGTTAGTCTGTGCCAGTTCAACCACCGAAGGGGTCTCCATCCCTTCGGCTGGCAATCGGCCCACAAGTCCCAATGCACACACAAGCTCAGGCATAAAACACTCACACATGTGGCCACAGTTCTCACACATTTATACATTTATGAAGGTATAACAAATAACACTGACGAACAAGATAGGCAGACAAAAAGGAAGAACAAGGGCCCTACAGATGGTCCAGGCAGACGAGAGTCCGGAGAGGGAGCCTCGATAATGCCAAAGACCTACAGATGGGACAGGGACAATTCAACAGAGTCTCCCGATCCCCAGATGGATCCAAACAGACGGACCCCTCATGGGCATCTCCCGATCCCCAGACGGATCCAAACAGACGGACCCCTCACGGGCATCCTAACAGACGGACCCCTCTCGGGCGTCCTATGATGGGGGGACCTGTAAGGACCCCCGCGTCCTGATGAGGGGTTGGAACGTCTTCCAACTCCTCCAGCGTCACCTTACAGGCGCGTCCGCCAAGGTGAGCCTGTCAGATTCAACCGCCGGCTTCGGATAAGAGAATGAAAGTAACAGGAAAACAAAGACAAGAAAATGGAGCGCTCTTACCGATCGGTGCAGATGAACCTCCGGAGCTCTTAGGTGTCCCGGCGGGGGGTCTCTGGGGATCCCGGAGAGCCCCCAAATGTTGTGCCCAGATCGTGACCCCCAGAGAGACCACCAAAGACGAGCATGCCGGAATGCAAAAGCAAGGTTTAATCCTGGATATCCAAAAGCAATACAAGCCTAGGCAGGGACTTCGTCCAATACATCCAACGCAGTGGAGGCTGGAGGAAGCACCCACCTGTCTGCAAGCTCAGTTTTTAAAGGGAAAAGTCACAAGGTTACATCATTTAGGGGTGCTAGTACAGGTACAATTCTGATTGGCTCGCTTCTAGGGACTTCTAGAAATTACTTCTAAGGGAGTGGTTGCCTGCCACCATTTCTCATTGGCTGCCCTCAGGTGGGGGCATTTCTGTGGTCAGTTACCCTGGAAACCAGGGAGAGGACATTCCATAGTCTGGCAGGCATTACCTCGTGACTATCTTGTGGCTCTGTACTTTTACACTTCCTGGTTTCTGGAATCTGAACTGACTGGTCTCAGTAACTTCTGGCCTGTTCCAGTAACTTATGGCCTGTAGCTAAAAGGAGCAGTCTTAGGCCTTTAGTTTTGGGGTGAGAGCATTTTGGTCTTATTTTGGTTCCACAATTACAGACCAATTCCCTTCTGAACATAGATGCAAAAGATACTCAATAAAACACTTGCAAGCCAAATACAAGAACACATTAAAAAAAAAAGATCAAGTAAGCTTCATCCCAGAGATGCATGGATGGTTCAACATATGAAAATTAGTAAATGTAATCCACCATATAAACATACTGAAAGCAAAAAATACAATCATCTCATCAGATGCAGAAAAGGCCTTTGACAAAATCCAACATCTCTTCATGATAAAAGTCCTGGAGAGATTAGGGATACAAGGGACATACCTAAACATAGTAAGGGCAATTTACAGCAAGCTGACAGCCAACACCAAATTGGAGAGAAACTCAAAGAAATTCCACTAAAATCAGGAATGAGACAAGGGTATTCACCCTCTCAATATCTGTTATCTGGAGCAAGAAAACAACTGAAGGAGATCAAGGGGGATACAAATTGTAAAGGAAGAAGTCAAAGTATATTATTTGCAGATAATATGATAATATACCTAAGTGACCCTAAATATTCCACCAGGGAACTCCTACAGCTGATAAACACTTTCAGCAAAATGGCTGGGTACAATATTAACTTAAAAAAAAAAATCAGTAGTCCTCCTATACACAAGTGACAAATGGGATGAAAAAGAAATCAGGGAAAAAATACTTTTCATAATAGCCCTAAATAATATAAAATATCTTGGGGGTAACTTTAATCAAGCAAATGAAAGACCTGTATGATAAAAACTTCAAGTCAGCTGGGCAGTGGTGACGTATACCTTTAATCCCAGCACTTGGGAGGCAGAGGCACGCAGATCTCTATGAGTCTGAGGCCAACTTGGTCTACAGAGTGAGTTCCAGGATAGGCTCCAAAGCTACAAAGAGAAACCCTGTTTCAAAACAAAACAAAACAAAAAAAACTTCAAATCTTTGGAGAAAGAAATTGAGGATGATATCAGAAGATGGAAAGATCTTCCATGCTCATGGATAGGTAGAATTAACATAGTAAAAATGGCAATCTTACCAAAAGCAATCTATAGCTTCAATGCAGTCCCCATCAAAATTCTAACACAATTCTTTACAGTCTTTGAAAGGACAATACTCAACTTCATATAGAATCCAGTACAATAAAAGAACTTCTGGAGGTATCATCATCCCTGATTTCAAGCTGTACTACAGAGCTGTAGTAAAAAGAAAATCTGCATAGTACTGGCACAAAAACAGGCACATTTATCAATGGAGTCAAATAAAAAACCCAGACATAAATCCAGACACATATGGACACCTGCTTTTTGATAAAGAAACCAGAATTACACACTGGAAAAAAGACAACATCTTCAACAAATGCTGCTGGTCAAATTGGATGTCTGCATGTAGAAGAATGCAAATAGATTCATATTTTTCACCCTGCACAAAACTCAATTCTCAGTGGATCAAAGACCTCAACATAAAACCAGATGCACTAAACCTGATAGAAGAGAAAGTGGGGAGTAGCCTGAATGCATTGGCACAGGAGATTACTCTCTGAACAGAATGCTGATGGCAGAGGCACTAAGATCAATGGTTAATAAATGGGACCAAATGAAACTGAAAAGCTTCTGTAAAGCAAAGGATACTGTCCATCAGACAAAGTGGCAGCCTACAGAATTGGGAAAGATTTTTTTTTATACCAAATCCACATATGATAGAGGACTAATCTTGAAAATATATAAAGAGCTCAAGAAATTAGATATCAAAAAACCAAATATTCTAATTAAAAATGGGGTACAGATATAAACAGAGAATTCTTAATAGAGGAATCTCAAATGGCTGAGACATGCTTAAAGAAATGTTCAACACCCTTAGCCATTAGGGAAATGCAAATCAGAGTGACTTTGAGATTCCATCTTAAACCTGTCAGAATGGTTAAGATTAAAAACACAAGTGACAGCTCATACTGGTGAGGATGTGGAGCAAGGGGAACCCTCCTTCATTGCTGGTGGGAGTGCAAACTTGTATAGCCACTATAGAAATCAATATGGTGGTTCCTCAGAAAGTTGAGAGTTGATATACTTCAAGACCTAGCTATACCACTGTGGTGGATTGACTAAAAATGGCCCTCATATGCCCACAGGGAGTGGCACTATTAAGAAGTGTGGCCTTGTTGGAGTAAATGTGTCACTGGGGGGTGGGATTTGAGGTTTCAGAAGCTCAAGCCAGGCCTAGTGGCTAACTGTCTCTTCCTGCTGCCTTCAGGTACAGATGTAGAACTCTCAGCTACCTCTCTAGCACCATGTCTGCTTGCATGCCACAATGTTGCCTTGATGATAATGGACTAAACCTATGAACTGGAATCCAGCCTCAATTAAAAGTTTTCCTTTATAAGAGTTGCCTTGGTCATGTCATGGTCATGGTGTCTCTTCACAGCAATAGAAACTCTAACTAAAACAATCACTTTTGGGCATATACCCCAAGGACACTTTAAACTACCAAAGGACACTTGCTCAAACATGTTCATTGCAGCTATATTCACAACAGCCAGAACCTGGAAACAACCTAGATGTCCCTCAGTAGAAGTATAGATAAAGAAAATGTAGTACATTTACACAATGAAGTACCACTCTGTTGTTAAAAAAAAATGACATCATGAAATTTGCAGGCAAATAGATGGAACCAGAAAAAAATCACCCTGAGTGAGGTAACCCAGACCCAGAAAGATAAATATGGTTTGTATTCACTTATAAGGAGATACTTGCCATTAGGCAAATGATAACCAAGCTACAATCCATTGACCCAGAGAGGATAGGTAAAGAGAAAGGGTCTAGGTGGTGCACAGGGATCTCCCTGGGAGAGGGAAATAGAAAAGATTTTCTGAGTGGATTAGGAGCAGGTGGGGACCGGAGGTTGGGCACAAAATAGAGGGAGAGATTGCAGGAAGAGACAGATGGGATTTTGAGGACATTTGGGGGTGATGTGGGAACCTAGTGCAGTGGGAACCTAATGCAAAATATGCCAAGGCAATGGTGGCACAGAACTTGTGGGAGTAGCCAACCAATGTCTGATTTGACTTAAGGTCCACTCCATGAGAAGGCACCCATACTCAACACTGCTTGGGTAATGAAGAACCAGAGACTAGATAGCCCAGAGACCTAGGGTAAAATCAAACACTATTGATAAAAAAAATCAATAATTCCTAATGATATTCTGCTATACTCATAGATCAGTGCCTTATCCAGTCATCATCAGAGAGATTTCCTCTGGCAACACACAGCCAGACATTAAGTGGAGAGAGAGTCTAAGTTGGAGGTCTCCATAAAATACCTCTCCTCAGAGCTCAGGGAATCCACGGAAGAGGAGGAAGAAAGATTGTAAGAGCCAGAGGGTATGGTGGACACCAAGAGAACAAGGCCTTCTGAATCAACTACACAAGGTCCATAAGAGCTCAGAGAGACTGAAGCAGCAAGCACAGGGTCTACACAGGTCTACACCAGGGCCTCTGTGTATATATTATAGCTATTATCTTAGTATTTGTCTTGGGAGTTCCATTGCTATGTGAAGAGACACCATGACCACGGCAACTCTTATAAAGGAAAACATAATTGAGGTAGCGGTTTCAGAGGTTCAGTCCATTATCATCATGGTGGAACATGGTGGCATGCAGGCAGATGTGGTGCTAGAGAAGTAGCTGAGAGTCCTACATCTTGCAGACAATAAGAAGTGGTCTGTGTCACTGGGAGTAGCTTGAGTAAAGGAGACCTCAAAGACCACCCTCACAGTGACACACTTCCTCTAACAAGGCCACACCTCCTCTAACAAAGTCATACCTCCTAATAGTGCCACTCTCTATGAGCTTATGGGGACCAATTACATTCAAACTAATACAGTATTTTTTATGGAACTCCTTATTGTGAGAACAAGTGAGTCTCTGACTCTTGTGCTTGCTCATGGTACTCTTTTCCTTCTGTTGGGGTGCCATGTCCAACTTCTATATAGTTTTTGCATCATCTTGTTATATTTTATTTTGTCATGTTTGGTTGCTATCTCTGAGAAGCCTGTTCTTTTCTAATGAGAGACAGAAAGGGAGTGGATTGAGGGGGGAGGTGGGAAGGAACTGGGAGGAGTAGAGGGAGGGGGTTTCGAGGATTATGGGGATCCAGCCCCTCGATAGTCCCCTCCCAGGGTCCGGGAAGAATCTACAACCAGTTGATAATTAATCTTTGATGATAAGAAATGAATCTATGTACACGAAACTCCTTAGTCCATATACTTTATTATTCTGTGACAGTTATAAGCTTGTATTCTGCTCTCATATTTAGGTCATCTTTAGTCTGATTTCTCTCTACACTTGTCTGCAATCCCCTCTAGTTTCTATCTTAATTCCTTCATCTAGTTCTGCCCCTTCTAGGTTCTCATCCATCTTGTTCCTTCCCATATCATTTCCTCTCCCATCTCCTTCTCTCTCATCTGGCTCTTCCTCATCTTCCATCTCGTTCCTCTAGTACTCTCCTGTAGCCCTTCAATCTACTTCTTCCCCATCTCAGTTTATTCCTCTCAAGTTCTTACCCATCTAGTTCTTCCATTCTCTTCTCTCTTCTCTGTCCTCTCGTGCCCTGGGAATCCTGGTATATATACACTTACAAGCAGTATTCCCTTAGCAGTGCAAAACCAGGCTTCCAGGGTCAAATGGAGGGGTGATAAGAATCACACAGGGAGGCAATAACTGTTAATTATCACTTGCAACCCCAAAGGGAAGTGACCAATGGGGAAATGAATTAACTAAAGGCTAAATTCAGGTAATATCTAAGAAGAGGGTTCTTATGTGTTCAACTATAATCTTAAACGTGGTTGGTAGAAAGTGTTAAGAATCTATAAGTTGGTAGGTCAATGGGAGAAATAAAACTGTCTTCTTTTTTCCTGTAGCTCCTGTCTGTCCAAGCTATCTGCTATTTTTCTGCAGGGTGGGGGAAAGTGTGCTCAGTCACTAGGCAACCTGTGTACAGCTAGATGCCTCTGGTGATAGTTAAAGGGAGATCTGGAACTGGTGGTAAGGTTTGGGAAAAGAGGAAGTAAGGCTTAATTGGCACATCCGCCAGGCCTTCTCAAACAGGTAGCCTGGATGCTTAAGTTTGTTCTTAGAGAGTACAGAGGTATCTCTGATAAGGTACTTTCCTCCATCCGGTGATGGACCTGGCCGGATGCTACCAATAATGATAATTACAGGGAGGCTTGAACTGGGAGTTCTGGCTGAGCATAGCTGTTAGCACAGAAGGTTATCTAAATGTTCCTAGAAGTGGTTAGGTAAGTAGTTAGAGGTCTATAAAGTTAGTAAGGCTGTAAGAAAGGAGGGGTCTGAGCTAAATTGTATAAAACTATTACTTAATGTCTACCTGACCTAGGTGGTGTCCCCTTGTGGAATTTACCTTAAGTCAGGAGACTCGCCTGTGGGTTGTTATCACTGTTAATCCTCGGAAATTGGGTGACCACCTGGGCGATGTCTCCTTTAGTCCTTGAAAGTGGCTAGGGGAGATATCTGATTCCAGAGAAAGCCTTTCCTGAGGCTGTTCTCCAAATACCTGGGATGTGTGTGTCCAGAGAGTGATCAGTCCACACTGTTAGCCCTTCTTAGGGAAAAGTCAATTGGGAAAACTAGGAAGGCACACATGATTTTCATAACAGAATATAGCTGATATATAACAAGCCAAGTAACACCAAAAACTCCTTGGGATTTGGCTTCCTCTGGAGGAATTCCCTGATTCCTCCAGGTAGTGACTTTGCCATAACCAGCTGAGTTCTTATGATATTCCTGCGGCCTGCAGCAAGGGGGAAACTATAATCAGGATCTGTCATATGGAAAAGAATCCATTTTTTAAAATTTTTATTTTATTTGCATCATTGTGTTGCAGAGTATTTGATCACATTGTAAACCCCAAGATTGCATTATTTACTGAAAAAAAAAAACAAAAAACAACCAGCTTCTAGTTGTGGTGTGGCTCAGCCCTAGCACACACCTTTAATCCAAGAGTTTTCTGCTTGAATATTGTCAACAGGATTAAATAAAATCAACCATAGGTCAAGAGGGGGAGCAAGCAATCTGCTGACAGGAAAAAAACATAGAGGGTAGTAGGAAGTCAGGAGGAGAGAGAGAGAGAAGCAGAAGGAAGGGACATTTGGTTAGAGGAGGTTTTCTTCTTTCTTTCTCCTCTTTCTCTTTTTCTTTCTTTCTTTCTTTCTTTCTTTCTTTCTTTCTTTCTTTCTTTCTTTCTTTCTTTCTTTCCTTCCTTCCTTCCTTCCTTCCTTCCTTCCTTCCTTCCTTCCTTCCTTCCTTCCTTCCTTTCTTTTTGATAAGGCAGGAGAAAGCTCTCTTTCTGGGGCAACAGTAGAGGAGGAAGAAGCTGAGTGCTTTCTCTGTCTTTTTGAACTGGTAGGTTTTCACCTCAGTATCTGGCTCTTGAGTCTTTATTGATAAAATAAAATTATAGAGACTTAGTTAAAAACATTGGTGTTTTTGTCTGCTTGTATGTCAAGGAGACACTGCCAGCCGCTGCCATGACAAGCAGCATGTGAAGATGCCGGTAAGCCACGAGCCATGTGGCAAGGTATAGATTTATGGAAATGGATTAATTTAAGCTATAAGAACAGTTAGCAAGAAGCCTTCCACGGCCATACAGTTTGTAAGCAATATAAGTCTCTGTGTTTATTTGGTTGGGTCTGAGCGGCTGTGGGACTGGTGGATGACAGAAATTTGTCCTGACTGTGGGCAAGGCAGGAAAACTCTAACTACAGTGTAAGGGTGTTAGTTACAGACAGTTGTTATAGACAGTTGTTAGCTGCCATATGGGCACTGGGAATTGAACTTGGGTCCTCTGGAAGAGCAGTCAGTGTTCTTAGGTGCTGATCCAGCTCTCCAGCCCAAGAATCTATTTTCAATAAAAGATAAAAAAAAAAAAAGAGTGACAAGTTCATCTCCTGGGCAGTGCTTCCATGGTAACACCTTACATGAAGCACCCCATCTTGGTGGCAGAGAGATCAAAAGATCTGGGTTGGAATCCTGGCTCTTCCATACACTAGGTATAAGACTACAGGCAAGCTGTGTCCCATCATCTTCAAAGTGAGGGGATTAGGTTGCAAGTTATATTCTTTGTAATCTTTCATTTTGCAATTTGGGAACAGATACCCATATGACAGGCTGAAGACTACTTTGAATTTGTTGTTGTTGTTGTTTGCTTTTTTTTTTTTTTTTTTTTTTTGTAGGTGGACATTTTCTGTCCCAACTGTCAGCTCCCAAATCATGACCTGGAGACTTATTATTAATTATAAAAATGTGGTCAATAGTTTAGGCTTGTTTCTAACTAGCTCATAACTTAAATTAACCCATTTCTGTTAATCTATGTATTGCCATGTGGTTCATGGCTTTACCTGTCCTCCACCGTGTCTTGCTTACTCCGTGTCTCCTGGCGACCCTACCTTTCTTCTTTCCAGCATCTTCTGTATCTGACTGTCCTGCCTATATCTCCTTCCTAGCTAATGGCTATTTAGCTTTTTATTAAATCAATAAAAAGGTGCCTTGGCAAAGACACATCTTCACAGTGTACAAAAAGATTATTCCACAACAATTTTTAGGTAAGGTCTTACTATGTAGCCCAAGCTGGCCCGACACTCATTGTGTAACTCAGGCTGGCTTTTAACTCAAGGCAGTCCTCCTGCCTCAGCCTCTTGACTGCTGGGATTTCAAGAGTGAGTAACCAAACTTTGCTTTGTTTTTTGATTTTTGAGACAGGGCCTTGCTTTGTAGCTCAGGCTGGACTTGATTTTCCAGGCTCTCTATCTCAGCTCCCTAAGTGCCGACATTACAGGTGTTTGCCACCATACACTGATCCTAGTTTTGAACCCCAAACCTTTCATTAACTTGCATCATGGCCTTGAGCAAGACAGCCAGCTCCCTTTGGCTTCAATTTTTTCTTGTCCTAATCATTGTTGTTTTGAGAAAGGATCTCATGTAGCCAAGGCTGCCTGGAACTATGTAGGGAAAGATGACATTGTGTTTCTGATCCTCCTGTCTCCACCTCCTGAGTGCTGAGATTATAGGCATGCACCATGTTTTAGGCAGTGCTAGGTATTGATCCCTGGGCTTTGGGCATCTAGGCAAACAACTTCATCAACTGAGCCACATCCTCAGCCCCGTGCCTCAGTTTATATATTTGTAAACTGAGAAAGCTACATTAGTATTCAGAATCTCTCACATTCTAGCATAGTGAATCTCAGACTTGAACTCAGACCTTAACACTTTGGCTCATGTTAAAATGCAGGCTCTGAAGCAGGCTCCCAGAGTGGAGCCTGAGATTCTTATTTGTGCTGATAAGGTTTGATGAGGTTTGATGCTGTTCTAGGATAAAATGGTGTTTCAAGCTTTCAAGTATCAGGAAAAAATTTTTTTTCCCTAAGACTTGGAAATGGATGAAAGGTTTCTGTGTGTCCCTGGGTGGCACACAGAATAGAAAGTTTTATTCTATAGGAGTGTGCACCCTTGCTGGCCTCCCTATGGACTACACTCCTCTATGTAAGAACAGAAGCTAAGATGGAGAGTATGCAGTAATGGGATGGATTGTTTATGGAGGTACAATTGACTTCAGCTCTGCAGGAAAAATGGCTCTCAGACATTGTTTTTTGCTTTACTGGACATCAACCATTTTGCAATATTAGCACATTTTGATATTCTGAACTTCTCACATGTGTTCTTAGGATTCTCTCTTAAAAAAGATAAAGTATAGTTTCACCAACGCTCCTTTGAAATTCCTTAATTTATTATAGGCCAGAAGTACTTGCTCAGATGAGTGCAGGGCGATGGGGCACATTAAACTCCGAAGTGTTTGTTGAGGCAGCTTGTTTTCCTATCTGCCAGTATACTTTACTCCTACTCTCCTCTGGGCGATATGGTGGATGAAAGTGCTTCAACAATCACCAGGCCCATAATAATCAAAAAGTCAGACAAACCAGCCCAGTAGACAGCTTCTGCAGCGCTAAGATTAAACCCTGACCTTGAACCTCTCCAGAGCTCTTTTTATCACTTGCCGCCTTTATTCTTTAGTATCTCTCCGGTTTCTGCTACAACTGTAATAATGAGACTTCCAGGTAACTAGAATTTGTTCAAGTCAAGAAAGCCGCAGGCAGGGCGAGGCCTGGGCGGGGCCGGCCCGAGGCGGGACCGGTCTGGGGGCGGAGTCAGCGCCTCCGCTCAGGCACCTAGCTCCGCCTTCCTGGCTCCGCCCCTCCTGTCTGTGTCCCCGGCCTCCGCTTCTGATAAAGTTGTTGTTCTGCCAATATGGCGGCGCCCAGAGTGACTCGCGGGGTTTCGTTCGTGCAATGCTTTGGGGAATGAGGCAGAAGCGAGCTGCGGGCCAGAGCCTGTGAGCAGGTAACCCCCAGCTGGGGCTCAGGAGGACGAGAGACAGGCCCTGCTTAGCCCCAATCACTAGGGGCAGGAGGTGAAGTTGTGGACTGGCCCCGGCAGTCCCTTGCAGTTTTCCAAACCCGGAAAAGCTCCGAAATTCTAATTTTCAGTTCTTTCTGCCGTGGACCCTGTTGACAGCTCCGAATTCTTGCTCAGAGAAACGCACATCTTCACATAACTTTGAATCCTCCTCTACTCCTCGCCTAACCCCGGTCCCTAAATCTTCACTCCGGAGTTGGGGGTTTGGACCTAGTCAAAGATCATGCAGTAGTACATCTGGATCCACAGTATATTAGGGCCTGTCCGTCCTCAGAAGTCATCTGGATCTACCACCTTACAGGCTCACAGCTTTAGAGAAGGTGGAGTTCCAAACAAGAAATAACTTGCTTGAGGTCCTGCAGGAAATTAGAATTAGCATCGCCTTTTAACATTGTGTTTTGCAAAACATGTTTGTTGGGGTGAGGTGTGTATGTTTACTTATTTGTTTTATTTCTTTGAGACCGGGTCTTGCTGTATATTCCAAGTTGTTCTGAGGTTGATACGTAGCCCAAGCTGGTCATGAACATAGAATCAGTCCACCGGTTCAGCCTTTTGAATGTTGAGATTGGACATGCACCCACCTTCCTGACCTAACTTGATTTTTTTCCCCCTTTTTTGGAAACAGGCTTTTATGAAGCTGGCCTCGAACTCCCTAACCCTCTTGCCTCTGCCTCTAATTAGGTTTCTTGCATATTTTGGGAGCACATGGATGCTTTATGTGCTTCTCCTTTGTGTTCTAGTTCTTCATCTGTTTCCTACTGTTTTCCTATTTATAATCATCATTTGGGCCCATTTCTCAGGTCCGTCATATTCTCAGTTACTTTAACCTTAAGCCCACATAAAGTGAGATCAGGTCAGGGCTGAATTGAAAGAGGAGTACAGGGTGGGGGTTGGTGGGCAATGTTATGGAAAGACAGAAGAGACAATATTTCAGCAAGTAAGGAATTTAAGATGAACCAGAGCTAAGGAAGAAAGGGTCCAAGCTAATTGTAAATGTAAGTTGTGAGACACATCTTTCCCATTTAGTGTATCCACACTACCTTCTGCTAAAATGGCTGCTCTTGATGCCAGGAAGAGGCAATGCCTGTTAGGACTTCCATAGAGAGTTACTTAAAGTGGCCCCAGAATCATGCTTAGGAAGTAGGATGGAAACCCCGAAGTTCTCATAGGCATCAGTGCAGACAGACTGTTTCTTCCTAGCATGTTCTAATAAATAAGAATCTGAGGGTGATTGATCTTGGGCCTATGGTGAAGAGTGTGGGCTTTATTTTTTGCACAGCTGGGAATGGAACCAGTGGCCTCAAACATTGCCAGGAAATTACTCTACCACTAAGCTATATCCCAGGCCTCCATATTTACAGTGTTTATTTGTTTTATTTTGTTTTTGGTGCTGGAGATTAAACCCAAGGATATGCTGAACATCAGTTTTACATGCCTAACCCTTGGATTTTCTTAACAGATTTGTTTTAATTTTATTTACAATTTATTTTTAAGTGTGTGTGTGTGTGTGTGTGTGTGTGTGTGTGTGTGTGTGTGTGTATGTGTGTGGCTCTGGAGGCCAGAGGCATCAGATCTTTCTGAAGCTGGAGTCATAGGCAGTTATGAGTCACCCACTATGGGTAATGGGAATCAAATTGGGATCCTGTGCAAGAGCAGTCTGTTCTCTTAACTGCTGGGCGATCTCTCCTGCCCCTTGCTTGGTTATTTAAAAGCTGGGTCTCATTGTATAGCCCAAGCTTCCCTGCAACTCATGGTAGCCTGCGTTGCCCTGGCACTCTTCGTTTTGTTTTGCTTTTTGGGACAAGGTTTCTCTGTGTAACAACAGTACTAGCTAGTCTGGAACTTGCTTTGTAGACCAGGTTATCCTGGAACTCACAGCGATCTACCTGCCTGCCTCCTGAGTGCTGGGATTAAAGGTGTGCGCCACCATGCTTGGCTTTGTCTTGGGACTCTTGACAGTCATCTTTCCTCAGCCTCCCAAGCTACTGGCATTCCAGGTGTGAGACATCACCGATTCTTAACCACCCTGACATACATACGTTGCTGAATTGTTTCAGAGAAGTCTTCTCAATTTATATTCCTACCAGCAGTATATACAAATAATTATTTTCATTCAAACAATTTTTTGCCAGTATGATAAGCAGGATATTTAATTGTTTTTATTTCTTTGATTAGTTGTAAAGTTGATCTTTTCGTATTTTTTTGGCCTTTGTTCTGTCTTATCAACTCCCCCCACCTCCATTTTCTGGTGCCATGGATTGAATCCAGGGCCTTGGACTTCCTAAGCAAGCACTCTACCACTAACCTGCCTACATCTTTGCCTATTTAAACATGGTTTTGGGTTTCTCTTCTCATATGTCAACTCTTTATGGAGCTGTAGTTTGAGACAAATAATGTCCTTCAGCAAATTGTTTACTCGTTAGCAATTTGTTCATATATTTCTAAAATCTTTCTTTCTTTCTTTCTTTCTTTCTTTCTTTCTTTCTCTCTCTCTCTCTCTCTCTCTCTCTCTCTCTCTCTCTCTTTCTCTCTCTTTCTTTCTTTCTCTCTTTGTCTCTTTCCTCCCTCCTCCTCTTCCTCCTCCTCCTTCTCCTTCTCCTCCTCCTCCTCCTCCTCCTCCTCCTCCTCCTCCTCCTCCTTCTTCTTCTCTCTCTCTCTCTCTCTCTCTCTCTCTCTCTCTCTCTCTCTCTCTCTCTCGACAGGGTTTTGCTATGTAGCTTAGGCTGGTCTTGGACCTAAGATCCTCCTGTCACAGCCTCTCATGCTGAGATTACAAGTATGTTCTACTACACAATTTATATATTTCTGGCATACAGATATTTTATGGTTTTAGAGTAAGACTGATTATCTGTGGCACTTTTAAAAAATTCTTATGGGGCTGGAGAAATGGCTCAGCAGTTAAGAGCACTAGCTGCTCTTCTAGAGGTCCTGAGTTCAATTCCCAGCAACCACATGGTGGCTTACCACCATCTGTAATGAGATCTGTACCCTCTTATGGCCTGCAGGCATGAAAGTAGAACACAGTATACTTAATACATAAATAAATAAAAAAATTCTTATTATCTGAGTTTGATGATGTGTGGTGCCTATAAGCATAACATTTGGGAGGCAGAGGCTATGGGGCCTATTCAAGGTCATCCCTATCTGCAAGACTAGTTCAAGGTCAGCCTGGGCTATATGAAACCCTGTCTCAGATTCCCACTTCCCCCTAAAACATTGTGATTTATGCCAGTTTATGGTTTGAGGTGGAGCTTTAATTTAAAATTTTCTCAAATACATTGAAATTAGTCATTTTCAAAGCGAGCTGTGATGGCACACATGTAATCCCAGCACTGAGGAGGCTGAGTCAAAAGAATAGAGAATTGGAGGACAGCCTGGGCTATAGAGTGAGATCCTGTTATTTTTTATTTTTTTGATGTACAGATGTGCATGCACACATATGGAGTCCAGAGGTCAATATTAGGGTTTTAAAAATTTTAATTATTAATTTTATGTATATTATTTCATTAATGTGTACATGCATGTGCATGAGTATATATCTCTGTATCATACGTGTGCAGGAACCCTTGGAAGTCAGAAGAGACATTGGATCCCTTGAACTGGAGTTGTAGATGGTTGTGAGCTACCCTGTCAGTGCTCTATAGGATCTGTAGGAGCTGTAAGCGCTCTTCTACAACCAGCCATCTCTCCAACCCTCAGTGTTAGGTGTCTTTTATCTCTCTCTACATTAGTTTTTGCAACAGGGTCTCTCACTAAAACTGGAGCTTAGTGATTGGCTAACTTGGCTGGTCAGCAGGCTCTGGGGGTCCTCCTATTTACACAAATCCCATCCCCCAGTGCTGGGGATACAATCATATGTGCTGTCATACCTGTAGGGATTTTTCTATGGGTGCTGGGGATTTGAATTTGGGTTCTCATGCTTATACGGCAAGCACTTTACCCACTGAGCTACCTAAGCCACAGAAATAGTTCCCTATTACTTCCTAATCTGCATGGGATTTTTCTCAATGAACTTTAATTACATTTATTTATTGGTGGGCATGTGTGCCATGGACACAGCTTTCAGGAATTGGTTCTCTTCTCCATCATATGGGTCCCAGGGATTAAACTTGGGTTGTCAGGTTTGGTGGCAGGAGCCTTTACCAGCTGAGCCATTTCACCAGTTCTCATTGTGAGCTTTAAATTGTGGTGATATTATGTTCCCCAAAATATTGTGCACCCTAATAAACTTATCTGGGGTCAGAGAATAGAGCAGCCACTAGATATAGAGGCCAGAAAATGGTGGCACACACATGCCTTTAATTCTAGCATTCCAGAGGCAGAGATCCGCCTGGATCTCTGTGAGTTCAAGGCCACACTGGAAACAGCCAGGAGTGGTAACAACAGCCTTTAATCCCAGGATGTGATGGCAGGAAGCAGAAAGGTATTTAAGGCTTGAGGACGAGGAACTAGAGCCTGGTTAAGCTTGAGGCTTTTGAGTAGCAGTTCAGCTGAGATCCATTTGGATGAGGACTCAGAAGTTTCCAGTCTGAGGAAACAGGATCAGCTGAGGAATTGGCGAGGTGAGGTGGCTGTGGCTTGTTCTCCTTCTCTGATCTTCCAGCATTCACCCCAATACCTGGCTCCCGGATTTGATTTTATTAATAAGAACTTTTAAGATTCATGCTACATTAAATCCTTGTATATACTTAGATCTGTTTTAATGTTTTCTAGTTCATTGATTTAAGCAAAGGAGAAGTTATTAGAGAGCTTGATAGAATGCAAAGCTCATTGTTCATTCAGCAGGGAGTTATTCTGCATTCATATTGTTCCTGTTGGAGATTACTCATTGGCATTTTATCCATCATGATGGGTAATAATCATCAAATCTCAAAATATAGCAAACAGCGGTTCAGGTCAATTTGTATTTTATTATACTATTCCTATTTATGAAAGAGAATAGTCCATATACTCTGCTTATGTGCCATCTAGGAAAGAAATGTCAGTTATCTGTCTAGGTGCCTTCTGTTAATGAGAGTCTTTGGCTTGTAGTGGTTCCAGAATATAAAATAGGGCTGGAGAGATGGCTCAGCTGTTAAAGAATAGGTTCACAACCAAAATTAGAAGAAAACCATAGAATCTCTGACTCACATAGATAGTTCTAATCATATAGAAGTCTAAACCCTAAAAAGAAATGTAATTGTCCTCCTTATATAAAGTTGGCCATATAGAATTGCTAATAGCCAGCTTTATGTAGTTTACTCTGATTCCTAAGTAGTCATATTTACCTATTTTAAAATACCCAAGCCCAACTGATAGAGGAATATTCCCTGCTCCAGTCTGTCACCCATTTCAGCCCTAAAAGAGTAAGAAATATTAAAAATAATGGAAACTGGTATGACAAGAACTTGGGCAGATCAACTTATAACAATGCCAGTGCTATAGTACCATGTTATGTGAGTGTGAATTCCTCTTTTAGAGCCCATAGTAACCTTCCTGGAACATTTGACCCAGTGCCTTCGTGTGACAGTCCAAACCCTAGTAGATACGGGAAGGATTTTGAGAGAATCAGATGATTAACACCAGTTTGGAATGCCAGGTTTCCTTATGTCTCTCTTGTCTTTGAAAGGTCTTTCTATTATACAAAAAGGCATAAAGTTTAGGATGTTTAGTACTAATCTTAAATGTTTGATGAAATCTTACCTCAGCCCCTTAAGAGAGGTAGATTAGGAAAGTTTTTCATCAAAGTCATTTCTGCCATTCACCTGAGGAGGAAACCAGTGATGTATCAGAATTAAAATTTCACACAGTGTTGTAATCCAAAGAGTTATATGACAGCACTGCTGCATGCTATGTTATATGTTTATTTGTGTCTTATCTGATTCTCTGTATGTTTAGTTGCTGTGTAAGACAGCACTTTGTCTTTTGTTTTTGCCTGCTAGGGATGGAACCCAGGGCTTTGCCCATACTAAGCATATACTCTGTCTTTTCTGCCTGAGACTCTTTGTTGCTATGTCTGTAGTGCTTGGAACAGTGTGTGGACATGATCATTCAATACGTTTTTGGCAAATGAAGAAACAAGTAATTACTAGTTTTTGAAATAATGGCTATTTCCTGGCTTAGTCTATAAAGGTCTGTTTAACTCACTATATATATGTGAAAAATGTTAACTTAGTTCAGAATTTCTGGTCCTTCTGGGAGATGTGTTCAGATCCCTTCTGGTATTTGAGTTCAAGGCTAAGACAAGATGTGCTTAGAGCTCTTCTGGGTTCAGACAGACAGCAGTTGATAGGCTAGGTAGACTCTGGAGGGAGGAGCTCCATCACCTCCCATGCTGACTGCAAGTTCTGTAGCAACTGGCCTTTGTGATGGACTCCCTTTGTTTCTGAGAGGGTTTTGTATCTTTGGTATTTGGGGCAGGGATTGCCTTTATGTTTTCCAATAAAAAGTTTGTATCTAATTCAACATAACTTCTAAATTGTTCTGTTAGGAAATGATTATCAAAAGAAGAAGAGAAAGTATATGAACAGGCAATAAATGCTGGGCCTTAAGACTAATCTTGAGAGAGTTCTGAGTGGTGCATATCATGTTCCTCTGGCCTCTTTTCTAGGGTCTTCCCTCCTGAAGAATGGCGTCAGCTTATCAGAGGCTGAGTTTTTATGCCTCTCCTCTGAGAAGGCAGCTCATTTGTGGGCCACCTGTCATCCAATGGGAAAGAAGAATAATTCCAGGGTGTGCCAGAAGTATTTACAGTGCTACAGGGAAGTGGACGAAGGAGTACACACTGCAGACAAGAAAGGATGTTGAGAAGTGGTGGCATCAACAGATAAAAGAGCAGGCGTCCAGAATTTCAGAAGAAGACGTGAGTGTTCCGAGAGGGTTGATGTATCAGTTACTTTCCTTGTTGCTGTTGCCAAGGTGTAACTTATGGGAGGAAGAGTTTATTGTGATTTACAGTTTGAGGGAATAAAGTCCATCATGGCATGTCAGGGAAGGGATGGCAGTCTGGCAGGAATGTGAGGTGGCTGGTCACATTGCTTCCATATGTTAGGAAGGAGAGAGTAGACTGGAAGTAGGGCTGGGCTTTAGAACCTCAAGGCTCACCTCCAGAGAACCATTTCCTCTGGCAAGGCTCTACCTCCTAAAGCTTCCACAACTTTTCAAAATGATACCACCAGCTGGAGACCAAGTGTGCAGACATGTGGTCCTATGGGGGACATTGCACATTCAAACCATATCAATAGAGAAGAGAAACTAAGGACTTAGACTCTGGACTCACACTGTTTGGTTTAGAATAAGTTATTAAGTGTAACACAAATTGCTGAATGACCTTATTAATAATAATAATTAAAAACAAAACAAAACAAAACTCAGAGCCAGATATTGGGGTGAAAGCTGAAAGATCAGAGAAACAGAACAAGCCAGCCACATTCTTACCTCTACGAAATTCTCATCCTCAAAAGAGAGACTTCTTGTTTACTCACGCCTTGTATACCTTTCTGTGCCCTGCCATCTTCCTTCCTTCCTAGTGCTGGATTAAAGGTGTGTGCCACCACACCTGGCTCTGTTCCCAGTGTGACCTTGAACTCACAGAGATCCAGATGGATCTCTGCCTCTCAAATACTAGGATTAAAGTCATGTGTTACCACTGCCTGACCACTATGTTTAATATAGTACCTAGCTTTGTCCTCTGATACCCAGGCAGGTTTTATTGGAGTACACAATATATCACCACATTTCCCCCGTTTTTTTTAATCTAAAATAATAAAAGAAGGTTATAACTAATATAAGAAAAACTAGATACAATAAGTACAATAACTATATTTAATATATACAGTCAAGAATTAGATCAACAATGTCTAGTCCATTTGCATTTGACAAATTCAGTGAAAATACTCCATTATGTATCCTATTTTGGTGAGTCCAAAATGTACCTAATTCACTTTCTATCATAACTTATATTACCGACCCCAAACTATCTTTTGGTGTCTTTCAAACTTATACACTTTATACCTCTTTAATGAGTTTCTGTTCTGAATTTGTTAACAAGGAAAACTATAACTATCTAATCTTCAACTATCTCAGAGACCTGAGAAGGAAGTAATATTGACTGAGTAAGGAGGAAGTGCAAACAAGCGACTTCCAACAAATGTGAGAAATGACAGAAACAGCTGGCTGCCTGGACAGTCACCCAAGGTTCCTCTGCAATGTTGGGGCATCCATCTTCGGCCTATAGGCCTAGCATATCTGACAGATTCATCTGTGAAGCAGGATTTTCTAAAGGGTCTTCCTACCTTGTCTTGGCAAGGATTGGCAGTCCTTTCTTTTGTGTCCTGCTTGTCCATTTTGGACAGCATACTGTCAGCAGTTGAGGTAAGGGCACTTTCTTGCCCAGTGGTTAACTTTTGTCACAATGAAAGTAAACTCCATATTGAGTTTCTTCAATGCCCATCAACTTCTCTGAAGTAGATTGGTGCTGCCAGGAGCAGATATGTCTCATTGTCATAAAAAAAGAAAAAAAAATCTATGTCATTAAAACATCTTAAATGCCATATTCTGTAGATCTCTGAAGTATTTGAAGATGACCTATCTAAAATATATTTCTGTTTGACCTTGAAAACATACCTAATATAACTACAAGTTTGATTGTAATGACTAACTACTAACCTGCATTTAGTTAATAATAACTTTCAAGGACTAGAAAATTGCATTGCCTTGTTAAATGAACTGTATAGGTACAATACCTTGAACGGAATTAGAAATCTATGTATAGTATTTTCTAACAAAATCAATCTGAAATTTATATCAATATACATAATTTATATACAATATACAAAAATCCAATCCAATTTAAAACTAGTAGTTATCTTTTAAAAGTAGATTCAATAATCTACTTTTTTTATCTTATCTATATCCTCTCTTTTTTCTTTTCAGAGTAGATTCAATAATCTACCCTTTTATCCTATTATTTCTATATCTTTATTTTTAAAGACTAGATTCAATAATCTACCTTTTATCTATATCCTCTTTTTCCATGTTTCTTCAAACAAGAACACCGAATCTAATCTCTTTGTTTAGCTTTTTTTCCCTGACCATTATCAATTAACAATTTGTAACCAACCATCCTGAACAATGACAATTATCTATAACCCATTGAGACAAAAAAACCACCCACCCCACCTCTTGGAAATGTGGGTGTCATGTTCTTAAAATTACTTCCTGCTGTCTGGGCGGGGGTGGGGTGGGGTGTGAAGGTATCTTTAGGGGATCCCGAAAAGAAAAATTTTGGGTTAATTGTCAAGTCCTAGGAGAGGTAGTGGTATCATTTGTTGTCCAGTCTCTGCATAATGCAAAAGTGAAGGGCTTGTCTGAAGTCCTTGCTTGAGTAGTCTGTGAGGCTGGATCATCTCAACTAGCCACCTCGAAATTATCCTGAGCAGTTTGTAGTCCAAAGACAATCTTTGGGTGGTGTTTATCATCTTAGTGGTATAATCATCGTCCTGATGGAATCGTCATTGTGGGGCCCCATCATCTTTTTAGAGACTTCAAAGTCTCTGTTAGCCATGGTCATGGTTCACTGCAGAAAACTGATGGAGACTCAAACCCAAAATCATGTACAGGAAGCTAGGTGAAGCCTTTTTTTTTAGGATTAGTTAATATTCTATATGATCACTAATATTATGACAGAAGTTTTATATTTATATATATATATAAATATATATATATATATATATGCCTCTGCCTCCCGAGTGCTGGGATTAAAGGAGTGTGCCACCACTGCCCTGGCTTATAAATTCTGATATACAATTCATACCTTAAGAAAAGTTTTAGCTGGGTGGTGGTGACGCATGCCTTTAATCCCAGCACTCTTGAGGCAGAGCCAGGCGGATCTCTGAGTTTGAAGCCAGGCTGGGCTACAGAGTGAGTTCCAGGAAAGGCGCAAGGCTACACAGAGAAACCCTGTCTTGAAACCCCCCCCCCCCAAATTTATCAATTTTGATGGTATTTATAGCTTTTTTTCTCCTGTAGAAACAAAATCAAGGGTTAGGGATTTAGCTCAGTGGTAGAGTGCTTGCCTAGTAAGCGCAAGGCCCTGGGTTCGATCCTCAGCTGGGGTGTGGGGGGTGGGCAAAAGCAAAACCTCATCCCCAGCGTAGTATATATCTTGGTTTTCATTCTGAGGTCAGTGCATCTTTAAAGTATACAGGCTGATTTAATTCTGTAGGTTTTTTTCTATTATCCAATATCTCTCCACAGCTGTGTTCCTTTGTCATTAGCACTGAGAAAATTCAGAGTTAATAGAGCATTATGTAATCTATTTCTGGGGGTTTTTGTTACCCCTTTCTGTTTATTTAGCATATCCTTTAGAGTTTGAGTTGATCTTTCTATGACTGCTTGGCCTGTAGGATTGTGTGGTATATCTGTAATATGCTTTATAGTGTAATAAGCAAAAAACTGTTTCATTTTACCAGAGACATAATGCTGGAGCATTGTCAGTTTTAATTTGTACAGGTATACCCATGATGGCCATAACTTCTAGCAAATGTGTGATTACAGAATCAGTCTTTTTAGAATTCAGAGCAGTTGCCTATTAAAATCCTGAATAGGTATCAATGGTGTACATATTTCAATTTTCCAAATTCTACAAAATAAAACACACTCATCTGCCAGATTTTGTTCCTCTCAGTACCCTTTGGGTTACATCCTGCTGGTAGTAGAATTCAATTGTAAAAAGAACAAGTAGACAGAAAAGGGGAAGTACTGTGGGATGTCTTTCTGTACACTGTGAATATGTGTTGCTATGATTGGTTAATAAAGAATCTGCTCTGGACTATCACGAATCAGGTTATAGCCAGGCAGGAAATCCAAGAGAGATACAGGAAGACAAAAGGCAGAGGCAGGAGAGACGCCTGCCTGCCACCCAAGGAGCAACATGCCAGCATACTGGTAATATACCACAGCCATGTGGCAAAACATAGATTAATAGAAATGGGTTAATTTAAGATGATAGAGCTAGCCAGAAACTTAAGCCATTGGCCATACAGTTTGTCATTAATGTAAATCTCTGAGTGATTATTTTATAAGCGGCTGTGGGGATGGGCAGGACAGGAGAAAACTTATGGCTACAATTAAGTGTATGGCATTAAACCAAATTATCGAATATCTCTATGCTTTTTTTTTTTTTTTTTTTTTTTCTAAACTGGAGGTGATAATAGCACCCACTTGGCTCCAAGGAGGATTGTTGGGAGGAGCAAAGGAGGTGATGCAAAATTAGGACGCAAAAAACTTTGCAGTGTGGTGTTGTGTTCATGTTAGTGTTGTACATGGTTGTGTGACAGACAGCCCTATGGTAGATATTCTGGTATGCTTTGATTGGGGGAAACTGAACAAAACCGAAGTATTAGCAGGTCTGGGTCCTTTTTGGCCCTGTATGGTAAGATGGCATCCATGGATTTAACAGGTCATATGTGAAATTACAGGAGAGGCCTGTGAATCTATCAGAAGGTTGTATGAGCTGAGAATATCTGTCTCTTTTTGCTGTAGACTTGGCCTATGCTCTGCCACTTGAGCATCATGGTCTGAGGAGGGAGGCCAGCCTGTTCTTTAATGTGATCTGAAGTTGGGCATCTCAGTGGATCAGTGGACCTTGGCTTCTGGTCCCAGTCGTCTGCCCATATCAGTTGTATCATGCATTTGGCTGTCATTAATTTCTTTTGAGTATTCTATGTCTCCTGTTACAATTGGATCAGAGAAAATACTAGAAGACTTTTATATTTATATCTTGACTATCCCTTTGTAATAGTAGCAACCCAATAGTAGAAATGTTTGTGGAATTAATTAGGTGAGGCCAGAGACAAAACGTTGAGTTGTCCTTGCAGCTAACACTGTACTGGACTTCCTTTTCCTGTCTCCTGACTCCCACTGTAGTCACACTCATTCCTTCTGTGAGGGTGAGAGCTGTTCATATTCACCTGAAAAATCGTTTTGGCATTGCTTGGAAAGAAGATCTGGAGTTAGAGAGATATAGTATATAACAAATAAAATGAACACTAAAAAGGAAAGTTGAGTAATTTACAGAGAAAACTTGGCCATTCCCTTAACTCCTACAATTCTCAGCTCCTCTCATTGTTTATCTTACAAGTTTGTTTTGAAAATCAAATGAGAAAATGTGGCTGAACTTTTTCTAAACTGAAGTGTCAAACAAACAAACAAACAAACAAACAAATAAATAGATAAAATCACATGCTGTTTTACCAGGGACTGAGAATCTGATTGAACACTGGACTATATGAAGCTTTAGTTTTCACCTCACATTGATATTAAGTACATTTGAAATCCACCTCACATTGATATTAAGTACATTTGAAATCCACCTCACATTGATATTAAGTACATTTAGAAGCCAAGTGTCTTGTCATCATCATCAAACCACTATTAAAAAGAAAAATGAAACAAATCCCAACTTCCATTTAGTGAGCATTTTACCATGTACCATTCCCATTGGTTGAATTTCTTAATATCAGAACAACCTTGAGAATGGGCATTGTTACCTAGGGAGTTAGAACACTGAAGTCCAGGTAATGTGCCAAGCTGGGGTCCACCCAACCTCCTGAGAGCCCTCGCTGTCTGGAAACTCTCTGTATCAGTCATCAAGGGAGAATAAAATGAGCCTAGGTAGACATGGGGATTTTGTCTGAAGCCTCACATCTCATGGCAAAGTGAGGGTCGGAACTGGAGGCCCTGTATGCCAGTGGGGACTGTTACAACTTTAAAGAGTGATTCAGCAGAGAGGCAGAACTCATGTTCTAAATAACAGTCTGATGGAAATATGGGACCAGCTTTTAAAAACCATCCTCTTCTCATTGCTGGCATTAGTATTTTCTCTTAAAGGCTTGAATTCCTGCACTTTTATGTAATTATGAAAATTTCCCTTTCAGTCAGATTCCTACTCAATTATAACACAAATTCCTGTCATTTCTTCTCTCTTTTCCACCTCCAGATGATAGAACTCATTTCATTGTCACAGAGGAAAATGACTTACTTAATTTACACAGAAAAGCACAAGGCAGGGACAGGCAGTAGGCTGGATGTATTTTCTTTAAAAACAAAAATGTTCATGAGTATCAAGACTTGGTAGCATTGCTTTTCTGCCTCTCTCCTATGAACTCAGGTTTGGAGTTCAGCTTGGCTAGTCTTTGATGAATTATTTGATGTTGCCATTAATTTAATCTTCATTGAACAAGCATACAAAAAAGGAGAGGCTAGTGAAGAAGCTGTGTATAGATAATGTTAGAGAAAGAATGATAATTAATATGATATAATAAATAGTACAAGAGGATAGGGCGATTATAATAGAAAATTGCTTTACATAATAACTTGAAAGTCAAAAACTAGAAATGTGGCACAGTCCTGTAGTCCCAGTACTCAGGAAGCCTGAGGCCAGCCTGGGCTACAAAATGACCCTGTCTCAGAAATCAAAAAAACCCTACAAGTAGTATATATCAAGGATTTAATTACTTTTCTAACTCCCAAGGAGCGTGATTACAGTCTTTTCCTGTAGTATTCAAAATTCCCAAAGAAAACCCATGGGGTCTAATGCATTGCAGGTAGGAGAAAGAATTCAGTAAAGGAGACAGTTTTATTTTTGTGTTTAGTGGAAATAGAGCTGTTTCACCTTTCATAAGAGCTTGTTCACAAGGGAAAAGGATTTTCTGTCATTCACCTTTTCTTCTCCCTGATGCGAAGGATGAAGCCCATGAGCTTGCACAGCTAGGCAAGGCAAGTACTGCATCATGGAGCTAAACCACTGGGCTGACATGATCTTCTTAAGAGCAGTGAAGTCTCCTCTCTCATGAGATCTCTATTCCCTGCCTGTCACTCTGCTTATTTAAGTCATTATTCTTCCAGTGATACAGAGGATGCTTTATTTTTGTATTCTCCAGATTCTGAGAAAAACTTAAAAAGTGTTTTTTTCTCTAGGTGGTATTGCTTACCTATTTACCTTTTTCATTTCTGGAGGATGGACAGGACAGAGAAAAGTTGTGCTTTGTGTGTTTTGGGGGGTGGGAGGTGGTTAACTTTTGTTTTTTGTTTTTGCTAACGATTAAAAACCTTTGCTGAAGTTTAAGAACTTGGCAAGAAGCTGGACATGACATGGTGATGTACACCTGTAATCCCAGCACTCTGGAGGCAGAGAGGCATGAGGATTGCTGCATGTTTGAGGCCTGTAGCAAGAATCTTAAATGGTCTTATTAATAAAATCAAACCTGAGGCCAGTTATTGGGGTGAATACTGGAAGATCAGAGAAGCAGAACAAGCCATAGCTTCCTCACCTTGACAGTTCCTCAGCTGATCTTGTTTCCTCAGACTGGAAGCTTCTGTGTCCTCATCCCAATGGCTCTCAGCTGAACTGCTGCTCAAAAGTCCGAAGCTTAACCAGCTAAAAAGCTTCTAGTTTCTGGTCCTCACGCCTTATATACCTTTCTGCTTTCTGCCATCACTCCCTGAGATTAAAGGCTCGCTTTCTGGGATTAAAGGTGTGAGTCACCATGCTTGGCTGTATCCTTGAACACATGGATTTCTGCCTCTGGAATGTTAGGATTAAAGGCGTGTGCTACCACTGCCTATCCTCTATGTTTAATATTGTGGCTGTCCTGTCTCTGACCCCAGACAAGTTTATTAGGGTGCACAATATTTCAGGGAACACAATACCACTACATTTCCCCTTTTTTGTCTAAAATTAAAAAAGGCTTATAACTAATACAAGAAAAATTATATCCAATAAATATATACAATATACACAGTCAAAATTACATTAATAATGCCTAGTCCATTAACATTTGACAGATTCAGATAAAAACTCCATTATATATATTAACAGTCCAGTAACATTTGATAAACTCAGACAAAAAAATTTTCATTACTTATCCTATTTAAAACAAGTAGTTCCTTTTTAAAAGTATTTTTTCTTTTCATAATAGAGTCAGTAATCTACCTTTGTCACTTTTATATCTTCCCCTTTTTTCTTTTTAGTGTAGATTCAATGGTCTACCCATTTATCCTATTATTTCTTTATCTTTTTTTCTCAGAGTAGATTTCGATGATCTACCTCATATCTATATTCTCTTTTTTTTAAACAAAACCTCTGAATCTAATCTCCTTGTTCAGCTTTTTTCCTGACCATTAACAACTTGTAACCAACTATCATAAACAGACAATATCCATAACTCATTAAATGATCAAAAAACCATCCACCCCACCTCTTGGGAATATGGGTGTAGTTTTCTTAAAAATTACTTCCTGCTTTAGGGGGTGAAGACATCTTTAGGGAATCCTGAAAAGAAATTTTTTTGGGTTAATTGTCAAGTCCTGTATGTATCATTTGTCCAGTTGCTGTATAATGAGAAAGTGCAGGGCTTATTTCAAGTCCTTGTTCAAGTAGTCTGTCAGGCTGGATCATCTCAGCTGGCCATCTCAAAATTGTCCTGAGTGGTTTGTAGTCCAAAGTCCGATCTTTCAGCTTAATGGCTTTACCATAGTCCATGTGGATTCGTCATTGCGGGATCCTGTCATCTTTTTGAAAATTTCAAAGTTGCTGTTAGGTATGGTCATGGTTCCCTGCAGATTTTTTTTTTTGTGCCTCCTCTGTGGTTTGGAGCAATCACAGTCTGATAAATGTCTGTCTCTCAGAACCATGAATGTTCTTCCCTAGAAGAGAAAATCTTGACAGCAATTTCTCCCTACCACTTGTCTTGCCAAAGTTTTCCAAACTGACCTTTGCCGATGCTTTCTTGTAACATGATGGTCCTGGCAATTCTTCTCTGAACAAGCAGCAGTAAACCCTTCGTCCCAGGTAGCAGCATCACCGCAGTGACCAACAGGATGAGAAGGAGCCAGCAACTAGGAGCAGCAGCAGCTGCCTCCATGGTCCCTACCACTGTTTGTGGCTCGGCCTGGGCTGAAGCTTCTCCCAAGTCTCCTAGGCCGGCCTCAAACTCGGGATCCTCCTGCCTCTGCCTCCTTCGGTAAATCCAATGGCATGCGCCACCACAACAGGTCAAGTGTAGCTCGGGCCTGAGAATTCGTACCACAAACGTTGGGTGCCAGATGTAGCAGGAATCTTAAATGGTCTTATTAATAAAATCAAACCTGAGGCCAGTTATTGGGGTGATGCTGGAAGATTAGAGAGACAGAACAAGCCACAGCTTCCTCAGAGGCCAACCTGTGCTACATAGCAAAATTCTACCTCAAAAAAACCAACCAATCAACCAATCAAACAAACAAAAAACCCCACTTGGCTGGAATCTGATTTTTTGTTCTGCTTCCCTGATTCAAGTTGTGTATTAGTTATTTTTGTTGTAATGAAATATCAGGTAGAAGCAACATAAGAAGAGTTTATTTTGGCTCACAGTTTTGGAGAATCCAGTCTAGATGAGGGGAAGGCAGTTGGTCATACTGTATCTACAAAAAGCAAGCAGAGACAGAGGAATGCCGCTGCTCATCTTTCTCTTTTTCAGTTCAAGTCCTGAGCCCATGGAACGGTACTAATTACATTTAGGCTGGGTCCTTAGTTAACCTATGTTGACTAACATGCCTTAACTTTGCTATTCTTGGTGCTTCTAGAACCTAACAGGTTAATAGATGGGTTTGTTTGTTTTGTTTTTTTTGAGACAGATGTTCTCAGTATAGCCCTGGCTGTCCTGGAACTCACTCTGTGGACCAGACGGGCCTCGACCTTACAGAGATTTGCCTGTCTTTGTCTCCTGAATGCTGGGATTAAAGGCTACCACTGCCTGGCAACAATTGGTATTAACCATTGCAAGTAGGCTCTGTCCATCATCAGTCATGCAAATACTAGCCAACAATGTTTAAAACATTCCCTCCCACACATGCACAGGAAGGGCTATGAATTTCTGTCTGTGTTTATATTCATTGCTTTGGGAGAGCCTTGATGCTTGGCTAAGCTCTAGGAAGAAGCAGGGACCAAAAAGAGAGACCTTGAAGGCCAAAATTAACAATAGTGTGACAGTAGATGGCCCATTCTCATTGACCACCAGCAGCAGTTACCTGTCACTCTTCTAGATGCCCCATTGTATTACAAATTCTAATTGGTCTTATTAATAAAAACCTACAGTCAGTTTCATGGTGAAAGCTGAAAGAACAGAGCAGCCAGCCACTAGTTCTTACTATAAGTAAATTTGTTGCAACTCTGTGGGTTTGGTCCTGGATTTTGGCACCAGAACATGAGTTTTCCAACTCTGGGAAGAGGTAGCCTGACCACTTGGGAGTCAGGTGATGGCTGGGCTGTGATGAGACAGCAGCCCTGGAGGGCTAGGTATCCTGGGAAGCTAGGAGCTGGGAGCTACTTAACCTCAAGCCACTTGGGGCAGCTCTGCTCTGGAGGGGAAGTTTTTCTGACTGGGAGAGTCAGACCTGGAACTGCTTCAGCAGGGAAGGGTATCCTGACTGGTCAGGAAAGTCAGGCCTGGAGCTGCTAGGACAGCTCTACAGGGAAGGGTATCCTGACTGTTAGAGAGAGTCAAGCTATACCTTGTGATGGGGGGTGGTCTCCCTGCAGGATATAGCAGTCCTGCTCCTCTCTTGGAGAGCCACTACAGCTGAACTTTGCTCAGCCCCCATTTAAGGGGGCTTCCTAGCAGATCTCTGCTTCTCCAGCCTAAGAAATTGCAGAAATTCAGCTCTGGAGAAAAGTGTTGCTTTTTCAGCTCTTTCAGCTCTCCCTTGCTTTGTCCACTGAGGGTCGTTTTAGCAAGGATCTTCTCTACACCAGTGAATGAAGATTTTCACACCCAAAACTCTTGAGAAAGAGATTTATTTGGGAAGGAGTAGTTCAGGAAAGTAGCAGCCTCTACCTGCCTAAACCAGGCAGAGTGGTTTATATAGGATGGCTTGGGGGTGGAGTCAACCAGTGATTGGTTAGTTTTTTTTTTTTTTCTGCCCAGGGATTGGCCAGTTTTGTGGGATAGGGACAGAGATGGCCCTGATTTCAGAGCCAAACTGTGTTTCTTTCACTGGCCTTTTTTGGCCTTTTGACACTGCTTCCAAGGCCAGGACACATTTATTTCACTGACTCTGATTCTAGGGACCAAGATTGTTTCTTTGGTACTAGTTTCAGAGTCAGGGCATGTTTCCTTGGTTCTGGGTTTGGGGATAAAGTGTTCACTTCTCTGGCTCAGGTCCCAAACCCAGGCTGTGTTTCTTTCCATGGTCCTGGGCCCCAGGGCCAGGGTTCTACCTTCCTGCTCTATGATTGGTTGGTTTCACAAGTCAGTTGGCCAGGGGCAGAGATAGCTCTGATCTGAGCCAAACTGTGTTTCTTTCACTGGCACATTTCTTTTGCTGACTTTGATTCTAGGAACCAAAAGTGTTTCTTTGGTACTTGTTTCAGAGTCAGGGCATATTTCCTTGGTTCTGGGTTTGGGGATAAAGTGTTCATTTCTCTGGCTCAGGTCCCTAACCCAGGCTGTATTTCTTTTCTTGGTCCTGGGCCCCAGGACTAGGGTGCTACTGTCCTGCTCTGTGATTGGTTGGTTTCACAAGTCAGTTTGCCAGGGGCAGAGATGGCTCTGATTTAAGCCAAACTGTTTCACTGGCCTTATCTGAGCCATCTTTCCCTAGTTCTGGGCTCCAGGGTCAGGGTGGATTTCTTTAGTCAGCCCCTTTTCCCTACACTTACCTCTATGAAATCCTTAGCAGAAAGAGGGAGATCCTGTCTCTATGAATCCTGAGACTAAATGCCATGCTATCCTGTCTCCTCCTGCCTTATATTCCTCTCTCTGCCCAGCCATATTGCTTCCTGTCTCCACCTTCCTTGTACTGGGATTGAAGGCGTGAGATCCCAAGTGCTGGGATCAAAGGTGAATGCCACTACTGCCTGGCTCTGTTTCTCTTTTAGACTGGATCAGCTTTGTGTAGCCCAGGGTAGCCTTGAACATCACAGAGATCCTTCTGCCTTTGCCTCCCCTAGTGCTGAGATTAAAGGTGTGTACCACTACTGCCTGGCCTCTATGGCTAACTGGTGGCTTAGCTCTTCTCTCTGATCTTCAGGCAAGTTTTATTTGTTAGATCTCACACACACACACACACACACACACACACACACACACACACACACACACATCACCATACCCCATGGCAGAATTTGAGGTTTAGTTAGGGGAGCCTCCGGTTACCTGGACAGGATTTGTAAAGTCTGCTATGGGGAACAGCTGTGTCTTTGCTAGAAGGTGCTTCCCCAAAGGCCAACAAGCATTCATTTAAGAGTTATTGCAGTCCTTTGGGTGGCAAGATGTGAATGTAGAGATGACACATAATCTTTGGAGCTATACATGAAGTACAGTGATACAGCACTCACCTAGTATGTATGAGGCCCTCAGTTCTGTCCTCAGCACTGCAGAATTTTCTACAAGCACCAGAAGTATCAGGTCTCCCATAAGTAATCAGCTCCATGACTAGACCCATTTTTTTGGGACCTTGTCCCAAAAGACATGCACAAACTCTTGACAACATTTGCCATCCCGCCAGTGGAAGACTGAGGGTGCCCAAAGGTGGTGAGTGAACTGTCATCATTCTAGTCAGATGTGTAGATTTCCTATGTTTTTCATGCTGCTGCTGCTGGAAGCTGGAGAATCATATGACCCTGATCTGTGTTCACGTATTTATCACTTCTGGGAAACAACCAGTGGTGTTCCTTTTGTGGTTGATTTCATCGTGGTTTTTCCACTTTAGCCTTTTCTGTGAAAAGAGAAACTCCAGTGCCCAGGAGAGACTTCACGACCCATCTAGTGCCTGGAGACCCTGTTGTCCACAGTGGATCTCAGGTGGATGCAGTCAGGGGAGCTGGGGAAGAGACTAGTTATGGAGATCTCTTTGTAATTCAACCTCTTCTACTTGAATAAAGTGGATCTCTGTGTTAGAGGCTCATTTGGAAAAACAGTCCTTCAAAACTTAGATAGAAACTCCTTTAGGAGAGTAGCTTTTAAAAGAGGGAGAAAAATTAAAAGACATTAAGGCTAATTAGCACTTACACATTGTTTTGAATTATTGTGGACATTCTTTAGCTTAAACCAGGACCTTTAGATTTTGGAGATGTTAACATTTTTGTCAATTTACATAATGAGAACAGGTTCCCCCCCCCCTTTGTTTTTTTGTTTCCTGTGTGCTGCCCTGGTTGTCTTGGAACTAACTCTGTAGACCAGGCTGGCTTCAAACTCAGAGATCTGCCTGCCTCTGACTCTCAAGTGCTGGGATTAAAGATGTATGTTACCACTGCCTAGCAGGTTTTTTTTCTTTAAAGAAGTTTTTAAAATGTTAAATTATTACCTTGAGTAAAGTGCCAAAATATTAATGTATGCAGAGCTTCCAGAAAATATGTAATAAACACTTTCTGTCATCCTTTGTCACTCTTTCCTAGAAATCAAAGCCCAAATTCTACGTGCTCTCCATGTTCCCATACCCTTCTGGCAAGCTGCACATGGGCCATGTACGAGTCTACACCCTCAGTGACACCATTGCACGGTTCCAGAAAATGAGAGGCATGCAGGTAAGGACAAGTGCCTGCCTTGCTCCAGATGGGAGTGTGGTAATATGTGTTTAGGAAAATGAAGAAAGCCAACTCTGAAGTGTGAACATGAACAGCTCAGTTTCCTTATGTGTAGAGAAGCTTGCAATGAAGCATCTGGGTGAACTGGGACAGCTACAAGGTGGATGTTATTTTGGGGGTGGACCTTGGGTAGGCTTGGGGAAGGCAGGAACAGATGTTGCTAATACTGCTCTTTTCTCAGGAGGAGCTCCACCATAAGCAGTCATTGTACAGGGCAGTGAAGCCAGTGATACAAAGATGGATAAGTGCTGCATTCTGGTCAACTTTTCACCTCTATAGCAAATACCTGAGATGCTTATCAAGAAAAAAAAAGAAGGCTTATTATGGCTCCTGGTCTTACATGCATGATTAGAGGGACCCAGTGCATTTTGGTTTCTGCTGAGGATACTGGATAGCCATGGTGAAGAGCACGTCAGAGCACTGCTGCTAATCCCATGGCTAGGAAGCAATAATGAAGGGTTGGGGTTCCCAGGATTTTCTTCAAGGGCATAATCCTCAGTTATCCAAAGACCTCTGTTAGACACACCTCTTTTGGTGAGTGCTACAGAGGAGCAAACCCAGAGCTTCACACATACCAGGCAAATGTTCTACCACTGAGCCATATCCTTAGCTCCTCTTCCTAATTTTCTTTATTTTATTCATTAAGTTGCTCAGATAGGCCTTGAACTTAGGATCCTTCTGCCTCAGCTTCTGGAGTAGCTGGGGGCTTTTGCCACCAGGCCCATCTAGTCCCTACCTCTTGATGATCCCACCATTGTTCAGTAGCACCACCCTGGGGACAAGACCTCTCGGTACATTTGTGATCCAAGCTATAAAGCTTTGTGTGGTAACATACTCCTGTAATCCCTGCACTTGAAAGGTTGAGGAGGAGAACCAGGAGTTCGAGACCAGCCTAGGCTACATTGTAATTCTGGACATCACAAGAGTTTTGTTTTTGTTTTTACCCCTTGTTATTGGATGTTTTTTATATTCTTTGATGAAAACTTTTATTTTATAGTAGGAAAAATAAAATTTTATAAGAAACAATACTGGGGGATTAATAACTGTGAGGAATGGGGAAGAATTCCCTAAAGAGGGAACATCTTATTACATTTATGTATTGGTAGGGGGCACATGCCTGCCTAAGCCCGTTTTCTTACACCACTTGGGTACTGGGGATCAAATTCAGCGTTGGTGGCAAGAATCTTTATTTTGCTGAGCCAAGCCACTGGCCCTAATAGGAACCACCTGCTAATGACCTTGAAAGACAAATAGGACTTAAAAGAAAAAAGAAGATATGCCCTTTCCTTGGCTGATGTGAGTTTGTCCCAGTATAGTTAGTTTTTCTTCTTCCTTTTTAAGATTTATTATTTTTTTTTGCAATTACATCTATGTGTATGTTGGTATAGGCATGTGAATGCAGGTGATTAAGGAGGTCGGATGCATCAGATCCTCCTGGATCTGGAGTTACAAATGTGGATGCTGAGAACTGAACTCAGGCCCTCTGCAAGATCAGTAAGTGCTCTCAACCACTGAACCCTCGATGGTTAGCTTTAGTTAACTTGACACAATCTAGAATCACTTGGGAGAAGAGTCTCAATGAGTGGCTCTCAGGTTAGGTTGTCCTGCGGGCACATCTCTGGGGGATTATCTTAATTATATTAGTTGAGGTGGAAGACCTGCCCACTGCTATTGGCATCACTCTCTAGGCAGGGGATCCTGGACTGTACAAGAGTAGGAAAAGAGAGATGAGCACAAAATATATTTTGTTTGATACAGGGTCTCACATAACCCAGACTGACTTCATACTTGCTAGGTAATCAATGATGATCTTGACTTTCTGATCCTCTGTCTTTACTTTCTGAATTCTAGGGTTAGAGGGATATGCCGCTATGCCTGGCACCAAACTGGGGCGTTTCAAGTGAGAGCCAATTGTTACATTTGCTAGTCCACCATTGGCCATTGCTTTTCTGAACCTATAAGGCCCTATGCAGGTGGCATCTGGTACTTCCTACGCCTTTAGGGAAGGTTAAGTCTATCTCTTGAGACAATTGGTTGGAAATTTTTTGTTGGCAGAAAGCAGCCCATAAAAATGAGGTCATGTTTTCATGTTTCTGTCACTTGAGGATTAATAGGTTTATATTGCTAAACTCAGAGGTTCCATTGGAATTTAAAGTTGCCACAGTTATTTGTCATCCTGGTTTAGGAAAGATATTTTTCTTAGACACTATTTTACAGTATTCCTTTAAAAGAGGCAGGACAGAGGGTAGAAAGATGCTCAGCAGTTCAGAATACTGACTGTTCTTGTAGGAAATCTGAATTCAGTTCTCAGAACTTGTATGGCTCACTGTAACTCCAGTTCTAGGGTATCTGTACTTCTGGCCTCCACTAGTTCCTGCACCGGGTGTACATATATTCACACATATACATATAAATAAAAATAAAGTTTAAAGAAAAGAAATAAAAAGCAAGATAGGATTAATTGGCTCTTTGTCTAAAGTACAATCTTTTTCTTTTTCTTTTCATTCCTAAGGATATAACCTTGCACGTGCTAAGAATGTGGGCTGTCACTGTGCTATACCTCTGGACATCCTTAAAGTATAATTCTGTAACTAACCTTCAACTGTATTTATCTTTTAAAAAATTAAGCCACATTAATTTGATCAGTGCATGCTGGCTGCAGGCATGTTCCTAAGCTGGAACATTTAAGCAAACACATGTTATTGGTGAGAGAATGTCAGGAAGCCTGCTAGTAAATAGGTAAGTGAAGGGATGTATGTGAGAGTCTAGTTGTCTTGGGTAGGATGAAATATTAGCAAAGATGCACATGAGGAATCAGGACTTTGCAGGTAGCTCATGGCCAAAGCAAGGGGGTGGGGGTGGGGCACTGTCTACTACCATAGCTGAAGTCCAAAGTCAGAGTGCACAACATTGGTCTGACCCTGTTCTGCTGCTTCCTAACTGGGGCACCTTGCATAGTCACTTAGCGCCTCTGACTCCCACTTCCCTAATTTGATCTAAAGGAAGAGATTTGGATCTAGCAGCAGTGGAGTAGTTCATAGGTGAGCACCTAGACCCTGGATTTGGTATCCAAGGAAAAGAGAAGGAGGGATGCAGAGAGGGAGGGAGGGAAGGAGGGGGAGAGAAGAGAGAGGGAGAAAGATACTGAGACTGATTTCTCCTCAGGTTTCTATGAGGTCAGATTAGGTAGTGTGGTATGCCACGTGTCTGGTGCATAATACATCCCTTAATAAGTGATAGCTGTAATTATGATTTATACTGATTGATTTGCTCTGAGCTACTCAGAAAAGTGACTCAGCTCCATTTAATCAAGGCGTCCCTACAGTCTTCTGCTGGGAGCAGGCTACAGGGCTGCTCTGGTGAAGCTGCTACTGTTCATTGTTGCCAGTGATTCCTTCTGTTTGTCCACTGGCTGAGTCTGCGCCTTGGATTTGAACCTATTACTTGTTATTAGAATAAATATCAGAGTATTAGTCGGGGTTCTTTAGAGGATCAGAAACAGAACTGATATAATATATATATATATATATATATATATATATATATATAATGTACACACACACACACACACACACACACACACACACACACACACACTCACTTTCACTGCACTGTGAGCTGGTCCTCTTGCCCATGCCTGGGTGAAAGGCACTGACATGTGGCTCAGGGTTGTTACAGCCCAGGGTGTGAGGACTTAGGCCCATCTTAGAAAACAGTGATTCCCTTGATTGGGAAGCTATTACTTAGGCCCAGATTTCAAGTCTTGACATTTTTCCTCCACCAGACACATTTTTTCCTGTGTCTGTGCCTGTGACCAGCTAACCTGTATGACTGTCTGATTGTAGTCCTCCAGAGGTAATCCAGAACCCTTAAACTATAACTTACATACTACCTTTAAATATGTTTAAGTCCAGAGTTATTTTGCATTTGTTTTCTTTCTCAACATGTTTTCCTTTGTTTTATTTTATATGTATGGGTGTTTTGAGTGCATGTATGTCTGTGCACTAGTGTGCTTGCCTGGTGTCCAGGGATACCAGAAGAGGATGACAGATCCTCTGGGACTGGACTTATGGGTGGTTATTAGCCACCATGTGGGTGTTAGTAACCAAACCTACTGGGTTCTCTGGAAGAGTGGCTAGTGCACTTAACCACTGAGACAACTTTCCAGCCCCTTTATAATGTTTTTTTCTGCCCTGCTGTCCCAAGCCTCCTGCATCCACAGTCCTTAATGATCCACAGTCCTTAATGATGTACATAGTTTTTCATAGGAATATCCTTGTTCTCATCTTTGTGTTTTTCACCCAGGTGTCTCCTTCTTAGAGTACTTCTCACTCTCCCCTATAAGTAAGTCCTTATTATTCTTCAAGATCTACTTAATCTTCCTTGCACTGTAACCTGCCTTCAATTTTGTAGCTCACATTTATCAGCACTTACGGGTAAAACCATAGACTACCCTGGCTAAGCTCATAGTTCTCTGATACTGTCTTCTGCCTAATACTGTTTTAACTGTTTGGGACAGAGAAGGTCCCTGACTCTCTGTTAGTAGCATTTCAACTGTTTAATGGTTACTTGGAACACACTTTTTTTTTTTTTTTTTTTTTTTAAATGCAGCTTACAAGATCCTTTGTTTCCAGCCAGACATGGTGGTGCATACCTATAATCACAGTGCTGGGGAGCTAGTGGCAAGAGGAATGCTAGTTTTGAGGTCAATGTAGGCAACGCAGTAAGACCTTGCCTCAAATTAAACAAACCAAACAGCATCAAATAAAAGCAGTGTGCTCCTACTGTGAGCTGATTTGATTCATGGCCTCTACAGAAGGTGACAATGCAGATAATCATAGTGTCCTTGACTTAGCGGTCTTTTTAAGATTATCACTGAGTGTGAAAACTAAACATTTGAAAACCAGATAGAGGCACTTTGCAAATAAGCTTGATGTCCTGAGTTTAATCCTCAGAACCCACATGAAGGTGGAAAGTGAGAATCAACTTAATAAGGTTGTCCTGTGACCTCCAAATGCACTCCATGGTGTGTGCCCTGTACCCTCACAGTAAAAACTTTAAGCACTTGAAAGCCGTCAAGGAAACAGTGGATCCCCGAGTTTGGGCCCAAATGTGAAGCTTTCACCACCATGGCAGCACTCAAGCTTGCATGTTCTGTAAGCTCTTCGGAATGGCAGTTTCTCTTGAGTTTGCTAGGGGTGGAGGTAGGACTGGGAGTGACCACATTTTGAAAAATCAGTCTAGGTAGCTGGGCCAGGTTTCAAACAGGATGGATGGGTGGCATCTCTGCTGAGCCAAATAGATATGGCTGTCTAGGTTTGAGACCAAGTCACACTGACATCAGAAGAGAGCTAAAGGTCTTTAGCAGCTGACCTTAGCCATAGAAATGTGTAGACTGAGTGAGTACTGTGCGAGTGAGTAAGTACTAGGTGGTTTGGGGGAGGTAAATCAGGGCAGTGATGATGCCTGCTTTACCCAGAGGTGATGAGCAAGAAAACCCTTCAAACATGTAGTGCATCTATGTGTGATGCACACCCCAGAAATTCCAGAACTTAAGAGGGAGAGGCAGGAGGGTCAAGAAAGTAAAGCCAGCCTGGACTGTGTGAGACTGTCTCAAAAGACAAACAAAACAGTGTAATGCAGTTTTGAGTGTAACCCAATTTCAGTGGCCACAATAAAGCATTCCTGAGACTTGCATGTTTACTCAAGGGCCATTTGAAGCCAGAATTAAATTCTTCTTTTTCTGCAGTCAGAGAAGGCTCTGCTGTAAATTGGTTGGTTGCTCCTTAAACTCAAAGGCTGCCTGATGATATACATAAAGCTTAGCTCCATATGGTGCTTTTGTTGTGTTTTCATATATTATATGCACAGATGGTTGGAAAATAAATTTTCTGCCTCCTACCTCAGCTGGTATCCCCAGCATTCTGGCCCAGGAGTAGGGTGATGGAAGTATCAGAGTACTCATTCTCCTTACAGTGGGCTTGGACTAATTAGTTTCAGGCAGAGAGCTCATAGCCTTGTCCAAGTGTAGGAAGAAGTTGGGGATCAGTGACTAACAGCTGTCTAATCACTGTGCAGTCACCCACAAAGGCTAGGTGCCAGGGACATTCTCAGCAAACAAGTGGTTGTGGATGTTTCCTCAGTTTTCAGCTAGTTGATGGATGTCTGTGATGTGCCCATAGTGCATGGTGTGGCATTTAGTTCCAGACTTTCAAATCTCTATGGCATCAGGAGGTAGGCAGTGGATTTCCAGGCTTATGCTCTCAGATGTGGTTTGAAGAAGCGAAGGCATGTCCACCTAGCACCTTGATTGGAAAGTGCCTGACTCGCCTGCCAGTCAGGTTCTTCTGCATTTCCACAGGAGGCATGCCCTTTGGGTATAGGTGTTTTTTCTTATTCTGAAGTAGTCACTTGATTTTTACATCTAATCTGTAATAATGGTTGTGTATTACACTGGCTAAATGAAATTAAACACTGCATTTTTCATTTCTTGGAAATATAGTGCTGAATCCACTCCAGAGAAGCCAAGACACTGAAAATAGCATTTCTTTGTGAAACAGTAACCATGGTGCCTGCATCGGAAGCTGAATTGGTTTCAAATATAAAGCTTTGTTTTATGGGTGAGGGAGAGAAGCTGGCCATTGCTACCAGCTGGCTGGCCCTGTTCTGGAGGCATGCTCCTGTCTCTGGGGGAAAGGCAGGGAATCAGATGCCTCAGTCTCCTTCCTGCCCACATTTAAACCCCTCTGCTCAGCTCACTCTTGCTTCCTGTGTTAGAAGGACAAATGACCTCTTGCTTATTCCCTACCCTCTTCTTAAAGTATTTTAAAATTGTACATAAAATTCCACTTTCCCTCTTTTGTAAAAGAAATACAAGATAGATAAGGCTGTAGCCTTGACTCCCTCAGCACCATGTCCCTTTTGCTGAGTAAGCTTGCCACTAGCCTACCTGCCCACCCTGAAATGTCTAGGTTCTCAGATCTGGAGGACAGGACTGTACACTAGATGTTAGCCAAGACCCAGCTCCCAGTCCTCACTCTCTTTCCAGCTCTGGTCTGACTTGCAGAGCTCTGACATTCATTTAACTATATTCTGGGTAGCAACTTCTGGTCTGCCATGATGCTAGCTGGTCTGACTCCTACTTGGGACCTCACACGGAGATGTTCCATCTGCCATCATATCCAGTTCTGACCCTCCTTTGAGAACTCACATCAGGGTAGCCCATCTTCCATGATAGTAGTCAGCTCTGATTCCTCTTTGAGACTTCACCTAGAGATGGGTTCCTACACTCCCATCCCTGATTGCTTTGTATTAAACTGTGTTTCTCAAGCTGCCTGCCTAGTCTTTTGTTGTGATTGACTTTGTGATCCAGTGAATTTAATTAGGTTTAATTACTAGTAGCTATTGCCACTGAAGAAAATCATTATCTCTGTCTCTGCCATCCACCCCCAGTAAACACTGACTGCTCTAGCGGGAGGGGGATCATGGGCCTTCCATCCTACTGTGGCTGGTTTTGAGGCATAGGCAAGCTAGGTGCAATCGGAGGGCAGGTAAATGGAGAAACCAGGGAATCTCCTCCCTGGCTCTTGCCTCAGGCACTGCCCAGCTCCTTGTGGCTCCATCTGGTAAGATGAGCACATTTACATGCCTGCTCTCACATCAGCCATGGGCACTGCCCACTGCTGCTTTAGTCTCTTAGGTTCTAGGTGGCCATGGTGTCTCTGTCAGCTTTGAGGTAGTGATGCTGTCCTGCCTTTCTGAATTTTGGGGTGGCTTTACTGTCTTTGTAGCTTCTCATCCAACTTACACACTTAGAGGATTTGTTCTAAGAACTAGATTGTGTGGTTTTTCAACTTTCTTGTTCTTCTTTCTCCTCCTCTTTTCTTCATTCCTCCCCCACCTCTCCCTACCCCGACAGGGTTTCTCTGTGTAGCTCTAGCTGTCCTGGAACTCATTCTGTAGACCAGGCTGGCCTCAAACTCAGAGATCTGCCTGCCTCTGCCTCCTGAGTGATGGGATTAAAGGCATGTGCCGCTGCTGCCTGGCTAGAGTGTACTGATTGCTAATTTAAGTAACTGGGACTTCTTGATTCAGCCTCTGAATAATTTTACATTTATTATCTTAAAATTATCACTTTTTATCTTCTGCCACCTTCCATGATGTCACATTCCCACTGTTCTGAAATTGACATGATGGATTTTTAAAGTATATCTTAAGTAGGTTTATAAAAATAGATCAAATATCTGGAAAAAATGAAGCTATAGGAAGCATTCACACCTAAGAAGAGGTTAGCTTAGGGAATAAAAAGAGGTCAGCTTAAATCAAGAATGCTCAGGGTCTGCCATGTATTACTTTATTTCAAGAAGGGGCCTTGTTATGTTGCCCAGGCTGGCTTCAAATTCTCAGTACTTCTTCAGCTTTTCAAATAGCTGGGATTATAGGTGTGTATCACCACAACTACCTGGGCCCTAGCATATCAATGCAGATGCCCATTTTTCTTTATGGTAGATTGGCATGTTGGTACATGTACGCTATAGGTGCAATAACTTACTTTAACTGTGGAAGTTCATTGATATAAAGGGAAATGTCATTTTAAAACTAACCAGAAGAGGAGTTGGAGAGATGACTCTGGTTAAGAGCCCTGGCTGCTCTTCCAGAGGACCAGGTTCAATTCCCAGCACCCACATGGCAGCTCAAAATTGTAACTCCAGTTCTAGAGGACCTGACACCCTCACACCAATGTACATAAAAAAATGGAAAAAAAATCTAACCAAAAGAGTGTAAAGTTCTTCTAGTGAATGGTTTGGACAATTTTTGCACAGAGAAGCCAAGGGTAAGAAACTATAGCTATCTTTTTTGTTTTGTGGTATTTGAGATTAAATCTAATGCTTTGTACATTCTAAGCATGCCTTCTACCACTCAAAGCCCAGAGATAATATCATGTGCTTGGAATGTGTTACACGATGGCTGAGTTTTATTTTGTTTTTGAAGCAGGGGCTTACTGTGTAGCCCAGGCTAACCCTGAATTCATGATCCTCCTACCTGAACTTCCTGATGCTGGAATTACAGGTGCATGCTATTGACTAGGATACAGTCTGCCGCCAGAGGGACAGAGACACTTGGGTCTATTGCAGTGATGCTTAGATCTTTACTTCCTATTTCTCCCACATTGGGAGTGAGACATCCTACAGCAAGGAAATGCGCTCTACATGTGGCCCCAGGGCTTATGAGCAGGGACCCTTCCTGGTTTAAAGAAATTTAACTTGCAGGGACATTTAGTCCAGTGACCTGGTGGATGGTGGAAGGAACGCTCCTGACTTTGAGTTATAGGAAAGACTTCCCAGAGTGGGTTAGACAGTTGAATTTGTTAATTTTTGTGAAGAATTTGAAATATTAAGATTTTCTGACTTTATGTTCATAGACAGCTTGGATAACATGTGATCTAAAAATATCTTCTCATGTTAATTCTATCTGAAAATGAAAATAGAAATGAATAAATTTGTTATATAAATGCAGACTCTGTGTGTGTGTGTGTGTGTGTGTGTGTGTGTGCGCACATGTGTATGAGATGTGTGATATATGACAGTCTCTTGCTGTATTGACTTTATCTAAAAATCCAGATAGCACCTAACAGAATGTTAATGGGCAGAAACATTGGACCAGTGCCATTGGTGGTTCTGACAAAGACTCCAAGTGATGACTAAGTTTCCTTTTCTGTAGAACAGTTACACAACAGCTACCCTGTTCTTCCAAGGAAGCAACCTGGGAGAATTCAGTGCAGCTCAAGCATAACTTAAGTGCAGGCCTGGCAGTGTGGAAGAATTCCTGAATAACCCAGAACCAGGGATTTTAGTTCCTGAAAAAGAGGGGGGAAAAAAAGCAAACACAGGAAGACGGTCTTCTATGGATACAGCAGTGTTCCAGAGCAGGCTATGTGCCAAGGATGCTTGTTTAATGAGGCTTCCTGGCTCCTGGGTACTGAAACTTAGGTTAGACCAACTTCAGCAAAAAGGGAGGTTTCGTTTTGATAGATGATAGTAAAACTCACAGGATCCAAGGAAATGTTGCAGGGGCTTAGGCACTCTGGGTACTGGGACCAGGTCCTTGAGGCTCATCTGGGTCTGGACCTGCTTCAGCTTCCATTCTGCTTTCTCAGATGTCACCACGAGGTTGTCCTACCACTGGGAATCCTTGTGAGGAGAGTCCCTACCATTGCAGTAGCTAGTCTGTCTTCAGAAAAGCCTGGGGAAGGGTCCAAACTCATGGGTCCTTCTCTATTATGGAAGAGTTTTGAAATTAGCCATCTATACCAGAGCTGTGTGAAGATTAAGAGGAAGCAGTTTCTGAGATGGGGGATGCTTTTAGGGAGGATGGAACACCCCATATTTCATGGAAGGAAAGAGACTTCATGTCCCAACTGTGTTGGGATATATCTAGTCAAGTTCCCAAAGCTGAACAGAATAGATTTACTCAGCAAATGTTAGAATTTTGGTTTTAGAGATTTGTATACATGCTGAGGCAAGAGCTAGCTCACAGTAGGCAGTAAGGGAAAAGGACCCATGCTGAAAACTATACATCTCCTATATATGCTACTGTGGGAGTGGGTGTTAAGGTAAAAAGAGAATATAAGGGTTAAAAAAAATGAAGCCAAGAGCACTAAAGATAGAGACAAAGATACTTGCATCTGTATATGAGATATCCAAGTGGACCATAAAAGACAAATAGGCTCCAGGAAACAAGACCAGTGATAACAGGCTAGCTGGCTAGCTTCCAAAAGACCTTTCCCTTTTGGGAGATACTTGCTAGGTACTGTTGCTTATTACATATTCTTGCTTTTAATGCAGCTAATTATAATAGTCTGAGATGTAGTAAGGATGGCTGATAACATGCCAGCACATTATCAGGAAAGAGATCCCAGACAGTACTGTAGACAAGGCAATAATCAAGAACACGGCAGTGAGAATGAAGAGAGCTCCATATAATTAACAGTACTTGGGACACCCTAAAGGTCAGGAGATAACAACAACAGCAGTGACTGTAGATAGTCAGGATGAAGACTAACAAAGCCAGGGCACTCAGTGCAATTAACATTAAGCAAGACACCTACAAATGGGAAGGAAGTAACCCTAGCCAAATAACTGACAGCTTGCATATAGTCATGGCCAGTAAGCCAGAGTCAGAGGTGGACAGAAGGGCCTTCAGCTAACCTTAACTAGGGGAGCAGTGCATGAACATCAGATGATTGTCTTATTGTTTGGACCAGGGGAACATGTTGAATGTATGTGGGCCTTCCTTTGGCTTCACCCATGAGAACCCCAAGAATTAATTACCTCGGTCTTTTGTCCAATATCTGCCATTGCCCTATAAAAACCTGGACAAAGGAAATGTTTCTTCTGTCTTGGAAACTCCACCCTCTCTCAAGAGTTTCTTCTCACTTTTTCTTTTTCTTTTTTTTTTTTTTTTTTTAAGATTTATTTATTATGTGTACTGTGCTCTGCCTGCATGTATGCCTGCAGGCCAGAAGAGGGCACCAGATCTCATTACAGATGGTTGTGAGCCACCATGTGGTTGCTGGGAACTGAACTCAGAACCTCTGGAAGAACAGCCAGTGCTCTTAACCTCTGAGCCATCTCTCCAGCCCTTCTATGATAATTCTTAATAAGGCCTGTTTCCATCTTGCATACTCCCATGAGAATCCGTGTCATTAATCTTCATTGGTGTGAGACAGCATTACTCAGCACCACTGTCCCAGGTTGATTTTCTTATAAACCTGAACATCCAGCATCTTAAGTCCTTAGGTCATGCATAACTTGACTGTGAAAGGTCCCATCACACTCAGAAACTCTGCATCAGTGCTTTTGTATTCTGTACAGATGCCTATGATATAATGTTAAATGAAAAAGGCAGGTCACAAAATACTTTGTGTAACAGGTTCTGTTCCCATAGAAACTACGTATTCCTGTATATGTTTGGATGAGTATTTTGTCTGCATGTATGTCTATATACCATGTGCATGCAGTGCCCACAGAGACCAGAAGAGGGCATCGGATGCCATGGGACTGGAGTTATAACAGTTTTGAACTGCTGTGTGGGTGTTGGGAATCAAATCTGGGTCCTTTGGAAGAGCAGCCAGTGCTCTTAACCATTGAGCCATCTTTCCAGCTCCAGCTGTATTATGTTTTTAATTTGCAAAACATCAGTGAAGAAAAAAAAAGAATAGGAATCTATTTCCAGTTGACTACAGAAGATTTGGGGACTTTTTGCTCTTGTGCACACAGATAAGCACTAGAGAAGCCAGAAAAGTTAAACCCACAGGCATCCTTCAAAGGAAGGAGATGCTTACCTGTCTTTCTGGAATGCTTGGAATGGATATAGTTTACAACCTGGTGATCCTTTGCTATCTGTTGAGCCAACCTCCACCCACATCCCCCAGAATTTATGCTTTACTTATCCTAGACCCTTTTACCTAAATCTTGAGCATTGCTTCTAGGCCATGAAACCCATCCTTATGAGTGATGTCATTTCTGCCTTATATCAGTCTAAATGACTTCAATGTTAACACCCACAGTCATTATGTTTACCTCAGTCATTCTCCTTAAATCCTAAATCTTGGGCTCCATTTCTAAGTCAACAGTACCCATCTTCTCTGTGAAAGAAACTTAAACACATCTTAAACTTTGCTATACTCAGGGGACTGAGTTAACTGTTATCAAAAAACTTTTTATTTCCCAAAATTGCTGTGCTTAAATATGGCTAAAATAAACCAACTGATGTTAGACTCTCAAAGTTTGGCTGAGCACCAGTTACCTAAGTTGGACTGATCGAGTTTCATTCTTCTCTTACCTGGATTATTTCCCTACTGCCTGCAAGGACTCTGTTGTGGAATATTTGTTTAACCAGCCAAAGATGTGTTAACATTTGTTCATGCTGCATTTGTTAACTATGTAAAGACGTGTTGCATTTGCGTAAATTAAATAAAATTAACCTGGGCCCAGAGAGGCGGGGTTAGCAACTGGTTGATAGGAAGTAAGAGAGGGGAGCTTAGCTTTTTTTTTTTTTTTTTTTTTCCAGTTGGGAGTACAGTACAGAAGGGAGTGCCTTCTGGGATGCCAGTAAAGAGAGAAAGTTAGCCAGTGCTCTCTCTCTCTCTCTCTCTCTCTCTCTCTCTCTCTCTCTCTCTCTCACTCACTCACTCACTCTCACTCTCAAGTTTTCGAGACAGGGTTTCTCTGTAGCTTTGGAGTCTGTCCTAGAACTTGCTCTGTAGATCAGGCTGGCCTGGAGCTCACAGAGATCTATCTGCCTGCCCCTGCCTCCCGAGTGCTGGGATTAAAGGTGTGCACCACCACCTCCCAGCTGCTACTCTCTCCTAAGCGCGAAGGTTTTCACCCTAGCCTTTGAGACTTTTATTAGAACGATAGAGATTTGGTTAGAACTACCTTTAGCATCAGCAACAGAGCCATTGCCTGGGGGAACAGAATTCCCTCAAGGCTAAAGTGCAGCCACTGTAGAGAAGGTAAAACAACAGACCTACCCTCCATCCCCAAGGAAATGACCTACTACCCAGTTCTTAGTCTTAAATGTGGCTGGTGGCTGCTGCATTGGAGAACACAGTTCCATAACTGGAAAATTCTAGCATGAGACAAACATTTTGAAAGCCTAGACATTTTATTTTTCCAAGACAAACAATCTGGGTTTTGGTGGTCTCGTTAGACATGGTCTCACTATGTAGACCAGGCTGGTCTGGAACTCATGGGGATCTGTCTGTCTCTGCTTGCAGAGTGCTGGGATTAAAGATGTACAAACCTATTGAGGCAGGATATCTTAAACCTAGGTCTCTAGCCCGCTTGTTCCTAGGGTTCCCTGTTTCCACCTTCAGAAGAAGCGGCAATTAGAGATGGACTGCCATGTCCACTGGCATTTATGTAGACCCTGGGGATCCAAACTCCCATTCTCTTGCTTTGTGGCAAGCACTTTAATCACTCTCATCTCCCCTGCCCTGTTCTGGTTTTTTAATGAGCCATGGTTTACTTTGGAGTGCCTCTTCCTGAGCCAGTGATCTGTTTTAGTTAGGGGGGCAGTGTTCTAGCCTTTCTCTTGGCCAACTATTTTTTCATACTGAATTTTGTAAGGCTTTATATGAAGCTTTCTGGATATCACTCTTAACCCTTTACTCCCACCTCACTGTCCAGTTATGAAGATGGTCTCAGGTTTTATGGGATGATTGGTAGAGGTTCTGCATCTGTACTTGGAACATATTCTTTATTCTTCAATGGACATGTTCTTTGAAGAGACTTGCTTTATCATTTTCTTTGAAAAAAAAATTTTTTTTTTAGACCAGAAACCTGAATCCCTGTTCACAAGGCTCTGTTAAAAAAGAAAAACAGTGATAGGCGAAGGAAGGAGGGATCATGACAAACGTCCCTCCTGGAACTCAGATACCGTGTGAAAAGGGCAGCCTGTTAGAGTCAGTGGAAAAGAGCAAGGTAGCAGAAGGAAAGGTGGTCTTCCTGGTAAGGCATGACTCCTTTTTATAAATCCATGGTCATGTTTTCTCTGTCATTTCCACTTTGTTCTTTATACCAGGTTATCAACCCCATGGGGTGGGATGCATTTGGATTGCCTGCCGAAAATGCTGCCATCGAGAGGAATTTGCACCCAGAAAGCTGGACTCAAAGGTAAATGTTTAATGCATACTCAAACACTTGTATATGGGAACCTTTTTAAAATATTTTTAAGTCTATGCATGAGAGAAACCAGGAAGCAAAAAAGAACAAACACAAAAACCACCACAACATTGGCAGATTGCCAAGAGGAAAATAAACAGGAAGGTGTGCACTGGTGTTTGTCTAATTAGTTAGTTAGTTAGGGGGCAAGGTGCATGTGTCACAGTGGCACATATGGAGGTTATGGGACAATTTATGGGAGTAAGTTCTCTTCTCCCATTTTGTGGGTTGTGGAGATCAAACTTGGGCTGTGAGGCTTGGAAGAAAACACCTTTACCCACTGAGCCATTGTGCAGCTCCTGATGTTTGCCTTTTAATACTCTGTATTCCTAAGAAATACCAAGGAAGGTTGGTGTTTGTTTATTCAGAGGTTGTTTGGATGCTTGTTATTTACCAAGCTATTCTTTCTTGGAGCACTTACCTTTATGAAGAAAGCAAAGTGGAGAGAATTGCATTTGTTCAGTTTCAACAGGCTTCTTGTCTTTTAGACCTGAGTTTGACTATATCATTCTCATTTTCTGTGAAAATTTAATTTTTGTTTTCATCATTTATGAGCAAGGAACAACTTAGTGTAGCTAAGTGAGGCTAGGTATGGCTTTTTCTTAACGCCCCATGGCTCAGACTTCCCAGCCTCTCCCTGCTGGTAAAGTACAGAACACCTTATACTAGAATCTTCTCACCCTTCAGATGCAGAAGGGCAGTTCAAGGGCCTGTCTTTGGAGCCTCCACTGACTCTTCTCTTCTCCTTTCCCCTCCTCTCCCTTTACCATCTGCCCCCCTTTCTTTAAGAAGAATATACATGAATGTATAGGTATGGGACCCCATACATGTGCTCAGCTGAACATGTCCACTGGGAATCCAAAGCAGGATGTCAAGTGTCTTCCTGTATCACTTTACTGTTCTGAAACAGGGTCTGTCATTGAGCTGGAAGCTTACTGTTTTAGCTAGTCTGGCTGGTCGGTAAGCTCTCAAGACCTGCCTGGCTCTATCTGCTCCAAGGCAAGGATTACAGCATGCAAGCCATGCTTGGCATTTTACATGGATTGTGGGGATTTGAATTCAGGTCCTTGTGCTTGTAAACCGAGCACTCTTATCTCCCCCCGCCCCCACTATCCCCCACAACACATACACACAAAGTCTCCCCAGCCCCTTCACCAGTCTTATTTCTACCCAAGGCTGCATGGCAGGAAACTCACTGTGTTCTCTTTCCATCATATAATTAATTCTAGATTAATGGAAGTGATATAAAAGGATAAAAGGATAAAATGACAACTCTAATAAAGTAGATCAAATGTGGCATAAGTTGATTCCCAGCAACAAGAACTAAATTGACTAGTGCACTTCTCTGTTATCCAATCTCGGGGCAGGTTTAGGTTCTGATTGACAGAACACTGTGTGGTTTCTTTTGAATTTCCCAAGTTTGTACATTAAGAGTGGTGTGTGTGTGTGTTTTGTGTGTGTAGGTGTAACATTCACACACACAGTTCTGGGGATTGAATCCAGACCTTACACATGCCAGGCAAGAGCTTCTTCCACTGAGCTCCAAGCCAGTCTGGACATAAAGGTTTTTATTTGTTCATTTGTTTATTTATTTATATTTTAGATCTCTTTAAAACTTGCTTGCTTGACTTAACTCTATATAGAACATAGACATATGGAGAGTCCAGGATCATACATTCTAGAGGTTGCTTGTCGGAGTGGCCAGGGGAAGGAGCTGCCTTCAGGGCCAAGACCAAGGTGACATCTAGTGATGAGCAGGTCCAGATCCTGTATGTCTGCTTGCATATTGCATATTGATATTTTACTGACTCTTACGGTTTGGCCTTTTGTTTTTCTGCCAGGGCAAAGCAACAGTTAAGGCTTCCTTGACTGAGCTAGACTTTTTAAGTTTTCTAAAACATCCTTAAAATGTAGTTCATCTATGGCCCTGACTTCCTCTCAAAGTCAAACTTGCTTCCCTTTGTTCCACAGCAATATTAAATACATGAAGAAACAGCTTGACCGCCTCGGCCTGTGCTTCAGCTGGGACAGGGTGAGTTGGCCTTTCTTCCTGGGGGCTCGGCTCTGTTCAGGGAAAGGCCTGATTGTGTGGGGCTCTTCCTCCTGTTCGTGTTGGGAGAAGGAGGGGAGTTGAGAGGTCACAGGAGGGAAGGCTTAGTACTCCACAAACACAACAGAACCTGAGTGGGTATTTTGCCTGTGAATAAGTAATTTTCTGTGGGATTAAGCTAAGAGAGTTAACTTATTTGACTTCATAATGGGCTGTGCTGTGTGTAGCAAAGGCTTTGCACAAGGATTTCTGGCTCATAGAAAGAATTTAAAGGGGTTATTGGAATCCACATTAAAGTGATTAAATATTAACCTGCTGGTCCTCTGGGTGATTAACTGGCCATATATTTATATTTTATTCTGTGCTCAGAATCAGTAAACACACAGTTCTGCCACATACAGTCTTTGGTCTGTATCTCTATCAAAAAGTTACACACCTAGGGGCTGGAGAGATGGCTCAGTGGTTAAGAGCACTAACTGCTCTTCCAGAGGACCTGGGTTCAGTTCCCAGCACCACATGTCAGCTAACAACTGTCTCTAACTCCAAGATCTGGCACCCTCACACAGACATACATGCAGGCAAAATACCAATGCAAATGAAATAAAAGTACCTAAGTTATTATTATTTTTTTTTAAAGTTACACACAAAAGCCATTGGGAAATACCAGACTCAGGAGGGTTCACAGAGGATCATGCCAGCTGTGAAAAAGACCTTTAGAGTCCCAGGCATTAGAGGAGTAAGCTGCTGGGTAAAAGCTGCTGTTTGTCCTTCAGTGAAAGGCCCCATCCATGCTATGATCCCTCTTATCACCCACTCACTCTGCAGACTGAGTGGGGTTTTACTGAAGCATTGGGATAAATGTAAATTCAAGTCCCTTCCCTTCCTAGCAACCTCTTGAATGATTGATACAAGATGAGTATGGTGGAAAAAGACAAAGGCCGTGCTGCTAAAAAGAACAACTGTCCATTTAAATTTGTTTAAAAAAATTGTTTTGTTTTGGGGCTCTCCCATAGGAAATTGTGGGGGTCTGCCAAGGGAAAAACTGGTTGTGACTTTTTATTAGGGGTGAGGGTGAGGGACTTGGACTTGGGAGTGAGGATATTGTTGTAGCAGTAGGGGGCTACATGTCTCTCCTTCCTGAAATTGTTTGCCCAAGGTGGAATAATTTTTTTAAACAAATTTAAATGGACAGTTGTACTCTAAAGGATCTATTGACTATTTAGTGTCTTGATTGTAAAACAGGATTCCTACAAGATTACACATGACCATGTTCAGTCTTTATTGGTCAGCCCCAAGCCCCAGTGACACACTTTCTCCAAGGCCATGCCTACTCCAATAAGTTCACACTTTTTAATCCTTTCAAATAGTGCTGCTCTCTAAGCATTCAAATACATGTGCCCTTGGGGTCCATTCTTACACAAACCACCACACCATCCCTTGTCTTAAAAAACCAAAAATAGCAAAACTTTTAGGACACACCTAGAAGTTGGCAGGGCACTGCAGATGTTTTGCATATTATAAGATCACAATCAGGAATTGACACCAGTATGATACTGTTAGCTAGAGCTTAGCTCTTACTCAGATCCCCTCCCACATCTGCAGTATTGTGCTGTTTAGTCACTTGCAGGTTTGTGTGACCACCAGCTGCTCCATTGTCTGTTTGATAGGAATGTCTAAGGTCAGCCAGAGTCATCTCTACCTGCGGTCCACTTTACATGCCCATTTTGATGCTTCCTGGAATTGTAGGGGTGGTGGTGGTGGTGGTGAGGTATTGTGGCTCTCTGTTTCAGAAGTTTCATTTTGGTAGGATGGTTTGAATTTCTGGGCCATGGTGAGGTAGAGCATCATGTTCAAGCAGAGCTGTTCCCTCATGGCAGACAGGAAGCTGAGACAGTTTTCTAGGAGTCTCTTTCTCTGCCCTGGCAACTTAACACTGTCCTCAGCATCTATTCCAGTGTGGATCCTTTGGTTTTAGTTTTGCCTGCTGTTTAGTATATGAATGCTCTTGCCCAGGATCCTTCTCAAGAGCTGACTTTCTCTAAGCTCAGGGCCTATGCAGCCCTCGGTCCCACCTTGGTCACCAGTCTTTGAATCTTTTTTCTTCTACTTTCTGGAAAACTTGTTGTTTTTATGTAGAACCAATGTTGTTTTTAGTATTGGTACTAATTTGTTTTTGTATTTTTAGATTTTTTATTATTTTCTTTAATTCATCCAGCCCCATTTTTCTTCTCAAGAAAAGAAATGCCTTTTCTTAGCTAGGTGCCTTTTCCTTATTTTGCTGTTATGTTCATCATAGACCATATATGTTCAGAAGTTTTCTGGAGTACAAACAGATATTTAATGAAAATTCATTTTTGCTACCTACAATGTCTTTCACAGTTTAGAATGTTGCATCCTCCTTGTTTGTTTCAGAATCTCTCCTGGACTGAGTTTTCTGCTGTTTTCTTCCTTAAGACAGAGGTGGGATAGTGTGTGATTGAAGAGACCCATCAGTCCGAGGGGAGGAGAAGGGACAAAATGAGGAGGCCAAGGGCCACTTTATTTAATTGACGAGATAAAGCTGTGCTCTTTGCAAGCCATAGTCCCAAAGTCTCATAGAAACCAGCAGATGGCTAAGGGACAAGTAGCCACATATTTGAAAAATAAGATAGCTCGGCAGTGCTAGCTTGTCCCCAGACAGAAAAGACATCGCCTTGTAGTCAGGTCACAGCTTCGTTCTCCCTGACTCCCTGGGTAAGAAGGCCTATAGGAGGGCCCAGCTCTTGAGCTATGTGCTCATTGTCCTTACAGCAAAAGATGAATTCTCTGGATTGTGAAGCATACGTTCCTAGAATTAATGTGTTTCTAGTGAGCCAAGATGATTGTGAAGTGTTCTCAGGACCTCCTGTGCTTCACTCTTTCAGATGTTATTCCCAGAGCAGTGTGTGCCGTGTTGAGAAGAAACTGAAAGCTGAATGCAACTAGCTCAGCATCTATTAAAGGGAGAGGAGAGAGGGAGAAAGAAGAGAGAAAGGAGTGGGGAGAGAGGGCTTTTATTTGTGAAGCACTTACTTTCTGGAATAATTGGTAGACTTTCTGAAAAGGTGTAGACTGTGTTTATGTTAGTCAACTTACCATTACTAACAAATACCGAGATTATCGATTCACAGAGAGAAAAAGACCATCCTGGCTCACAGCCTAGGAGGATCCATGATTGATTAAGTCTGTGGAGAGGAATTAGCATATCATGGCAAAGAGCATGCCAAAGAGCAGAGCTGTTCACTTCATAGGCAGGAATGGATGGCAGAAAAGGGAGAGGAAGAGACTGAGGATATGGCCCCTGAATGAAAAAAAGAAATAATGTCTGAGTGAGGTAACCCAGAGCCAGAAAGACAAACACGTTATGTACTCACTCATAACAGGCTACAATCCACAGCCCCAGAGAAGCTAGGTAACGAGGAGGACTCTAAGAGGAACACATGGATTTCCCTGGGAAGGGGAAATAGATGAGATTTCCTGGGTAAACTGGGGATGGGTGGAGGGAGTGGAGTGGAGGGGAACATGAGAGATTGGGTTGATCGAGTTGAGGTGAGACAGAGTGGGAGAGTAATGAAAGAGATCTTGATAGAGGGGGTCATTTTGGGGTTAGGGAGAAACCTAGTGCCAGGGAAACTCCCAGGAGTCCACAGAGATGACCCCAGCTAGGACTCCTAGTAATAGTGGAGAGGGCCTGAACTGGCCTTCTCCTGTGATCAGATTGGTGGCTGCCTATTGTAATCAGAGAGACTTCATCCAATAACTGATGGAAGCAGATGCAGAGATCCACAGCCAAGCACTGGGCTTAGCTCTGGGAGTCCAGTTGAAGAAAGGGAAGAGGGATTGTATGAGCAAGGGGAGTGGGGGAAGATCATGATGGGGGGAACCCACAGAGACAGCTGATCTAAGCTAGAGGGAGCTCACTGACTCTGGACTGACAGCCAGGGAACTTGCATGGGACTGACCTAGGTTCTCTGCTTGTGGTGACAGTTGTGTAGCTTGGTCTGTTTCCCCCAGCAGTGGGATCAGGACCTGTCCCTGGCACATGAACTGGCTTTTTGGAACCTGTTCCCCATGCTGGGATGCCTTGTCCAGCCTTGATGCAAGGGGAGGAGCTTGGTTCTGCCTCAACTTGATGTGCCATGCTTTGTTGATGCCCATGGCAGGCGTGCCCCTTCTGAACGGAGGAAGAGTGGATGGGGTGATAAATGGGAGGTGAGGGGAGGGAACAGGAAGAGAGAAGAGAGGAAACTGTGGTTGATATGTAAAATAAATGAAAAATTTAATAGAAAAAAGAAATAAAAAGGAAAGAAATAAAAAAAAATGACTGCTCCTAGATATGGTGAAGGAGGAGGTTTATTATACATATGAGGGAGAGCATAGCCAGAGGCAGGGACATCTGGGAGAGTCCAGAGTGGACATGGCTAGACTGAGCTGGGCCATATGAAGAGAAGGGGGAAGGGAGAGGGGTGAGGAGTCGCTGACCAAGAGGTGGTCTGGGCTAAGAGACTGGCCAAGAGAGTCAAGGGTAGACGAAAAGAGAAAGGGGGATTGGAATAGCAAAATAGCTGGATTATAGGGAAGGGCAGCTGGGAAAAGGGCAGCCCAGACCCTGGGCTGGAGAAGTGGGGGGTAGGGGGTCTGTATGCCATCTAGGAGGGCCCTTAACAGATAGGGACTGAGGGATGCCGTGAGAACCTGGCAGCCAGATCCACTTTGATGTGATAAATAGGCACATCAGCTGATATTCAGGAGAATGGGTCATTGGTTGAAATCTGAAATTTCTTGGGTTTGGATGAGGACAGGTATTGCCTTCTGCCTCTCAAGCTCAGAAGGAAGAAGTAATCTTTGAAGGAAATGATATTGAGCTTGTTTCAGATTCAGTGGCCTAATTTAGCAAGCCACAACAGGTAAAAACAGTGATATCAGAAAGTTTTTGAATGGTATCTTTGTGTCTGAAAAGGGAATAGTGCGGCAGGCTAATGAGTAAGACCTAAGTTACCCAGCTCCAGAAACAAGACCCTGAATTATAAGTATGATTTGGGGTGTCTTTTGGGACAATGAAAGACTTGTATTGAGAAAAAAAAAGTGATCTCATGCCCTGTACTTAGCCTGTGTTTGTACTAGATTAGACCTTTTGTTGGCTGTGAGTTTTCCAAATTTTTCTCACCAGTCTGGATAAGGCTGGGTGTCTACTATGGATAGCACTGATGCTTTACATCTTGCATAACGGTAAACAGCTATTAAGAGTGCCTTCTATACCTTACAACCTGAATAAGACCCAGTCGGCACTGAGGGCTTTGTGGCATCCCCTTTGTCTATACAAGTATTTTTGTTTCCATCTCTCTTGCTTTCTCATCATGGTGTAATTTCATCTGTAAAGAATTCAGGGCTGGAGAGATGACTCCATAGGTCAGACTGCTTCCTGTGTAGTCATGAGGTCTAGAGTTCAGATCCAGCACTCATATAACAAGCCATGTGTCCCACACACACCTGGAACCCCAGCTTAGAGTGGGGTGGAGACAGCAGGACCATTTTGGCTTGCTGTATTCCAGCCTGGCTTGTAAAACGAGTTCCAGGTTCAAGGAGAGACCTTGCCTTAAAGGACAGGTAGGAAGTGATAGAGGATGGTAGTGTTTTCTTCTGGCATCATATAAATGTACAAGTGTGTACACACGTACACACACACACTGACAGAGGGAGGAGGGGAGGGGAAGGAGAGGGAATGAGAGGAAGCGAGCCTGAGAGCAGCTAACATGCTTTAGCATCGTGGATTAGCAGCTCACACATTTCACATTTTCAGGGCTATGTTGGGATTTCTTTCTGCCTCGGGCTTACCTGTTTCGGTCTTTCCTTCCCCACCTTGGATGGTGAATACAGTTCAGGAATAGTGTCCTCTTCATCCCAAACACACAGGCCCTGCATCCTTTCTGCCTGAGTTCACTTTCAGATACCATGGTTACAATTACAAAACGAAAAGTCATTATTGCTTCAAGGTCCTGGCACCTTATTTACATATGTGACTAAACATTGAATTGGAATGGTTGAACCACTAGAAATAGCTAGCCCTACGGGGTAGCAGATATATTTTTAAATGAAGTTTTTAATTTTAAAGGAATCAAAAGCATCTTAAAACAAAAAGTACTTAGAGGTAGGCGAGTGCCTGACAACCAGGTTGGGGAGAAGCTTCCATTGTGAGAGCTCAGAGCCAGTTGCCTTGACAACATGTGGCAGACACTCCAAGTATTTGACTAAGCCAGTCTCCTTTTAGGTCCTTCCTTACAAGCAAAGCTGTTTGTCTGGCCAGTCTCTAGCTCTGGGTTTCTGGTGCTCCCTCAGAAAAATGAGTGTTTCCTTTGGGTGTTCCCTGTAGAAGAAACTCACTTTTAAGAGGGAAAGGTGGAGCTTTGTTTTTGCCAAAGTGATTTTTGCCTTCCTCCACTTGAACCCTAGCCTAAAATAAATAAGTTAATTAATTAAAATTTAGAAAAGAAATCACGGGGTTAGGAGCTGGGAAATGGTTCAGTCACTAAAATGCCTGCTGTACACGCACAAACACCTACATAAAGGCTGGGCGAGGACTGGGAGTGTGGAGCTGGGGGATCCCTGGAGCTTGCTTTCTAGCCAGCCTGGCCACACTGGTAAGCTCCAGGTTAGTAAGAGAACTCCCCCACCCCCACCCAAAAAAAATAAAATAAAATAGAGAGTGACAGAAGATGCCTGTTGTTTACCTCTGGCTTCTACGTGCACATATGTGAACACACACATGAACATGTGTGACCCCCCCTCTTCACTCCCCCTCACCTCACACCCCTGCATACTTTCTGCTGGGCCATCAAGGTACTTTTCTGTGACTTTTTCTAACTTTATGGTTTCATTTCTTGGTCTTTGTCTCAGGTGAAATTGCTCACACTGTGGCAAGTTTCTCCAACTCATTCTTAGTGGGGCTGCAGATGGCTCTGTGGTCACCAGTTTGAATTGTGGGTTATAAAGAAGGTGTTTTCTTCTGTCTCCGGGCCCTCATCTATGTCTAAGAAATTGCCTTTACATTGTCAGGAAACCTGCCCTGTTGAACTTGAATGTTTGAGCATGTTTCAGATTACATAAATTGCATCAGTATGCCTTTTAGGCTGAAAAGAAATCGCAACTCAAACTAGTGAACTTCCTCTGTAGCTTTATGGAGAGTGTTCTGTCCCTAAATGTCAAGGTAGCAAAGCTGTCCATTTGTTAGATTGCCTTGATGAAGTTCTTGTCAGTTGGCAAAGAATAATTACCAAGAAATTTAGCAAATTGTTGCTTTTTGTCTGCATATAAGTAGCTCCTAGGAGCTTGAGTAGTATGGGCAGGAGAAATTGTCAAGATACCAGGTACATGGTAAAACTCAAATACACACACACACACACACACACACACACACACACACACACACACTTCTAAAGAAGAGCTATTTTCAGTAAGAAAGATGGTGTCTTCAAAACTGCAGGCCTTGATTTTCCTCCTGTTAATATTCTAAATTTTCTTTAAGAAATGTAGAATTCAAACCTTTCAAATAACTTAAGAACTTAGTTTGTGACCCCAGATTTGGAAAGGAAGACCTTTAAGAAAAAAACACACACTATAAAAGTGCACTGTCTAGCATTTGTCAGTTTTGGTTTTCTTTAAATGTTCGTTTTCAATCTAAAGATAGTACCGCATGGAAAAAACATAGTTGCATAAAAAAATGCATAGTGCTTAGTCAAATGTAGGTTCAAGATTAATTAATTACACAGATATTAACACCTTTTCCTTCAATTCTGCAAAGAGGTGAGCAAAGAAGGAATAGGAGGTTTGATGCAGAACTGTGGCAAAATGGAAACTGACAGATGGAAAGAAGAGGAACAAAGGAAAGAGGCCAGGAGAAAGCTGCAGTGAGGTCTCAGTAAGCTTGGCTAAGGGAATCATGGGGATCATGGTTCAGAAAGAAGGAGGGAGAAGGGAGGCCACATACATGGCCAAATGTGGTCCTGAAGATGTCAAGGAGTCACCAGGAAAGATGTAGCTTAGATGGAATGTAGCAGGACCTTGAGAGGAGAGACAGCCCTGGTCTGGGAAGCTGGTCAAGGTAAAGGTGCCAGCAGCCTTACTTTGCTTCTCCCAAGGGGACACATGGAAAGGGGTGAGGTAGACAGACATGGAATGAGATGCTTACAAACTTCTCTGAAGAGTGGTGAGACTGACTGTAAAGTTCTCAGGCTTCTCAGAGGTGGAAAAAAGGTCATCTTCCTGGACCTGAGTCCTGATGTGTAGATGAATCTGGAATGGCATCTCCCTGTCATTCTCTGTTGTGGACAGTACTCTGTGAGTCTGTAGAGCTGAGTCATGAGTGAATGCATGTGCAGATCCATTTTTTTTTTCTTCTCTAACCCCCCTGTCCACTGGTGTGTCTTAGGATATAGCTGACCCCATGTCACTGTCTTCTCATTGGTGAATTAAAGAGAGCAGAAGTATAAATGCTAAGCCAGCATGACAAGAGACCACTGAGCGTAGGACCTCATTGTGAAGCCTTCTGAAAGGCTACTGTTCTGTGTTTCAGGTCTGGAAATTGCTAATGATAAACAGTTCTCCATTTGTCTTTGGAGTTTTGGAGACTCTGCACACAGACTTCTTAAATCCCTGTGTTGTGTGTTGGGGAGGCATTTCTCAAATGAGGTGCTGTGAATAAGCCAGACTAGGATTCCAGGAACAATAGTACACTCATTTTTTTAAAAACCTGTTGTATTTATAAAATTATCTAGAAGTCTTCCTCAGGCCAGAATTGCTTTGCTTTGCTTTGTTTTGGAAAAGGGCATCATGCTGTAGCCCAGGCTACCCTGAAACTCACTGTGTAGCTCAGACTGGCCTCATATTCATGGGGATTCTCCTGCCTCAGCCTCCTGAGTATGAGATTATAGGTGTTTATTACCACATTAGCTTTGGCCTTGTCTGTTTTATAAATATGATGACCCTTAACTCTTGGAATGAATGTTTTGTTTTATGAAGATTCATGAACCTTCGGTACACCCCTGAGGGGTTGGCAGATTTGGAAAAGCAGGCCGGTGCTCCTCAGATCTCTTCATCCTTACAGTGGTTGCAGCATCTGTGTCGGAACACACTAGTAAGGTCAGAGGAAGTTGTCTGACCTGCAGTGTCCCAGGTCATCCAGGGCTTGGGGCCCTAATTCTGTCCTGTGCTCCTCTATTCATCTTCATAATCTGACAGCCTGCTTGAGAAGTCAATATAATTTAGGGGCATAAATAACAAGGCTAGACAGCCTGCTATGTCATAAATGAGGGAAGGGCACTTGGCCTTTAGGATTCATCCTAGTTTGATAGTGAACTGCTGTCCCCCATTTGTTCTTGTCACCTTCCAGTCATTAGTCTCTCTTACTAACAACCTTTCTTGAGATTTACTTATCGTTTGGACTTAGGTGGCTTAGCTGTGTCTCCGGTGCAGGGTCCGTCATAAGACTGTCATCTAGGCCAAGGCTGAGGTATATGTCTGGTGAGCTATCTTGCTGACCTTCGCTCTTTCCTCCCTTGTACTAAGGATCGACCCCAGAGCCTCTTGTGTGCTTCACAACATTCTACCACTGAGCTGTGTGGTACTTAGCCTACCTTTCTAACACTACTCCCAGCTCCTTGCCCTTGGACTATCCTGCTGCTTCCATCTTCTGAGTAGCTGGGATTACAGTCCTGTGCCACTCCCCTTCTCATCATTACACTAAGGAGTGATGCCTAGAACTCACTATGTAACCTAGGCTGGCCTCAAACTTTCAATCCTCCTGCCACAGTCTCCTACTACTAGCTTTCTCTAGAGAAAAAGAAAAAGCTCTAGACAAAAACAACAGGAAGAGCTGATTCAGACCCAAACCAGGACTGTGCTAAGCTATCAATCACCCTCTATGTCCCTCTTCTGCATAGGGATTGCTAAAGGGCCTCTGAGTGTCCTTTCCTGACATCAGACCCACCTAGATGTTTCTTGAGCAAGGAGTAGCTGCCTGAGGCCACACCATTGGAGCACCAGGTGGATCCTGAATGCCATGATTCTAAAATACAGTGCAAATGTTCTGTATCACAGACATAACCTCAACCTCCTGGACATCATCAATGCCAAATCACTGGGCCTGAAATCACTGTCACACTGGCTTAATTGTTAGGTTAAATTATTCAAGGTTATTAGGTGGGAGTGGTTGGTTTCCAAGAGGTTGTTTTGAGCCTCTTTTTTTTGTTTGTTTGTTTGTTTTTCAAGACAGGTTTCTCTGTGTATCCCTGGTTGTCCTGGAACTCACTTTGTAGATCAGACTGGCCTGGAATTCAGAGATCTGCCTGCCTCTGCTTCCTGAATGCTGGGATTAAAGGCATGTGTGACCACCGCACAGTTGTTTTGAGCTGCTTTGTGTTCTGAGAGAGTATATCTTCTGCCTTGGGTTCTATGTTTACCTATAAATCTGTGAAATATTTTTTACACCAATCCCAGGCAGTGTAAAGTGTAGGATCACAATGTGGAGGAGTCACTTCACTGAGATCCCAGATAGACAGCTAGATGGTGCTCTCTAGAGCTCACAGAGTATAAAAGCTGACATCTTGATAGAGAGCTATGTGGAGTGAAGCCAAATTGTAGCTGCTTTCAGAGCTATGCATTTGAATTACCTGACTATTTGTGTTGAAACCAATAATACATTAATGCAGGTGTGGGCTTGTTTGTGTTTGAGTGATTTTCACACATGTATGTATGTGCATGCCTGAAGAGGGTGTTGGATCTCTTGGAACTGGACTTACAGACAGGTGTGGGTTGCCAAATGTATGCTGGAACCAGTCCTTTGCAAGTGCAGCAAGTGCTCTTGACTGATGGGCCAGCTCTCCAGCTGTGTGAACTCATTTAAGCAGGGAAAAGTAAGGTACAGAAATGTTGGGGGACATGGGGACAGTCAGCCCTGTTTGCTTTTTCTGTGGTCTCATCAAGAAGTCTTACCAAACTGTGCCTTCTATGCCTGTGGGCAGATGAGGATGGAAGGGAGCCCCACCCCACAGATAGAAGGTGTCTGAGTGGGTCCTGCAGATGTGGTTGAATCTGAATATTTGGGTTCATGGGCTAGATTCCAAGGGTGATCTTTAAATACTTCTGTGTGTTGATAACTGTTTTATTGGGGGACAAACCAGTATATCCCATATGTCTCTCTGACTTCAAAATAGAAACATTTATTACATCAACTTATTACATGAGATTTTCTAAGTCAGACCACCACTTGGGGGCATATTCAGTCATTTAAACTCTAGATGCTAAAATACATCAATTGTTCCTAGCAGACAAAGGTTTCTGGCGCTTTGCCAGCTGTGTTCAGCGGAGGGACCAAATCTGACAGAGGAGGGAAACTAAGTAAATAGACTAGCCCCAGGAGATGATATTTAATTTCCTTTGTTACTTCTTATGGACCACCTACTAGAGAGTTGCCTCGTTAATGTTCCTGTGATCTGCTTGTGGCTTCAGACTTAAATTGAAATAATATAAAAACTTGGATCAAGATTGCTCTATTAGCGTTTAAAGTTAAAAAGAGTGTATGGTGCCTCACCTCTGTAAACCTAACACTTGAGAGGGTGAGACAGGAAGATTGCCCTGAGTGTAAGACCAGCCTGGGTTACATACAAGATTCTATCTCAAAACACAGAAAATGCAACCCATGTATAGCTGAATAAGTTGAAGGGACTGTCTTTTTTTTTGGGGGGGGGGATTCTTTTTTTCCTTTTTTTTTTTTTTTTTTTTCTTTTGGTTTTTCGAAACAGGGTTTCTCTGTGTAGTTTTGGTGCCTGTCCTGGATCTCACTTGGTAGTCCAGGCTGGCCTGGAATTCACAGAGATCTGCCTGGTTCTGCCTCCCGAGTGCTGGGATTAAAGGTGTGTGCCACCACCGCCCGGCCAGGGGACTGTCTTTTATGTTAACTCTGTAGTGTTAAAACATACGCCCACTAGATGGTAGGCACCTAAGCTCACTCAAGGTGCGCGCGCGCGCGCGCGCGCGCGCGCGCTAACACACACACACACACACACACACACACACACACACACACACACGAGCGCACATGTGAACACTCAGTGGTGACAAAGAATTGTTTCTAGCCAAGTAATCATCAGGGAGCAGAGTTTCTGCCTTAGAGAGAGGGGAGACTGTTAATATTTTCATGGGTGTTAAGTCCTATGGTCTCTTGACTGAAGAACTATGTTTTGAATAAGTAGTTCACAGTGAACACATGAAAAGAGGGTTTTGTTTTTTAATCATTTGGCTAAACTAAAAGCTTTTAAGTGATGTAATTTCAAAAAATGCCTTTGATGACTTTAGAAGACTAGAATTCACTGTTTTCATTTTATTCTGTTCCTAATGGGCTGATCATGGAAGGTTCCAGAAAGGATGTGTGACTCTCAAAATGTACATTACTTGACTTAGTAAGAAAGCTGGACTATCATGGTAGGTAGGTTTAGCATGGAGAACACAGTACTCTCCTCAGGCCTAGCCTCCTTGGGTACAGCAGTGGCCCTGACCATCAGCAGCTAACATTATGTTTCCTACAGATGGAAACAGACGCAGAAGCAACAGTAGAACAGGTCAAGTCCAGATGTGAAGTTAGGGAAAAAAGTGGGGCCCAAACTCCACACCCCTCTTTCACCTTAGCTGATGATGCCCAAAAGGAATATAGGTGAATGGTTGGCTAGGTAAAGATCTCTCTCTCTCCACTTACTCTACCCTTGCTTTTCTACTTCAGGTAAAACTGATTTCTAAAACCACAAACCTAGTTGAAGATAATGCTGTTCTATTGCTATGTGACTTTTATTCAGTGTCTGGAAGCAGATCCAGGGGCGTAGAGAGTGTATTATAAAACAATTCATTATAAAATACTCTCATTATAATGCATATTCTTTATAATTCATGTTATATTTTATTATAATGTATTCATTGGAAAGATTTTGATATTTTATTATGAGCAACTCAAATACACACAAAATAAGCTGTTAATGGGTCCCATCGCTAGTTTCATTTTTTCTTATTTGCTTTACATACTTCTTTAAAACTACAGTGGATAGCCGGGCAGTGGTGGCACACGCCTTTAATCCCAGCACTAGGGAGGCAGAGCCAGGTGGATCTCTGTGAGTTCGAGGCCAGCCTGGACTACCAAGGGAGTCCCAGGAAAGGCGCAAAGCTACACAGAGAAACCCTGTCTCGAAAAACCAAAAAAAAAAAAAAAAAAAAAAAAAAAAAAAACTATAGTGGATAAAGATTTTTTTTAAAAAAGATATTTCTACAATAGCAAGGTCTAAGAAAATTTTCCCATAATCCTCACCCACCCTACCCTTCAATTCAATCTATTTTCTTTGTGTATTTGTGACCTCGATGCAATGAGAATTTAACTATGAAACTTAAATGAGGTATACAAATTTGCATACAGACTTTTACATGTCTAACTTATTCTTAATTCAGCAGCATTTTTGGGGTACCTCAGTGTTAGAGAGCATAAAATGATGAGTAAAACAAAATAGAAGATGGCTCCTGACATGTTTGTTAAAAATGGAAATTTTAAAGATACTTGACTAGAAAACTAAAGAGAATGATTCTGTGCCATGCTAGCAGGTCAAGGTTGAAAAGTCAGCATTAGTATTGATAAAGTTGATTTGGAGAGGCAAGCTACTCCTTGTCAGTTAGTCTGATTCTTGAGCTGGTAGAGTTCCTCATGCCTGGCACCCCTGTATACCAGGTGTCTATGGAGTCCCTGGGAGCTGGTGATTCATGTATGTGGCAGAGAAACCACAGCTTAGGTATTGTGGGGGTCAGGCTGCTGGGGACCACCATTTGATTGGCTAGTCAGTATGTCTTATCATGAGGAGATGGAAATGGTGGTCAGAGTTGAGTTATTCTGCACCTTTAAAAAAGATTCATTTATTTATTTTATGTATATGTGTATTTTGTTTGCATTTATGTCCGCACACTACTCAAGGGCATCGGATTCCCTGAGACTACAGATATAAACAGTTCTGAGCTGCCATGTGGGTGCTGGGAATTGAACTCAGGACCTGGAAGAACAGACAGTTCTCTTACTGAGCTGATTCTCTCTAATCCCTGTTCTGCATTTTAAAAAACTGTTTTCTGGGCTGGGGTTATAGCTCCATGTTAGAGCACTTATTAGCATGCCTGAGTCGTTGGGTTTGATTTCTATTACCACGCCAAAGTTTTGTTTTTTCATATTAGCACTCTGTTATTTAAAACAACAATAACAAAACAGCATATAAAACAACCAAGGAAAGCTAGGAATGCAACTCAGTTGGTAAAATGCTTGCCTAACATGCAGGAAGCCCTGGGTTGGATCTCCAGCAGCACACAGTTCAGGTGTAGTAACTGGCATGTGCCTGTGATCTCTGCACTCAAGAGATAGAAGCAGGTAGATCAGAAATTCAGAGTTTGAGGCTAACCTGGAATACATGAGATCCTGTCTCAAAAGGAGTGAGCGAATAAATCTAGCATAAGAAAGGCAACCCTTTTAGATTACTGCTTCCTACTATACCTGTCTTCCACCTGGGTTTGAAGCTTTCCTCACTTGTTCATCTTAAGGAATACAGAAGTGCTCTGCATTTGGGATAAAGTATACCTACCTTTCCTTGAAAGTCAACTACAAATGGAGCCATTTGAGACACACTTTCCTGTTATCCCCTGTAGGCGGACTTTTCCTTCCCACCCTCCAGTTCCCAAATAACTGACAGGGAGACTCAATATTAATTATAAACACTCAGCCGATAGCTCGGGCTTATTACAAACTAGCTCTTATAACTTAAATGAACCCATATCTCTTATCTAAGTTCTACCACGTGGCTCATGGCTTATTACCTCGTTGTGTACATGTCCTGTTTCCTCTGTGTCTAGCTGTCAACTCTCAAGACTCCTCTCTTTTTCTTTTCAGCATCCTCCTTGTCTGGCTTGCTTGTCCTGCTATAGGCCATTCAGCTTTTTATTAACCAATGCGAGTAATACATATTTACAGTGTACGAAGATTGCTTCACAGCAACCCCTTTTCTCTTTTTCCACCTATGGCAGTGCTGAGGATTAACTTCAAGGCCTCGGGGTTGCTAGGGAAGCACTCTACTACTAAGGGACACACAGCCCTGTATCCACTTCATTTATGCTTTTTAAAGTTCAATAGAAAAAAGAAGTACATGGCGGTTATAATCTGGTTTGACTTTACCAACTTCAAACCTCGTCAGTTTGTCAAGGTCCATTTTAAAAATTCTATATTAAATGTGTTTTTCAGGCAGAAAGTAAACTTTAGGAACTTTTGATTAATCTCCCCATATTTGATTCATATTATACAATAAAGGGAAAATAATGAGGCTATGAAAACTATCAGACCCTAGGTTCTATGTAGACACAGGATTTAGTTTGAAATGAGAATTACATCACACTGAACAAATACTCTTGACATTTATAATTGCTTTTCAGATGAGCTATATTCTTGGTCCCCAGCATGTGTTTATCCTGGCCAAAATGTTCAATAGGTAGATTGGAAAGCTCAGTAGTTAAGAGCACTTGCTGCTGTTCTTGAGGACCCAAGTTCAGTTTCCAACACCCGTATCTGACATCTCACAGCTATCTGTTAACTCTAGTTCCAGGGGATTTGACAACCTCTTCTGGCCTCTGTCAACAATGGCACTCATGTGCATATACCCCATACCCACACATACAATTTAAAGTAAAAATAAAATCTTTTTTAAAAAAAGTTCATAGCTGTTTTCTGTACTGTAACTTGTTAGTCATGGGTGATAGGCAAATGACTTGAGAGTCTGTTATCATTGAACATGTCTAGGAAAGGTGGGGAAGACATTCCAATAACATCAGCTCTTTCTTCCCAGAATAAATGGCTGTTCCCTCACTTTGAGAGTTAGTGGAAATAGGTTGGTAAATACTGTGCAATTTAATTGCTTTTAAGAACTGAGTCTCAAAGCTGTGGTATGTGTGGTGGAGTGCTTCAGGGCCGGACTGTGTATTTATTGCCTCTTCCTTTTTTGGCAGGAAATCACTACCTGTTTGCCAGATTACTACAAATGGACTCAATACCTGTTTATCAAACTCTACGAAGCTGGTCTGGCCTATCAAAGGGAGGTAAATTCATGTTAGCTACCCTTTTGAATTTTTATAAATTCTCTCCATCTTAGAATCATCACTTTTAGCCAGGTGTGGTGGCACACACCTTTAATGCTAACACTGGAAAGGTAGAGGCAGGTGAATCTTGGTGAGTTCAAGTTCCAGGCCAGCCAGAGCTACATACTGAGACCCTGTCCCAAAAATACTAAGAGAGAGAGAGAGAGAGAGAGAGAGAGAGAGAGAGAGAGGGAGGGAGGGAGGGAGGGAGGGAGGGAGGGAGGGAGGGAGGGAGGGAGGGAGGGAGGGAGAGAGAGAGAGAGAGAGAGAGAGAGAGAGAGAGAGAGAGAGAGAGAGAGAGAGAGAGAATATCATAACTTTTACATGAGAAAGAAAGAAAATCCTGTTTGTTTGCATATACTGGTAAAGATGAGTGCAGTCTCAAGTTCATAGACTCATCTGCAGAAGACCTAGCACTATCAAAAATAAAACTATTTTTTATACCTACTAAGTAAAACTTTTCCTTCAATCTGTCTGATATTAGTGATAATAATAGATGGGCCAATCTTCTTTGGTTTATGAACCTAAAAATTTTAGGTCCTAGTTACTTAATATCTTGGTCATCTCTATAAAATTATGAGGGGAAGACTTGGGGACCCTGTGTTAGAGGAGATAAACTGTTCCATGCTCCTCTTTCTGTCTAATTCCAGATGGCATAGCTTCAAGTTTTTGGTTAACTATACTACTTACTATTTAGTATATTAGTAACTTACTACTTACTAATATAATAGTATATTTATACTATTATAAAATCATAATCTAGATTATAACTCATGGATTAGCTAACCTCTCACCACCCTGATTTTTATGCTGATGTGGAAAATATCCAGAACTAGTCAGGTTCCAGCATATCTTGAAGGAGCCACTGAAGAGACTATAATAAAGGGCTAACTGTGCTGACTTTAGCCCTGTCTCAAAGGGGTGGAAAGTAAGGATACCTCTAGCACAGGCTAGAGGGCAGTGTTGGGTCCCTGACCAAGCAGGAGAGGCTGTCTGACAGTGTTGTAGCCTTTAGTAGCACCTCCCACAGCCCACCAGAGTTCCTTACAGAAGGCAAACCAGCCTGCAGACCAGACTTGAGGTGGATGCAGACTGTAAACAGGAAGGAAGAAGGATCTGTGAGGCAGTTGCTAGCACAATCTCTGATGGGAATTACTAGGAATACTTTTTGGTACTGAGGAATTGCACATAGTCTACCATTAAATTTTTAAGCAAAATATCTTAAATCAGGTAGTACAACCCTTAGACTCCTCTGTACTCAGTCCTTTTACCAGGAGGTACCTGAATGTTCACTGTAGTAAGTGTAGGCAGAAGTATTTGTTTTAAACCAAGACAGAAACTATCAGGAACTCTAGAGAGTCTTCCTCATGGTTAGGACCATGTGTTTTTCCAGCCAAGTGAATCTATGGAGTAGGACTCAGAGTGATTACCTTGGGGTACAGTGCTGAAGGCAAAAAGCAAAGCAGTTTTCTTGAGGTGCTGAAAATGTTCTTTATTTTGACATGGATAGTGGTTACATGTTTACTCATTTAAAAATTCATTAATTGTTCACTTAAGACTTGTCTACTTTCTATATAATACACATTAATTTAAACTGCAGTCTTTAAACATAGACGAGTTCCTCCCCTTTCTGTCAGTGTCTCTGAGACCTTAGGTATGCTATATTGCTTCTTTACTCCTCATATTCATTCTCTGTGATATGATTCTCTGAGGGTAAGAGTCTTCTTACCACAAAGCTGGTTGTGAGAATTAAAGGGCCACATATAAGCCAAGGGTGATGGCACACAACTGTAATCCTGGCTCTCAGAAGACTGAGGCAGGAGTACTCAAGCTAAGCCTGAGCTAGACAACCACTTAGCTGTAAACCACTTAACGTGGGAACCATCACCTGGTTACCACTCAGTAAAAGTTAGTGTTGTTAGTAAAATCAGTATATTTATTTCTTCTGCAGTAACCCTTTTCTTCTAAACTTCAAATAGATACCATTTTTTTCTTCTTTTCCAAAGTGTTCTAAAATTTCAAATCCTGAATGTCCATCCTGTCATTCAAGAAAAACCTAAAGTTGAGTTAAGACATATGCTCAAAGACTTCCATCTTCCTCAAGTCTACTCTAACAAGGGCATTTCATGTGTCCTTGTCACAGCTTGCTAGTGGCCCATTCACCAGGCAGCCCACCCTAAAGATGCCCTCAGGCTTGGAGCCACACTGTTCCATTACAACTTTGTTTTCCAGGGGCACCTCCACAGGGCATTCACCACAGTGTACCCCTCTGTCTCCTGTGTCCTAACAGGCTTTGGTTAACTGGGATCCAGTGGATCAAACAGTGCTGGCCAATGAGCAAGTGAATGAATTTGGCTGTTCATGGCGTTCTGGAGCCAAGGTGGAGAAGAAATACCTCCGACAGTGGTTCATTAAGACAACTGCATATGCAAAGGTAAGTGGTGGTAAGAGACTCTCAGTAATGCCCAATATGTGGGCAGTTCTGTTGAAGGAGCCTAAGCAGAGCCTTTAGAGATAGGAGGCAGAGAGCCTCAGTGTTCACATACAGGGTGGTGGGCAAGGGTCTTGAAGTTTTAACAAGAAAGGCACCTAGAGCTCATTCCAGGTCATTGTTTGCTGAGCTGTCACAAAGCAACAGTAACTCTGTAATTATGCATCCAAGAAGGAAAAGAGTAATGAGTCTTTGTGATGCTACAGAGGGCTTGAGTTCTAGTTTCACTGCACTATTGCTTATAGTGACCTAGAAGTGAAGAGCTGGCTGGTCTCTAGGAGGGAAGGCCAGGGTAGGAATGAGCTGGGCCAAGTCCAGAGCTCCAGAGGTGACTCTGATATATCTCTGATCAATTGTGAAGGCTACCCTAGGTCTCAGTTTCCTGGTGAGCGAGATGAGTGATTAGACCTGATGATGGTTCAAGTACCTTCTGGCTGATTTCTGTATTCAGAGATTCAAGACAAAGCCAACAGTAGAAGCAGAATTGCTTACTAAGTCATAGTGGCCTGGACAAAGTCATGAGTTCTATATGTGTGTAATACTCAGTGCTTCTATGTAATACTCAGTGCTTCTATTTTGACTTAAGTCTCAAAGGCAACCCATGGCATGCCCAGACAAAGTCTATGACTTATCTGCAGATAACTGGGGTTGGATATTATGTACAGGGCTCATGTACAGAGAAAGCACAGAGTTCTAGGCAACTTCTGATTTCCACATTCTGGGCCAAACCCAAACCATGTCCCATCAGCTCAGCAGACCCTCATTGTCCTCCATCTAAAGACTGTCTGCAGTGAGGCTCATTTTTTTTTTTTTTTTTTTTTTTTTAGTTCATTTTTATACAGCTGATCCTGGGCATGGATCTGGAAAAGGTTCAAAGGAGCTTATTAGTCAATGCCTGGAGGAAAGCAAAGCTGAGTGTAGCTCTCTGCATAGGTCCTCTCTGCTAGCCTCAGATCCACCTTGTCCCTCCAGCCCTCCAGAAACTCTCTGATGGCATATTGGAAAGGAGGGGTGCCATTCCCTTCCCTGACCTGCCATGCAACTCTAATGGCAGTGTTGGAAGGCCACCTGGTTAGCGCCTGTGTTTTGACCTCTGCTTTGAGTTGGTAATGTAATAACCTGGCACCAGAGGCATTGTTCTTTAAACTGTCAGCTGTGAATTTTCAACTGTTCAGCAGAAATGCTGAGTTGCCATGGTAACTCTTGGTTCTTGCTGAACTCCTGTGCAGATTTATTGAAAAAGCTCTTAGGAGGTCGGCACTGAAAATTGGGAGAAGAGGGAGAGTCCATGATGCTGGCCCAGGCAGTGGCTCTGGTAGGAGAGCAGAGCAGACCCAGGGCTGTGTGGCACATGGAAACCCTTGGATTATGCCTGGCTAAGAGAGGCATTGAATCTCCAAAGGCCATGTTTGAAAGCATGGAAAACACCCTAGGACTGAGGATAAAAACAGACTAGAGTGGCCTTACTGAAGATTAAAAGTAAGCCTCTGAGAGACTCAAATAGAACTTCTAGAACAAAATAGACCCAAAGGGGGTCAAGCATGATCCAGTGCCCTTGTAGGGTATCATCTGCAGTACCCAGCATGTAATAAAAATTACTACATCTTTTTTTTTTTTTTAAAAGCAGAATACTGTGACCTTTAATTAAAAAAAAAAAAATTTAGACATGGACCAAGTTAGTTTATAAAACCAAGGCATTTGTTATATAAATGAACAGGACTTAAAAAGAAAAGATGATCACTGAATTTCAGGAGAACAGAAACCACCCATAACAGTGAACCAACTGGAAATGAAAGCTTCAGTGTTTGGGCTGCAGAGAGACAAGCAAGAGTGGAACAGATCATAAAGCCAACATTGTGTTGTGAGGACACTCCCTCATGACAGCCCCACCTTGTATTGGGAACACATATTGAATGGCACTAGCAGATAGATGTGTGCTGGGGGTTGAGAAGCTAAGAGATGAACATTGCCAGTTAAACTTGAGAGTCACATGGGAGAACTCAAAGTAGGTCTGGAGAGGTGATTAGGGGCTGGATCAAGTCTGACAAATTTTGGCTTCAGCACAGGAACCATATGAAATAATGAAATATTGTAAAGAAGGGAGTAATGTCAGAACCATAAGGTAGTTCTTTTGTTTTTTGTTTTAAGATTTACATATAGTTTTAAAATCATGTGCATGTGAGTACAAGTGCCTGGGGAGGCCAGAAGTTCTGGGTCTCATGGAACTGACGTTACAGATGGTTGTGAGCCACCCAGAGTCAAGAGCAGAAAGCACTCTTAACCATGGAGCCATCTCGGTAGTCCCCAGAATTTTGTTTTCATAAGAACATTATGGAGTAGATAGTTGTGGCTTCAGGCACCAGTCCAAATGCTTTTGCAGTGGTCCCAACATGCAGAATCTAGACTTAGCTAGAAGAAGTAGGGGATTAGAAAAGTACTCAGAGGCAGAATCCCCCGAGCTTGGTGATCTATTGGATGAGAGGATGCAGGTAGCGGTAGCATCCAGGAAGACCTGACTTGATGGAACATTCAGGGTTAGACCACTCTCTTGGATAGAGGTAGTCTTCCTGGGTAGAGGTAATCCCAATAGGAAGAGGTAGTCCTCATGGGAAGAGGTAGTTCTTTGAGTCTGAGATGGCCATCAGACACTTGAGTGGAGAGGGAAAAATATAGGAGCTTGGAAAATTTGGTCCAGATTCCTAAAGATCCAATGAAATAGGAAGGACCCTTGAAAACCTGGTATAATTGTCATGAATTAGTGAAGAAGCCCAGCTGTGTGGCTAAGGATGAGACATTGGACCAACTAAGAATGCTTTCAGCTGCAAGCAACTGAAAACCCAAGTTGTGGTGGTTTAAACAAGAGGAAGTTACTTTTCCCACATAATGGGAACCAGTTGCTGGGACCAAACTGGTACAAGAGCTCTGACAGCATCTCAGTGCTTCTCTTGGCCTTTTCTTCCTGCTTGTGATCTTATGGTTGCTAGATGGCTACTGCGTCTTCCTTCAGATCTACATCTCCATTCAAGACAGAAGCAACAGGAGCAGCACAAATGAGTCCTTTTATCTGGAAAGCAAGAAATTTCCCAGAACCCCCCCCCCAATAGAATTCCATTCATGTTTTGTGTCACATGGCCATCCCCAGCATTAAGGGGGAGAGCAAAGTGGACGTGGGCTTTTCAGCTTCTGCAGTCCAAGTGGAGGAGGATTGAGCAGTGGGTGCTGGCTTGGCCTGAGGTCTGTCTGGCACAGGATCTTTAGAGCTCTGTGTTTGCTCCAAGGCTGTCCATATGGTCAACTTAGGAGCTAGGCTATGTCCAGGAGCCCTCTCATTCACTTGTGTTCCAGAGTCTAAAGGGGACTCTGAAACAGAAAACCATTTTATTAAAAGCTGTTGTGCAGTGTGTTATATTCCTTCCTTTCACCACTGCCCAGCCCTTCAGAGTTGATGATCGCAGCCACTGACTGACACAGAGAGTTGAGGTAGGAGAGCAGACAGTGTGGGGTGGTGTCTCATGGGCAGCTGTGCTGCCTTACCCGTGAGGGAGGAGGGTGGATGGTGTTTTCCATGCAGGAGACATGGGGTTTGGCTGTATTAGATGTCTCATTCCCATTAGCAGTTTTAGCTAACTGTTCTTATTCAATGGTAGTTTCTGAATTGTGCCCTGCTTGGGAGTCTATGGAACAGGGCAGAGGGAGATGCATTCTTCCAACTTGTGACATATCTGCTTCCTCACATTTACTTTTGTGAATGAAAGCTGCTGAAAAGAACTCTATTTCCACTGAACCTTCTACAAGGCAGGTTCACTGATTAGAACTTCAGACGTGTGGAGAGGTTAGAATGTTGCAAATCCATACCCACATTTTCTTGGAGCCACTGTAGCCCTCTTAGTAGCCATTTGTTGCCCCCTCTGTACTTAACCTAAAGTCTTTGTGACCATTAGCTAAATCCTTGGCATTGTATAAACAGAATTCTAGTTTTTCTTTGGAATGTATAAACAGACCACTAGTTTCCAGCCAATCAAAGTGCTAAGAATGCTGTCAAGTGGGCTCCGAGGCCCCGGTAGAGGTTTCTCACGTTGCTGTAGCTGCCTGCCTGCTGCTCTCACCAGTGTCTTTACAGAGTGCCTTGATTTATGGCTTTCCTTGTTCTGTTACTATAAAAACTTCGTCAAAGTTTTACCATGTTAGAACATGGAATTTGGTGTAAACTAAATCTCTGTTCTTGGGCTATAGTCACTCATATTTGACTCCAAAATAAAGCCATTTCTTCTCCCTTGGGAGGTGAGAGCTATATTTTTGTTTGTTTGTTTTTGGTTTTTGTGGACACTTTTATTTGTGTATGTTTGTGCACAGGGTCTCTTGCTGGCCTTGAACGCCAGATCATCCGGCCTCAGCCTACCAAGTGCCAGGATTGTGTGTTCCACCAAGCCTGACTCTTCTGGATTTCATACCTCATATACATATAAAAGTCTAAAATTTTTGTATTCTGTGAGCCAACTGGATTTCTATACCTGTTATTTACGTGATGGGAAGAGGAAGTACTTGCCAAGGGTAGAGATGTGAGATGAGATGAGGACTGCTCCCACAAAAAGGGGATGGAGAGCTGTGGCCAAGAAAAGCTGCGTGTTGCTGCTCTGTCATCTGCTGTGTTGTGGGGTGAGGCATTCCCTAAAGACCTGCTTATCCAAAATTAGCCTTGAATAAATGCATTTTTTTTTTTATACAGGGAACTGAAAAGAGCTTGTTTGGTGCTTCAAAATATTGATTTCCTTTGGCCAATTTAAAAAATTATTTCACTTTGTAAAAATATTCATAAGTTTACTTAGATTTGAGGCCAGCATCTTTCCAGAATTAGCACATGAAAACATTCACATTTCTTCCTATTTGAGTGTTTGGGCCTCATTTCCATCTGAATATTTTAAGCCTAAGCCCCTCCACCAGGAGTTTTCCCACCCTTGACCTGCAATCTGGGAAGAAAACAAAACAAAACCACTGACTGCTAAACATGTAACCTCAACACTCTGGAGGAGGGGGCAAGAGGGTTGGAAACTCAAAGTCAGCCTGGGCTAAGACTCTATATCAAAACAAACAAAAAGAACTAGCAAAAGTAGAGGAGGAACAGGAAGAGGAGGGAGAGGAGGAGGAGGAAATGATCACAAGGTGAGGTTCTGTTGGTGTGGCCCAGCGGTGCTGGGGAGGGCCATACAGAATTGTGTGGGAATTAGCAGCAGTCAACAGGAATATTCTGTGGAGGGGAAGGTGGGGAGGGGTGGAGGAAAATGTGGAGGGAACAGTGGAGGGGTGGAGCTCATCAACAGATTGTGAACTTCTTCTGACCCCCAAACTGGGGAAGAGAACACTGCAAACACTTTCAGCAGTGATGTGAACTGGGGTCCTTGTCCATTGGCTCTCTTTCTTCCATGAAACCTTGAACCTTGAGCAGAGGTAGGTTAGGTTGATCTCACTCATATGGGCCTGTGAATTGAGTGCCTCTGTTGTCTTTTGCTACCTCTCCTGAGGCATGAGAATGAGGGAGTCTGATGTCCAGAACTTTCTTCCATGTCCCCACTTTTCCTACCTCAAGCCCCACACCACTTGTTCTTGTGTGAGCTTTGCACTGCTACGTTCCTGTTCTTTTCTTATTTCCCCAGGCCATGCAGGATGCGTTGGCAGACCTCCCAGAGTGGTATGGAATAAAAGGCATGCAGGCCCACTGGATTGGAGACTGTGTAGGCTGCCACCTGGACTTCACATTAAAGGTAATAACACACTGGCACCCCCCAGCATTCTTGTCCACAGATCTCTCTTGCATTTTGGAGCTCTTTGAATAATGCACAGCAGCTCTGCACCTAACTGCAGCACTGCCCAGCAAAAAGAGAACCAGGAGGGCATCTTTCTGAGCAAGCTTTCTCTACTTTATCTTGCGATGCCTGATGCTGAGTGCAGAAGGGGAACTAACCAAGGAGCCCCCCTTCTGTTCTTCTGCCTGGCCCCTCTTATACATTCCTGGTCCTGTGGTCAGAAGCTGCCCTGGCTGTTTGGAAATGAGGGAAGGGGTGGAATGAGGAGCCACATAGCTCAGGAGGAGGACTGAAAATGAAATGTCATATTTTATCCTGCCAGGTTGATGGACAAGACACAGGAGAGAAACTGACGGCATACACAGCCACCCCTGAGGCCATTTATGGCATTTCTCATGTGGCCATTTCTCCTAACCACAGGCTTCTACATGGCTGCAGTTCTCTGAAGAAAGCCTTGCAGAAGGCAGTAGTCTCTGGCAGAGGTGAGCTAAGTGGTGAGCACAGGCTTATGGAGTTACATCCTTCATCTGGGTAGCAGTTCCCAAGACCCATACACTTCCCACATGTCTGCCATTTTTCATCCTCTGTTCTTCATCTTAGCTGTAATTTTTACTTTTTTATCTCAAAACCTGAGGCTAAAACAACTCGAGCAACATTAAGTTGTCTGTCCTGAGTTTCCCCAAGTCTCAGCCTTTCTGCATCTAGAATTTTCCCAGAAGCTCAGTTCTTTACCTTTTGATTCAGTATTAGTTTAAATCTGTCTTCTGATAGAGAATCATCTCTCGAATTTTTAATTCCTCCAGCAAATAAAACTTTACTGAAAAAGGGCTGGAGAGATGGCTCAGTGGATAAAGGTACTTAATAACATCATCAAGCCTGATGACCTCAGTTTAGTCCTCATGACCCACATGGTAGAAGGAGAGGGCAGACTCCTGTAAGTCCTTTGACCTACACACACAGACAGACACACACAGACACACACACAGACAGACACACAGACACACACACACACACACACACAGACACACAGACACACACACTGACGCACACACAGACAGACACACAGACACACACAGATACAGACAGACAGACAGACACACACACACACATACACGCACACACGCACATGCACATATTGTGGCACACGCTCCCACTCTTCACCTCCCATAAATAAATAAATGCACTAAAATTTTAAAACATGAGGATAAAAATTGGCAACATTCAGTTGCCTGTTCTGGATTTCCCTGAGTGATTGCTGTCACTGGGACTTCTGGCCTTTTCTTTGGCAAAGAGAAGACCACATACCTTTGATTAGACACAAAACTGCAGCCAGCCAGAGGGGATGTGGGTGAAAGGACACCCTTGTTGGTTAGAAGTAGGTCTCTGGAGAAGGATTAAATGTCTCTGCAGAAATCTCATCTTTATGATTTCTTGTACACCATGAACTTTAACCTGTAGCTCACATCTGAATTATTGGGTTGTCAAACTGTTTAGGATGATGTAAACTGGAGAGACAGGGTCATGACAATTCACTTCTGCTTCAGACAGTGGTTGTTTCCTAAGTGCAATGAGAACAACTCTAGTCACCCGCCCTGCCTAGGAGCCTGCTATGGGCCCCCGTCTCCTGGGTCAGAGACAGGTTTTTACAATCCTGACTATAGGTTCCTCTGGGCTTAGGACAGAAGACACCCAACACAAGGCAGCACACAGTTATCTCTGTCTCTCTGCCTGTAGATTAGGGTGTAGCTCTCAGTTACTCCTCCAGCACCATGCCTGCCTGCCACCGTGCTCCGTCTCTGTGCTCCTGCCGTGATGACAATGAACTAACCCTCTGAACTGTAAGCAAGCGCCAATTAAATGCTTTCTTTATAAGAGTTGCTGTGGTCATGGTGTCTCCTCACAGCAATAGAACACTGACTGAGACGGCTGGGAAGCAGAGAGAGAGGTGAATGCTGCTGTTTAGCTCACTTTCTCCCTTTTATTTAGTCTAAGACCCACACATTCAGGGTTGGTCTTCCCCCTATCTCAGTTAATTCTTTCTGGAAACTCCTTACAGATATACCCAGAGATATATTTTCATGGTGATTCTAAAATCCAGGAATGTTGACAATGAAGGTTAATCATCTTGGATTTTTTTACTCTGCTTAAAAAAAAGAAAAAAAGAAAGAATTAATTTCAACTGTTGGAAGGGAGAGCTCCCTTTTGCATAATTTGAGATTCCTTGAAGCTGTGATGGTTGAAAAGTAACATTAAGAGCCGGGCGGTGGTGGTGCACGCCTTTAATCCCAGCACTTGGGAGGCAGAGGCAGGCGGATATCTGTGAGTTCGAGGCCAGCCTGGGCTACCAAGTGAGTTCCAGGAAAGGCGCAAAGCTACACAGAGAAACCCTGTTTCGAAAAACCAAAAAAAAAAAAAAGAAAAAGAAAAAGAAAAGTAACATTAAAAAGCTAAATACTGTAAGTATCCAGGTCATACATTATCCCCCTCATAGTTCATTTGGGCCCACAAAATGAAGTAATTTTAATAATTAATGAGCTAATAAATTATAAAAGATTACAATCTCTGAGTTGAAGACACCATAAATTCAAAGCACCTTCACATGATAAGCTGAGGAATTATCTTAGTTGCTTTTCTTATGCTGTTTTAAGACACTATGGCCAAAGCAACTCTTAGAATAATTTGTTTATTGGGCTTATAGTTTCAGATGATGAATCCATGACCATCATGGCAGGGAATATGACGCTGGAGCAGTAGCTGAGAGCTTATGTCCTGATCCACAGGCACAAGGCAGAGAGAGAGAGAGAGCTAACTGATAATGGCCTGGGCTTTTGAAACCTCAAAACCCACCCTCAGTGACGTATCTCCTCCAACAAGGCCGTACCTACTAATCCTTCCCAAACAGTTCCACCAACTGAGGACCAAGTATTTAAACCATCCGCATTTAAACCACGGTAGTATCTACGTACGTATGACCAACAGCATGTTTGAGACCACTTGTGTGCTAGTGTACCAGACTGGCTTGGTCATTTCATTTTGGCAAATTGAAAGCCATATGTAACATTCTATTTGGAAGAGCTACTTAGTTGCTTTCCCCTCCTCTCAATAATCCTAAAGTCATTCCAGATGGAAGATTATGCTTGGCACTGAGTTTTTCCAGTTCTGATCTTCAGAATAGAAACATCCCTTTTCAGTTCATTCAGTCTGAATCAATTCGTTCAGTCTATAGATCAGTTAGTAATCAAGACTCTGGTTTTGTTTTGTGATACTGTATGTCCACAAGACCAGTATGATGTGTTGAGTACAGTGCAATTTTCTCATTCCTGTTATGAACCCATCTCTGCTGTGAGCCCATGCTACTACATGCTGTCTATATCCAGTAAAAAGGAACAGTTCTTGGGGAAAAGAGCTTACCTTTTTCTACTTTTAGGTAGTGTCTCATTATATAGTGCTGGGTGGCCTGGTACTCACTAGGCAACCCAGTCTGTAATGACCTAGCCTTCCGAATGCTAGGAATACAAGGGTGCAGTTCCAGGCCGAGCTTGCCTTTTCCCTGTGAGAGCCTGACTTAGAAGTTGCTTCTGCATACAGCCCATGGCCAGACCTAGCTACAGAGGAAGCTGGGCAGTGCTGTTGCTTTCTCTGTAGCCAACTAAACATTCTGTTGCTGAGCCATTGGAGGAGGTGAATGTAGGGGTCAGCTGGTAGCCAATGACAAGAGCTGTTTCTCTGACAGGCCTGTGTCTGCATTCTGTGCCTGTACTGCTGTTTCTCCATTCTCCACATTAGTTATCACCTAATGACTTTTGCTCTTATTTTGTCCTCTCATTGCCCCACTTTCTAATGTCACATCATAATTGTAGAATTTGCAAAAACGTATTTCCTCTTTAAGGAAAGACAATATAGAGTTAGAAATATGGATCCCTGCTTGGAGATGTGGGGCTCAACTGGCTCTGGCAACAAAGGTTTAGCAAATGGATCAGGAGTGCAGGCTGTACCCCAACTTCCAAGGCCCATGTTGAATTCCACTCTGCCATACCTTTCTCCTGGATCCTGCCTTTACCTTTTTGAAATAGAAATCCTGATTCTTGGCCAATTTTAATTTGAGGGCGTATAGAATCTGTTCTAGATAACTATATGAATGTTTAAAACAAGTGTTGTTAAGTATGTTGTTAAGCCAGTCAGTGATGGCTCTTACCAATGGTGATGTTGTAAATAAATGCAAGCAAATTACAGCATTTGTCAGTTACCGTTCTTTCCTCTGGACTTTGGGTATTTATGCTTCTAGTCCACATATTCATGGAGGATGTCAAAATGTATGGCTCTTTCCCTGCTACTGTTCATTCATGATAATAAATGATCGGGTAAATTGCGAGTCATTTGCCTCATAAATATTTGTAACTGGGTCATGTATACTGTGATTACATTGTTCTGTTTGTTTACTTGTTTATTTTAGAGACAGGTTCTTTCTGTGTAGCCCAGGTTAGTCTAGAAGTCACTGTGTAGCTCAGGATACCCTTAAACTCACAATCCTGCCCCAGCCTCCAGAGGGCTGGGATTATGGACATAAACCACCAGGCCCAGCCTTACTTTCTCATTCTTATATAACTTTTTTTTTTTCTCTAAAATTCATAGTCTTTCTCTGTGTGTGTCTCTACCTTTCTCTCATTGTGTTCTTTGAATTTCTGGCAGAATCTCACCACATTCTGTCAGCTCTTTAAAACTCTAGATAGAGTTTTCTCCAAACTCAAACAATCTTATTAGTTCCTTCATTTTCCCAAAGATACTCAGGATGCTGTTTGGTTCAGGTCTGACTTGGTCACCCTTCAGGCCTTAGCTATATGTCTAAAGTTCCTCTGACTCTGTGTGTGTGTGTGTGTGTGTGTGTGTGTGTGTGTGTGTGTGTGTGTGTGTGTGTGTGTGTGTGTGTGTTTGTGTGTGTGTGTTTCCAGACAGGGTTTCTCTATAGCTTTGGAGCCTGTCCTGGACTAGCTCTCCTGCCTCCGCCTCCCGAGTGCGCCACCACCGCCCAGCTGACTTCTTTCTTGAATGTTCTTGTGTCTTTTCTTTTGTTGGGTCCTTGTCTCCTGGACCCTACACCTGTCTCTTTCTTCATTTAGCCTTTTATCTTGCAAGAACACCCATATCGCACTATCTCCTATGAAAAGGGTCCATGGGAAGGAACTGTTCTGTCTCTGCATGTCTGGAAATCTCTTTTCCTGCTTTCTGTTCCGCTGTTTTTTGCTTGCTGGCCACATTATCCATTTGCTTTAGAAGTTTATGTCTCCTCTTTTCACTACAGGAAGGTTTTGTGTGTTTTATTATTCTCGCTGCTGGAGATAATTTTGAAAAGTAAAAGGTGGTAATGAGATGGCTTTTCCGCCTGGAACTCTGAAACATCCTTCTCACTTCTTCGTGTATATGGGTGGACAACACTTTTCTCCCATGCTTGTTTAGTCTTCTTATTTCTACTGGTGTAAATTATCTGCTAATATCCTTCAATGGACCAGCTTGTTAGCAATTAGCACACAGCATGGGAGATGTTGGCTGCTTTTTCTCACTTGTCTGCTCTAGGATGTGTCTAGCTGATGGATCTGCCCTTGTTTCCAGATTGCCTCACACCAGTGGTGGCTGTGAACATCCTCACCCTGCAGGAGGTCCCCATCGTTATCAAGGCCAAGGATGACTTAGAAGGTTCTCTAGATTCAAAAATAGGTATGTTGCTGTTTAGATGTCATCTCATGCTAATGCATTATGCGGGTTTAAGGGCAAAGGGCTCACAGTTCTTGCTGTCACTTAGAGGAGTTTACCATTGATTCTGTGATGGGTTTTACCTCTTAATGAAACTTGTGTCCCTTTTTCTTCATTCTCTTTGGAGCTGAGGATCAAATCTAGGGCTTCACACATATCTAGCAAAGCAATTTACCATGAGCTGCAACTCCAGTCACTTATCTTCTATGTAATCATTATTTAGTTAAGAACTACGAATTCAAAAGCATGGTGGTACACACTTGAATTCCTAGCATTCAGGAGCCTAAGGTGGGACAATCACAAGCTTAAGGTTTTTTTTTTTTTTTAAATATATTTTATGTGTATGAGTATTTTGCCTGCACGTGTGTCTGTGTACCATTTATATGCCTTCTGCCTTTGGAGGTCAGAAAAAGGAATCAGATCTCCTGGAACTGGAGTTACAAATTGTTGTGAGCTGTCATGTGGGTGCTAAGAACTGAACCCAGGTCCTCTATAAGAACAACAAGTTCTTTTAAACTGCTGAGCCATCTCTCCAATCTCGTATTACAAGTTTTAAGCCATACAACATGGTAAAACACATCTTTAAAAGGCAAAAGCAAGCATACAAACAACAACAACAAGAAACCCTGTGTATTTGAAAGCATATTGTGGGGATGGTGAGACAGCTCAGTGTGTAAAAGTGCTTGCCACTCAAGCCTGTCAACCTGAGTATAGTTACCAGAACCTGATCAGGGAAGTTGTCTTCCAGGTGTTCCCATGTGCCTGCACACAAACATATACACACACTCATAATAATAAATAAAACAATTTTTAATTTTTTAAAGCATATTAGGTATATCATGCCTTCCTGGTTGCTATTGAGTATTTAAAAAGCCCAGGCTCATGGATCATGAGTTAGTTTTGAAGACTTGGACACATGATATGGGAGATAAAACAACACAGACTAAAAATCTAATTTCAAAATCCAAGTCAGGTTTAGTGACTCAGTCCCAGTGCTAAGAAGCCTGAGGCAGGAGAATCTTGCATCTGCAAATGGTTATAGGATACCATAAGATCCTGTCTCACAAAACCAATCCAAACCAAACAAAATAAAACTCACAAAACTACCAGCAAGTGTAGAGACAGGAGTTCCAAGTACATCTGATCCATATAGGCTAGGCTTTAGCATTGTGGAGGAGGCTAATCTGAACTACCCAAGAAAGAGTCATGAAGCAGTAGACAGAGGCATAGTTAGAAGCAGTCTTATTCGTAAGTAATCCTCATCCATTGTCCTGGAACAGGAAGGGGACCTAATGAAAGTGCTATCTAAAATCTGCCTTCAGAACATACCGATGCTCCTCTCACCTGTTTCCTGTGGGAGATCACAGCTATGCTGCAGAGTAGCAGGCCTTTGTTATGATGTTACTATAGATCGATAGATAGATCGTGTTTTCCATGTTGCTACAAACATGCAGAGCAAGTAACATTTCGTATTGGAATGACCTCAGGTCAGTTTGTGAAGTGTTTTTAAGAGGTTTCAAAGCAGAAAGCCGCCACTGAGCATTCGGGTCACTTCTGACCATTGTAACCATGCATTTTATAACTAGTAAGATGTTTTAAACAGCCAGCCAGAGTAAACAGGGAAGAGAATCTTGATATGGCTGTTTGGGGCAGACAAGGGGGTGTTTGACATTTTGGGCTAAATCACTGATGCAGTATTAAAGTTCTAAGGATTTGGATGTTTTTAAGTGAGCATGGGAAGTTGTTTTTCTGTTGTCTTGATTTCCCTTAGTTGTGTAATTAGTATTTTCTAAAGTGTTGTTTCTGAAACCTTCTAAGGACAGAAGCAGAAACACGTAAAAAATAAAGCAGAATTTTCACCATCCAACCTGCACAGTTAGAATATGTCATATTTTAGAGTTCTCTTCTTTTGTTGTTGTTTTTTGTTTTTCTAGACAAGGTTTCTCCATGTAACAGCTCTGGCTGTCCTGGAACTCACTTTGTAGACTAGATTGGCTTTGAACTCACAGGGATCCACCTGCCTCTGCCTCCCAAGTGCTGGGATTAAAGGTGTGTACCACCAGCACCTGGCCTAGAGTACTCTTTGGACTGTCACTGAGTCACCCTAAGCTGGACAATGAAAATTTGGTGAATGACCATCATCTTCCCTGTGACTGTAAACACTTGTTGATACTTTTTGCCCTGCATCCTCACCCCTCAGTCCATTGACATTCATTCACTTGACTTGGTGCTTCTTGTCACAACTCAGTTGGAAATGACACAGCTTTGCACCATACTGTGGAGCTTTAGACATGTCTCTGGACCTTAAGCCCCCCCTCTGGAACTCTTTTGCAGAAGAGCTAGCTTAGCCTTTTTGTGTGACCCTTCACTGGTGGGTCATGTCCAGCATTCTCCATGAGAGAGGTGTCAGCACCAGGAGACATTGGGCAAATTTGGGAGATATTTTGTTTGTCCCTGCTGAAGAAGTGGTCTGGGAAGGGGCCAGGATGGTGTAGAATGCTCCCTGTACTACTGTGCTCAGAATAATCCATCATGTCAGCAGTGCCACATTCGGAACCCTGTCCCACAGAACCACCAAAGCCTGCTTCTGTGACAGCTGAAGACAGAACAGCAGGTTTTCCTCCTCTGAGTGAGTGGTTTTCTTGTGTCCCACCTCATTTCCTCAAGAATATATGCGGTTGAAGAATAAATGCCTGTTCAGAATGTTCTTCTGATCTCAGGGACGCAGCTTTCAGTGTCCAGACTTGGGGGATCTTTTTAGGGTGTTAAAGTGCTCAGCACTGCTTCCCAACAGGAAGCCACTGAGGAGATTCAAGAGGCTCCCCTCACACCTTTAATGTAAAGTTTCAGTAGCATATATGGTAGATTTTTAGGCTTGCAACTATGTTTTTAAGAACCAGAAAAACCAGAGAAAAAGACCTAAAGGAAATAACCCCAGCATGGTGAACAGCTGAGCTAGTGTCAGGCTCTCTGAGGCCGAGTCCCATTACCCTGTGTGGTGGGGCTTCCTGGCTTCTCTTCCAAGAAGCTAAGACCATGCATCAGTGCTTGCCTGATTCTTTGCTCTGAGCACTTAAGAGGAGATGATGTTTTGTGTTTTTTTCCCTCTGAACAGGAATCCCCAGCACCAGCTCAGATGATACCAGGATAGCCCAAACCCTGGGCCTGCCCTACTCCAACGTCATTGAAATTTCATCAGATGGCACAGAGAGACTGATCAGATCTGCTGAGGTTGGTGCCCCCGGCCTGTGCCTGAGAATTAACTTGTGAATCAAGACCCTGAGATTGGTGTGAAGACATGCTCTTACGGTCATAGCGCAGCCTGCCCCTTTACCCTCTCACCCCAGCAGCCTTGTAGCCTTGCTTGGCTTCTCAGAACAAAAAATGATTCTTCAACACCTAGAAGTTTCTTAGCTTGAAATCTAGTCCAACCCTAGAACAACTTCATTTGAGAAATTTTGCTTGAGCATGATATTTCCAAAAGAATCTTTAGCTTCTTGGAGAGGTGACTGGTGCTGACTCTTCTTCCTGGGGAAGATGATGCCCACTCCAGATTATCTGTTGTTCCCACCTAAAGTTTAACTCAATTACAGAAAGTTGTGAGTTGTGTTGGCTTAGTCAAGGTTATCTCTTGTTTGATTTGGTACATTTGGCAGGATGCGAACCCCACCAGTGCTGAACTGAACCAGAAAGTATGGTGGAAGAGGCAGTTTTGGGGTAGGAGGCTAAAGTGGGAGGTGGCCTAGGTGAGTCTCAGACTTGAGCATATAGATCAGCATCATGCTGGCCTTGTTAAAACACTGACTAGCAATACATATTCAGAGATCCTGACTCTTCCCAAGAGTTCTGTTTTCAGCAAATTTGCATAGTGCTGGTGCTGCTGCTGGTAGTGCTGATGGTCCAGGGACCACTGTTGAGAATCACTGGGTTTTTTTTTTTTTAGCCTTGCTGCTAAAAGTCTGGTTCCTAGATCAGTGACTCAGGCCCCAACCTTAACATGAGATCCCTGAGTGATTTGTATGCACATTAAAACTTGAGGGCACTGGCTTAGAGGGTCATTTTTAAACTTGGCTACACAGTGGAAACACTAGGAAAGTGTTTTCAGATATTGGTGCTTGACAGAAGAGCATGGTGGTGCATACCTATAATCCTAACATTTGGGAAGTAAGGCAGGAAGGTTAAGAGTTCATGTCTATCCTGGCTACATAGAGTTTGAAATCGGCCTAAGCTATGTGAGACACTGTCTCAAGAAACAAAACAAATAAAATAACAATCTGATGGTTGAGTCTCGACCCAGATATTTCAACCTAATGATCAATGATAGTGAGGACATGAGTAGTAGACATCAGGAGTAGTTATAGTTGCCCAGGAGATTTGAACATAAGCCCTAATCTGGGAACTGCTGGCTCAGCATGTTAGTCCCACACCTGGCCAATGATGAATCACTGGAGAAGCATCTACTGGTTGTCTCCCTGATTCTGGTTCTGGTTCTGTTATACCTAAAGATCCAAGTGTTTCAGGTTTGGGACCACTTAGCTATAAAGGTGTTCTGTATTTCTGTCTTCCTTTCTGTTTCTATCTGTCTGTCTGTCTTAGGGTTTCTATTGCTGTGAAGAGACACCATGACCACTGCAACTCTTATAAAGGAAAACATTTAATTGAGGTGGCAGCTTGCAGTTTCAGAGGTTCAGTCCATTATCATCATGGCAGAGAGCATGGCAGCCTGCATGCAGTCATGGTTCTGGCAACATCTTGATCAGAAGGCAACAGGAAGTACACTGTGACACTGAGCAAAACTTAAGCAAAAGAGACCTCAAAGCCTGTCTCCATAGTGATACACTTTCTCCAACAAGACCACACCTCCCAATAGTGCCACTCCCTATGAGCTTATGGGGGCCAATTATATTCAAACTACCACACTGTCTATCATTTTGTCTATCTATCTGTCTGTCTGTCTGTCTGTCTGTCATCTATCTATCATACATCTACAAGAGAATAATGACCAGCCTTCCCCTTTAAAAAGAGAGACAGTGCCTAACTTCATGTTTGTATCTCCAAACATAGATCATGTTCTAAGATATTAATGCCTTTTATTCTTGGCCCTCATTTATGCAGCCTACAGGAGGTACGGCAGAGCCAAGCCTGGGTGGTTACAAGGGATCCCCAGCTCTAGGAAGTGAGGAAGGGGATATCTGTGGCCCAAATGAGGCTGTCTCTCTGGGGCCCAGAGAGACCCCCATTCCTCTGGATGGGACCCTGAGCATTAGTTATCCTCTTTGTCTGCTTTCAGATAGCTATAGGTAGTCTTTGAGTCATCTCCTAGCTCTTTGCTGAATACTCAGCCAAATTCTGTCAACGAGGGATGGAGAAGGATGGTGGTGCAAAGCTGATTTCCTTCATGAACTTCTGGAGCAGAGCACAGTGGTACATGAAAAGATAAACTTTAAAGAGAGCATGTCATGCTTTGTATCACAACTACATGATGTCAATAGTACAGACTCGGGAATCTCTCCCCTAGAGCATAGCCACCGCTTTACAATAAACTCTTTGAGAAAACTCTTCCTATCAGCAGTAAGAGAGGTTACTTTGGTAAACATGGCTGGACTCTCTTTCCATGACATGTCTTGTGACCGTGAGCTCCTTAAGAACATGAGCAGATTACATTTATCTTTGTGTCTCTGATGCCTGGCATACGACAGGACTGATCCCAGGTGCCCACATTCTGAATATTAGTCTTATGGCTCACTTGATCCAATTAGTTTGGCCTCTGGAGAGCATCTGTGAAGAGAGAACTCTACCTTTGAACTAGTAATGTTCAGCTCGGTTGTCTATGAAACGGGAGTATTTAAATACAGAGAATGATTTGTCTCTTCAAGCTGAGGCAGTTAGGGCCCCTTGCTTGCCTTAAGATATAACACTGAATTTTTATTCTCTAAGAAGAAAGAGTCATTAAAATGCATATTGTACAGCTCTTCACTGGTAGTTAGACACTGATAGTGATTCTCTCTTCAGGTATTACAGGGCATGGCAGAATGGGAGGGCCACAGAACCAGGGCCAGCTGCCCACCACAGTGGGCACAGTGCCCATAGCCAACTTTGCTTCTCAAGGCTATTGGAAATATTTTAATATCTTCAAAATTTGGAGGTAGAGCTGGAGAAATGGCTCAACAGTTGAGAATACTGTTCTTCCAGGTGACTCAGGTTCAATACCCAGCACCCACATGGCAGCTCAACAGCCATTTGTAACTCCAGTTCCAGGATCTATCACCCTTCTTCTGACCTCCATAGGCATCGGGTACAAATGTGATGCACAGACATACATGAAGATAAATACTGGAAGAACAGAAATGCATCCAGGGCTCAGGGGAGTCCTGATGTGGCTCTGCCCAGAACCAGACCCTTATGAGAGTCACGAATTGATGCAGTGGTTACAGGGTGCTGAGCAGGGGCAGAGATTTTCTTACATTTGTCTCTCATCTCAGTTCACAGGTATGACCCGGCAGGATGCCTTTCTAGCCCTGACTGAGAAAGCCCGTAGGATGAGAGTGGGTGGAGACGTGACAAGTGATAAACTGAAAGACTGGCTGATCTCAAGGCAACGCTACTGGGGCACACCGATCCCCATTGTCCACTGCCCGTCCTGTGGCCCCGTGCCTGTGCCGCTGGAAGACTTGCCTGTGACTTTGCCCAGCATCACATCTTTCACTGGCAGAGGAGGCTCCCCACTGGCCTCAGCTTTGGAGTGGGTGAACTGTCCCTGCCCAAGGTGAGGAGCCAGAGCCAGCACCCTGAGGTATCTAGGACACCCTCCTCTCACTGGGTGCTAAATGTTGCCTTCTTTATGGGCCTAAAGGGAATATCAAAGGTGTTTTGGAACCTTTGAGACAGCAGTCTAGAACCTGGCCCTGAAACACTGAGTCAATGGAGGGAAGACCATAGGTTTTCATTATATTGCACTGTCTGTCATTTCTATTCCACAGACCTTCCTCAAAGTAAGAAAGGGTGTTTCTCTCCTGCCGTGTTCCCAGTACAGAGCCTCTGATAGCCATGGAGGTCTTAGTACCAGTCATGGAGTACAGGAAAGACAGCCTCTGTGTTCATTCTTTACTTTGCTGAAATACACCAGCTTTCTTTCCTTTCTCCTCATTTTGAAGTAGGATTGGGTTTTTCTAAGATCAGTAGAGTTCTTCTAGTGTGATTTTTATGATGCTGTTATCAGCTGACTAAACAACAATAACAGACATCAAGCCATGTTTTTCCTCTTTCCCTTTGTAAAGGAGTGCTCACATTCAGTACAGCATTGCAGCCTTGTGTGGTAATATGGCTTCTTAATAGGACCACAGAATTTCTGAAGGGCAAAGCCCAGGCCTCAGAGTTGACCTCACTCTCTGAGTGAATTTGATGAGCACCCAGGGCTGTGAGCAACCAAGCAGGACAGCACAGAGATATAGACAGTAACCTTGGGACCAGCAGCTGAGGCTTCTTCATATATTTACTTTTGAGTTCTAAGGCCTTGGACCTGTTCCTTTGAAACCTCACTACTCTCCTGCACAGTAGGATTTGGGGTAGTCTGTCTCATAATTCCCTGGTGTTCTGGGAACCTGATGAGATAGCATCTGTGACACCTTTGGCCTAGTTCTACTGCACCCAGACCAACCTGGTGACCTTGTGCCCATCATCTGCCCAAGCGCCTCTTCCTTACCAATGTGGGCTTGGTATCAGTGATAACATCTAGTTGTCTTCAAGCCCAAGGAGACATTAATTGAAGTGAGCATCATGAGTGCCAGCCAGATGTGATTGCTTCTGCGTAGTGGGCCTCTTTTTTCCTTAGTGTTTTCTCAGGTTGGGCAAGGAAGAGAAGGTACCTTTCTCTTGCAGTTACTTCCCAAACTATTGTCTGTGGTCAAAAACAAGATTCAATCCAAATAAAGACCTGGGTTTACTTTAGAGAATCACTGTGGAGATTGGTACCCCTCTCTGGGGACACACAGGATTCCCTAGGAACTTCTCTGACAACTTCTGCCCTGAGGGACCCCACCATACCCAGGCCTCCTGTGCAGTTGAGGCCTGGTTTGATCATCTCACCTGAGGTGGGGGTAGGAGACCTGATTCCTTCTGTAATATTCATAAAGCCAATGTGGACTACTTAACAAATATGGGATGTAAAATGCAACCCTTCTTTTCATTTTTAAATTGAAAATAGACTCAAGCTCTTGTGTGCTTAGTGAATGGAAGGTTCCTCTGTTCCTCTTGGAGACTCCATCCCTCTTCTCCTAGCTCTCCTAGAATACTCTCACTCAAACTTATGCTGCTTGAAGTGAAATATTAGGAGGCCCAACACCTCAGAAGGACAGCTGGTGGGAAACTGCACTGAAATCTAGAAAAAAACCAATTGATAAATTTCTTTTCTCAGGTGCAAGAGATTAGCTAGGAGAGAGACGGACACCATGGACACCTTTGTGGACTCTGCATGGTACTACTTCAGATACACTGACCCTCACAACACTCATAGGTAATGTCCCTACTGTGTGACAGATAGCACTTTGCTTCCTCCACGAAGCAAAACCAAGATGGAATTAGATATGCAAGGGAGGTGCTAGGGACATGCCTGAGAGGATAGAGAGAGGAGCTGAGCTGGCAGAGAGAATACCCGCATCATATGTATGTATAGCTGGTACCCAGAGACAGTAGAAGGTATGGAGAATTCAGAGGAGCCCTGGACCACAGCAAAGTTCCAGATGCCCCAGTAAGTCCTGTGGAAAGAATGCCCAGTATACATGTCCATTTAGAACACAGGGTGGGCAGATGAGCCCTTGTACTGATGCCCTCCTTTTCTTCTCTTAGAAGTAACTGGATACCAAGGCTGGACCAGAGTAGTTTGTTCCATAGACACAGTGGTGGATATTGTTGGTCAGCTGTGCACCTCATGCCAGGCTCTTAGCTTGGGGAAACTTAGGGACAGAGCCTTTGCCTAGCATGGAAAAGCCTGGGGTTCCATCCCTAATAGCAGAGGTGAAGGCTTTTTAAAAGTATGTTAAGTTATTATTAATTTAGATTTCTTAGCCTAGTAAATTTCAACTATAATACAGATTGAAAAAACAGCTAAAGGAAGAAGATGTGAACAACCTGCACTTATGGGACTGGAGGGATGCCTGGTCATGGACTGCAGGAAGACAGGGCAAAGTATTGAGGAGAGCTAAACAGCTTAGACTCTTACCATACATGATCAATAAATCTCCTGAATTAGAAATCAATAACAAATACAAACATTTTTAAATAATTAAAGTAAAAGTAGAACCCAAAAGTGTTGGCACATGTGTATAATCCCAGAAATCAGGAGGCAGGAACAAGGAAACCAAGAATTCAGAGCCAGCCAGGGCTTCACAAGACCCTTTGTCAAAAAAAAAAAAAAAAAAAAAAGTGACTAGATTGGCCAGATGTGGTGATGTCTGTAGGAGGAAGTTTCTGTCCCATCAGAAGCTCCCAAATAACCACACCAAGGCTTATATTAATTGGAAATGCTCGGCCAATAGCTCAGGCTTAGTACTAGCTAACTTTTTTTTTTTCTGAGACAGGATTTCTTCATGTAGTTTTGGTGCCTGTCCTGGATCTCACTCTGTAGACCAGGCTGGCCTTGAACTCACAGAGATCTGCCTGGCTCTGCCTCCTGAGTGCTGGGATTAAAGGTGTGTGCCACCACCACCCAGCTACTAGCTAACTCTTACATTAATGTTAACTTGTATCTCTTACCTATGCCACATGGGTTGGTACCTTTTCTCAGTATGCCCACCTTGCTTCTCTCTGTGTCTACTGGTGACTCCTCTCACTCTTCCCTTCTTCCTCCCAGCATTCTCAGTTTGGCTCTCCTACCTAACCTTACCCTGTTCAGCTATTGGCCAGTCAACTTCTTTATTAAACCAATCTCCTGTGAGTATCTGTATGCTATGAGTGTGTTGCTCTGATTGGTTAATAAATAAAACACTGATTGGCCAGTAGCCAGGCAGTAAGTATAGGCAGGACAAAGAGAGAGGAAAATTCTGGGAAGTGGAAGGCTGAGTCAGGAGACGCCATGAGAAGTATGATGTAAAGTACCAGTAAGCCACAAGCCACATTTCAAGGTATAGATTTATAGAAATGGGTTGATTTAAGATATAAGAACTAAATAGCAAGAAGCCTGAGCCATTAGGCCAAACAGTTTAAATAATGTAAGCGTCTGTGCGTTTATTTGGGTCTGAGTGGCTGCAGGCCTGGAGATAACTCCAGCTACACCAGTCACAGTAACATATATTCATACAGTGTAAAGGAATATTCTACAGATATCTTTAATCCCAGTACTTAGGAGACAGACAGATGGGTATGTATGAGTTCAAGGTCATTTGTTCTACATAGTGAGTTCCAGGCCTCTATCTAGTACAGAGTGAGACCATGACTTTAAATTAAAAAGTGCCAAGTTTCAGGCCTGGGGTTCAGGGAGAACTGAGACTAAGACCACTCTTTTTCGTGATGTACTTTCAAGTGCTGTTCGATTTTTCAGCTCTGTTTGTTTCTTTGACGAGGCAGAAACAAAGAAAAAAGAGCAGTAAGTAACCAAGCAGAGCTGGAATGGGAGCTAACGGGAGCTAACGGAAACTGTTCCAGAACCAGGAAAACCTTGACAGGTTGCTCTTGAGCATGGTAGAAATGTCCTGGAACTGTATTGTCCACATATGAAGGGCTTCCATTCTGGACGTGGTGATACATGCCTGTAGTTCCAGCACCGGAGGTTGAGGCAGGGTGGTGTAAGGGGATCTTGTTCTACAGAATGGCATCTTATGTTGAAAATAGGCAAAGAAAGTACTCCCTATCCTAGACTAGCAGCAGAGTGGCATATTTCTGTTTAAACAAATGCTCAAGCTACATTCTGAATAGCAGAGTTATGGCTCCATGATTTGTGTTCATTTCAGAAATGAGTGGGATCCTGAGTAAGTGGAAGGATACAAGGAGACCGGGAACTTCAAAGCAGCTCTGCGTGAGCCATAGAGGAATGTGAAGGAGGCTTTGCCTTTCCTGGCTGCTTCCCAGCTGTCCTGAGCCCTGCATGGCTCCTCTGTGAACAGCACAGGGATTCACACCTCTCCTGGCATGCTGTGCCTAGATTCAGCAGAGAGGTGTCCTAGGTAGAACGTAAACTGAACACTTAACCTCATTTATCCCAAACTTGTTTGTTAGATAAATACCAAACTTAACTTTGGCTTTACTATTGTGTGAAACATCAAGTTAAATTTATTTACTTACTTTTAATTTTTTTGAGACAGGACTTCACTGTGTAGCCTTGAATGTCCTGGAACTTAGCATGTAGACCAGGCTGGTCTTCAATTTGGAGATCAGCCTGCCTCTATTTTCCAAGTTTTGGGGTTAAAGGTCTATGCCCAGCAGTGTTGAATTTCTTTAAGAAACCATTGTAATTGGAGGTTTATTTGTTTGTTTGTTTGGTGATTTGGGTGGCTTTGTTTTGCTTTTTTTCTTATTTTTAATTTTATGAGATGCTGGCACAGTATTAACTGCAAAAGCGCCCTGTGCTGACCTGCCACCTGCAGTCTCTGTCCAGTCTCAGAACTAGCCAGCCAAGAGCATGCTAGGGGAAAAATACTTTGCGGCACTGAGGAGAAAACTCTGAAATTTTGAAACCAGGGATCACAGATCCTCCAAAGCAAAAGTTCCTGATAAGTATTGGATCTCTGGTTATTGCCAATGCAGTAAGCCAGTGAAATAAGCCAAATCAAACCAAATTAATAAGACCAGATTTAATAAACAGAGCAAAGCAATTCTCAGATGACTCTTGGAAAGGCAGGAGAGAAATCACGTGGCAGGGCTGGCGACCAGGTCTTAAATACCAGGTCTTAAATACTCAAGTCATGGTCTTGAGCATCCCCCAGGGAGGAGCTGACCCTTGGCAGGCTTTCTGAGGGGTGGGGTCTGGAATGGGAGGAGTGAAACCAGAGTGGAGATTCCCAACAGTTCCCTTGGTTGACTTAACAAAGGGTTGCCTTGGGAACAGAGAGGTCTGTTCCCAGCCACAATGTTCCCAAGGCAGCAGCCAGCAAATAGAAGACCTGGAGAGTCCTTCCCCTCTGTGTACATTAGGAGTAGGAAGAAGCTTGACCTTTGGTAAAACCCTGTTGGTCAAGAAGTAGTAGATGAGGAAGTGACTGGAATATTTTGACAGGCCCCATATTAGTTTCATTCCTTCAGTGAACTGTATTTGAACTCTTGCTGCCCATTTCAAAGCACTTTTAAAAATAAGACTGAATTTCTGTTTTAGAATGAGCATTTACTACCATGCTTTCTATTATAAATGCTACTATTGCCCTCTATTGGTGAGAATTAAAATTTCTATTGTCTAGTCATAATAAAAATTAAAGCTAACTATTCACATAAGCATCCCTTGGAGATGTCTTGTTGCCGGTATCTTTTTCTTTTGTTCTTGTTTTATTACAAAAATTACTGGTTTGGTTTTTTTTTGTTTGTTTGTTTGTTGGGTTGGTTTTGTTTTTTGGTTTTTTTGAGACAGGGTTTCTCTGAATAGCGCTGGCTGTCCTGGAACTCACTGTGTAGACCAGGCTGGCCTTGAACTCAGAGATCCGACTGCCTCTGCCTCTGAGTACTGGGATTAAAGGTATGCACCACCATCATTACTACCGGCTCAAAAATTACATCTTTATTACATTTATTTATTGTGTGTGTGAATGTGCATGTGCCACGAGCCATGCATAGAGGTAAGTGGATGACTCGTAGATCCAGTCAACACTGGTTCTTTTCTCACTTATTGTATATGTTTTTCTCTTATTAAAAGAAAGCCACTGTTTTTTCTGACATTAATTCTTTTCAAGGCATATGCAGATTACAGTAGGTCTAGTTTATGCAGTGTGGCAGATAAGGTTTTTAGATGCCCATTTATTTTTCTCCTAGTCCTTTCAGCCCAGCACTGGCAGACTTCTGGATGCCCGTGGATTTGTACATCGGAGGAAAAGAGCATGCTGTCATGCACTTGTTCTATGCAAGATTTTTTAGTCATTTTTGCCATGACCAAAAGATGGTAAAGCACAGGTGAGCATTTCTGTTTTTTTTTAACGTTCTTTTAAATTATTCTTTGTGTCTTTCACATCATGCATCTTGATCCTATTCATGTCCTGTCCTGTGTATCCGCCCTCTGCCCTTGCAGTCCCCCTCCCCAATAAAATTTAAGAGAAAAAAAGAAAAGAAAAAAAGGAAAAAAAAAATCTCGTCATGGAAGCTGTAGTTTGACACAGTGAGTAAATGCAGTAAACCCTTTTGTCCATATATCTTTACTTGTAAATGTTCATTGCAAAGATTCATTGGTTGGTTAGAGGCCTCTGGTTTCTGCTACACTATTGATGCTGTGCCCTCACTGGAACTCCTCTTGGCTGTCCTGCTGGTGTCCTGTGTTGTGGAGATCCTGGAGCTTTGGGTATGCCGGACCGGTCCCTTCACATACTCCAGCAGATCACAGATGGGGTGAACAATGGGGTGGGCCAACCTATAACCCTGGTTCTGGGCCTGGTAGCGGCAGGGTTGGTCAGCCTGTCAGCTCTCCCTTGTCCTCACCACCAGGGTGAGCTCTCCTGCATTGCCCTGGCATGTTCAGCCCTTGCAGTGATAAGTGAGGGGTGGGGCAGTTCTCCTGCCTTCATGCCCTTAGGGTCAGCTCTTCCACACCTACATCAGCAGAGCCAGCCTTACTGTGCTGTCCAGAGTAGGGGCCATTGTCCCGAATGCTGGGAGCAGATGAGGGGCAGGGCTAGCTCTCCTGCTCTTAGGACCTCAGGACCAGCTCTCCCAACTGCCTCGGGTTGATGGGGGGTATGGGAAGGAGAGGACAGGGACATCTCTCTCCTGCCCATGCCACCACATAACAGATGAATAATGGGACAGCTCTTCTGTGCTTACAGTATTGGCACTGGCTTGCCCACACCTCTGCCAATGGGGTTGGCTCTGTTGTGCTGCCCACGCAAGGTGCAGGGCCTGCACAAGTAAACGTTTGTAATACTTTGCAAAAGAATTCTGTTTATAAGCAGTGACTGGAAACAGGTATCTGTTCTGAATCAAAGTAAATATGTGTGTAAAAATAATTCTGCTTTTCAGATATACTTTAGAAGCCATCGTAGGCCTTTACAATGTAAGGTCATTTATACAACAAACCTCTTAATCATTTGTGTTAGGTTTCAAATCTGAGACAAATGGCTGACGTGCCTCTTTAACATATCAAAGTAGACCTTGCTGCTATGTTCTTCCTGCCTTCCCTCAGTCCCTGCCTGTTACAGAGCCCTCCTGACTGGCATACCACCCCACCCCCACCACCCCACCCCACACACTCCTCAGCCCAGGGAGCTGGGCTGCTCTTCCCTATATAATCTGACCATTTTGGTTACCCACTCTTTTTTGTACCTTTGGGCCTCCTAGCTCCTGCATCTGGTTTACTCCCCCCCACCCCCACCCCCATGGGGCAACTCAGTCTGGTAATGTCTACTCTGGACTCTCACAAATGTCTCTGCCCCTGGCTGTGCTCTCCCACCTGTCTATAACAAACTTTCTCCTCCACCATACCAGGAACAGTCATGTTCCTTTCCTTTTTTTATTTCCTTTTTTCATTCAGTTTGGTGTGGAATGTTTTGGGCTTACATGAAATCCAGCTTTCAGTGCATCTGATTTTTGCTTGTGAATGAAAAAGGAGTGTTGTGATGTTATGTGGCTTTTTGTAGTAACGCACACATTTGTCACTCCATAAATTGTGCTTCTAAGCTTGGCTGAATCCTTCTTTTATGTCACCCTGATACTTGTGTATCAGAGCAGAGGATAGCATTGTAAATCCGTTGATTTTTTTTCCTGTTGGCCTATAATGTTCCTCGTAACATTCAAAAGATGTGTGAAAGGGTGGCATACTTTTGTAGTCCTAGAACTCAGGGGGCAAAGGCAGGAGGATGGCTACGAGCTTGAGGCTGGCTAAGGCTGTATAGTAAATTTTAGGTCATATAGAGAAACTATCTCAAAGATATATGTGCATGCTTTTCCTTCATGGAATATGTTTAATATATTATTACAATACATTTGGGAATCTGAAGCAAGAAGATCATGATTTGAAGCCAGCTTGGCCTACATAGAAAGACCCCTTCTCTAAGAACCAAAAAAATAAAAAGTAAAATGGAAATCCATGCTTCCAAGGTCAATATGGGAAGTAAAATGTTATATTACTGATATACCAAGGTGTACACAAGATGCCCCTTCCCAGTCACATCACCCCTTTCCCACCACCCCTCCCCCAGATAACTCCTGTAGAACATTTTTGATTACTTATTTTCTTTACACATGTATCACTTCTGACATTATTGCATTATTATTATTATTATTGTTGTTGTTGTTGTTGTTGTTGTATGTATGTATGTATGATTGTGGGGGGTGGTGCTTGTGTCACAGCATGCATGCAGAGGTCAAATGACAACTCTGTGGAATCAGTTCTCTCTTTCCATCTTTAGGTCATGAGGCTTGTATGAGAAGCACCTTTATCTACAGAGACATCCCACTGCCCAATTCTACTTCTCTGTGTGTTTTAAAACAACATACATGGTTTGGCTTTTCTGCATTTGACCCTTCAGTGATTAGAATTATATTACACATATTCTATAATACTTTCCTCACCCAACATGTTTTGAGGTTCAGCATGGTTGATACATGGAACTACCTTTTTGTTTCATTGCTGAGTGGCATTCCATTGTATGGACTGGAATTTCCATTGCAGAACTTGGGTGATATAGCCATGGCTGCACAGTAGCTCTCCACCTTTGAAAATTTTTCATGTAATCCTTTTTTGTTGTATATATTGCAAATATTTCCTTATTCTTGGCTTATCTTTTACTTATGGCATCTTTCAATGAGCAGAAATCCTTAATCTAATATAATAAAACTTAATACTTGGGGTTGAAGATGGGGTTCAGTGGTAGAGTACTTGCTTAGTATGTACTTGACCCTGGATTCAATCCCCAACACCACAATAAAATAAAATAAAAATTAATCTTCCCCTTGTGACTATTGCTTCTCATACCTCCGTTCCATCATTGAGCAACTTGGACCTCTTTCCACTGATCTTTGGTGTCTTTACCATAAGTCAGTGTATTACATCCACTAGGGTCTGCTGGTGGGATCGCTATTCACCTACTGGTGGCTTGCTGTAAGTTGTCACGTTCCCTAGATAGAGATCCCTAGCCTGGTGATAGACTCTCTACTCCATACATTAGTGGCTTGCTCTCTGTTGTGCTGGTTAGTTATTTACAGCCTTTGTTATTTTAATATACAAATCTTGATGTCCTTTGAGGAAAGTCCTCTTCTTTTTCCTTCTTCTTCAAGAGAATTTGGCTTTTATCACACCCTTGTTTTTCTTTATCAGTTTTGGACTCAGCCTGTCAAATTTCAGGGCTGGGCATGTTTTTTTTGGTATTGCACTGGAACTGTGTTTGCCAGTGCCTTTCCTCACCATCCCTCCTGCCATCTCTAATCTTAACATCTGAAATAATCTTTTTGTCTGAAATGTATCCTTCAGTTTGTCTTTTTGTTTCCTTTATTAATGGTCCATGTATTTGTTCTTTTCTCTAAAAGTTCATTTCAACTTTATATTTTCAAATATCTTTTTACTTATCATACTGAATATTAAACTCAGAGCTTCATGTGCACTAAACATTGAACTATAATGAGCTCCTTTTTCAGCCCTAAACATCATCTATAGAGGATTCCTCCTTAACACAGGGCTCTGAGCTAGCACTAGCCCTCAGCCTCAGCTGATTTTCCTTGTTGCAATGGGCCAGGTGTGGTGGTGCATGCCTATAATCCCAGCACACTGAAAGCAGAAGCAGGTGGATTTCTGTGAATTTGAGGCCAGCCTGGTCTATATAGTGAGTTCTAACCCAGCCAGGGTTACATAGTAAGATGGGAGTCTGGTCTACAAACGTTCATGGTTCCCTTTGAGTGACATCTCTCTGTTTGCTATGAACACACCCTCATTGTCTTTGGCATTTTGAAGTTCATTTGCTTTCTATAGGTGTGGACTTCTTTATTCTGATTTGGATTTGGGACTTCTTAATGGTCTCTTCTTCATCCCATCTGTAATGATTTAAGTGGTGGAAGACATCTTGGCAATTGAACCCAAGGAACACCACAAAGTCACACCATGCAACAAATCTCATGTGAGAGGTTTATTGGCGGGGGTGGGAGTATGTAGAGGCTGCCTCTGAGCGAAGGTGGAAGGGAAAGAGGGTGGGGAGAGAAGGCACTTGCTTTTTATAAGGGGATATAGTACATGTCCATAGGGAGGATATGTGACAGGAATGTGTCTCTGTTAGGACATTAATTTACATTCTCCTGTGCATGCTGCTAGCAGGATGATCCCAGGCCATCCTATTGAATACTCATTAGCAGTGTACATCTCCCTTCCCGTCCCCCACCTTCCATCGTTTCCTGGGCTTTTGTTTCTTTTCATATTCCAAAACAAAAAATATTTTGCTTATCCGCCCCTTATGTGTGTGTCCTTTGTTTGTTTGTTTGTTTGTTTTTGTTTTTCAAGACAGGGTTCTCCATGTAGTTTTGGTACCTGTCCTAGATCTCGCTTTGTAGACCAGGCTGGCCTTGAACTCCCAGAGATCGACCTGGCTCTGCCTCCTCAGCGCTGGGATTAAAGGCATGTGCCACTGCCGCCTGGCTTATATGTGTGTTTTAATGGTCTGTTTTTTGGGGGAGGAGAAAGGTTGGCTATGTTTAAACTTACTGTGTGATAGAAGATGACCTTGAACTAATCCTCTTGCCTCCATCTCTCAAGTGCTGGGATTACAGGCATGTACCACTGGGCCCAGCTTGGCTACTCATTTATAAATATTACATATATTACATGTGTCTTTTGCTTTTTTGATTTAATGGAATATTTTGATGTTTTTCCCCATCAGAGCATACATATTTCCCATTCTTTTTTATTTCTGTATAGTGTATCAATTATTAAAGCACTCACTTATTTTTCTAATTTATTATTTTTTAAAAGAGTGATGCTTTATTTCTTGACAGGATAGGGGAGTTTATCTTTGTTTTGTTTTGATTTTGTTCGTTTGTTTGTTTTTTTTGAGACAGGGTTTCTCTGTGTAGCCCTAACTATCCTGGAATTCATTCTGTAGAATAGGTTGGTGTTGTTCAAATCTTAGATAGTCTTTTATAGAAAAAAAACATGGAGCCACATAGAAAAACAAAACAGCCAGCCACTAGTTCTTACCTCTACGAAATCCTCAGTCTAAGGAGAGCGAGTTCCTGTTTCCTCACGCCTTATATACCTTTCTGTGTCCTGCCACATTACTTCCTGGGATAAAAGGCATGTGTCACCACTGCCTGGTTCTGTTTCTCTCATGTAGCCCAGTGTGGCCTTTAACTCACAGAGAACCAGACGGATCTCTGCCTCCTGGGTGATAGAATTAAAAGTGTGTGCCATCACTGCCTGACCTCTGTCTAATTTAGTGGTTGGCTCTGTCCTCTGATCCCTAGACAAGCTTTATTGGGGTACACAGTAAATCACCACAGCTTGGCCTTGAACTCAGAGATCTATCTGCCTCTGCCTCCCAAGTGCTGGGATTAAGGGCATGCGCCACCATGCCCTTAAGTGTATCTTAAGGATCAGTCAGTCCTAACACTGAAATCTTGGGTCAACAGCTATATATGTATTTTTTTTTCTTTTCCTAATTTTTTAACTGGGAGTGGTGGCACATGGCAGCACTTGGGACAGAGGCAGGTGAATCTCTGAGTTCTAGGCCATCCAGGGCTGCATAGTGAGAACCTATTTAAAATGCTTTTATTACATTAGTTAGTTTATGTGTGCACACATGTGGGTGGGTGTGTGCTTGCCGCAGTGTATATATGGAGCTCAGAAGACGACTTGCAGGTGTTGGTTCTCTTCTTTCACCATGTGGGTCCCAGAGATTGAATTTGCCACCTCAGGCTTGGTGGCAAGTGTCTTTACTTACTGAGCCATCTTGTCTATCCCTATTTTAAAATCTTTGATAGATAAAAGCGTATGACTTAGGCACATGCCACTACTTGGAGGGCAAAGGCAAGAGGATTAGCCTTGTCTCAAACAAAAGATTATTTATCTATTACTTTCAGATTATCTGTAAAGCAGACAGAAGTTAAGCTTCATTAGAATGAGGTGCTGGGAGCTCCGCCCTTAACCCATTCTGCCAGCTCTATAGTTAGAGCTCTACTGTACAAAAAAATACGCTGCATGTAATTGAGTGCTGAAACTGGCTTTCTGCTCCTTACCCCAGAGACCTTGATGTGTGAAAAACAACTAACTTGCATCAGAAAGACACTGAACGTATTGATGTCACTGGGCCCCATCAGATAATTAGTTAAAATGCTTGTGGTTTCGATTATGTAACTCAGTCTACTTTGCATTTTGTATCTGTGAAAACAGATTTGCCATTTGTAAATTGTGTCCTGCTACTGTCACAGTCTCATGGAAATTTTGTGTATGTGTTTGTGTTTTTATTTTATTTATTTATTTTAAAAACTGACCATCTGGCCCAGGCCAGCCTGGAACTCTTACTCATCCTCTCTCAGGGCTGGGATTATTTATAGGTGTGCACCACCACACCCAGCTCAGGTTTTTGCAAGTGATTACATAATAATAATAATGTTGTTGTTTTATTATTATTATTATTATTTTATTATTATTATTATTATTTTTGAGACAGGGTTTCTCTGTGTAAACAGCCCTGGCTGTCCTGGAACTTGCTTTGTAGACCAGGCTGGCCTGGAACTCACGGAGATCCACCTCCCTCCACCTACCAAGTACTGGGATTAAAGGCATGCACTATCACAGCCTGGCCATAATAATTTTTAAAAACCATCATTTACAATATGTAGTCTGCAAAAGGGAGACCCAGGGAGGCTTCTGGTAATTCTGGGTGAGGCTGGCCTCAACTTGGTTTCTTTCTTGTTCTGCATAAGCAGCCACCTGGCCCAGTCAGGGGAGTGAGCAGCTAAATCTGTCCAGGTCTTCAGTTTTCATAGAAATGATACCTATTTTAGCCTGTCAATCTATGCTTGGAGTTTCTTGAGCTTGCTTCCCCTCTTCCTTCTTTCTGCCCTTTAGAGGTAGGACAAAGGTGGCCCTCAATGCCCAGCAGGTATCAGTTATTCTAATTTCTGAAATTAGTGGAGGAGCCTGGCCTAACCTGGAAATTGAAGGTTCCAGCACTTGTCTTCCTGCTTACACAGACTATGCTTCAGTGTAGATGAAAATAATCTGCCCCAGGGGTGCAGTTGAAGTGGTCAGGAGACGACTGAGGCAGAAGAATCAGAGCTTTTCAGGTAGAGAGGTCCAACACGGTGGCCAGTTCTGACAGACTTCACTGGCAATATAGAGTTTCAGATTTTCATTTTTACAAGTCTTTTCTGTGCAGTCACTGAGATTAATGAACAATGCAGTTGTTTATGCTGGTTTATCCCTGAGTACCATCTGTTGGGCAAGTGAATGAATGAACATATGGAGATACTATGCTAGTTATGAATCTGAGTAATGAACTTGGTGATGTGCTGTCATCTCCAAGACTGGGTTCCAAGTCCAGCAGCATCCCTTATCTTTGTGTCCCTTGCACCTTCTGTCACCTAGTGCCCCTGCCTTATGATATTGGTACTTATTTATGAGCATGTCTTACGTGGCCTGTTGGAGACTGTAAGCACGCCAGTTCATTGCAGACTGCTCTGCCCAGTCATCATGCAAATAGTATTGAATGAATAAGTAAGTGAATCCCTATGAAGGCAGGCGTGACCTCCCTCAGCCACAGAATGAGGTCCAGATGCTTTCATCCCTGTGCGGCCTTCCCTAGAGTCCTGTAAGAGCAGGAGGGTGGCAAGGATCCCTGGGTCTGGGAAGGGCCCTCCTCTGTGACATCCCTGTGAGCACGCAGGTACTCCTGCTGACCTGTGCTCCAGTGTGAAGTAGATACCTCCCAGCAGACCCCCTTCCACAACCATGGCATCCAGTGCCTCCCCTTCATCCTCCTCTTGCTTCCTTTATCTTTTGCCTCCACTTTGCCTCACCCTGCCATGTTGTCCCTACCTCTGCTGCTGGGAAGTTTCTTCATTCATTGAAACAAGCTTAATTTAGTTCAAACCCGTTAATATTATTCAATACTTATTGTGAGGTAGGCACCAAAGTTGTCTTCAAGGACTTTCTTGCTGCTCCTTGGAGGAAGGCAATTGGCAGGTCAATCACTGGCCTGAACACAAAATAGTGTTTCCTGTCCACCACTTACAGTTACTGGTACCACATAACACAGCGACCACGAGAAAGCTGAGGAGGCTAACAGGGTGCTGGCTCTGTAGTGGGGCTGGAAGCATCAGTTTGGGGAACAATGTTGATAAGGAAGTAGAAGTATGTTGTCTGGGCAACTCTTGGAAGGAACAGAGGAGGGGAGAGAGGACATTCTTGATGGCAATTAGATGGGATTTGGAAGAAGGCACTCCAAACACGGCCACATTCTTTTTCTTCCTTATACTTGGGAGGGGTCTAGTACAGTTTGGGTCAGTGGTGGCAAACAAACTAGCTTCCCACCAATTACAACTCAGTGCCCAGTTCTGCACCAGGCCATAGAAGGCACCCAGTAAATACATGTTGAATGGATAGATGATACACTTTCCATAATAACTCTGAATCTTCTAGTACAATTGTACTTGTACTTAGATTAAATTTAGTGTCTGTTCTCATTTCTGAATTAGTGGGGGAGCCTGGACTAACCTGGAGATGGCGAAGATCCCAGCACCTGTCTTCCTCCTTCCTCCTTGTATGCTTCAGTGCAGATGGAAATAATCTGCCCCCAGGGTTACAGGGTTGAAGGGGCCAGGAAAAGGCAGAGGCAGAAGAATCAGAGCCTTTCAGGCACAGAGGCCCAACCCACCCTCCTGCTCTTAGAAGGCACCACAAGAATGCAGGAGTCTCTCACTCTCCTGGCTGAAGTAGGCCATATCTGCCTTTATGGGAGAGTCACATTGATTCCATTTGGATTTGCATGTGTGATTGGTGCAGAGAAACCTGCAGAAGTGCTGCTGAGGCTTGGGAGCCTGGGAGACCATAGCCAGGCCATTGACATTCATGCTTTTTTTTTAGAAATTTTATGTATATAAGTATTTTGCCTGCATGTGTGTCTGTTCACCATAATGTACAGTGCCCTGGAGACCAGAAGAGGGCCTTAGATCCCCTGGAACTAGAGTTAAAGACAGTGAGGTACTGTATGGGTGCCAGAAATTGAACCTGGGTCCTCTGGAAGGGCAAACAGTGTTAATTGCTGAGCCATCTTCTCCAGCTCCCGTGCCTTTCCCATGCCAAGTTTTATCATCCCTATGCTAAATTGTTTGTCTGAGACAGTGCCTGATGCACTAGAAGCTACAGTCTAGATGGGTTTCAGAGGTAATTGAGAAACATTCATTATCAGAGCCTTGGTCCTGGAACACTCCTGTTCTACAGGACACCTGCCAATTATGGGGAAAGGGCCAGTGTGACACCCTGGAGGCCTCATTCAGAAACTCTTTGAAGTCGTTTTGAAACAGAAAAGTGAATGATTCTGCTAGTCATCAAGCTAGTCAGGTGGCAGTGGAGACAGAGTGCCTGGAGGTGGGGCCACACTAGGTGCTGTTTCGTGTCTGTTTGCATAGGTGTCTATTTCATGAAGCTTTATCAAATTGTACCCACCCCAGGACTAGTGTACTTTCCAATGTGAGTGCTAATTGTCATTTTGACAGTTTGCTTTAAACAGAGAGAGGATAGGGGAAGAGAGACAGTGAGAGGGAGAGGCTTAAGGAGAGAGACAGAGAGAGGAGAGGGAGTGAGAGAGAGGAGTTTTAAAAGATGAGGCAGAGGAGTAGTCTTAAGCTTGCTGGTGAGTTGCAATTCTACACATTCCCAGAAGGTGGCAGTGGTGGGCCACTTGATTATATAGGAAAACAAAACCCCAATAATAATAATAAATAACAAGATCCCAACTCCCTACCTTTAAGTCTTTTTTTCCATTCAGAAACAGTCATGCTGTATAGCCTAGGCTGGCCTCAAACTCAGGACTGTCCCGTCTCAGCCTTCTGAGTAGCTGGGGTTGTAGGTATGCAGCCAAATGCCCAGTTCCCTGAGTCTTTTTTTTTTTTCTTTCTTTCTTCAAATGAGGTTTCTCTGTGTAGCACTGGCTGTCTTAGAACTTGCTCTGTAGACCAGGCTGACCTCGAACTCAGAGAGATCCACCTGCCTCTCTCTGCTTTCTGAGTGCTGGGATTAAAACTGTGTGCTACCACTGCCTGGCCTGGTCCCTTTAGTTTTAATGCTACTGACTTTAATTACTCTAGACATGTTTTTGGAGTGCTGGGTATAAATCCATGGCTTTGTGTGTGGTTTTGTACCACTGAGCCACACTTCCACATGCCTGAGTTTCTTTCTTCTTTCTTTTTTTTTTCCTGTTTGTTTGTTTGTTTTGAGACAAGGTTTCTCTGTGTAGCCCGGCTGTCCTGGAACTCATTCTGTAGACCAGAGTGGCCTCAAAGTCACAGAGTTCCACCTACTTCTGCCTCCCTAGTGCTAGGATTAAAGACATGTACCACCATGCTCAGCTCCTGAGTTTCTCTTAAGTGTGACTAAAACCAGTGCCTGGTGTGAGAGAAGAGTGAGGAAACCTCATTGTCCATTGAAGGGGGCTGGCACCTGAGACGGTAACAGAACACTGAATAAGCACAAGGTAAACTTGGCCTAACAACATGCAGTTGGGTGTCCTCAGATCACCAGCTCACTGGAGGCACTTCTTGGTGCTGAGAACAGTGCCCCTGCTTTGTAGGGTACTACCTCGATTTGCTGTTGGTTTTAAATGTATCTGCATCTAGCTTTTCCCTGCTCAGCAACAAGTGACTGGACTGGTTGGTTCTTGTCAACTTGACACAAACCTTGATATACCTGAGAAGAGGAGACCTTTTTTCTTTTTTAAGATTTATTTAATGTGCATCGGTGTTTTGCCTGTATGTATGTCTGTGTGACCATGTAGGATCCCCTGGAACTGGAGTTACAGACAGTTGTGAGCTGGCATGTGGGTGCTGGGAATTGAATCGGGATCCTTTGGAAGAACAGCCAGTGCTTTTAACCACTGAGCCATATCTCCTTTTAACCACTGAGCCTTCTCTCCGGCCCTGGAAGAGGGAATCTTAATTGATAAAATGCTTCTGTAAGATTGGTCCATAGGCAGGTAAATAGGGCATTTTTTTGAGTAATGATTGATATGGAAGGGTCCCACCCCTTGTGAGTAGTGCCATCCCTGGGCAGGGGGGTCCTAGATGGTATTAGAGAGCAGGCTGACAAGTCAATAATCAACATTCCTCCATGGTGTCTGCTTCAGTTTCTGCCTCCAGGTTCCTTCCTTTACTTCCTTCAATGATGGGCTGTGATGTGGATGTGTAAGTGAAATAAACTCTTCCTTTGAAAGTTGCTTTTGGCCATGGTGTTTTATCACAGCAATAAGAAGCTAACTAAGGCCGGGCGTCGATGGCACATGCCTTTAATCCTAGCACTTGGTAGGCAGAGCCAGGTGGATCTCTGTGAGTTTGAGACCAGCCTGGTCTACAGAGTGAGATCCGGGACAGGCACCAAAATTACACGGAGAAGCCCTATCTCAATAAAGAAGCTAAGATAATACCTGTTTACCTCTCTAGTTGACAGCGTGAACTTAAGGAGAGTGGAGGGGGGCTAAAAATGAGGCGAACTAAAGTCTCATGCAATATCCAACTTTCTTCAGATCATCAGACCATACCTAGAAAGTTAAGAGTCACCTGAATAAAGTGTATAATCACAAGGACAAGGTGCATGTGGCAATAATACTTTTTTCTACAGAGGCTGTGGTAGTTTGAATATAATTGTCCCCATAATCTCATAGGGAGTGACACTATTGGGAGGTATAGCTTTGTTGGAGTGTGTATGGGCCTTGTTGGAGGAAGTGTGTCACTGTGGAGGTGGGCTTTGAGGTGTCCTATGCTCAGGACAGATACCTCCCAGTGTCTGAGTCGACTCCCTGTTGCCTGCAAGATGTAGGACTCTTCTCCTCCAGTACCACGTCCGCCTGCATGCCGCCATGCTCCCCACCATGATGATAATGGACTGACTCTCTGAACTGTAAGCTATCACCTCAGTTAAATGTTTTTCTTTATAAGAGTTTACATGGACGTGTCTCTTCACAACAATAAAAACCCTAACTAAGACAGAAGCATATGAATAACAACAGCTGAAGTAAATTCACTCCTATCCACTGCACCTGGGAGAAGCATGAAAGCACATTCCAAGAACAATTCTGTGTTTTTCTAAGAGTTTTCTCCAAGCACTCAGAATTCTCCTCACACAGCTCCATCCTGGACTGTGTTCCAACAAGTAGCCATGCATTTTCCCCCTCTGTTTTAAATCTTCCCGTGATTATTTTGTAATTAGCTTCAAGTGTAGGTGCACCAACAGTTTGCTGGGAGGCAAGGATGGCTTAGGGGCTGAGCAACAGTGCATGTTCAGTCCGTCCATCTTCCGTCCCACTGTCCATCCCACCATCCCTCTGGGCACTCACGTCTTTGTCCATGAGATGAATGTTTTAAAGCAGGCTACCAGCCACTGGGCTCAGTACCCCGGGAGCAGAGAAAAGAGTAAGACTGGTCCTTACTATAAGAGGCTGAAGCAGAGGATGGGTGTTCTCTGTGTATAGTCACACAATAGGCTAACCACGTGCTTTCAGTGAGGTATACTACATGCTGTGGATACAAAGGAATTTAAAGCCAACTGGGCTACATGAGTTTGAGGCTAGCCTGGGATACATGGTGAGACTCTTTCTCAAAAAGCAAACAGATTGGTTGGAGAGATGGCTTAGTGGTTAAGAGCACTGGTTGCTCTTGCAGAGGACCTGGATTTGATTCCCAGCACCCACCTCATGGCTTACAACCACTTGTGACTCAGTTCCAGGGAATCCGTTGCCCTCTTCTAATCTCCCTGGGCACCAGGCATGCATGTGGTACATATACATACATGTAGCCAAAACTTTCACACACAAAAACAAAATAAATAAATCTTTAAAAAGTTTTAAACTGCTGTACGACAGTGGCAATGCCTTTAATCCCAGCACTCAGGAGGCAGAGCCAGGCCAGCCTGGTCTACAAAGTGAGATCCAGGAAAGACACTAAAACTATACAGAAAAACCCTATCTCGAAAAAACAAAAACAAAACAAAAAAAAGTTTTAAACCTAACAGACAAAAATTTATTAAGATATGTTTTTGAGCTTGATCACTCTTGTGCACACATAGAGGAATCTTCTATTTTGACACAGTAGCATGTTCATTTGGCTTCTGTGACATCAACTAATACGCTCATTTGCTGAATGGAGCCTCACAAAACATGATCCTCAGCATTTCTATTTGAATGTTAACTACTGGATTTTTCCCACCTTTGTAAATGGGCCGCATCTCTCACCATCGCTTGCGGACACCCCTGCGCGTGCACACACACACACTCAATCAACATTTATCAAAGGTTCTATAACAGGAAAGTGGGCTGCGTCTCAGGCAGAGCACATATTTAGCATTTGAACCTTGAGATTGTGGTGCAGTATGGATTGACATACACAAAAGTCAGGAATCTTTTGTTTCTGGCCCTTATCTCTCTCAATCTCTTGGCTGCCTGGTCTACCCTCTTGAATCTACTAGAAAACATACTCCTTGTAACTGCCCACCCACAACTGTTGGACAGGGACCTTTGTGGGACTTACTGGGATCACTACTCACCTAAATCAGATGACCTTGAACATAATATAAAGGATCTTACGGGATTAACTTGCAAGTCTAACAAGGCTGTAGCTTGTTGGGCCCATTTAGATTGCTGGATTTCTGATTCCCTGAGTAGAGACTCCCCCACCTATCCCCTCCATATTAGTGAACTTGCACTCCAGAACTGGGATGTTAGAAGGCATGAACAACATCTTGCTGTCCAGAGCAACATTAGATACTTAGATGGGATGGTATCTGGAATTACTTGCTAAAATGCATCAAAATAGAATTGGGCAGATTCTTACAAAACAAAATGAAATAGGAAAAAAAAAGAATTAAATGGTTCTTAGGAATAAACTATTGTAAATATGGTGGTGCATGTCTTTAATCTCAGTATCCAGGGGGAAGAGGCAGACAGATCTCTGTGAGTTCAACACCAGTCTAATATACATAGAGAGTTCAAGTCCAGCCATTGCTTCATAGTGAGACTTTGCCAGAAAAGGTGTGTGTGTGAGGACAAGGCTGGAGCAATGGATGGCTCAGCAGTTAGAGCCCTGGCTGCTCCTCTGGAGGACCCACCATGCCTGCCTGCCTGCCACCCTGTTCCCCACTGTGATGTTGTGGACTCTGACCTCTAGAATCATGAGCCCCAAATTAAATGCTTTCTTTTATAAGTTGCTTTGGTCATGTTGTTTTGTCATGGTAATAGAAAAGTAACTAAGACACATTAGCCATTGATAGCTGCCTCTGCAGAGTGAAATGGGCCAGGAAGAAGAGTGTCTTTTTTTTTTTTTTTGGTTTTTCGAGACAGGGTTTCTCTGTGTAGTTTTGTGCCTTTCCTGGCTCTCACTTGTAGATCAGGCTGGCCTTGAACTCACAGAGATTCACCTGCCTCTGCCTCCCGAGTGCTGGGATTAAAGGCGTGCGCCACCACCGCCCGGCTCGGAAGAACATTGTCTTAGTTAGGGATTCTATTGCTGTGAAGAGACACCATAACCATAAAGGAAAACATCTAGTTGCGATGTTTAGTCCATTATTGTCATGATGTGAAGCGTGGTGACATGTAGGTAGACATGGTGCTGGAGAAGGAACTGAGAGTTCTACTATAGTCAGACTTTCTTTTGGGCCACCAGCTCACAAAAATGACATGTAGACTTGTAATTTTGAAAGCTCAGCCTTAGCTTATACTTGTTCCTAACATGTTCTTATAACTTAAATTAACCCCTATCTATTCATCTACGCGTTGCCACATGGCTGGTGGCTTTTACCTCTCCTCCTGCATGCCTTGTTCTCTCTCTCCACCCAGCTAGTGACTCCTCATTTCTTTTTCCCAGAGCTCTCTGTCTCCAGAAGTCCCACCTAATCTCTTCCTGCCTAGCTAATGGCTACTCAGCTCTTTATTAAACCACTCACAATGACACATCTTTACACAGTATAAGGGGATATTCCACAACATTCTACATCTGGATTGGAGGACAGCAGGAAGTGAAAATGAATCACTGGCCTAGCATGAGCTTCTGAAACCTCAAAGCCTGATCTCAGTGACACACCTCCAAAAAGGCCACACCTACTTAAACAAGGCCACATCTCCTAATAGGACCACTCCTTATGGGCCTATGGGGGCCATTTTTACCCAAATTACCACAAACAGGTAGATAACACTTAGATTTTTAACAGAAATGATCTATTCCTATGCAACTTGTCAGATTTAAACTTTAAAAGAGTCTAAGCATGTATGTACTATGTGAAGGACCCTTTACAAAGATGGCCTTTAGTACTCTCTCTAGGCCCTCTGTGCTGGACCTGATGGGCAGCTGACACTGTGTGACGCTTATATTTTCATGCAGTCATTTGATTCCTCTTCCCATTAACATTTTGAGGCAAGTTTCTCTTGCTATCATGTTATAGGTTGGCATACTGAACACCCAGAGCAAGCAAGTGACTTTTGTGGCTCATAGGCTTTCCAGATCTGAGGCCAGTGCTCTTCCACTTCACCTCTGGAAAGTGGACTTGAGCTTAACCTTGGCTGCTGCTATGATTTAGTATTACCACTGTATCCAAGGAGCCTGCTTTCAGGTGTATCTGTAGAAATGATTTCTGCATACCTTGTGTCCTTACCTCTCTACCTTCCTCCCCTGCTCCTTTTATTTTCCTGTGATCTTTCCTCAGGGAGCCTTTCCATAAATTGCTAGCCCAAGGCCTCATCAAGGGACAGACATTCCGCCTTCCATCTGGACTGTGTCTGCAGAGGGAGGATATAGACTTCACAGGTAAGGTGGGCCCAACCTGGGTGGAGCGGGTAAGAACCAAGGCCAGGTCCAGGAGCTCTTAAGAAGCTAGCATCTGCTATTGGGTTCTGGCTGGGTGCAGAGGCCAAGACAGATCCTGGTCATGCCTCTGCAGGCTGCTCCTGGGACTGGTTGTCGCCTCCTACCCAGCCCCATCCTGTGTAACATAATGTTTGTTTGGGCATCCCCCCTTGTCCAGCCTTATTTGACAGTCTATTGCTGGACAGAGCTTCAGACTCAGAACATGGAGTCTTCAAGGACCTTTTCCCACAAGGCCTCAAAGTACAGCTCAAAATATGGGACCTCCACCCTGCCCACTTCCTTGGCCCCTAAGAGAAGTTCTGCTTCCCTGACCTCCCTGTTCAGGACCAATTCAGAATCATGCATTGTTCCTAAGTATTCTTTTGGCATCTAGGTCCTGCTCCTGTTTGTGCAAAAACAAAAGAGAAGTTAGAGGTGACGTGGGAGAAGATGAGCAAGTCCAAACACAATGGGGTAGACCCTGAGGAGATTGTGGCACAGTATGGGATTGACACAATCCGACTCTACATCCTCTTTGCAGCCCCTCCTGAGAAGGACATCTTGTGGGATGTAAAGAGTGAGTCTTCTTCCTTCTCCTGCTTGCTTCCTCTGCAGTCTGCCCTGATCTCTGAAAGAACTGGGGAAGGAAATGTCTTACTGGAAACAGTAATGGAGACTTCTAGAAGTCATCTTGTCCAGCTTTGGGTCCCTTTGGTGGGGAAGGGAAGGGGGGTTCCCACTACATATGCACATTCCCAGTCCTCACCCTATACTTGCTGGCAATAGGGCCCATTGCACACTCCGTGCTGATTATAATGTGAGGGCTCTGGACAACTGTTACCTTGAAGACGGAGCACCTCTGTAACCCTAGGCTTGCTGAGCTGCAAAGAGGCAAGTCTTCTTTCCATGTTCCCTGAAAGTTTTTTTCTAGAACAGAGTCCTCCTCCCTCACCAAGATGATGCCTGAGTCCTGGGATCACATGCAAACCATTAGCCACTTCCTGCTAGCCTTACTTCCCCTCAGGAGATTTGTCTTTCTAAAGCTTTCATTTTGCCCTTGAGATGTGCATGGAAGTGGGTGTGGGAAGTGAAAGCTAGCGCCTGTGGAAGGAGTCTGTTTTATCTCAGGATTGGCTGGTTTTCTCACTATGTCTTATGGCAGTGGGTCTGGACAGTGGTGACAGATACCAGTCCTAACAAACTGCCTTGAAGTAACAAAGGCAAGACATGCAGAACAGTGTAGGCACTAGCTCAGCTTCCTCCTTTCTACATGAGCAAGTCCCCATATCTCCTTCTCACAAGCCTCCAGCGGTCCCTGCTGTGTCCTCACTCTTGAGAATACCCAACCCAGTGGCCACAGGTTCAGGCAGATAAGTGACCCACACTTACTTGGTCAGCTGTATGACCCAGGATCACCAGGTGGGCTGTTCTGCTTTCCCGGGTCAGAACAACTACTGTCTAACCACAAGACTTGGTGAACATGTTTGGAATACATTACGACATATCTGGCAGGGTTGTTAGCTAACCTCGCACTGTGCCATAAGGCTGTTCCCAAGCATGCAGCCATTGCCACTGTTACCTGTGCTCATGAGACCCCAGCTTACTCTTATGTCTTCAGCACTTTGTTGACCCCAAGGCATGTCTGTCAGAGTAAGCTTGCTGACCAGAAGGTAGTGTGCTGATGCTCATCCCAGGGCAGGTGGCAACTGTTAAGCAGCTCTGCTGCCCATGCTCAGAATATCAGGGATACCAAAAGGGGTTAGGGAGGACTCTGGAAAGACCATGGGGCTTTTCTCATTCCTTCTTATCCGTGCTCTTTCTTTGTCCTTGATTGCCACAAATTGCAGCCGATGCACTTCCTGGAGTGCTGAGATGGCAGCAGCGGCTTTGGTCCCTGACAACACGATTCATCGAGGCAAGGACTTCCGGGTCAGTCCCCCAACCTCAGCTATTGAACAACAAGGAGAAAACCAAAGCCCGAAGCCTCTGGGAGTACAAAAACTCAGTCATAACTCAGGTCAGAAGCCACAGTCCAGGGGCAACTGTGTCCCTCACTCCGAGGGAACCTTTGCCCAATGGTCTATGCAGCCTTCATGTCCTGAGGGCCACAGTGGATCTTCTTTCTTTGTGAGGTGGCCCTGCTGCCTTGATTAATTGCTGTCATTGTTTTGGCTGTTTACTGAGACTTCCTGATGGAAAGAGATGCTCTCAAAAAATGGCTGTCCCTCCCTCCTTGTCACCTTCTTCCACCTAGACCTCAGGAAGCCACCTATTTCCTGTGTCTCTGGACTTGACCTGCAGGAGGAACCAATCTCTGATGAGACATTGCACATTGTATTAACAGGGGTGCAGAGCTGAAAGAAACTTCCTCATTTTATACATGAGTTTAAGACCCAGACAGGTCAGATGTCTTGCTTAAAAGGCTAAAGCTAACGAGGAACTGAGCACAGATTGGGATCCAAGCTCCCTTGTACTTATCAGGAGTTCTTCCACTTGGTTACTTTGGTACACAGTGTCCAAAGCACTTGTTTTAGGTTAATTTCCCCAAATATGAGATTTTTGTTGTTGTTGTTTGTTTTTCGAGACAAGGTTTCTCCATATATTTTGTGGTGCCTTTCCTGGATCTTGCTCTGTAGACCAGGCTGGCCCCGAACTCACAGCCTGGCTCTGCCTCTTGAGTGCTGGGATTAAAGGCTTGTGCCACCACCGCCTGGCTGAGGTTATTTTTAATAAGTATCTGATAACCCTAATTCTTATGCTAATTTTTTTTCACTTGCTAATTCAGGGATTGGTGTAGGTTGGTGGTAGACTGTGCCAGGGCCTGGGTTCCATTCCCTCAACTAAAAAGGGAAAGGTGCTAATTCAAGCCTGTGAAGTCATCCAAGGCCACTTCTTGCCAGGACTGTAGCTCAGATGACATTAATGACATGGCAGGATTTTTGTTTGTTTGTTTTCATGACCTGAGTGAGTGGCTCTGGTTCTAGCATGCTCATCTAATGGCATTTCTTCCACTTTATTTCTATTCTCTGTGTAGAGGGAGTCACCAAGGTAATCTGGGGATCTGAGTGCTGCTAAGTGGTTGCTCTCATACCGTGCATTTTCTTTCTGGAGCATAGGTCAGATAATTGATGAACTGTTTCAACAGCTGTGAACTCTTGATATCTTAAAGGTTCAGTGGTGGGGAATCCAACTCCAGGCCTCACTCGTGATAGATGAGCGACTTACACTGATCTGCATCACCTGCCTCTCATGTCTTTATCCACTCTTGTCTTTTTATGCTGCTCATCAGCAGCTCCTGCCTCCTGTTCAAGCAGCTAACATTGTCTTCTTAATTGTAGGAAGCAACATTGTCTCAGATGTGGAAAGAAAGTCATAAGCAGTAGAAACAGCATTGACTTTGAATTTAAAAGTCTTTGAGCTCATGAAATCTAGTCATTATTCAAGATAGTAAATATATTTATAAGTATCTTTTATTATATTCGGTTAGCTTCTTGTTTTTTTAATTATTCACTTTTCTTCTGGAAAGCTAAAAAGAATTTCTGAAGAAAGTGAGTAAAAAAAAAAAAATCAATTTTTTACCAACAGGTAACCACCCATTTCACAGAGGACTTTGCTTTGAATTCTGCAGTTTCTCAGCTGATGGGACTCAGCAGTGCCCTCTTGGTAAGTAGCTGGGCCTCAGTAGCTAAGGAGGGAGGGTGAACATGTCGGGAACATTTCTTCCATAGACGCAATTCTAGCATACTACTTCAAGGTTTTTTGTTTTTTTAAAGATTTATTTATTTATTACGTATACAGTGTTCTGTCGGCATGCATGCATGCCTGCAAACCTGAAGAGGGCATTAGATCTCATTACAGATGGTTGAAAGCTAGCATGTGGCTACTGGGATTTGAACTCAGGATTTCTGAAAGAACAGCCTGTGCTCTTAATCTCTGAGCCTTCTCTCCAACCCCAAGATTTTAAAGGTTATCTGAGCAAAGCCGTTTACTTTTTCTGAGACAGGGTCTTACTATGTAGCCAAGGCTGGCCTTTGACTTATGATGGTCTTTCTGCTTCTGCCTCCCAGCTTAAAGCCTTTTTATTTCCAGTCTTTTGTAAGAAGACATGGAGGCCCAGGAGGTTAGATGCCATGTCTGAATGAGTACTTGCAAAGCCAGGGCCAGGCTTAGGCCTCTGTCTGTTCTAACCTTCATCCACTACTGCCTGATTTCCTGAATGAATTGGGCTGTTTCCTTGGCATTGTGGCATTGTTAATGTTTGTATTTGCTTAACCTAGATAGAGCAAAGTTGTTACTCCCATTGACAAAAAGAGCCATCAATTTCAATGCCACTCATCTTTTTGCTACATGTGACTCCAGTTTTTCTTGACAAGGGAAGAATTTGTCAATAATTGGTGGATAGAGAGGAGCCACACCCTGGTATTCCACAGTGGAAAATCTTAGGAGACAGTTCTCTGCATTTTTCCCTGGGCCACAACACACAGGAAACCTTGCAGAGTGCTTACAAGTTTTGACTTTGTTCCCAGAGCAGATTTTCCTCCCTCGATGAAGTTTAGCCTCTTCCTCTGTCAGATGAGGTACAAATCCTGCCCTTGAAGGGCAGTTGTGAGCACTGAGTATATGGTTCTGTGAGGAATCCTTTGGCCTAAGCAAGGAGGTAATGAAGAATATTTCTCCCACCTGCTGGACTTCTGGATTCTATTTCATTCATGGCCTGTCTTACTCCTTATGTTGTACCTCTGTCTTAAATGTTCCTTCCTCTCCCTTAGCAAGCCTCTCAGAGAGTGGTTCTCCACAGCCCTGAGTTTGAGGATGCTCTGTGTGCCCTGCTGGTGATGGCTGCCCCCATGGCTCCTCACATAACCTCAGAACTCTGGGCAGGTATGTAAAAGGGTCCTTGTCTACCTTGTTTTGAGACGGGGTATTAGCCACTGTGTAAGTCATGTTAGCTGGCCTAAGAGCCACTGGAGATGCTCATGTCTCTGCTTTCTGTCTCCCCATAGCAGCACTCTTGGACTACAGATGCTTGGACTCCTGTGTCCAACTTTTACATTGGTTCTGGGCATCCAAACTCAGATCAACAAACTTGCTTGACAAGTGCTTTTACCCGCTCATCCTTGACCTGTCTTCATTGTGAACTCATGAGTTAAGTTCAGATTTTAACTTAACTGTTTTGGTATCCAAGCCACTTCTACAAATATTCATCCAGACACCAAGTCTGCATCCCACCAGGCCCTCTGACAGTCTTTGTTTTGTTTTGTTTTTTGTATTTTGCTTGTTGTTAGTTTCTGCTGTTAGATATTGAGTCCAGCTTTGTGTGTGCTAAGTACATGCTCTACCACTGAGCCACACCCCAGCCTCTGATGCAATGTGGGTGTTGTTCTTTTCAAAGCATGTGAGCAAATTCATTTCTCTGGGAAAGGTCAACATGAAGTGGCCTTGCTTCCTGTGCATTTTCTTTGAATTGCCAGGGCCACTGTCAGCACAGACCCAGGCTCTCCTGGCATACTCAGTGGAATTAGCTAGCACAGACAAAGATGGAGAGATGAGGGCAGAGACAGGCCCAGCAATGCCACCAGGAGAGGTCTGCCTTCACAGAAACCGTGACCACCACCCCCAACTTCCCAGCAATCACTGTGGGCCACCAAGGCATCCTGGCAGCCTGTGCTCAGGGAGAGATGGGAGAGGTTTAGTTTTGTTTTCTGCAAGAAGGTCAGCTCTCCAAAGGTGGGGATGGAAGGGGTGCAGCTGGCCCCGTGGTAGCCCTGCATGCCAGAGCTTTGGCACTTACCTTCTGCATTCAGACTTCCCAGTGGACCTGTCACCTTGGCTATGTCGTTGTCTTTGCCATGCACGTGTTGGGTATTTTCACTTAAAAGAGCCAAGTGGCAAAAACCTGCGCATATGCTCCACACCACACCCTCGCCACCCCACCCCTGCAGCCAAGCCACATCATCCAGGGAAAGCCTGGTGAGGCACCATACCTATAAATAAGCATCCTGATTACACCAGGAAGTCTGGGCTTCCTTGTTTTTTAGTGGAATGTATGACAGCTTCTGTCCAGAACATTCTCATCCAAGGCCCTTTCATCTCCTAGGCATCCTGTATGACTTCCATACAGAGGTTTTGGAAACCTTCCCACTACATCTGGGTCACAGGACAAGCCACCACCAGCTCAGCAAATAAAGACATGGTTATCTGTTTTCTGTGACCTCCATCTCACTTTCAGAGAAGGAAGAAGTTGGAATATTTTCTACATTTGCCAAAAGGCCATTAAGACCATTGCGAAGTACAACAGCTCAGACCAGGACCAGCTGGGCACCAGGGGGAGGTCATGTCCTATACTTGGGCTGTAAGGAGCCTTCACTTCTCTGCCAGTAACTGGCAACAGGGTCACCAGAGTGTCAGATAGGAAGACTTAAAAGCTACAATACAATGAATGAATATACCAGAGAGTCAGAGGCCAGTGGAGTAGAATGCATCAGCACTGCTCAGTGGCTTACCCACAACTCAGGCTTACTTAAAGACTTGGTTTCAGTTGGTGAGAAGAAGGGTGTGGGAGCCCGTTCTGGGGTTCCTCGTGGCTTTACCCAGCAGGTCCGAATAGAGGATGATCAGGACCACGGGCCTGAGTGCAGGTGTCTAAGATGGTCTGCACTTGGCTGTGCTGGGGGAGGAGGTCTTTTGCTCCACCCCTTGGCGTCTCTATAAAAACCCTGGACCAGAGACAGTCGGGGCCCGTTGGAATAGGTTCCAGGCCCTCTCGAGGCTATCCTTTATTTTCTATCTGTTTATCTCCGCAAGATTCTCCGCTATAAATCCTTCTATCTAATATTTCCTGCTGCTGGCACTCAAGAAAACTCTGGGAAGCTGTGGGGGTGGTGGGTAAACGCCCCACAGAATGGCGCCTGAACAGGGACTAAAGAAAAAAAGGGACTAAAGAAAAAAAGGGACTAAAGAAAGGGGAAAAAAGGGACTAAAGAAAAAAAGGGACAAAAAAAAGGGGGGACTAAAGACAAATGAACAGGGACTAAAGACAAAGTAATAGGGACTAAGGATAAAGGAAAATAATAGTTTTATTACAGAGTTTTTGGTGAAAGTGCTGAGTCAGCCCTGCCAGTGGAAAGGCATGCCGGTGTTATGGAATATATATATTTTATATATATATTTTTTGGTGAGGCAGGGGTTTTATCCTCGAGAGAAAAGGAAAGCGGACTGGAAGGATGTCCGATGCTGCAGCGAAATTCTCTTCTGTCAAAATTTTCTTTCTATCCCTTTCTCAATTTCTATCTGTGATAAGTATAAGGTATAGGGTAGTAATATAGTTTAGGAAAAACTTAGAAGTGTAAGATTGTGTAGGAAAAAATAAGTAAGGCAACTAGACAGAAAAACTCGTCAATTTTCTAACTTTGGGGGCTTTGAAAGCAAACTGGGGAAAAAAATCTTTCTTTGGGCTTTACGGGAAGTAAATAAGCTCTTCTTTGAGCTTATCGGGAAGAAAAAGTTTCCTATGGAAGCTTTTGACCTGGGGACAGCTGAAATGCTAAGTCCAAGCGGCAGGAGAAAGTAATTTCTCCCTGAGGCAAAAATGGGGGTGTAAGAAGTCAAAGTTTAAAGGTGGGAAGTTTTGGGAAAAGTTGGTCTTTCTCCTGGGGTAAAAAATCTTTCTCTTAAACTATAAAGCTTTTCTTGGAAAATTCGGGGAAAAAAAAAATCTCTCTAAAAAGCCTTAATCTTTCTCTCTTAAGAAACTTAGAAACTAAAGCCTTTAACTTTCTCAGAAGGACAAAAATTAGAATCACCTGAAGATATTAGTATGGGGACCACCTGTGATTAGCTCTAAGGGAAAACAACAAATTTAAGACAGCAAAACCTCTCTAAGTTTTCAAGCTTTAACAATCCTCCCTGCAATGCAGGAGGCTGGAACAAATTTCTAAAAGCGTCTTCTAAGCTCTGTCTCTTCAAGCTAGTAAAAGACAGTGGGTCAGAGTACCCTGAGGGAAACGCTTGGGAGAGTGTGGGTAAAGAGCTACAGAGAGCCCAAAAGGGCAGGAAACTACCTGAGAAAAGCAAAAAGCCAAGCTTTTCAGTTACAGCCTGGCTGAGGCATCAAGTGCTTTGTTTCTGAGTGAGCATTTCAGAATGAAAAGGTGCTCCTAATCTTCCTAATGCAAAGATCCCCCGAAGCAATGCAAACTGTTAGCATTGTATCCTGGCTTCTGAGCAAAAACCCAGAGGCGACTGGCCAGCGTCTCTGAGTGGAGTGCATTTCGGGGATACTAGGGTTCCTGCGTTGTAAACTTCCTGGAGCACAGAGCTGAGGCAGGAAGGTGCAGGACCCAGGGGAAGATTGCTAATGAACAAACAAAGCTAAAGCCGGTGGGAACGGCACAGTTGTCCACTTTCCTACAAGTCCCGGGTTGAAAGGTCCACAACTACAAAAAGAAACCTGAGAAAAAGCTTTCCTATCAGAGAAAAGGACCTTTCTGGGAAAACAGTAAAGCTGAACTGGGTCTGAAGAAGTTGTGCTGCCGAGTCAGAATGCTGTCTGGGGAAAGAGCCCAGCCAGGACAGAACAGAACTATCCAGGAGTAAAGCTTTCTTTTCTGTCAGAGAAAGCACCTCTTTGAGAAAAGCTTTGTTTCAACTGACTCCCTATGAGATGAGGGAGTTGTAGCCCTGAGGGGTGATTGCCTCTGGCATAAGCTCTGTCCTTGAGCACCCAGACAAGCAAATGCAACCCACTGGGGGACTGGGCCAGGTGAAGGCCTGATGAGGCAAAGCACCTGTCCTAATGGGAGTTTAGAGATGGTGAAAACCTCCCTTGCTAAGCTTGATTTATGAACACAAACCTCAGACCCCGAAAAATAGAAACGGACAAAAGCCCCTACCTTCAGTAGCAGGGAAAGCCGCCGCTCTAGTGTTGGAAACTGTTTCTGGGGTAGAGGGGATAAACGGAGACCAAACTGGGAACTGTCTGGGAGAAAGACTCTGAAGAAACAGAGAAGGGACATAATCCTCCCCAGAAAATATGTGACCTGAAAAAGCTGCTAGAATTTGAGGCAGATTCGGGGAGAGAAAAAAAAAAAAGCCCTACCTCCAAAGGCAGCTAGCAGAGGTACAGAGCTGCAGACAGATACCTGAAGCTCTGCATCTGGGGGGTAAGGAACAAGCAAAATGAAAATAAGATCAGTGGGAGAAAATCTCTCTGAAAGAGCTATGGAAAAGCTGTTGTACATGATCTTGTTTTTCACTGACTGGCTAAGGCAAGCACAAGCCCCGAGGAAAGTTGCTATCAGAAATGCCAGCCTCAATGCCGGCTAATGAGGCAGGTGTGGTTCTGATTCGGGGGCCAGTGTCAAAAGAAGGAGAGACACCTGTTAAAGCCAGCTGAGGAGAGACCAGAAACCTCCCAATGTCCCATAATTGAAAATGTAAAATGCTTGTTCAAATCTCCCATTGCAAAAGCAAAAAACTTTGTTCAAACCTCCTGGGCAAGAATTTGTAAGCAAGTCTGGTTAAAAGAGAACCAGTTTTGACTCTCAGACCCAAAAAGAACTATGGGAAATGATATAAGAGACTGATATGGGACTGATATTATTATGGACTGATATAAGGGAAATGCATTCTGGGAAAGGTAGTTTTTCTGCTAAAGATGGCGACATTGTCCTGAAACACTTTTGTCAGCTCGAAAATACGTTCATGGTAAACTTAAAATACAGCTTTTAAAAAAGTAAGGAGGAAAATCGTCTAAGAGTTGAAGTGTCAGTTCCAATGAAAAATTGAAAGGATACGGAACTAGGTGCTTCGCGGTTTGGGGCTCCATTGGTAAAATGCCTTATTTACCCTAATAGCTGTGCAAAGTTTTTACGGCAGTTGGATGACAAAAAGCTACCTATAAGAGCAAACAAGTCACTTTAAAATCCTTAGAATACCACCTAATAGCTGTGCAGTTTTTGGTGAAGAGTTTTACAGCAGCTAAATATGGTAATTTCACCCTCAGTGTGAAGTGAAGTTTTTCAGTAGAGCAAACCAAAAGTACTGCTGTGATAGAAATGTTTGTTTGAATTGAAGTTCTTAGGGGAGCCATTATGAATTTGGGTGAAGGGACAGCCTCTAGTTAAAAACTGTGTACCGCTGACAGTGCATCTCTGCCGGTCCGGAACGGCTGAGAGAACTGGCAACTTTGGGGTGTGGCTTCGTCCCGAGAATGTTACAATCCCCTAGCAACAAGTATCACAACTCTATAATGACAACACTCACTAAATCCTAGTGCTTTATAACAAAGCTGACTATGAACTCTAAACTTTAGAAATGATGTACGTACTTCCTGTCTAGTTAAGAGAATCTTTCAAATAGAGATAGTGATGATAATTAAGAGTAAGAAGTAGAAAAATAAGATATGTGAGTTTGTAGAAATTCTGTCTTGTTATATCTGTGTTAAGAAATCTTTAGGTGTTTGCTAAGTTAGATATATGCTAATGGTAGCCTATATAAGTTTGTAAAATAGATCTATAGAGTTCCTTTAAGAATATAAGCTTGTAAGAAGTATCTAAGGTAGTCTTAAGACATGTAGTAATAAACTTGTAAGATGCTAGTTGTAAATGTAAGTTTAAATAAGAAATAAGATGGAATGAATATAAGTATATAAGAATTAATAAGAAATATATTTGCTAAAGTAGTTCTATAGTTTCCTTAAAGTATAAATAAGTAGATGTTATGTTGCATGTGAGTTTGTAAAAACGTGTAAATGTTGAATATGAGTCTAAATGCTTTGCAAGGCAAAAAATGTTATATGTGAGTTTGTGAAAAAGTGTATGTAAATGTTAAGTGTGAGTCTATTCTTAATGTATATGGTGAAAACACCTGAGACACAGGAGATAGTGTCCTAGTAGACTGCAAAGTAGGCAGTCTGAATGGTTTCAAAAGCTCCAGAAGCTGCTAGGAAGCTAAGAATGGCAAACGCCAGAACCAGCACAAGGCATCCACAGCTGAGATCCGTGAAATATCAACGCAGCACAGAAAAACGTAAGCTAACAGCAAAAACGGTGCGGTTTAAAATATTACTGTAACTAAAAAGGTCTGTCAGTGAGAACAAAAGTTGCAGAGACACTTGTTGGAACAAAAATTAACTGCAAAAAGTTTTGGTTGTAAAACGTCTCTTCATATTTGGAAGTGAAAGCCTGATACCAGAATTTATTTCTTGTTTGAACTTTTTGAACTTAAAATGAGATAAAATTACAAAAAGATTTTGGTTATGGATTTCTTCAAATTTGGAAGGCTAGTACCAATATATATCATTTGAATTTTGGTACTTAAATGAAATGAACAATAGAGATTTCATTGCAATGGGACAGTTTTGAGTAATGACCTAGGAATGGTTTTCTGGAATTGGGTTAAAAATGGAACTGTTTAAAGAAGAAATGTATTTCTACTTAGAATCAAGATGCAATTTTGTGTATGCATATATGCTTTATTAATTGGAGATTTATGAATTGTTTTGTGGAACTGTTTATGTAAAAATGGAATTACTTATGGAACTGGTTTTATGTTACAAATGGAACTGTTTAAACAGAAAAGTTTGGGTTTTCTAACTAGGCTTGAGATTTTGCTTAAAAATTATAAAGAAAAGGAGGAGCTATGAGATTGAATTATGTTCACAGAAACCTATTGATATTAATGCACCCTGGTTTTGTGGAGTTGAGGAAATGTTTAAATTGATGTGAATACATCGAAGTTTTTCCTATGTTCTGTTAACAAGAAAATTCAAATGACTGAGTTAAAGTTGTAAGATGGAGAAAATTAACTATATATAGCACCATATATGCTAATTCTAATGGTTCTGTTAAGAGTTTGTTTTGAGTTGTAAGATTGAGAGAATTGTGACTATGTATAGCAATATTTATGTTAACCTGTTAATGGTAATGATGAAGCTAAGGGATTCTTTAAGTTTGTAGTCGCCTTAAGAGTTTTGGTTTAGAAAGGGCTTGAGGTAGCTAAGACTGCTGTAGTCACCTTGGACCTAATTCAAAAGAGAAATGCCATCTATATCATCCTCTACTCCCATACTGGGAGGTGTAACAGCTATGGAGATTGCTGTAAGCCATTAATAGTTATTTTTTTATATATTAAGAAGGGGGGACCTGTGGGAGCCCGTTCTGGGGTTCCTCGTGGCTTTACCCAGCAGGTCCGAATAGAGGATGATCAGGACCACGGGCCTGAGTGCAGGTGTCTAAGATGGTCTGCACTTGGCTGTGCTGGGGGAGGAGGTCTTTTGCTCCACCCCTTGGCGTCTCTATAAAAACCCTGGACCAGAGACAGTCGGGGCCCGTTGGAATAGGTTCCAGGCCCTCTCGAGGCTATCCTTTATTTTCTATCTGTTTATCTCCGCAAGATTCTCCGCTATAAATCCTTCTATCTAATATTTCCTGCTGCTGGCACTCAAGAAAACTCTGGGAAGCTGTGGGGGTGGTGGGTAAACGCCCCACAGAAGGGGAGCTTGTGGTAGGCATAACGAAGAATAAGGCTGTTCCTGTGTGTGTATGCACACACATGCACACGTGTTTGCAATGCTGGTGTCAGACTCAGGACAGTGTTCATGCTAACAAACATTTCTTCATTTCCTCACTGAGCTGCATCCCTGGCTTTTTTTTTTTTTTTTTTTTTTTCCCCCCGGTAAAGGAAGCAGTATGTGTTGACTCATATTCTGACCCTGGATTTCTACCTCCTTGCATACATATATTTTGAATATCTGAAGCTAATGGTACCAAACAAATCCCAGTATAATAATATTTCGAAGGAAAACCCACAAATCAATAGGGAAGGATACTTTATGTAAACAAACTGGGTTTGGAAAGTTTATTTTGTGATTTTGAAGATAGTTTCTTTATATTATAAACAAAATAGATTGCTACTAAATTTGAAAGTTAAATGGGGGGGAAGGGATGAAACCTTTCAAAGAAACCAAAAGAAAATTCTTGAACTGACTTCACAGTATGGAAAAACTCTATACTTAAATGTATTTTCAAACTATGAAAGAGCTGTGAGTGTCGCTGGGTGGTAGAGTACTTAGTCCCAGTGTCCATCACCAGCACAGCTGTAATATATACATACATCTGTATGTATAAAAGCAATGACTGCTCCTTGTGGAAACCCTATAAAACGGTGTTTTTAAAAGAGGGGACAGGGGCTGGAGAGATGGCTCAGCAGGTAAGAGCACTGACTGCTCTTCCAGAGGACCTGGGTTCAGTTCCCAGAAACCACGTGAAAGCTCACAACTGTCTGTGACTCCAGTTCCAGAGGCTCAGAAACCCTCACAGACACACATGAAGGCAAAACCACCAATGCATATTAAATAAAAATAAATTATTTTAAAAAAGAAAGAAAGGGGGGTCTTGAGGTACAAAGTAGTAGTGGAGCATATACTTAGCATGCTTGAGGCAATGGGTTCCATTCCTAGCCCTGTCTTTGGAAGAAGACTGGAGAGGGTTTATACCTTACCACCTTCATGTGGCCTACCCTAAGCCAAGGGTCCATTCCTCAGAGAGAGCCTGTGAGGCTAGAATATGTAGTAGGGTGAGAGAGTTCCCAAGAGGGCTGAGAACATCCTTCCGTCCAATGCACTTATGTGAAAAAGGACTGGGGACAAGATTTTGAGACCAAAGGCCAAGATACTCATGGCAGGAAAAGCTGTGAGGACAGCCTGTACTTGGGGACCAGTTCCCAGGAAGGCATTCCTTCCCCAGGAAAGGGGTAACCCTAGAACACTGGCAGCCTTGCTTTTCCACTAATTTCAGAGCACCATGTCCATCTATCCGCACATCTCTGCTTGCTTTTTATAGAAAGGCTGCCTGAAACATGGGGTCACAGACTAGCTGTGGGAAAAGGTCAGCTCCTCCCTGTGCACCAGTATACCACTTGATCCTCAGGCCCTAAGAAACCTTCATTTCTACCCCAGCCGTATAGTCATAAGAGTGTCAAATAGGAGAAGGTTTTAAAATTTACAAGAAATCTCTGATACTGGCACAAGAACCCAAGACAGAAGCCAACAAAACAAAGCATCAGCACTACTCAGAGTGGCCAGTCCACAACCTCGTGGAAAAACTCATGTTATGGCATCACTAGCTTCCTTAAAAGGCTCTAAGCCAGGGCACCCTGTTCATGAACCCCCTGTGTGTTCAGAGTGGCCTGATCTTCTGTGCCTTTGTGTTGTAGGCCTGGCGCTAGTACCAAGCAAGCTCTGTGACCATTATGCCTGGGATACTGGTGTGATGCTTCAGGCCTGGCCCACTGTGGACTCTCAGTTCCTTCAGCCACCGGATATGGTGCAGATGGCCATTCTGGTGAGTGCCACCCACAGCCGTAGTGCTAGACTGTGGTCTGCAGACTATCCCTCTCCTACCAGTGACCCATCAACCCAGCCCCCAAGCCAGCCCTTCTATTTGACCAAGCCCACAGCACAGAGGTCTGTGCTCCCTTCTCTGTTCCTTCACTAGATCCCAAGAGCATGCATGTAAGCTTCCGCTCTCAGGGCCTGGAAGGACCAGAAAGGGGAAATACAAGCCTCATCAGCCTTACTGGTGCCAGCGTCTTCCAGCTGCAGTTAGCAGCACCTGGGTAGGGTTAAAGGGGCGGGGTCGGGGAGGACACATGGAAGGTAACAGACATCTGTCAGTAAAAAATACTTCTGTTGGGCTGGAGAAATGGCTTGGGAGCCCTGGATGCTCTTCCAGGGGACCTGAGTTTGAGTCCTAGCACTCGCATGGTAGCTCACAACCATCTGTAACTACAGTTCCAGGGGCTCTGCTGCTGTCTTCTAGCCTCCACTGGTTCCAGGCATGCATGTAGTGCACAGATATACATGCAGGCAAACCACCCACTTACATAAAATAAAATTTTAAAAAAATTTAATGCCTCTGTCAAACATATTTCAGTAAAGTTATATAAAACTCTTTTTCCCCTTTTATTTATTTATTTTTGGGGGGATAAACTGGACCATTTTCAATATATAAGAGTAATATAAGAGCAGAAGTTCAAGGTTCAAGTTTTTTGGTTTTTTTTAGGTTCTGGGGTTGAACCTAGAGCCCAAGGCATTCTAGGCAAGTGGTGTCTTGCTAAGCTGCATCCCAGCCCTCTTCTTTTTTTTTTGTTTGTTTTTTTTTGTTTTTTACAAATGAAATATCACCATAGTTGTTTATTGTGTGTTGTTCATTTCTGAGAAAGACACACACAGAAGAAAAACATGAATTTGGGTGAATAGAGAGGTGGGGAGGTGCTGTGGGATAATGGTTTTGTACACTGATTTAATAAAACACTGCTTAGCCAGTAGCCAGGCAGGATAAGTAGACAAGGAGAATTCTAGGAAGAGAAGGCCCAGCCCTCTTCTTACTTTTTGCTTTAAGACAGGGTCTCAGAAAGTTGCCCAAACTGGGGCTGGAGAGATGGCTCAGAGATTAAGAGCACTGACTGCTCTTCCAGAGGTCCTGAGTTCAATTCCCAGCAACCGCATGGTGGCTCACAACCATCTGTAATGAGATCTGGCACACCAATATTAAAAAAAAAAAAGAAAAGAAAGTTGCCCAAACTGACCTTGAGCTTGATCTGTAACTCAGGCTGGCCTTGAACTTTGACCCTATTGCCTCAGCCTCCAAGGTATCCAGAATTACAGGCCTGTGCCACCAGGTCCAGCAAGAGTAGTTTGTTTTGTTTTGTTTTGTTTTTCCCTTAAACCTTTTATGCAAAAACTAGATCCCTGTAGGTTCCCCTCTATGCAGATTCAATTTGTTTAATATGAGACACATTTCTAGGGACATCTGTTAATGGCTTAAGTGGCAAAAGGTAAAGAGACCAGGATAGGCTTTTTACCTGATCCTCTGGATGGCAGATGGAGTGGAACTAGGTCATTTACATCCAAATGTGATTTTACTTGCTTATCAGAGGCTACACCATTCTTAGTTAAGAACACAGGCTCAAAGAAGTGACTTACCTCATCCAGGTCTGTCCTGACTCCAGGCCAGGCATGGGCTAGGTTGTAGGGATGCAAAATCAAACAAAAGCCAGGCACAGTGGTTTACTCTGATCTCAGCACTTGAGAATCTAAGGCAGGAGGACCACTGTAAGTTTGATACTAGCCAGGGATTTATGATAAGACTTTGTCTTGACAAAAACAAAAAATTCAGTGGGACAACAGGGTCCCTATCCTCATAGAGCTTAAAGCCCAGAGAGATAGAAAAGCATAAAAGAAGGAAAAGAATAAACAAAAGGAACATGTATCATGGAAAGTGCCAGCATCACATCACCCTGGAGCTGAGAAGCAGCACATCCTCTGAAGCCTGGCCAGCAAGCCTGGCCCCACTGTACTTGCACCACACCTAGACCACAGGAAACCCGTGTTTAGAAAGAGTACTTAGCTCAGGAGTTGGAGCACCCTCACAGCCTGCCTCCGTGTGGACGGACTCTCTCCCTCCTCACTCTCTCTGCTCTTTTCCCTCTCAGATCAACAACAAGGCCTATGGCAAGATCTCTGTGCCCCAGCAAGTTGCTCTGGACCAGGACAAAGTCCATGAACTTGTTCTCAAGAGTGAGCTGGGCATCAGGCTACTGCAGGGGAGAAGCATCAAGAAGGCCTTCCTCTCCCCCAGGACTGCCCTCATCAATTTCCTGGTGCAGGAGTGACCAGGGCTGCAAGGACCCTCCTTTTCTGCCCAGATCAAGGAAAGGAATGTTAGCTTAAGAAAAGAGAAAAGATAAACATCAGGGGCATTGGCTTCTGTGCCAGGACAGACTGGAGTCAGCAGGGGCCCATGTGCTGAGGCCTGAACTTGGATGAGAATGGATGTGGACAAAGAGGAAAGAGGGGAAGAAAATTCATTTCGTTGTCCCATGACCCTCCACTCCCACTCAGGGTGTGAAGCTACCAGAGATGCTGCTGGGTGGGGGCAAGGAGAAAAGCAAGGCTGGCAGGTAGCCAGGAGCATCTGCACCTACCTCAGGTACTGTCCAGTACCTCTCAAGGAGTCATGTAGACTAGAGGAGCCATTTAAGAGCCTCACAAAGGTCAGGTGTACAGATGGTGCTGGCTGGGCTTTTGACTGACAGGATAGTAAAAACCCTTCATTATATGCTCAGTGTCTCACTTGTAGAACTGGACGTGGACACTGGCACCTCTACAAATTGTTCTGCATATGTCTCCAGCACCTTTCAACAGTGTTACACAGGTCTCTTCCACTCCAGCTGGATGGCCTGTTCTGAGATTGATGTACGTGCTCTGGGATAGGACTCCACTTCAGAGCCTGAACAAAAGGACTGTGTCATTGCCATTGTTTCAGTGTGTAGAGTGTGCTCTGTAGTGAGTGAAACTGTTCTGAGCCCCACCAGAGCCCCATCACAGACCAGCAGGGGTTTGAACCCCAGATGGCTCACGTGGGCCTCAGATAGTGATACCACTTGTCATCAGTTTGGCCCCAAGAGTGTCACTAGCAAAAGCAAAGTTCATCAGAGAGGAGTAGAATTGTTGCTTCCTGGGTGTTAACCTACTGTGTGTCCAAGCTGCTATGATTTAGCTGTTTAGGAGACAGCCAGGAGTAGAGCCAGCTCACCAGTAAGTTAGACAAAGCTGATTTTATGGGAGTCATTAGTAAAGTGCTCTTACAGACATGGCCTGAGCAAGGGCTTAATACTTAGTTTTGGGGAGGAGAGAAGAACCTAGCCATGTTAGGATGCTGAAGCTCTGTATCTGTAATCTGATGTCACCCAGAGGTGGCTGTCATTGTTGCCTACCATTCAGATGGCCTTTAGTGTCATAAACATATATTATTTTGAGACATATCTGTGATCTTGGAACAGCCCTTTATTCCAGTTCTAAGGGTTTATTGGGAGCAGACCAATGTCCTCCACCATCACAGGCTCTGGCTCTGTGCCACTTCCCTGGAATACCTATGGTCTGTCACCTTGAACCCACACTCCATACAGACGTGCTCATCCGGGCCCATGAGCAATAGAGGCTCATGCACAGGGTCTTGAGCTTGGTACTGTGCCTGGTCTCCACACCTAGAAATTATAGTTTAATTGTAGCCATCATAAAGGATTTGAAAATGTTTATAAGTGAGGCTGCTGAGGGTATAGTTCAGTGGCAGAGTGTGAACCTAACATGGCAATGTCCTATGTTTCATCCCCAACACAAAAAAGCAAAGCAACTCTATCAAAGAAACTATGTGGTAGCACACTTGTAATCCAGCGTGTGAGAGACATGAGGACCATGGTTTAAAGATGTCCTTGCTACATTAGACTCTGTCTCAAAGACAAACCACCAGTGATCCTAATAGACAGCAAAGTTTGCAAGCACTGGATTAATGAATGTTTCTGAACCATAATTTCTGCCCAGTCCTTTCTCCTTCATTTTCATCTTACCTGGGATGAGTTTGGCCCAGTACCATGAGGAAGTAGAGTCAGGAGAGATTGGGGCCAGAAGGGAAGGCAGACTCTGGAGAGGCGTTTTAAGAGGATCTCCAAGCTGATACAGGTGATGGTCCCATGACACACAGGAGCATGTGAAGGTAGGGTGAGGGTTTGTGGCTGTTTTGTGTTCTCCAGGAATGAGATCAGTGGTCTTGATGAACTAAGGGTAAGATGTCCTTTGTTGGGCGTTATGTGCCCCAAGCAGTCGACTAGTAAATTCTGTAGGCTGCTGGGCTGACACACTGGGCGTTGGAGAACATTCTCTCCAAGAAGATGAAACTTGGAAACATGAGCTCATTGGTACTTCCTAGGAGACAGTAAATATGATGGAACAATTGGACAGAAAATTGCTCCCTGTGTGTGAGTGCATGGGGTGGGGTGTGATCTGAGTCAGAAACTCATTATCTCAGTTTCCACAAAACCCTGGAGGGTAGGAATTATTCTTCATGAATATGAAACAAAACAAAGCAAAAAAAAAAAAAAAAAAAAAAAAAGACCTACAACAGGCTCAGAGAGAGGCTCAGTAATTTGCCTAGTTTTCAAAGCTAATATGTAGAGGTGGCAGGGTGTAAACTCACATCTGGCTTCTCTTAATGCTGTCCTACTGTGTCACCGGGCCTTCACTTACATGCCCATCTCGATTGATGTGTGGCATGATGCAGTGTCAGCCTTCTCAGAAGTCCGGGAAGTTACAGCAGTGGTGCCTGCTCCACTGGGACAGATGGCTGGTTGGTTAAGAGGCCAAGAGCCTGGGCTGGGTCCTGTAGGGCTAGCATAAAGGCTGCTAACTCCTGGGAGATAAGGCTACAAGTGGATGAAGGTTATTTCTTTTGGAGAAGTGGATGAAGAGAATTTGTGAGCAAGAATTGTGCCCTACATGAATCCTGCCAGAGTGCACATCTGCCAAAGAAAATGAAATTGACTCCCAAGACCAAAACACTAACTGAGGTGGTACACTGCCCACGCAGTCCTCACCCAGCCAGAATACACTCCTTCAGAGAACAGGTCAGTACAAATATGAGCATCTAGTCAGTGGAAGAGAAGGCAGCCAAATAAAGACAGCTTTTTTAAATCATGACATGGAAATTTTCTCAAACTAAAAGCAAGATATCTTAGACAATGTGATCCTAGCCATTTGTTTTGAGTCAGGCTCACTCTATAGCCCAAGCTGTTTTGGAACTGACAGATCTTCCTTCCTGCCTCATCCTCCTGAGTACTGGGATTCCAGACATGCATCACCATAATTTTAAATTTTTATTTATGTGTATGTGTGTGTGTGCCAACTTGTCTGTTTGTATGCTGTATGCCTGAAGGTAGCTGCAGAATCCAGAAGAGGAGATTGGATCCCCTAGAACTAGAGTTACAGGAGGTTGTGAGCCACCCTGTGTGGGTGCTGGAAACTGAACCTGAGTCCACTATAAGAGCAGCAAGTTCTTTTAAATACTGATCCATCTCTCCAGCCCCACAAATCATTTGATGAAGGCCTTTTCTTCTGTTTATGATTTTGTATTTCCTTATTTTTTTTTTTTGGTCATCAAGTATTTCAAAAATAGAAAGATATCAGTATGTGTAATGTCAGCCCAGTGTGTTGGTGTATACCTATAATCCCAGCATTGGGGAGCTTAGGCAGGAAGATGGTGACTCTGAAACCTCCTGGGATACAAAGTGAATGAAGAAAAACATCAGTATGATGTTGTGAAGATACACACAAATCAGGAGCTTGGCCCCTTGTATTACTTTTTCTTCTAAGTCAGGGTGTCCAGCTCTCTGGGAATATGGGTACAGTTAGGGAATGTTTCTTCCTGTGTGTGGAACTAAATCCAGAGAGTCACAGCAGAACTTGAAGTCAGCATTGGCCTAGGTACTAGGTCTGAGTAGGAAGGAGTTTTCTCCCAGGCTAACCTTGGGATCTTGTAGAAGGTGCTCCTGTTTCCCTAGTGAGCAAGGCCCTTCTGACCATCTGCTATCGATCAAGACTGTAGATGAGATCAGAGAAAGCCCTTAGCCTGTGCCAAGACCTATTCCCATAGCTTGAGACAATATGGTGAGTTATCTTGAACTCCACTCCACAAATATCCCAGTTACAGCACCTTTGGCAGAAGCCTGGTGCTGCTTCAAGATTGTGAGTAGAAGTGCTTCTGAGTAGAAATTAGTCACACCCTGTAGCTCATGAGAAGGTGGAGGGGAAGCCAGAGAAAGCAAGCAGAAAAGAGCTGCTTGCTTCGTGGGCGGCCAAAGGCTCATATCCAGGTTGATGAGTTTGGAAATGGAATCTGAGGTGACCAGCAGTGACCAAGGGGGATTCCCCTGGAGTGTAGTGGGTGGGGATGACCCTGACAGGATAGCTGAGGGCAGCACAGGCTTGAGACAAAGGCCTCAGATCCACATCTGAGGCCAGTGACCTCCTAGAGTTGACCCTCACCCTTGTCTACACCCTTGGAGAAGGAAGGTAGTTACAGAAATAATGATCACCCCTAAGGGATGAGGCCAGGCCTGCTGGAACTCAACACCTATGACTCACCTCCCTAACCCTCACACCCTGAACCTGAATTCCAGTTTTTGTTCAACCTCTGGAAGAACACAGCTTAGCCAACAAGCACTTAGCGTCAAAGTGCTGTGGGCTGTGAACTCTGCCGACAGCAGCAGCAGTAATTTCTGTCTGTTACTGTGTACTGTGTGCCAGGTTCTTTTTTTAATCACATAAGGGGCCTTGCTCAAGACCATACAGAGAAGAGGGAGAGCCATGTTCCAACTCTGCTCCAATGCTTTATTAGAGCCAGCTCTGCACCTGGATGTCTCAAGGCATGCCTGATGTCTAGATTCTGTCATGTCCCTGAGCTACCCCAGGGCTTGTGAGTGTACATTTCACAACCTATGACTGAGAAAGTTGGTCACTGTTGATTAATAACCTAGCCAAGCACACATGAACCTGAGACTCACAGTCTGAGGAGTCATTATCCCTGGCAGACTGAGTTTCCCCTGGGCAGTGTTGCTAGGACTCAGACATCAGGAAGTCACCCTGGCTTGGCTGCACATGCTACTGTGAAAAGGGGAATTGGAAAAGTTGGATGGGGCTTGCTAGCAGTGCTTCTAGAAATTTCACCAGGACATCCTTTCCACGGACACTGGGATTCCTAAAGCATGGCCTGCCCCAGAATCAGGAGACTGGGTCCTAAGAGAGGGATCCCCTTCCACAGGCATATTGAGAAGGGTGTGTCGGGGTGAGTGTTGGTGGCACTGCACTGGAAAGAGGCAGGCTACACTGGGTAATGCCACTCCTCAAGGGTAAAGGCAAGTCCTTTCCACTAGAAAAGGCCAGAGGGATTTTGTCAAGTGGCACTGGGCAGGACTCCCCACCATAGTAAAGGTCACAAACATGCTAGGCTGAGCATTGGGAGCATAAGTGTCACCCAGTGTCCCCATCATTAGTGATCAAGTCAGTTGTCAGTAAGTATTGTTTCCAGGAAATAGCTTAGTTTAGGCATCAGTTAGTCATCAGCTCCTGGTTACTGCATTAGTACCCATGAATCCTTAGCTCCACTAACACCTAGCACCTAGCACTCTGCTCATGCCTTCATTGTCAGTCATCCTCAGATTCAAAATGTTGGCCTCTGTGGGCTAGAGAGATGGCTCTGTGGTTACAAGAGCTTGCTGCTCTTGGAGTTAACCTGTGTTCGATTCCTAACACTCATGTCAAATGACTCACAACTACCTGTAACTTCAGCTCCAGGGGATCCAGGACGTCTGTACTTAACTACACACACACACACACACACACACACACACACACACACACACACACACACAAATAAAGAAGGAAAGAAAAAGAAGGAAGGAAAGAAAGAAGAAAGAAAGCATTGGCATCATCAGCCAATACTTATTCCAGTGTCTCACACAGCAAACATCACTCCTGTCAGTCTCTATGGAGGAGGGAATGGGATGAGGGACTCCGTTTTATGAATTCCAGCATGCCAGAGGGTGTGGAGTCCTAGCAGCTACCATCTGTAACCTCTGGCTTTTGAGGTTGCCAAAGATATTCCAGTGGTCTACAGAGAAGGGGAAGTGGAGAGCCAGAAGGAGATAGATTGAGAACTAGATCTCAAATTGCACATGGCCCTTTTGCCTACTTCCTCTTGGCAAGCATCCAGTCATAAAGAGATCAGCCAGTTTCACTGCTCCAGTAATAGGGCTGCACAGGAGGGGGAGACCCCAGGCCTACCACATGACCATTCTTACTTTTCTAAGTCTTGTTCATCAATGTCTTTAGTTATCTTGTAAATACCTAAAGAATCTGCTGACACTGCTTAACCAACACCTCCTGAGTGACAGCCATGTACCAAATGTCTAAATCTGTGAGAGCTGCTGAGTGTGGTCTGAAATAGCTGTATAATCAGAGACCTTTGGTGTCTGCCAAGCTGGACTACCCGCCCTCCCCTCTGGCTTAGACCCCATTCTCTATCCCACAGAGATGTGTGACATAGACGTTCTTTGTGCTGATCTTGGCACCAAGGGTTTGCTCTTTGGTCCCCAGTCCTCCCACTTTCTGTCTTTCATGAGACTCACATAGTGGTTTGTGGAGATAATAATGTGGAGTGCTAGGACTTTGAAAGGTATGGAGACACCCTTCAGGAAAACTGGGAAATCTTTCATATTTTTACTTCAGAAGGGGTGTGACTGTTTCTGCAAGGTAGAAGTGGTTCACTTCTTTGAATGCCTCTATGTGTTCTAGTCCTCGTTGCACTCCAACACATACATGTGGCATACAACACTCATTATATATATATATATATACACACACACACACACACACACACACACACACAGCGCCACCTACACATTGTATATTACAGACCACATATGAACACACCATATACATCTAATCATACATGTCCCTCCACACCAGACACACACACACACACACACACACACACACACACACACACACACAGAGAGAGAGAGAGAGAGAGAGAGAGAGAGAGAGAGAATACCACATACACACATACATTCCCCCAATCCCCCTTCCCATATAGCACACCATACACAGATCAGATCACATATACGACACACAGCAACAGACCTGCTTTGGGGGAAGGTATATGGTGATTGGGTTTTGTTTCTCAAAGAAATGCACCTCCCACCATGTTCCTGGTGTGGGAGGGCAGTTAACTTTTGAGAATTAATGGAGTCACAGCTGTGAGGTAAGTGCCCAGTCCAGGGCCTGAGGGATGATGAAACAGACTGCTCCCCGTATCCCCATGTGTTCAGATAGAACAGTACTCCTGCAGTGTTTGTATACAGGTGCTCCCATCATCTGAGAGTGGCTGGACCTGACCCTCACCTTAAGGGTAGTTAGTTCTGTCTATAGGCTCAAACCCTGAGTGTCTGAAGATGACCTGGATACTACTAAAACTCTCTCCCTTGGATAGAGAATTAAAATGCTAATGAGACCTGTAATGCATGAAGTTTTTTGTACAAGGACATGCACAGATCATGCACAGATAAAGCATCTGAGGAGAAGCCCACACTATACCTATGAGCCAAAAGGGACATGTTCTATTACATGAGAACCCAAATGTTCAGTGGGATTGTTTGAGCTACTAACTCTATTGTGGAGTATTATTTTAAGATGTGTTACATTTGTTTATTCTGTGGAACATTTGTTTAATGATGCAAAGATGTGTTGCATTCTTTAATGTTGCATTTGTTTAATTCTGTGCCTGTCTAAAACACCTGATGGTGTAATAAAGAGCTAAATGACCAATAGCAAGGCAGGAGAAAAGATAAGAAGGGCTGGCAGGCAGAGAGAATAAATAGGAGTAGAAATCTGAGAAGAAGGAGCAAGAAAAGGAAGAGGACACCAAGGGTCAGCCACCCAGCTACAGCCAGCCACGGAGTAAGAAGAAAGGTATAGAGAATAGAGATAGTTAAAAGCCCAGAGGCAAGAGGTAGATGGGATAATTTAAGTTAAGAAAAGCTTGCTAGAAATAAGCCAGGTTAAGGCCAGGTATTCATAAAAAAGAGTAAGCCATCTTGTGTTTATTTGGGAGCTGGGTGGCAGGCCCCCAAAAGAGTAAAGAGTAAAAAACCAAACAACAAACTCTGCTCCTCCCTGAAGTGTCTGTTTCTGTTACAGTTATGTCCATATATAATCTTTTATCTGGCTACACAAGAACCTGGAACCCCCTCCCTGCAGGTACACCGTCGAACCACATATTTGCTGATACCACTCCCCCTGCCTTTGCTCTTCCTTGTTTGTCTCTAGCATGCTCCAGGTTTAAATGTCACCTCCACAGAGTTCTTCCTCAACTGTATGCTCCTCGGCCTTGCCTTGTTTCTCCTTCTTGTTGTCCCTGAGAAGTATATCCTTTCTTCCTTGACACAGCCAGAGAGTGACACCTCATCCACTCAGCAGTTTGATGTGTATCTGTCTGCTTCTGTTATCTGGGTATGCCACGAGGCAGCAGCAGTCTGCCTTGCTGTGGTGGCAGATGCAGATCCGAGGAGATGCTGGATAAATGCTTGGAAGTGAAATGCTGTCCTGTTCCCAGTTCTGCCTTCTGGGGCTCTGAATACTCACAATGAGATTGGTTAAAGCAGAGTTAAACCACTGCCATGAACCAACTGGCTCCTGGGCTAGGAATTTATATTCTTTTTTTCTAAGGCTGCCTTGAAGAGTACTACAAACTGGGTGATATAAACAGCCATCCTCTCATACTGGCTGAGGCCGTGAGTCCAAGGCAGGGTGTGGTGAGCCACCAGCATGAAGTGTTTTCTGTCCAGCTGTTGTCCCCCTTAGCTTGAAGTTACATCCCTCCAGTTCAAGTATCACCTCATACACAAATGAGAAAGAATGACTTTCTGAGGTAAGTTAGACCTCAGCCCATAGGGGGGAAAGTCACATTGTGCAATAGCTTGACTTTTTGGTATCCATATAGCTGGCAGGGCCATCCAAGAGCAGTTAGGAGCAATATGGCCAACCAAGAAGACCACCAACTGACCATCACAGTGGCATTCCACATCTACCTTGCAGAATTGACTGCTCTCATCATGTACATGTGCCCGACACCATAACACATCCAGAAAACTGTATAAAACAGAAAAAGGAAGTAAAACCTCATTCCAGGTAACCCAGATCCACTCCTGGAATTCCCTGTCTTTTTTTTTTTTTTCTTGCTTGAACTCCTAAACAATTCTCTCCCAGATGAGCTATCCAAAATCCTGGGGGCAGTGACCTTTTCTTGAAGAGTGTGCACTTACTTCTGAGTGGGCACTTTTGTCCTATAATAAAACTCCCCCATGATTTGTCTCAATTCTTAATTCTTTCTCAGCTGTAACAAGGACCTCTCTTCGCATCCCTCCTCTCTTTCCTCTCTCTTAGACAGGGTCTCACTTGCATCCCACCCTAATCTCCACTTCTGGTCCTTCTGCTTTACCTCCTAAATGCTGGGATTAAGTAAGGTCCACCGTGTTTCATTTACCTTTGATAATTATTTTTTATTTTTTATTTTTATTTTTGAGACAGGGTCTCTCTCTCTGTAAACTTGGCTCTCCTGGAACTCACTGTATAGACCTTCCATAATTATTTGTGTATGAGTGTTTTGTCTGTGCTCATAGAAGTCTGAAGATCCCCTGAAACTGGACTGACAGATGGTTGTGAATCACTGTGAGGATGCTGGTAATTTAACCGGGATTCTCTGTAAGAGCAATCTGTGTTCTTAACCACCAAGCTATCTCTCCAGCTCTCTTTCGTAATTTTAGCTGGAATGTTCTATAAGAAAAGTCAGGTCAGAAGCCAGGTCTGGTGGATCATGGCCTTTTGTCCCAGCACTCTGGAGGATCTCTATGAGTTATAGGTCAGCCAATGAGCTTAGACTTCTGTTTTAGAAATCCTAGGTCAAAGTTGCTGGGAGCAACAGGCAACTTGTAGCTCTCTACAGGGGCCAGCTGTAGAATCCTCAGATTGGGACCACCCAAAGGCACTGACTCAGCACAGCTCTACCGGCTAGGTCTATAACAGTGTAGCAAGGATCCTAATGAATTAAATTTCTCCAGGAACTCCTATGCTGGCAGTGAGAAAGCCTTTAGCCCTGGATCCAGTGGAGGAACTGAAGAGAACCCTGTCTCCTGGGAGTTTAGGAGATCTGGTCTCATAGCTGATCTACAGGCTTTTATTCCTTTTCCATAAATTGTAATATTTCTAAGGGCAAAGCCAAGAGAAGCTGAAAATTCTTCCATGTTTTGTCCTAAAGTAAGTCCATTCCTCTTTAATTCCTGTCCCCCAGGTTTGTAGCTAGCAGTAGACCCCAGATTCTTATTACAGGTCCAAATACAGTAGCCAGGCATCAAGGGTTTATCCCACAGTGGGACCAAGACCTGCAGTTGGGCCAATGGTTCTGTCTGTTTTGGCCCTAACCTACTTCAGGTATATCAGTTCTCTATTAGGTACGGGCCATAGGAAGGAGTCTGTCAGTCAACTGGAGCAAAGGTCAGTCAGGACAGCTGACCCCACAGCTCAGAGAGGACCGATGAGATCAAGGGGGGTTGGGTGGCCTCTGAAAAATTAAACCTTTTTCAACACAGTCTGGAGGCAAGTGTGTGTGTGTGTGTGAGAGAGAGAGAGAGAGAGAGAGAGAGAGAGAGAGAGAGAGAGAGAGAGAGAGAGAGAGAGGCTTCCATAGCCACTCAGATTATTACATTTTGAGAGATGGGGTAGCATAGAACCAGTCTAATTGGATTCAAGTTCCAGATTCACTACTTCCAGGCTATGGACTTGAGCAAGTACCTTTTCTTTCAACACTGTTTCCTTATCAAAGAAGTAGGCCATGAGGCTTCTGGGCTGGGCTGGTTGGAGTACAGTAGGTGCCAGTGGCGTGTTAGCAGTTAAGATCCATGATTCTTACACTGACCATGACTAGGGGGTTTTGAGGGAAAACAAAGAAGACTTATATGTTCAGAAAGATTCTAAATCCTTTCTGATGCATCATGGGGTTGCTGAGAACATAGCACTCCTCTGCCAATGGTAGGATTATATTCCCAACAAAGCCTGTATGGAAAGGGTCAGAAGTTGAAAACATATTTACTGCCTCAATAAACCCACTATAAAGTGAAAAATCATAAAGCTGTTGAATGCTGTCTGTGTGCCTAAATGGTAGGTGTCTATCCCATAGATAGCTTGGCTTGGCTTGTACAGGGTGTCTTAATTAGGGTTACTATCACTGTGATGAATACCATGACCAAAAGCAAGTTGGGGAGGAAAGGATTTATTTGGCTTACACGTCCACATCATAGTCTGTCAGTGAAGGAAGCCAGAACAGGAACTCAAACAGGGCAGAAACCTGGAGGCAGGAGCTGATGCAGAGGCTCATGAATGGGTGCTGTCTACTGGCTCAATCAGCATGGCTGCTCAGCCTGCTTTATTATAGAGCCTAGGACCACCAGTCTAAGAATAGCACTATCCACAATGGCTGGGGCCTTCCCTATCAATCACTAATTAAGAAAATGTCAACCCTGTCTTGAAAAACCAAATCAAACAAACAAAAGAAAGAAAATGTTCTACATCTGGGTCTTATGGAGACATTTTCTCAATTGAGGTTCCCTCTCTTTAGATGACTCTAGCTTGTGTCGAGTTGACATAAGACTTGCCAGGACACAGGGAGACCTCATTGTAAATCATCCACCTGTGTCTATGAGGAAGCGACTACTGAGGGATTCCTAAGTCAGCCAAGAAGAGAAATGACAACTGCACATGGGGCAATGAGATTTCTAAAGTTATTGTTCAGTGCAAAGAGCCAGAAGCAAGAAACTTATAAAACCTTATTTTTAAAGGATGAACATATCTCCACATACTTTGGGAAGGTGTTTTGTGCTGGTTCTGCAGAGGGCACTGTTGACTTGGCTTGGAGTAGAAAGGATGTCTTCTTTGCTACTGTGGCTCATTTGTACCTTTTGACTTTGAAGTCATACTGGTATATTACTATTTTGTGTGTTCATATGTGCATGTGTGTATGGAGGCCAGAGTTCAACCTTATGAGCCATCTACCTAGCTTTTTGAGACAGAGTCTTTAATTGACCTGGAGCTCATCAAGTAGACTAGCCTGACTGGACATAGCCTCAGGGATCTACTGCTTCATAGTTGGACCACAAGTATGCACCACCATGCCTGGCTTTTTTTTTTTTAATTTTTTTTTTATTTTACAATACTATTCAGTTCTACATAATAGCCACGGATTCCCTTGTTCTCTCCCTTCCTGTCCCCCTCCTCTTCCCCCCAGCCCACCCCCCATTCCCACCTCCTCCAGATCAAGGTCTCCCCCGAGGACTGGATCGACCTGATAGACTCAGTCTAGGCAGGTCCAGTCCCCTCCTCCCAGATTGAGGCAAGCGTCCCTGCATAAGTCCCAGGTTTCAAACAGCTAACTCATGCAACGAGCCCAGGACCTGGTACCACTGCCTAGATGCCTCCCAAACAGATCAAGCCAATCGACTGTCTCACCTATTCAGAGGGCCTGATCCAGTTGGAGGCCCCTCAGCCTTTGGTTCATAGTTCATGTGTTTCCATTCATTTGGCTATTTGTCCCTGTGCTTTATCCAACCTTGGTTTCAACAATTCTCCATGCCTGGCTTTTTAACATGGGTTTGGGAGTGAAAACTCAGGTCCTCGTGCCAACTGAGTCAACTCCCCAGCCATGGTGAGTGTTATCTTAAAAAACAAAGAAAGCCCGAGACCAGGGCCAACTCAGAGCCAGCTAATTGTGTTTTGCTCAATACCTGCTGTTGCTCTTTGAGAGGGTTGATGGATGTTAGGCATTCTCACCCCTGTGAACATGTGGCCAGGCACATGGCTTTAACCAGGTTGTCTGAGTGCTGCAGTACTGGAGGCAGGCAGGACTAGGTAGGAGTAGAGTTTTGCTGGCCTGGCATAGGCCACACACACAGAGATAGAACAAGGTCACAATCCTGAATTCTGAGTCTGACCTGGCAGCATTCCAGGGCAGAGAATGATGAAACAAAGGCTCATTACAGGCAGCAGGAAAGGGCCTTCAAGGCAGCTGCTTCTCTCCATTCATGGGGCTGTTCCTCAGGGAGGCTTGGGGCCAGAGAGGCCTGAGGTTCAGGAAGCAGATTTGGAGCAGCCAGCACTTCCTGGCCTGCTCTGGGCATCAGTAGGATGGAAAGAGCTCAAAGGAACCCTAATGGCTAATTCTCCATCCGTCTCCTCAGCTGAACTATAAAGGTTCCATTCAGAGCTGTCCCTGCAGTGGAACATACTTTGGGACACATACAGCATTGTTCACGGGGGCATTTCCTATAGCCAGGAAAAAGCCATAGAAAGGCCCTTTCAGTTCACTGCAAAGTAAGCAGGACTCTATTCAAGCCAGAGGATCTTTGCCACATGGGTCTGGTAGCTCCATGGACCTAGTGACCTGCCTAGAGGTTACAAGACATGAGTTTTCAGATGCCCTTGAGTCCATAATTCTTTACACATGCCTATATTAAATATATATATGCCTGCATGTAAACAGTTTTTTTTCAAGTGTAGTGCTCAAACCAAGAGTCATACATGCCACTGAACTACACCCTAAGCCTTTCTACGTTTTTTGAGACAGTGTCTTACTCCATAGCCCAGACTGATCTGGAACTCACTAGGAATGAAGCTCAGGCTAGCCTCAAAACTTACAGATTGTTCTAAAATTATGTATGTGAGCCATCATGCTCAGTTTGTAAACAGATATTCCTAAATATATTTTATACATTTAAATGCACACACACATACTTATATGAAATCACACTATTTCTAACTTTTCTTTTTTGTTGTTCCTTTTGTTTTGTAAGACAGTCTCATGTAGCCCAGTAGGACTCAAATGCTCTTATGTAGTAGGGGATGGCCTTCAATTCCTGATCTTCCTCTTCTACCTCCCAAATTCTGGATTACAGGCATGGACCATCACATCTGGTTGAAGTCATACTCCTGACTAAACTATGCATCACTAATATTCATGAAATATGTTTTGGATCAAATATTTGGTTACAGATAACAAGTTAAGACTTACAGAAGGGTTGCAGAGACATGTGGTTATAAGGATAGCAATATGGCTTCCATTTGTTTGTTTGTTTCTACAAGTTTAAGTCACCAATTAAGTTTTTCTGCCTGTAAGTGGCAACACCTGTGATCCCTTTTGTAGTATGAATACCCATTTTTTCACCTTTTTTTGTTGGGAGGAGTAACTCTGTCCTGTGTCAAGTACTATTCTGAGTTCCTGGGTTACAGAATGAATCAAATAGTCAAAGGTCCATGGTTTGGCGAGGTATGTACTTTAGTGAGGAGACTAATGGGAACAATCAACAAGGAAGAAGTTCCCTGTGTGTTTGGGAGAAATGGTGATGGAGAGGGGTATTGGGAAGGGTTTCCCCAGGAAATGGGTTTGAGTGGGAACTGGGAGTTGCATATCTTGGAGAGGGATTTCTAGGCAAAGCAAATGCTTAGAATGCTTTTGTTACACTGCTACTAGCTGACCAAAACTGGCACTGATTAGACCCAGCTTTCCCTCTCAATACCTACATCTGCTCAGATGGACTTGAACGAGAGAAACACAAGCTACCATGGTGAATTCACTGTCTTAGTTAGGGTTTTTATATTGCTGTGAAGAGACACCATAACCACAGCAACTCTTATAAAGAAAACATTTAATTGGAGTGGCTCACTTACAGTTTCAGAGGTTCAGTCCATTATCATGACAGGAGCATGACAGCATGCAAGAAGATGTGTTGCTGGAGGAATAGCTGAGAGTCCTACATCTTGCAGGCAACAGGAAGTTAATTGAAACACTGGGCGATATCCTGAGCATGGGAATCTTCAATCCCATTCCTCCACAGTGACACACTTCCTTCAACAAGGCCATACCCACTCCAACAAATCTATACCTCCTAATAGTGCCATTTCTTATGAGATTATGGGGGCCAATTACATTCAAACTACCACATTCACTTTGATGAATTTTATGCCCAGAGACTCCAGGTGGGGCTGGACAGCTCAGAGGACTTTCCTGTCTCCTGGGTCACTTACACTCTTACTTCACAAGATGGCCAATTTCCAACAGGCACTTTGCTGATTTCAGCTACCCACTCACTTCCTATTTCACTGAAAAAAAAAAAATCCAGGCCATTAGACTGGCTTCCATTCTATTAATAAGCTCTCAGTATCATTGTCTTTACTGACCCATTGCTTACTCAAAAACCTTCCTCTCTGTTATCATGCATAAGAGTGCACTGAAGTTCAGGCCCCTGTCTCTGCAGGATGCCGCTCCACATACTCTTCTTTCCAGTGCTTTCTCACAGGCCCTACTACCTCCAATATGTTTTCAGTTTCTAGTTTTTGTGGTACTGAGGATCAAACTCAGGTCCTTGCTTATGCTAGGCAAATAATCTCCTATTGAGATACATCTCCAGCCCTCTTTATTTTTAATTTTGAGACAGGATCTCACTAGTTGTTTTTGCTAGCCTTGAACTTACTTTGTAGCCCAGACAGGCTTTGGACTTAAGACTCTGCTGACTTACTCTCTTGAGTAGCTGGGATTACACCACTAGATCTAGCAGTATTTTGCTTTTTAAACAACTGATAGGCAAGAATGAACATATCTTTTAAGAATATCCATCCATCATTTATCTATTAATTCATCCCTTCATTTAATGTATATGTGTTGTAGGAGTTGGGTCTACCATATAGTTTCTGGAAATCAAACCCAAGTTACCAGGCTTGGCAGCAAGTGCCTTTACTCATTGAACCATCTCAGTAGCCCTAAACACATCTTCTGAGATACCAGTCAACAGATGTTTTCAAATAGATGAAACAGACAAAACTGGCATACATTAAATAATTGTGTTTGGGGTTCTAAAATGTTGTGAGCAGAATTGGCATAATCTTGGTCTCTTCAGCATTAAACAGCAACAGTAAAACATTCATAGCTTACTGACCATTTTGGGCATTGTGTGTGGGTGTTTTGCTTACAGTATGTCTGTGCATCACATGCATGCAGTGTCTAGAGAGGCCAGAAGAGGGAGTTGGAGACATTTGTGAGCTACCATGTGGATGCTGGGAATCAAGCCCAGGTGCTCTGGAATAGCAGCTAGTGCTCTTAACTACTGACCCACCTCTCCAGCCCATTTCCAGTAAGGATTACAGACATGATGGTGTATAGAGATGCCATCTTCATAAGCTGCTGTTATTATTTTTGTTGTTGTTTTGAGGGTGGAACCCAGGTCCTCATGTATGCCCAAAGGTGTTCTACCACTGAGTTGTAACTCCAGGTATGGGAGATTTTTTTAAAATAAGAATATTTAATTCTGGGCAAGAGAGATGACTCAGCAGTTAAAGCGCATCTCACTCTTGCACAGGAGTGGAGTTTAGTACCCAATACTCACACAAGGTGTATACAACCACCTATTACTCCAGCTCTGGGGTATCTGGTTCCCTCTCTGGCCTCCAAGGACATCTGTACTCACCACCACCACTACACCCCTCCCCCCACACGCACATAATATAAAAACTAAAATAAATCTTTAAAACCTAATTCTGGTATACTGCTTTATAGCAGTGCTCATATTTTGTGTACACACGCACGCACGCAAATAGTCTTCCCACCCCAGAAATGCTGTTAAAATGCAGATTTCGGGTCAGTAGGTTGGGGCTGGAGCCTGGGACTCTTCATTTTCAACAAACATCCTGGATGGACATTCAGAGTACAGGTCAGCGAACCATTCTTTGTGTTTACAGAATATAAAGCACTATATATTATTACCTTACATGTTCCTTGTCACAGTCCTATAGATATTCACCAAGACACACATGTTCATCCAAACCCCGAGCATATACTGATACGGTGTAATGAAGTGGATAACTGACCAGCTGGCAAACAAAAGGACATACAGATAATTAAACAGCTGGAGTTAACCCTTCATATCTAGAGTTCCGAATCTGCCCAACAAGGGTGGAAAATACTCAGAAAAGAAGTGTATTTGTGCCAAACACGCACAGATTTCATTTCCTTGTCATGATTCCTGAAACACACACACACACACACACACACACACACACACACACACACACACACACACACACAAGCCAACAACTATTTACATCGCATTTACATCTCATTAGGTAGTATAAGTGATCTGGAGACACTGAGTAGATGGAAGGAAGCCTGCAGGTTAGTGACTGCAGCATACCCGGGATTTATATAACGTTCAAAATCAAGCAGGAAATAAAGGGGTTGTGAGGTGGGGGTAACTGTATGGAGAGGTGATTTTAGCTGGGAAGGAAAGAGCTACCAGAAGTTCATCCGCAGGTGCTAGGCAGGCACTAGGAAGGTCCATTGGCCAGAGCTCAGGGAAGACTCCAAATCGGGAAAGTGGGCAGGGTGGCCAGGAGAAGTGAAGTCACGTTTTCTAAACAAGTCCCAAGGGGTGAAGTTCACGAATGACAGACCCGGGATTTGCTTTAGATCACTGTGGCTGCTGTAATGTAAAAAAAAATGTAAAATATCCTGGGTCAACTGGAAGCTGTGTAGGGTATCTGGACCTTGGGGGCGGGGAGGGGGCGAGGGAGAGGGGGAACAGGAAAGCCAGACCTGGCACCCTGGATCAGCTTGGCATTCAAGAGTCCGCACATGGACAACAAGCCTCTCTGGGCCCACGTAGGACGTCCAACACAAGTGTGTTCCAAGGAATCACTTCAACTACAACCACTCCCCCTTTTCTTTCTTTCAGAGGACCTGGGCCTCTTTCTATGCTTTGCTGATTATTCGGACCTCTGAGACTCTTGTCCTTATCTGCCTCAGCCTCTCTGTCAAACGGGACCCGCCACAACAACACCCTAGGTTTGCAGTTGTGTTCCTGAGACAAGCCTGGCGTCCGGCCCTCTGGAGAAGCGGCGGCCTCGAGCAGCCAGAGGCCTGGACACCGGACTCCAGTCATCAGCGACTCCAGCACACTTGTCTCATCCCTGGATACTGCCCCAGCCCTGCCATACACCAGGCCGTGGGGCACACGCGAGAGGACGGTAGGGAGGCTCGGCTCGGCTCGTCCCTGACTCTCAGGCGGCGGCGCTGGCAAGCTCTAAACCGTCCACAGGAGAGCTCGGTGCGAACTGCGGGGCCCTCTCGGTGCCCAGTGCGGGACGCCAAGGCTCGGCGTACGCACCGCAGGCCTGCAGGGGGCGCCCGCGCCCCGCGCCATCCCGCCCTCCGCGCCTCCGCCGGCGCCCCTGCGCGGCCCGGGGCGGGCGCAGCGGGCCAGCAAACTCCGGGGATTGACTACCCGCGCGCTCACTTCCGCGTCCCGCCGCCGGCCGCCGCCATCGGACAATGGGCCGCGCGCCGCGGCTGCAGTGAGCTCCTCTGGACGCGGCCGCCGCCGGCCCCTGGCCAGCCTCCGCCCAGTGGGTTCGCAAGTTCGGTTGCCCGACGTGGATGTGGGTTTGCTTTTTTTATTTACATTCTCTGTCTTCTTCCGTCTGTTTTTGGTTTTATGTCTTAGAAAAAAGAACTTTCCAAAGCAGGCCGGGCACAGCTGAAGGCTGCTCTGCCCCCACGTGGACGCTCCCCAGGGGAAAAGAAGTCTGGAAGTAAACTTAGCACCGCTGGCCTGAAGGCCTCAACTTTGGTTGGACTGTAAGTTTTGGAGTCATGACCTTCTTGCTGGGCAGGTGGGAGTCTTTATCTTCCTTCGGCTGGACCTGAACCTCGGCCGGCACCCAGATCACCCCACCCTATTCACACCTTGTACCGGAGTTAGGACCCCGGACACTGATCTGCAACATGGATAAATATGACGACCTGGGCCTGGAGGCCAGTAAGTTCATCGAGGACCTGAACATGTATGAGGCCTCCAAGGATGGACTCTTCCGTGTGGACAAAGGTGCCGGCAACAACCCTGAATTTGAGGAAACTAGAAGGGTGTTCGCGACCAAGATGGCCAAAATCCACCTCCAGCAGCAGCAGCAGCAACAACAACAACAACAACAGCAGCTCTTACAGGAGGAGGCCCTGTCTAGGGCGGGCAGAAGCCCTGTCAACGGCGGGAGCCGGCAGGGTGTGAGCAGCAAGCTGGCTGCAGATGGTGCCGCCAAGCCCCCTCTGGCTGCACCAACAGTGGCACCTGGATTAGCTACCACCACTGTGGCTGTGCAGCCCTCATACCCATCTCAGGAGCAGAGGACCAGGCCATCTGCCCATGGTGCAAGGCCTGGCAGTCAGAACTGTGGTTCCAGGGAGGGGGCTGTGAGTTCCCAGAGGCCTGCTTTACACGGTCTGGTTCCCTGTGAAGACCCTTCCTGCCTCACTCATGGAGACTATTATGACAATTTCTCTTTGGCAAACTCACAGTGGGGTGATAAATCAGAAGTGTCCCCCAGCATGAATCTGAGTGTAAGGAGTGGGTGGCCTGGTTGCCCAGGGAATGATTCCCCGTTGCCCAGATCCTGCGGGGACCATCACCCTTACCAGTCACAGCTCCCCATGTGCTCTGGCAGGTCTTTTGAGAGTGGCATCAGTGGCCAGGATGGTGGCATTAGTGGTCATAGCAATGTGAAGCCAACGGGCCTTTGGTCTACTGCTTCCTCTCAGCGAGTTAATCTCGGCTTTTCTTCTCCGGGCTTGGAGAATGGGGCCCCAGCTCAACCCAGGAGCACAACTGTTTCGGCACCTCTGGTCGCTACCAGCGCTAGCCAAGGAGCTCGTCTGAGAGGAGATTCAGGTCTGGGATATGAGGCTTCAGGCAGGGTCTTCAAACCTACTGTGGACGCTCAGCCTTGGCTCCAGGATGGGCCCAAGTCTTACCTCTCTGTTTCTGCTCCATTATCCTCAACAACTGGCAAGGACAGTACCCAGCCAGGTATGGCCCCTGGGCTGGGTCCTAAGCCTGGATGCATGGACTCTGGCACTGGTCCCCAGCCCAGCCCCACCAGCCTTGTCCATCCGGTGATGTCCACCTCATCTGAGTTATCTTGTAAAGAGGGTCCTCCCAGCTGGTCCACCGACAGTAGCCTGGGACCTGTGCGCTCAGAAAGCCCCACCCCCACCAAGGTGAGGTTGCCCTGCCAGACCCTCACACCAGGCCCTGAGCTTGGACCCTCCACTGCAGAACTGAAATTAGAAGCCCTTACCCAGCGTCTGGAGCAAGAGATGGACGCTCATCCCAAAGCTGATTACTTCGGTAAGTGAGATACTTTGTGGAATTGCCCGGGGTGGGGTGATGGGGTTCCCACCAGAATGCCATGGCTCCTCTTGAAGTAGTCTGCTATTATTTTTTTCTTCCTCTTTCAAGTGCTTCTGCTCGTTTAGAGACTTGAAAGCGACTGTGGGCAGAAAGCAGCCCTCGTATTTGGGAGTTACCCATGTGTGCAGGGCGAAGCAGGGTGGGATAGTTCACAACTGCTCTCAAGAAAAGAGAAATGCTGTGGCTTTGGGTTTCAGGGGTTTGAGGTGTCACTTCAAGCCTCGAAAGGCTCGGACTGGACTTGAATGGGGTGTTTTCCCCAGGGCCAGATATGTGGCTGTTCTACTCACAGTCACCGTGTGTGAATGTGTGGAATGCGTGGCTTTTGGTACTTGTCTGCTGTTCAGTATTGTGGCTCTGCGGCTACACCTGGACCAGCATCATCCCTTTTCCTTGATGCTGGTCAGAAATGGAAATTTGTAGCTCCTCCTTGGACCTGCTGCAGCAGGAACTCTGCAGGGTCACTAGAGCCACTGTGCCTCTTGACTCAGCCCACACACAGGTACCAGCCAGCAGCAGGTGACCCTGCTGTGCAGAGACACTAGAGCCCACTTTATCAGGTGCCTCCTGACTAAGTCCTTGCCCAAGGTACTAGCCAGCAGCTAGGTGATACCCAGAGGTGTGTTTTGAAATAGAATGAAGATGCTTCTTGAGGCTTTTACACAAACTTGGCAGATTTCTTTCTTTCATCTAAAAAAACCACAGGCTGTTTTGAGACTGCTGGCTTCAACTTTTTTCTCTGCATGGGGTTTGGAGGCAGCAAGAAAGTATCTGTGTTCCTCTGTTGAAAACAATTGCCTGTCTCATGGGAGAGTGCCTTGGAAAGACAGCCTGTGCTTAGAAGTCTGTGGCTTTTTTCATCTTTTTAATTTTTTCTCTTTCCATTTTTGGCCTCATGATTTCTCCATAGTTCAAGTCCTACCAAGTAGCAGCTTTCCCAGCTAGAGGAGTGCTGGGACAGGGAAGGCCCTTTGAGGGAAAGATGCTGGCTTTCTCCCACTCTCTGAATGAACAGGTGTCCTGAGGTCCCAGCACTGAGGGTCCAAGGAGCTGGGCCATGGGCCTGTATGTAGTCCATAGTAGCGCTGGGGTTTGTTCATCATAAGCAGCTCTAGGAACTGTGCCCAGGACACTCAGCATTCAGAGGTTATGGTTGTTGTTAACTGGTTTCTTCTTAGATTTATTTATTTTATCATTTTATGTATTTGGGTGGTTTGTCTGTGTGTATGCCTGTACACCACATGTGTGTGTGTTGCTGGCAGAAGTCAGAAGAGGGCTCAGATTGGAGTTACAAATGGTTGAGTCTCCATGCGGGTGCTGGGAATTGAACCATGGCCCTCTGCAAGAGTAACAAGTGCTCCTAGCTGCTGGACTAACTCTCTAGCTCCTGGTTTGTTTTTAAAGTTACACAGTACTATCCTGCTGTGAACTGCCCCATCTTGTTTGCAAAGCATGGTCTTGAAAAATAATATTTAGCTGGAGATGCTGTGGGTCTTTTAATTTAAACTTATTTAGTTTTTTTATTTAAAGCTTGTGGAACAAAAACATTTTATTTATTCAGGGGTGCTAGTTTATGCTCATCATCAGAGCAATGACCTATACTGTTTATTCATTCAGCCCCCAACCCCTGATCACCTGTCTGGGGTTGTGTCTGGGCTAGGCATTGGGAATACACAGTAGGTCAACAGTCAATACAGTACAAGCAGAAGGAAATAATCAAGTACTAGGGAGATAAATACTAGGTAGAGGGCTGGGACGAAGCCTTGTTCTGTGGGTGACATTACTTGTTTTGAATTGGGTCATAACGCGAAGTCTCAGCTGGCATTTGGGCAAGAGCCTGAAGGAGGCAAGGGATGACAGGACCACTATGTACCTTTGTAGGAAAAGGGCTGAGGCTTGAGTTTGTGGAGCTCATTCCAGGCAGAGTCTGCTCTGTGGCAGCTTTGATGGTGGAGTGTCTTTCTAATTTCTCTTGAATGATCATGTGGCAGAAAAATTCCTCCCTTTAAGGAATCAGTAAGCAAGTTTTAACAGACCATGTGCTTTCCTAAGCAGCACCTCCCTTGCTTATAAAACCAGTTATCTGGGCCTTTCCTCTTCCCTAGGTCTCATAGCACTTGCAAGATTTGCTATATATTAAATAATGGTTAACTTTTACTTCCAGGTAGAATATTATTTCATGGCATAGCACTTTTGCCAGAGGGGCTGAAGTATTCTCTATCAGTTAGTAGCACTCTAGTTAGAAGCAAAAAAGACTACCATGTGGGCCTTGTGGGCATCAAGTGCCTATACCTTTTGAGCCATCTTTCTGGCCCTAGTTTTTGGTTATTTATTAGCTCAGCATGGATGTCTTTGTATATATGTGTGTGTGTTTTTGTTTTTAGTTTATTTTGGTTTTTTGAGACAAGGTCTCACTCTATGGTTTAGATTGTAGCTCTCAATTACCTTCCTGTTTCAGATTCCTGAGCCCTGGGATTATAGATATCAGCTACTGCACCTGGCTCCTTTATGTGCCTAGACAGGCCATGTTTCTCTCCACTCTTCCTATTTTTCATTTTGATTTGACACCCAAATGACTTTGCATATTTATGAGGTAATGAGCATGCCATTTCAGCAGAGAGTACAGGGAGCATGTGAAGGCGCTTGGCATTGCCATACCTCAGACCCTTATTGTTTCTTTATGTTTCACACAAAGAATTTTCAGTCATTTGTCCTCAGCTATTGTTACCATCTCCCTGTTTGTCAGTCTTGAGAAGCTGTCCCTCCTGTGCAGCCTTGGTCCCATCCTCTCTCTACCCTCCTCACTGTTCCGCTCTGGTAACACTGGTCTATTCTTGGCTTCTTTGAGATCAACCCTTAAACTTTTATGTCTGAATGACAGTATGTGGTATTCATTTTTCTCTGCCTGATTTACTTTATTTCCCATGGTGAAAGAAGCTGTTGATATTATATCAGAGATGGTTCCCCGATGCTCATTGCTCTTGGAAGAGAATGTTCTCCCAGTGCAGCTCTGTCCTCATGAAGCTGCTCATGCCACAGAGAGGAGGTGAAGAGTGTGCCATGCGCTTGTTTAGTAGGCCCCACCTTTTCCTCCTCACGCTGGTCCTTTCCTCCCTTACTAAGGAAAAGGGACACAAAGACCCATATCAGCCTGGCTTTCTTGGAATCTCTGAAACTTTATTTTGGAGGGTGCTTGCTAAGTGATAATCTTGGGGTCCACATCTGACCCCATAGGGAGGTAGCAAAGTCCAATGTCTTTCTGACCTGGCTTTCACACGCTTCCCCCAGGGATCAGCCACTGTGTGTAGGCCACTCTGGGAGTAGGTGACCTTGGGTGGAGTGTCCTCCTAGGGACTGATGACAGGTGGTGGCTGTCTACCAGCCTCACACTAGCATCTAGGGTCACTGCTCCATCAGTGAAGCAACTACCACAGCCCCACTTTTGGTGCCGGAAAGAACATGTGACCTTAGGTATCCTGGCTCTGATAATAGATGCTGTCCATTGAAGGCCAGGCATTGGGTTAAGTGCTTGGGATACACTATTGCCAGCTGATCATCACAGTTAGTCCTGGCGCAGGCACCTTTGTCCTCTGTCATAAACAAGGAACTGTGGTGAAAAGGTTCAGTGGCTTGTCCACAGACCACCCTAGCCACTGCTTTTTCTTCTGGGGTGGGACTAATTGGTCTCCCAGTTCTGGCTTAGATGTCCTCTATCCATCTACCCAGGAGAATGCATGCTCTGCGGCCCCTCCCCCCACCCTCCCCCCCATCCCCCATCCCCGGCCCCTCCATCCCTCCACCCCTGGTACCTGAGTGAGGTACTAAAGGTAAGTACCTTCTTTCTTGAAGGTAAGAAATATAAGCTGTAGAGTCTCCTTTCAGCATTAGTAGAGAATGGACCTCTCTACCTATAAAGACCCAGAGCGACTGACTCTGGCTTCAGCTTTTTAGTGTTTGACCCAGAATCTGTAGTAGCACAGGCACCAGGACACAGGATGTGCTTTCCCCTGGGAATGGCTTTGTCCCTGCCTGGGCCCAGCAGGCCCCACTGCTTTTATTTTAATGTCTCTGTAGGAGGTGAATTGAACAAGAAGCTGGCACAAGCTGTCCTGTCAGGTCCTCCATGTGACATTTTTCTTGTCTTCTACTGTTTTGAGACAGGGTCTTATGAAGCCCAGGGTAGCCTTGAGCTCTATATGTAGCTGAGGATAACCTTGGACTGCTGATCCTCCTGTCTCCACCCCCTGAGTGCTAGAATTACAGGCACCCAGTCCAACCTCTCTGTCTTATAACCTTTTAAGCACATCTTATCTGACTTTGTGGCAGGTATGAAGTGAGGGGCTGATTTCCAGCCTGGGTGGAAATAATAGGCAAGAACATGACATAGGCTAGATCTGCAGTAGAGGAGCACCTCCAGGTTTCTAGAACAGGGCAACTATCCACAGAACAAGCACAGCCTATCCTTAGCACCAGACGACTACAGAGCACAGCATCAGCCCAGAGGCCTCTGGAGCCCTTCAGTCATTGTTGTCCTCTGGAATTCACAGCAGAAAATGTGATTTGAAGTAGAACATCATGACAGGGAAATATGTAAAACGTATCATGGTGTGTTTGGGGGTGAGGAAGTTCCATGGGTCAGCTGAGTGAAGTAGTCTGGGGATGGCCAGGGGTTGGTGACGTTGGCACAAAGGAAGCCCTATTGCAGCCTCTTACAAGTAGAAGGGACAGAGGTGCTTTCTGTGTGGTCAGTGGTCAGGACTCAGACAACATTTTGATCCTCTGTGTCTTCTGCAAGGATGTGACTTCTCACCCAAGCTTCAGCCCCTTGCCTGCCCAGAAGCTCTTTCATGGCACCTCCCTTCAGAGATGTCAGGGGCACATAACCAGGCAGTTCCAGGCTTTATTCAGAGCTGCATGCCCCTTCAATCAATCTGTAGTTGCATTGGGCATCTGGGGCAATCCCTGCTGGGCCCTCTGCACTTGGCTGAGTTGATAGCGAAGGACACAGGGCCCAGGTCTGGCACCCGTGGTAAAATTTGTGCTTCCTCTAAGGCCCTTGAGTACTTTGGCTTTGCTCACTCTGCTTGAGAATCCCACCCTCATTTGTGGTCTTCCAGCTGCTGTTCCCAGCAAACACCTGTCTGCTGATCTCCCTCTAGGTGTCCTGCTTTTCTGGAGATAGAGCTCTGAGTCCCCCACCAGCAGTTGCCTGTCCTATCATGCCTTCTCTCTGAGGTCCTCTCCTCCCTGGGAGGGAGGGTGTGTACCTACTCTTTTCCTTTGTGACCAGGAAACACCCCTACCCCCCACCCCTGCCGCCACGTCCCACTTTTCAGAGCAAGAAGCTGATCTTTGAACATGACCATTCTTTCCAGAGCTCCTAGAAAATTTGTTCCTTTCTGTCTGCTGCCTACTTGCTGCTACCTAGGAGGCAGAACTGTGGAAGACAGGACTCACTTGGAAGTCAGGAAGCCAGGAAGCCAGGTGTTTTGGGCTTAATGCTACCAGTAGCCCAAGGGTTGATGCTGGGCAAGTCCTTGTCTTTGCTGAGCCAGCATAGCCTCTGAGTGTCTTGTCAAGTCCAGAGGCTTAAGGTGTGGCACTGTGTATGATCAACATCTGGATTTTAGTTTGTCAGTCAACAGGGTCTGAGCAACATCATCTGTCACTATGGACAGTGGCAGCCACCAGGAGAGAGCTGGATCTGGTTGCCTAGACCCATCTCCTTTCCAAATAGCTACAGAATTAGTGAAAGCTTTGTTTTTAGTTCCATTTTCAGTGACAAGTAGTAGCCATTTTTGCTGTGTATATTCTGGAAAGCATAATTATTTTTGTTCTTTTTTTGTGACAGGGTCTCATTCTATAGGTCTGGCTGTCCTGGAACTCACTATATAGACTAGGTTGGCCTCAAATTCACAGAGATCCACCCACTCCTGCCTCCACAGTGCTGGGATTAAAGCAATGATTCTCAAACTTCCTAATACTGTGGCCCTTTAATACAGTTCCTCATGTTGTGGTGACTTCCAACCATGAAATTATTTTGTTGCTATTTCATAACTGTAATTCTACTACTGTTATGAATTGTAATGTAAATATATGATATGTGACCCCGTGGGGGTTGCAACCCACAGGTTAAGAACCACTGGATTAAAGGAATGAGCCACTACACCTGGCTGGAAAACACATAATTTAAAAGAGGAAGTGGGGGATATTAAACACCTATAATTCTAGTACTCTGTAGGAGGATTACTCAAAATTCAAGGCCAGCCTGGGCTACATCATGAGACCTTGTCTCAAAAAAAAAAAAAATTAAACAAAACACAATTACAAGTGCATTGGGGGCCAGGGGGACGGCTTAGCAGATACAGATGCTTGCTGCCATGCCTAGAGACCTGAGTTTAATCCCTGGGACCTACATAGTGGAAATGGAGAACTGACTCCGGTAAATTGTCCTTGGACCTCCATATGCATGCTGTGACAGGAGCAATATGTGTGCATGTGTGTTTGTATGTGCGTCTGCACATTAATTAGATAATTATAAAAAATTAACTGCCTTAGAAAGGATTCAGGGTCTATTTTAAGAATATTCCTTGGTTTAGGAACAGCTGGGGCCACCAGTTTGTGGTGCTTTCTGTCCTTGGTTTTTACTGTCATGTCCCTGGATGCCCATAGCACTCTAGACAGTGCTGGGCCTCGGCCTAATCATCTGACACAAGATGATGAATGGCCTGAGGCCTTACACTGTCTGATCTTTCCTTCTCTGTCCCAGTGCCTCACATCAAGTAGGCTCAGTGGATTTGAGCTGAAGAAATGGAGGGATGTTCTTTAGCATGGGGAGGGGGAAGGACTAGGCTTTTTTACCAGAGTTAGCACACTTAATAGTTGGGTAAAATTTGTCAGGAAGTTACTTTTTATTGCTTCCCACATGTATTACTGTTTAAACCTCTCTAGAACCCTACTACCTCTCCTTTTACAGATGGGGAAAGTGAGGCACACAGGGAGTTCAGTGGTCTGTCTAACCTGCTGACAAAGCAACTCTGGTGGGCTTCCATACTGAGCTTCAGAACTTGACCTCCATCTAGCGTTTCTGAAAGTACAGGCGGTCCCTGAAGGAGCTTACTGTAGCCTCGTTCTTCTCTGGCAACCACACTGTCTACAGCAGCTGGATCCTTGTCTTTCATCCCTGCCCAGCATCCATGTCCTCTTCTGCCCAGGATCCTGTTCCCCTAGGAGTGCTTCCCTACAGTGCTGTGATAGGGTCCCCAGTGCAGGGAACATGACTATCCAATGGCCAGACTCTCACTCAAGCATGTGGGTCATGATGAGCAGGCCACACCACTGGGAGTGCTTATGTGACTTCCCGCACTAGAGTGTTCTAGCCCACGATTTCCTTGGCAGCATTTTGTATACTTGTCCCCAGGCAGTGCCCAGAGAGACATGAACCAAACTTAGATGAAACTATGCTGAGTATATCTGGCAAGCTGAACAGAAAGCTTTATCTTTAGATGAAATAGATCACCAAAATTTCCAAAGCAGGGACTATTGGCCAGAGATTATTTATATCTACTCCAGAGTTTGTTTTTTCATTTTATCCCTCATGGGGAAACCAGTTGGACATGGGATCTGAGAATCATGTTGTAGGAGACTTTCTGCTTAACCATTTCAAGTAGATGACTTTAAGATCTACAGCTGGGTTCTTTTTAAGTTTTATAAGCTGTGAGTGTAGACTTGGTCAATTTCCTTCCTCATCTTTCCTGTTCTATGTGACTTATCTCTGTGTCTCAGGAGAGGGAGAACAGTTACTTTTGGTTATTGGAGGTTTGTAGAAAATATATCAGGAGCCTGTTGCACATAAAAAGTTCTGGAAGCCTGCCATGATGCTGCTTGTCTTTTAAATTTTGGTAGGTATAATGACCAAGGTCCTTGGAGGACCTAGTGGACAAGTTCCCCACCCCCATCCCGCAGACCCTGAGTCAGGGGTGATTGTATTACAGCAGCCCTGTGCTGGACAACAGGTGGTGGCGTTTTAAACAATGTCAGCAGTAGATTTGCTTCTGTTGCCTTCTGACCTTAACTGCAGCTTCCATATTCTCTTCAGCCTCCAGGCTTTCAGCAGGGTGGGACCACGCTGGCTCTCAAGATGGTCAGGCCACACCCTGAGGTTTTTGAATCTGCTGAAGTGTATCCTGCTCTCCTTCCACCACAGTTAGCTTCCTGGTGACTCAGTACAATGGTGATTTTAGAAAGAGCTGGAACTCAGGGGCAGCTGTGGCTGACCCCAGGAAGTTTGCTGACAGAGCTCTCCCTGGTATTAACCAACTGCTTGGGGAGCAGGACCTACGTGTGCTGATTTTGGACTGTGTGAGCTTGAGCATTTTGCTTCAGTTTTTGCTCTTAAGTTGTTCATCTTCTGGGGACTGGATGACATGGCTTTTTAATCGGGTTTCTTTTCCTAGGCTGTGAGCTTCACATTCCTGCTGTTGACTAGGAGGACATTTCCATCTCTGAGAATGACAGTGGTTCAGGCAAAATCTTCGTGTGTGTGTGTGTGTGTGTGTGTGTGTGTGTGTGTGTGTGTGTGTGTACACATGTTGGTTAACTTGGGCAGAAATTTTAGACACTGTGTATATATATATTTTACATAGAAAAGAGGAGCAAATTTGTGTGTTGGTGCGCTTCAGAGTTTTCCCCCTTCTGCTTGCAGAGAAGCTGGTAACAGTGGAGCAGCCTGGTAGGGAAGGTGTGAAACACATGTGTGCACAGTGCCCTGACAAATTTGCTTATACCCATGAAATCACACAGGGGGTGGGATTCCCTGTGAGGTTTGTGCTGTGTCTATTTTGGCCTGCTCTGGACCAGATTCAGGTCACTGGCTGAGTGAGACTTCCCTGAAGTACCAGGAGCCACCTTTCTAACTTCTCTAGTTCCTTGGGGGTATCCTTTGGATGGTTGACGTCTTATAGTGAGGTATCGTGTTCCTGAAAGATTTAGAGGACTAGCCAAGAGTCCTACAGTGAAACTGGGAGGTAGAGATAGGGTGAAGTGAAGAGCAGTTGAAGCCTCCCCCATGCTACCCTAAGATTCTCTCTTCCCATCATCTCCAAAGCCTCCCAACAGTCCAGGCCAGGTTCCTGAGGCTATGTGTATGGGTTGGCTGTCCAGAAATAGATGTGTAACAGAAAGTCATTTCTAAAGACTGCTCTGGGTAGGGAAAAGAATGACTCAGGATGTGGGGTAACTGGACAGAGAAGGAAGAAGTCAAGGAAGTTATAGGCAACTTAGGCACTCACACAGGGTGGGGGTAGGATAGCTTTTGCCTGATCCCTTAGAGAGCACCAAAGAGCCCCAGAGACAAGCTCACCAAATCCTACGAAGGTTGGAATGAAGCAGAGCTACGTGTTGGCCGGCACATGTGGTCCTCTCTGAGGAGACATTCCTATTGCAGCAAGTCAGGCTTGGAGCTGTTTGTGGGAATACAGAGTCTCACAAGCATGTGGGCCTTACATCTGTCTGCTCTGCGCCTCCGTTTCCCATAAGTAAAGTGAGCATCTGGTTGTAGTAAAAACTAAGTTAGTTGGCTAGTGTAGGTCTGAACTGTCTAGCATGGGAGACTGAGGACGTGTAGCTGGTAAGCACATCACAAGGTGGAGTGTCTGAGGCAGGATGTGCTTTAAGCATGAAATGTTAAAGTTTTGGTGGATTTTGAAGATTTGGTGGGAAGAAAGGAAGGTTATTAGTATTTCTATATGAGCTGGGTGTGGTGGCTCATACTTGTGATCCCAGCACTTTGGAAATAGAAGTAGGAAGATACCAGAGTTCAAGGTCAATTTAGGCTACATAACCTGCTGTCATATATATGTATATATGTATATATTCTATGTTAAAAGGAGACTTTTGGACACGACGGGCTAAGTAAAATGTTATTCAAAATAATTTCACTTGGTTTTACTCTTTAAAGTATGGCTATTTGAAAATGTGAGTTCATGCCTTGCTTTTCTCACTTTTTTGGAAGCATTCAGGACAGAATATGGCAGATAGGGGGATGGGTCCCTTGCTGTTTAAGATACATTACTGTATTGTCAGAAGTACCAAACCATTCGTTACCTTATCTCATCTGAAAGATGGTGCCAGCTAATATGTTCAGAGACACAGATTCTTAAAGATTCCGGGACTGCTGCCCACCTGAGCCAAGGAAGGGAGGAGTTCAGCTGCTTCCCTGGGAAAAGGTGTAGGGGTCTGAAGCTGCTGCCTGCACAGAGCAGGCTGGAGACGGTGGTGATTACGGCTGAGATAACTTGATGGTTCTTTCAATGCGCTCTTCTGTTTAATGAGTGAAGGCAGAGCACCTAGGACTGCTCATTCCACAGTGTCAAGTATGTCAAAGCTAGCACTTCCTGTCCAGAAAAGAGGATGATTTGGAAATTGGCTCACTAGCTGCTGCAGGCTAACAGTCTGCTTGTCTATGCTATGACCTCTGTAGCTAGTTTTGCCTAGGCTTAAGACTCCCTAGAGGCCTGCAGGGCGGGAAGGTGGCAGGTAGCCAGGTTGGGGCACAGGCTGGGAGGTGTTGTTCCAGGCAGCTTCTACAGGCCTGTTGTCTATGGCTTGGCCTGACAGAGCTGGGGCTGTGCTCTCAGGTGGCAAGGGTTTAACAGAGGCCCCTTGTTGGCCAACCCGAGGTCAGTGTGGGAAATTGAATAGGCTGGATCTGGCAGCAACCCCTCTTCTGCTTGTGGCCCATAACAGCAGTTCTCTGTCTGACCTATGCCTGGAGGTGGGTGTGTGCTGTGTGTAAAAGACAGCTTTGCTCAAGTTCATAGCCACAGAGCAAAGAAATAAAGGTGGGGGTAGGAGGAATGGAGATGGTACTTTGGGAGGTCTTTGCATGCATTGAATGCTCGAGGGCAAGCATATGCCTTCAGTTCCCTCACTTTTCTAGCCCAGCTCTGGAGGTTCCTTTGTGTCAGCTCACTTCTGATAAGCTCTGTCCACTCTCAGCAGTCACAGCCTCCCACACACCCATCCTCCATGGGAGGAGAGTCTAGGAATTTGTGACTGTGGTTTTTAAGTGCCTTGTTCCCGTGCAGCACATGTGTATATTTTGACACTTGCATACTCCCAACAAGACAGAAAATAATTCTGTTCCTCAGGAAGTTACCTCTTGCCTCTTCCAAGTGCCCATTCACAGGCAATCACTCTTCTGATTTCTTATTTTAACATAATTTAAGAGTTAAGATTTTTTAAAAATTACTTTTAATTATATGTATGGGTATGTGTGTGCATATGGGTATATGCACATGACTGCAGGTCCTCAAGGAGACCAGAGGCCAGAAGAATTGGATCCCTTGGACCTGGTGTTACCGCATTTGTGAGTCACTTGATGTGGGTGCTGGGAACTAACCTCAGGTCCTCTGGAAGAACAGTACATGCTCTTAACCATTGAGTCATCTCTCCAGCTCCCATTTAATAGTTTTATTATTATTTACTTATTTATGTGTTTGGAAGCACACAGACTGCAGCATGCACTTGGAAGTCAAAGAACAACTTTCAGAATTCATTTCTCTCCTTCTATCATATAGGCTATGGGGATCAAATTCAGGCTGTCAGGTGTATATTAGTTAGGGTTCTCTAGAGAAACAGAATTGATAAAATGAGTCAGTCTATCTATCTATCATCTATCTATCTATCTATCTATCTATCTATCTATCTATCTATCCATCTATCTGTCATCTATCTGTCAATCATCTATCTATCTATCTATCTATCTATCTATCTATCTATCTATCTATCTATCTATCTATCTATCCATCTATCTGTCAATCATCATCTATCTATCTAGAAAGGGGATTTATTAGAGTGGCTTATCAGCTGTTGTTCAGCTAGTCCAACAATGGCTGTCTACCAACAGAAGGTCCCAGAATCCAGTAGTTGTTCAGTCCATGAGGCTAGATGTCTTAGCTGGTCTTAAGTACATACTAGAACTCTCAAATCAGTAGGCTCTAATGCCAGTGAAGGAATGCACTTGCTAGTGAGAGCAAGCAGGCAAAGTGAGCATGCTTCCTTTTCCCGTCTTTTCTATAGGCTGCCAGTAGAAGGTGTGGGCCAGATTAAAGGTGTATATTCCCACCCCAGAAGATCTGGATTAAAGGTGTATCTTCCCACCTCAAAGATCTGGATTAGAAGTGGCTCTTTCCACTTCAAATGATTTAATTAAGAAAAAAAAAATCCCTCAGCCAGGCAGTGGCCAAGTGGTGGCCGGGTGGTGGTGGTGGTGGTGGTGGTGGTGGTGGTGGTGGTGGTGATGCATGCCTTTAATCCCAGTACTCGGGAGGCAGAGGCAGGTGGATCTCAGTGAGTTTGAGGCCAGCCTGTTCTACAAAGCAAGTTACAGGACAGCCAGGACTGTTACACAGAGAAACCCTGTCTTGAAAAAAAAAAAAAAAGAAAGAAAGAAAGAAAGAAAGAAAGAAAGAAAGAAAGAAAGAAAGGAAGAAAGGAAGAAAGAAAGAAAGAAAGAAAGAAAGAAAAAATCCCCAGCCATTTGGGTTTTAGTTAATTCCAGATATAGTCAAGATGACAATCAAGAACAGCCATCACATCAGGCTTGGGAAGCAAGCACTTTACCTCGATGAGCCACCTTACTGGCTCCCATTTAGTAGTTTTGCTTGTTCTAAACCATAATGTAAATGAATTCATATAGTGTTTACATGTGGTTCAATGCTAGCGATCAATACTATATATATTAGATAAGGTATCTTTGAACAGAAAGCACAAGTCAGAGTGAAGCAAAGTGAGCAGCTTATTAAATTTTTAGACAGAGAGACATTAGGCTGGGGAGATGGCACAGCAGTTTTGAGTGTTTCTTGCTTTTACAGAGGACCCAGGTTTGGTTCCTAGCATGCACATTAAGTGGCTTACAACTTCCTGTAACTCCAGCTTCAGTGGATCCCACCTTTTCTGACCCAAGGCCACACATACACTCACACATCCATATCTCACACACAATTAAAATAATAAATCTTTAGATCAGTGATTCTCAACCTGTGAGTTGCAACCCCTTTGAGGTCGAATGACCCTTGCGCAGGGGTTGCATATCAGACATCCTGCATGTAAGATAGTCACAGCATGATCCATAGCAGTAGCAAAATTACAGTTATGAAATAGCAACAAAAATAATTTTGTGGCTGGGGGTCACCACAACACACAGGGAGGTTGAGAACCACTGCTCTAGACAAAGAGACATGTATTTAATGGAGAGTACACACTCCCAAAACATGGATGCTAGCTTCTTGAGAGAGAATCGCACTCAGGTATTTTTACAGTGGCTGTATGTCTGACCCCGAGGCTTTCTGAGTTAAATTGTTCAGTGTCTAATTACAACACAGTTTAGAGATTAAGCAAAGCTTAACATCTGAGTAAAGTTTAAAAAAATAAGTAAAAGTATATAAACTGGCTTACTTATTTCTCTTAAAGAGTTTCTAGATAGCTCACTGGGTAAAAGTGCTTGCCGTCAAGCCCAAAGACTCAAGTTTGATCCCTAGGACCCATAGGAGGAGAAAACTGTCCTCTGCAAATTGTCTCCTGGATTCCACATATGTGGCACATATGCCACACAACCCACATAAATAAATGTAAAAATATAATTTCCTTTGTAAATGAAATTAAAAGGTGGCTTTATGAAGTACATTTAAGGATGAGAGAGGAGTATTAACACAGTTAAATTGAGTGACAGACATTCTGGCCCTAAGTGAAAATAGTTCATGTGTTAACACCCTTCTTTGAAATGTCTTTAGGAAAGCACGCACCATCTTTGTAGGCATTATGAGCACACCATGCCAGAAACAGACAGATTCATCTGTCTTTCCACAGTGAGAATAAGTAATAATGAACCCAATAGCTCCGTCAGTTCTGTTTGTTACAATTTGCCAAATGTTCTGCTTTTCCTCCATAGCTGGCACTGGCAAACACAGTCTTTCATTCCTTTTTATTATTATTATGATTATTATATTTTGGGGACTTTTGAAATAGGATTTCTGTGGTGATATTGTGTTCCCCAAAATATTGTGCACCCTAATAAACTTCTCTGGGGTCAGAGAACAGAACAGCCACTAGATAGAGAGGCCAGAAAATAGTGGCACTTACACCTTTAATCCTAGCATTCCAGAGGCAGGGATCTGTCTGGATCTCTGTGAGTTCAAAGCCACATTGGAAACAGCCAGGTATGGTGACTCACGTCTTTAATCCCAGGAAGTGATGGCAGGCAGCAGAAAGATATATAAGGCGTGAGGACCGGGAACTAGTGCTGGTTAAGTTTTGAGGCTTTTGAGCAGGAGTTCAGCTGAGATTCATTTGGATGAGGACTCAGAGGTTTCCAGTCTGAGGAAAGAGGATCCGCTGAGGAACTGGCGAGGTGAGGTGGCTGTGGCTTGTTCTGCTTCTCTGATTTTCCAGCATTCACCCAATAACTGGCACCAGGTTTGTTTGTATTAATAAGACCTTTTAAGATTCCTGCTACAGGTTTCTCTGTGTAGCCTTAGCTGTCTGGAAGCTCACTCTGTAGACCAGGCTGGCCTTGCCCTCACAGAGATTCTCCTGCCTCTGCCTCCCGAGAGCTGGGATTAAAGGCATGTGCCTCTATCACCTGGCTCTTTCATTCCTTTTTAATTTATGAATTATTAACTCACACACTTCATGTAGTAATTCTCTCTCTCTCCCTCCTCCCATTCCCCTCCCCCTTGTGTGTGGATGCTCATGGTAGGTATGTGTGGAGGTCAGAAGATACCATTGTGTGGTCAGTTCTCTTCTTCCGTCTTTATGTGGATTCTGGGGCTGGAGCTCAGGTCATCATGCTTACATTATTAGATTTCAAGTGCCGCTACCCACTGTGCCCTTTGACAGGTTTTTTGTTGTTGTTGTTGTTATCCTTTTCAACTGTGCACACATGTACGTGTGTGTGTGTGTGTGTGTGTGTGTGTGTGTGTGTGTGTGTGTGTTCATGTGTGTTCTAGTGCTGGGATGCCAAGCTGGACAAACACTGTACCCCAACAAGCTACATCCTCAGCTCCTACTTGTGTGTTTTCAAATGCCTTTAGCTCACAGTAATCCTATATCAGAGGGACCTATTTGAGGGAACATACTCTTCTACCCTTCAAAAGACTCTAGGGTTGGAGACCTGTGAATGAAGTAATTTTTTCCAGTTGCTTGTTGGAAAAACCATTTCCATCTGGTTTCTGAGATTTCCTGGGAGACTCATTGAGTCACTTTTTCTTTCAGGGATAGCCAGATCCTAATTTTATGCAAGTAACCAGAAATTCAGACTTCACTAGAGTAGAATGTCTGACCTTCCCACACAACAATGACTCATGGGGTGGCCAGGGCCAGTGTCAGACATTTTCATTGTTAGGAAGAGTCCCCTGTCTATCCGTCAGTCTTTCTAAAAGCTCTGACCAATAAGTACTTGGATATACCCTGTTAAAATCTGAAACCAGGTCCTCTACTGCCTTCAGACCCTTGTCCCCTTTCTGCCTGGGAACCCATCTCTGTTCCCGTTTCCTTCCTGGACAGGGTTGCTTCTGACTCTTCCTGAAAGATGGAATGGCATTATGTCTGTGCATGGTATATGCTCTACTGGTTTTAAACTAGGCAGTCTTAGTAAGCAATATTTTCCCAAGAAAAAAAGCTTTAAGATTTGCCCTGTATTCTACTCTAGGTTATATAAAAACCTGACCTTAAAGTTTCATTATTGGGGTCTGTGGAAATGGCTCAGTGGTTAAAGTACTTGTCCCATAGGCAAGTGCAAGGATTGGAGTTTAGCTCCCTGGAACTCACATAAATTCTGGGTGGGAGTGGTGGTCTGCCTTTAATTTCAGCTCTGGAAAGTGGAAATGAGATCCTCAGAGCAGGTCTAACCATATTGGTAACCTCTGTGTTTGATGAGAGACTTTATCTCAGTGAATAAGGTGGAAAAGAGAGGGAGGATGATTCCAGTATCAGCCTTGAACCTCCACACGCATGTGCATAGAAGCTGGTCCAATTGGGGTCCAAGCAGCAGGACTCTTTGTTCTAAGAAGAAACTTAGGGGGAGACCCATGCTTGTTGTTAGTGCTCCCCACCCCAGATTTGCATCCATGAATCTCCTGTCTCTATAGGTTTGGGGGATGTTTTTGTTTGTTTGTTTTTTGTTTTTTGTTTTGTTTTGTTGTTACTGTTTTCAAGACATGGTTTCTCTGTGTAGCCATGGTGTGGTTGTCCTGGAACTTGCTCTGTAGAGCAGGCTGGCTTCCAACTCACAGAGATCTGCTTGCCTCTGCCTCCAGAGTGCTGAGATTAAAGGTGTGTGCCACTACTGCCCAGCCGTCTCTGTAATTTTTTAAAAGTTTATTTTATTTTAAATTGTGTGTGTGTGTGTGTGTGTGCGCGCGCGCGCGCGCGCGCGCGCGTGAATGCATGTATACACATGGACATTGAAGGACTCTAGCCAGCTCGAGCATGGCAAGCATGGCTCTGGCAGGCCTTGCCCTTCTCCCCCACTCCCTCTGCCTTACTAAAAACCATTAGATTACATTCCTAAAGCTAGCCACCAAGGTCTATTCCTTATTTGGCCACTTCCTCCTCCTGAGGCTGACTACCAAGGTCCAGCTATCGAAGAATGGAAGTCCAGCAATCAAAATCCTCCTTTGATTCACCTAGTTAACGTGCCCAATCAAAATATACCACCACATCCTCGCTCATTCTAACACAGAGCTCCCCTTTCTCTCTTCTTAAAAATTACATCTTCAACGTCATTTGCTGCTGTTTTTCTGCCTGAGTCAGAAAGCAGCCACTTTAACTTTTCTTCCCTGCTTAATAAAGGACCTCTCTGTTAAAACAGGTGTTGGTGTGGTTTGTGCCTAATCTGGGGGTCCAGGAGGGAGTCTCTGCTGTGCAGGGTGGGGGTAGGGTCTCCTTCACACATGTGTGTGCAGGAGCGTGAGGAGTCCAAAGAGGGCAAGAGATCCCCTTGGCACAGGAGTTACAGGCAGTTGTAAACTGTCAGATGTAGGTGCTGGGAATGAAACTCTGGTCCTCTGCAAGAGCAGTACATGCTCTTTACCTCTGAGTTACCTCTCCAACGTTGTTGGTATTGTTTTTATGAGCATCTTGTATTTCTTTCCTCCTCAGGAAGAATTCAGTGAAATTATTGGGTTGTATAGTGTGAGTTTAAAAGAAAATAATGTATCAAATTGTCCTCTAGAAATGTTAATTATCCTTTTTGTTCCCTTAGAAGAGTGGTGCAGAAGTTCAAGGGGTTGCCTGACAGTGGGCTGTGAGAGGGCTTAGTGGAAGAAATGAGGTGGAGTGTATTAAACCCCTCTTCCTTTGAGTAGGGGAAAACATTGACGCTAGTAGCTGGAGAGCAAGAACAAATCCACAGTGATTGAGAAGTTGCCATCTGAACTTCCTTTCTCACTGAGTAAAGTGAGGCCTTTGCTGGGTTTGAGATCATGTGCTTGGTGGCAGCTGAGGAAAGCAGACTGGTGCAATGATTGTAGCCCCAAGTGGCCTAAAGTACTTCCTTTGTGGGTTAGTGATGGCCTCACAAATTGACTCAGGGACTGCGAGTGCATGGGAGAGGGTAGAAGCAGGGGCACCCATAGAATCAGGCAATGTTATGTTGTGTTGTCACGTATTCAGAGGATCAGTTGGTAAACTCTGATTGTGGACTCTCTGGAGGTGATCTTGGGCATCAATTGGCACCTTGCATGAACAACTGCCCTTGAGGGGAGGTGATGTGCTCAGTGTGTTAGGTAGACATCCAACACCAGTTGCCTCTGGGGAAATTTCATAACCTTTAGTGTGGCAGGGAAGGAGTGTTAGGATCATTGGTCCAGCCTTGATCCAATGGTGTGGCCCATTTCTAGAACCTGTTGACATTCAGAACTTCCCAGAGCTGCCCAGGACCACAGGCTACAGCTTTTAGCTATCCACTCTAGGTTTTGTATCCTATTCTAGCATTCTCGTATCCCATCTCTCTTAGTCAATGTCCTATTGCTGTGAAAAGATGCCATGACCACAGCAACTCATATGAAGGAAAGCATTTAATTGGGCCTGACTTACAGTTCAGAGGTTTAGTCCATTGTTATCATGGCTGGAAACATGGAGGCACACAAGCAGACATGGTGCTGGAGGGTAGCTGAAAGTTCAACATCTAGATCAGCAGGCAGCAGGAAGAGAGAGAGCCATTGGGCCTGGCTTGGGCATTTGAAACCCCAAAGCCCACACCCAGTGACACACTTCCTCCAACAAGATCACACCTGCTCCAACAAGGCCATACCCCCTAGTCTCTGTCAAGTAGCACCATTCCCTAATGACTAAACATTCAAATATATGAACCTATGGGGGCCATTCCTATTCAAACCACAATACCAGCCTTGACTGGGTGCCCTGACCCTCACATCATCCCCTTTTTAGCATACAATAGGGTTCATGGCTGTGTGATATCCAGTGGTAGGAACAGAGAGTACAGCTCCAAGAGACTGCCCTTCCTTACTGACCAAGAAGCCAAGGTGTGACAGACTGGAGAGCTGGACTGAGGACACCTCTGGTTTTTTGTTTTTGCATGCTTGCTTGTTTTGGGGATGGTCACACTGTATAGCCCAGCCTAGGTTGGCCATGAGCTCAAGATCCTTTGCCTTAGCTTCTCCTGATAGCATCATTTTATTTAAAGCCTTCCCATCACAAGTTGCCACCCACGTTGACCCTAGAGTAGGCCAAGGAAACTTTTAGGGTCCACCTAAGCCAGCGATGGACAGGGAGGAGGTGAGGATTCTGTTTTAACTGAACTTGGTAAAGCTGCTTTGCGGCCTTGCTGTAGCTTCCACCTTCACAGAGAGTAGGGAAGGTACCAGGGCCAGAAACCAAATCTGGTTTTTTGCTTTGAGAGTTGGGGAGATAACTTAATATCATTTTGAAGCAACTGCTTTCACAAGGAATGTTGAAGACCAGGCATTCGGTCTGTTATACTCTGTTACTGGCTTTTAGTTATCTTCCTGGAACTGCTGCAGGGGCTGAGACACTAGCCTACCACAAACCGTATCTGTAACTTTTGTCAGTTATGTATTTAAGAAATATTTATTTTACTTTATGTGTATGTGCTTGAGTATTTGTATGTATACCACATGTAAGTAGGAGTCCAAAGAGGTCAGAAGAGGTGTTAAATCCCTTGGAACTGGAGTTACAGATGGTTCTGAGCTGCCATGTGAGTACTGGGAACCAAATCCAGGTCTTCTGCAAAAGCAGTAAATGCCCTTAATTGCTGAGCCATCTTCCAGCCTGTTAAGTATTTTTGAGGTTCCATTAATACTTTTTTTATTTTGAGAAATATATGCCATATATGAAGAGAGTTAGGCCCATGTGACCTGTATATCACAGTGCTATTGTATTAGTTACTTTTCTTGTTGCCGAGACAAAATGCCAGACAGAAGCAATTTAAGGAGAAGGGGCTTATTTTGGCTCAGTTTGAGGGTACAGTCTATCATGGTGGGGAAGTCACAGCAGTAGGAACTTGAGGCAGCTGTTCACATCACATCCACACTCAGGAAGCAGAGGTGAGGGTGCTTAGCTCTTTCTCCTTTTCATTCATCTGGGACCGTAGCCTATAGGATGATGCTGTCCACAGTTAGAATGAATGTTTTACCTCACTTTACCTAGTCTTCCCTACAGACATGTCCAGACATTTGTCCCTTGAGGGATTCTAGCTCTTGTGACATTGACAGTACTAATCATCATAACCATTAGCATGAAGATCAAATGTGGCATCAGCAATGATAACAACAGAGATGACCAAATATCAGGTTTCCTTAGTGGAGAACTTTCTGTTTACTTAAGACACTGCTGGTGGCTTCTATGCTTGGCACCCAGTTTTTCTTCTCCGTCACATGGAAACTCCTGGCCAACTAACTGCCTGAGGCCCTGGCCACCAACTGTGGCCTCTCAGATGAGAGGTGCATGCAGGGTGAAGCAGGGTAGGATCTTTGTTTTGCAGAGGTTCAGTGAGTGGATTACCCCAGTAGACCTAGGCCTCATCAGTCAGTGACAGTTGTATAGCCTCCTAGGGAAGCCTCACCTTCTGGAGTCTTAGCTAAATGGTAAATTCTATTGGCAAGATCCTAGAAGAAAACAAACCAAAATGAAGAATGGCATATTAATGTCTACTGACTGAACTAATGCTCTTTCAACAACTTATTCAGTGCTCAAATTCCTAGATGGTCCAATGAAGCAGAGACCTGAGCACACATTTTATTTAGAGTCCCTCCATGTCCAAGATGCCATGAGGAGAGAGGTGGACTTGGGCTCTTCCTCAAAGCTTCAGGAAAGGGCTTTGCTATTATCTGTGGATTTGTTGTATCCTAAATGTGCAAACAGCATTTGGGTTGAACAGAGTGCCTTTGGCCTTTGTTGTGTGACAATACTTTTCCTGGGGAAGTGAAACACATATCTATTCACCTCAGACAGGGAGCCCGTGACAGACCAAAGTACCAACAAAGTCCAACTTGAACCAATGAGTTTTATTGGGGTTATGTATAGTAGTATGAGTGAGGGGTTACTTACAGGATTAGAAATGACTCAAAGACAGCTGCATCTCCAAAAGCCCACCCATCATAGGTGACAGCTCATAAATCTGGGAACCTGGAGCATGTACTGCACAGCCTGCAGGCAGCTCAGCAGGTTGGAAAGCATCCTTTCCAGTTGCCTCAGTTGGTCTAAACCTCTTCCAGGTAGCTCAGCTGGTGTCTGCTTCTCCCAGGCAGTGGGTCTTGTCTAAGAGCCTTCTTTGCCTCCAGCTTGTCAGAGAGTATTTACAGCATTTATTGCTTTCTCTGGCAGGGAGGGGCCTGGTGAATCTGGTCAGTTTCAGGGACTTCCCGAAGCTATTTTGAGTTGTTTATCTTCCCATTTAAGGAGTTTCTTTACAGAATATTATGTCACTCTTACAGGAAACTTACACAACCTTTTTTTTAATCTCTTACTTCCCTTATGAGGCCTGTATAGTGGCCTGATTCATCTTTGAACTTCAATTTTTCATTTGTCAAGTGATGATCGTATCTAGGGTGTCAGATTATTATTAAATATATATTAATAATATGTTAAGATAACATATTTAATAATGATATTAAAAATAGTGCAGAGCTTGGCACATGTTTAATGGATGCTCATTCAGAGAATGAACCCCAGAGACTGGATTGATCTTTGGCTTAAAACAGCCCAAAATTTAAAAAAGAAAATAAATAGATAAAACATAGGAACCAAAGATTTTCATGAGACCCAGGCATAACAGTAGTTGCTAGAGAAATGCAGCTGGAAGCCACAGTGAGGTTCCACCTTATACCTGTTGAAATGGATAGCATTAAAAGGTATCTATACCGGGGCTGGAGAGATGGCTCAGAGGTTAAGAGCACTGCCTGTTCTTCCAGAGGTCCTGAGTTCAATTCCCAGCAACCACATGGTGGCTCACAACCATTTACAATGAGATCTGGCTCCCTCTTCTGGCCTGCAGACAGAGCACTCACTGTATACATAATATATAAATCTTTAAAAAAAAAAAAAAAAAAAAAAAAAAAGGTATCTATACCAAGTATTGCCAATTATGTGGAGAAACCAAGTCACCTAAACTGCTGGTGGAATGTCAGATGATCTCCCTTCAGAAAACAGTTGGGCAGGGATTGAGGATGTGGTTCAGTTGATAGAGTGCTTGCCTAGCATGTAGGACGTTCTAAGAGGCCCTAGGTCCCATCCCCAGCACACATAGATGTGTGATCTCAATATGTGGGAGTTGGTGGAAGCAGGAGGTGCAGAAGTTCAAAGTCATTCCTGGGCACATGTGTAGTGTGAGGCTTGCCTGGGGTATGTGAGACCCTGGTTTGTTTGCTTGCTTTTTTTTTTTTTTTTTTTTTTTTTTTTTAAAGGAAATGGTTGAACCGTTTCTTAGGAAGTTGACCACACACCAGCTGTGAGATCTGATCACAGCTGATCTGCTTCTAGGGCTTTACTCCAGAGACAAAGAAGTCTAGATCTAGCTCTGTACAAAAATTCATGCCCAAATGTTGATAGAAGCAATGTGGAAAGCCCCCAAGTGGGAACATATCTCCATGATTGGATGAGTGGGCAAGTGCAGTGATACTACATGGCAACAAATAGGAACTGTCGATATCCACTAGGACAGAGTAAATCTCAAAATAATTATGCTGTGACAGAAACCAGATAAAGAGTTATAGACCAGGTGTCATTTATATAAACTCTTGACAAAAACTAGTCTATGATGATAACAAACACCTCCATGTTGCCTAGGGAAAGGAGCTCAAGAGAGTGGATTACATAAGGAGGGGAGGACATGGGACTCACTGGGGTGGCAGACATATTTGCTTTCTTTATTGTGCTGTTTCTGTAGGCATTTGTCAATGTCAACATGTATCAAATCACACTTTAAATGTAGACAGACTGACAAGATGCTCAGTGAGTAACGGCATTTACCACTAAATCTGGTGACCTGAAGTTCTATCACCAGAACCCACATGATGAAAGTAGAGAACAGACTCCCAAAAGTTCTTCTCTGACCTCTGTATGTGTGCCATGCTATGTACACACACACACACACACACACACACACACACACACACACACACCACATGAAATAACAAATGTGGACAGTTCACTGAATGGCACACCTCACAAAAGCTGTTCTTATACACAGCAATTATAGTTCACACCTGTGAACCTAGCACTCAGGAGGCTGAGACAGGAGTATTGATAAGAATTTGAGGTCAGCCCATGCTATACAGTGAGATTTTTTTTCTCAAAAAACAGAAATAAATTAGTAAATTAATTAGTCTCTCAGTTTGGAGACTGGATTAAAGGGTAGCTAGTTTGCGAGGGGGGGGGGAAGCATCCACCTTTCCCTCTTATCTCCTAAAAGCTTATTCCTCACTCATTTTCCTCTTGACTCAGTAATAGCTGTTGACATTTCCTTTCTTTTCGGGTGTTTGTGTAAATCCAGTGGCCACAGGATTGCATAAAGTCAGGAAAGTCAACAGCTTGCTCTTTTTCTCTTCTGTTGAGCTCCAGCCCCCATACAGCACCCCGGGGGCCCCTTTGCCCACTGTGGGAGATCAGTTTCCCCTAGGGTAGGCTGAATCCAGTCATCTTTGTTCTTCATCCCATTGCAGCATCTGGAAAGCCTGCCTCCAAGTGATAGAGAAGTGTTTATAGTTGAACAGATGCTGTGTAGACTACTGGGCAAAAGGACAGGGTGCAGAGCTGCACTGTCACTTGCAGAAGCATTCGTTTTTATGGGAAGGGCCTTGTGGTTGAGGTTTTGGGAAGAAATGGCCTTTGGGATGGGCGTGGGGGCAACAAGGCAAAATGGGGGGTAGGCCAGGCTGGCAGTGGGAGGACAGGAACATGGCTGTTTTGGGGTCTGAATCCTGAGCAGGACAGATGATCAAGGTGAGGAAGGAGCCCCATCTCTTCATGAGGTGTGGTGATATATTGTGTACCCTAATAAAATTTGCCTGAAGATCAGAGGACAGAACAAGCCAGGATTAAACATAGAGGCCAGACAGTGGTAGCACACACCTTTAACCCTAGCACTCAGGAGACAGAGATCAAAGCCACCCTGGACTACATGAGATTGACTCAGTCTAGGAGAGAAAACAGAGCCAGGCAGTGTAGCAGGAGTCTTAAAAGTTCTTATTGATAAAATCAAACCCAGAGCCAGGTATTGGGGTGAACTGGAAGATCAGAGAACAAGCCACAGCTAACCTCACCTGGTCAACTTCTCAGCTGGTCTTTTTTCCTCAGACTGGAAGCTTCTGTGTCCTCATCCCAATGGCTCTCAGCTGAACTGCTGCTTCAAAGCTTGAAGGCTTAACCAGCCAAATGCTTAACCAGCCAAATGCTTCTAGTTTCTGGTCCTCACACCTTATATATCTTTCTGCTTTCTACCACCACTCTCTGGGATTAAATGCTGGCTTTCTGGGATTAAAGGCTGTATGTCACCATGCTTTGCTGTTTCCAATGTGGCCTTGAACTCACAGAGATCCAGAGGGATTTCTGCCTCTGGAATGCTATGATTAAAGGCGTGTGCTATCACTGCCTAACTAGTGGCTTTTCTGTTCTCTGACCCCAGATAAGTTTATTAAGGTACACAATATTTTGGGGAACACAATACCACCACAAGGCAGTGGTGGCACACACCTTTAATCCCAGGAAGTGATGGCTGGGCTGAGAAAGGTACATAAGGCATGAGGAGACAGGAACTAAAGACTTTTTGACAGAAGCGTCCCTTTCAACTAAAGGCTTGTTCATTTGTCTCTCTGATCTTTCAGCTTTCACCCCAATCTCAGGCTCCAGGTCTTTTAACTATAAGACCGTTTAGAATTCATATAACAATGAGGTGCCCACATACATAGCATGAATAGCCACACAGAGTATAAGATGGGTTCAGATTCCATATTTCAAACCTACCAGCAGTGTGACCTTTCTAGAAATTTGCTTGTGGGGAGGAGGTTGTAAGGCCTCTTTTATGAAGGTCTGTGTGATAGGCACAGGTTTCCCAGAGTGTGAATCACAGCTCACTTGTTTTTTTCCTACCTTTTCTCTCCAAGAGGAACTTTTTTATCCATTTGCCACTCATCATCCACACCAAATACTTGTCCTACTAATGTGGCTTTGTATGGGATGTTCCTTACTCCATGAACAACAGTTTGAACATGGCGTTTCCTTCCTTGATTTGTGTCTGTGCTTGGCAGTCCACATGGTGAGGAACGATGCTTGCAGCCCAAAGCAATAGAGTCAGGACCTGAGAGGGAGACAGGAGGCTGGAGGCAGTAGGAAACAGGCCTCAGATAAGGAAGAATTAGAAGAGGGCATTTCTGGGCAGGGTACAGAAAGTGGGTAAGGCCTGCTGTCCAGCCAGTCCTGGAAGGCTGCTGGTCATGAGGGTCCCCTTGGAGATGTCATCCAATTTTCCCTAAATCTTATGAGCAAGATTTAATGGCTCTGGCCTTTCTCCATCTGAGCCTTAATGAGACAAGTTCACTTCTTGGGTCTGGGCTGGCAGATGTATGTAATATGTAATGCCTGTGTACATGTAATGTTTTCTCTTTGCCTGAGTGGTTGATGGTTTTTTTTTTTTTACACATCTCCAACAGATTTATTTTTAAAGGAATGACCTAGAGGAGAAAAAAATGGGGTACAGAAGTATGGACTAGAAAATAAATACAAATGTAAGCTGTTTTACTAATTATTTTATAACCACAAACTCGTACAGAGGATGATGCCCTGTACAAAACACAATAGATTCAAATGAGGTGTTCCCTCAGCAAGGCTGAAGAGTCAGTCTCTGTTATTTGGCATTTAGGATGCAGTCCTTGTTTTTGGATGGATCACTGGGTGTTTGGCACAGTCCATGCTTTTAATCAGATTTGAACAGAAGATTGGCCATCTGACCCAGATAGAAGTAGATGAAGTGTTTGGTTTCCTGTGTCACATGACTACTGAAGTTCCACCCCACAATGCAGTGCCAGGTGGGGTTGCTCTTCTTGTCAAACTCCTTCTTGATACGGGTGGCAGTATCCTTCTCTGTGTTATACTGCTCCAGCGCCTGAGTAGTGTGCTCCACCAAGTCCTGTTGCATCTCTTCTGACATGCCTGCATTTTGATCACCACCTTCTGGTTGCACATGGTTGCGGTGGAGCAGGGGCCAGCGGGCTGCAGCGAGCTCCTGGGGAAGGTGCTGGTGCTGCTCAGGCAGCTGGGGAAAGCCGGTCGCTACCGAAGCCATGGCGCATCTGGGGACATTTTATAAAGAGTGTTGTAGCTTAGACTTTCTTGGTAGTAATTGGTTAGTCAATTTAAAATGGGAAATCTGGCTGGATATAGTGGCACATGCCTTTTATCCCAGCATGTGTAAAGCAGAGGCAGGCAGATTTCTCTGAGTTCAAGGCCAGCCTCATTTACATAGTGAGTTTCAGGGCAGCCAGGGCTACTTAAGACCCTGTCTTGAAAAAAAAAAAAAAGGAACTTTGAAGCAGAGGCAAGTGGATCTCTGTGAGTTTAAGGTCAGCCTGGTATAGATAGAGAATTCCCACATAGTCAGGCCTACATAGAGAGATTTTTCTCTCAATCAATCAATCAATCAACCAATCAATCAATCAGTAAATAAGTTGGTTATCTGCTGAGTGCTTGGGAGAGCTCTGAAACACATACATATAATTCACATAAAATTAAAATTTCAGCTAGTCATGCTGATATATACCTGTAATCCCAATACTTAGGAGGCTGAGGTAGAAGGATTGTTATGAGTTTGAAGCCATTGTGAATTACATAATGAGTTCCAGGCCAGGCTGGGCTACAGGGTAAGACCCTGTCTCAATATACTTAAACATATTCAAACACTTTTGAGATTAGATTTTTTTTCCCTGAGCTATGTTATAGTCATGGTTTGGTAAATCGAGAAATCCATGGAGTCTGCTTAAAGGGCAAGGAAATTTATTAGGGGAGAAAAACTCACCGTACAGATCAGAATTGTTGCAGGTTCTGGAATGCTGGGGCATAGTCTCATGCTGTTTCAGCCATGTGAATCAGTCCCACATCCAAGTCCCACGAGGGAGTGAAGAGAGCAGCGCTGTGCATCTCAGGTCTTAAGGGCATGTACTTCAAGGTCATAGGCAGGTAGAGTAGTTACCTGCTTTGTCTCTAGGGCTGTGCTTCAGGGTCATAGAACAGGTATCCACTACAGTTTGGTTAGGATTTGGTTTTCTGAATGGTGGGAGTCTTTCAAAGCTCTGGGTAGGTGTGGGGGCAGTGTGTGTGTATGTGTGTTTGTGGAGAGTGTTGATGATGGCTGCTTTCTGTACTTGTAAGGACTGAGCACTGAGAAATCCATGGATGTGATATTGTGGTAGGGGAAGGTGTTCTGTTTTGTTCATTGACTTTTTCATGACTTTTTAATCCCGGTTCTCTGCTGAACTTAGTGTTGTCTTCTTGCCTTGTAGGAGCCTGTGTGAAATGCAGCAAAGGGGTGTTTGGAGCCGGCCAGGCCTGTCAGGCCATGGGGGACCTCTACCACGATGCATGCTTCACCTGTGCAGCCTGCAGTAAGTGTGCAGCAGTGGGGGTGGAAAGAGGAATACAGAACTGAGCGAGTGGGGAGAGGTAAAACTATAGGGATGGAACCCGCAGCTTCCCACATCCTATGCGGTTGCTCCATCATGGAGTCACACTCCAACTGGACAGTATTCTTTAGATCAAGGATTCTCTTTAATACAAGGCTAATGAAGTAAGGCGACTTATCTCTAAGTATTTAAGATGGTGAAGGTAATTTGAGTGGTTTCAAACTTAATAATATTAGGTTTGTAACGTACCGTGGAGACCTTGGCAACAGGTCAACAGGGAAGAGGTGCTCAGTGCCATGTCTTAGGGGTCACCCAACTAGTGCCGTCAGTCAGTCACAGCAGCTAGGGTGAGGTGTCTGCTTTATGACCCTTTTGATTTCAAGGATGCTGCTTTAGCATGAGCTGTGAATGTGCATGTATCAGACGAACACCCTGGAACCTTCCCTGCACCTGAGGCCATAGTTGTTTCTAGTTCTTTGTAAAAACAGACATTGGCTGGGTTGAGCTGGTGGCAGCTGGTCACTGCAGGGTTTGTCAGGCAGGATGTTTGCATATATCTGACTGAATCAGGGATTATATTGATTCTGGCCTCTGCTGAAGATTAGGGGAGATTTTTGTAAAAGAAGTTCTCTCTTTCTCCCTCCCCTTTTCCTGCCTTTCCTTTATGTTCTGAAAGTCATCTCTTAGCCCTGGTGGCACACAGCATGCCTCTAATCCCAGCACTCAGCACTTGGTGTGGGGGTAGGAGTGGGGGTGGGGTGGGGGTGGGAGTGGAGTGGATCTCAGTTTAGCCAGCCTGGTCTACAGAGTTCCAGGACAACCAGGGCTATTCAGAGAAACATTGTCTTAGAGAGGGAGGGAGGAAGAGGGAGAGGGGGAGGGAGGGAGGGAGGGAGGGAGGGAGGGAGGGAGAGAGAGAGAGAGAGAGAGAGAGAGAGAGAGAGATACTTAAGACATGTGTGGGCTTCCTAAGAGTCACTCTTAGAACACTGGCTGCCCTCTTTCTCTCTCCTTCTCTCCACCTCATGTATATGTATGCATGTGAGTGAGTGTGTGTGTGTGTGTGTGTGTGTATGCATGTGTGTGATGAATCTATGGTTAAGTTACTTTGCTCAAAAGATGTAATTTTTAAGGGTTAAAGATGTAGTTTGAATGTAAAACATTGATTCAGTACCTTATTATTTGCCTTTTTCATTGTTGTAACGAAACCCTTGGTAAGGGAGCTCACAGAAGGAAAGGCTTATTTGGGCATGAAGTTGGAGAGTATCATCCATAATGGCAGAGTATGGCTCAGCTGGTCACATTGCATCTATACTCAGGAAGCAGCGAGAAATGAACACTGGTAAGAAGCTCTCTATTAGCCAGGTGGTGGCGGCGGCGGCCATTAATCCCAGCACTTGGTAGGCAGAGCCAGGCGGATCTCTGTGAGTTCGAGGCCAGCCTGGGCTACAGAGTGAGTTCCAGGAAAGGTGCAAAGCTACACAGAGAAACAAAACAAAACAAAACAAACAAACAAACAAAACAAAACAAAAAAAAAGCTCTCTGTTTTGTTCAGTCCAGGACCCCAACACACAGAATGCTGCTGCTCACATTTAGAGTATGTCTTCCCACCTCAGTTACCCTAATCTAGGAACTCCCTCACTGATGTGGTAAGAGGTGTATATCCTAGGTGGTATATCCTAGGTGGTTCTGTATCTTGTCAAGTTGATAACCAAATTTAATTATAAATGCCATGTGTTTCATTTCAAAAGCTTCCTGGGATGAGGTGGGGCAGAGAGAAAGACCCTGCTTACCACTGTCTGGCCTGGCAGACTTCCCTCAGGTTCCCTGGCTAATGCTGGTTATGACACACTAACCTGCCTCTATACTGCCAGTCCCCAAGAGTTCTTACCCTCACACTTCCATTCCACTGCAGTTTCCCCTAAAACATACTTGAGAGTTCAAGGTCATCATTGTTCAGTTTTTAGGGGACAATTGGGAAAAACTGAGATGGGTCAGGAAGTCTCCAGCATGTCCTGAGTTGTCAGGTCTCTGAGTCTTCCTGCCTTCCTTGTCTCTGAGAGCTGTTACACTCTGAGATGGGTCAGGGAATCTCCTGTGTTTCTTGAGTCATGAGATCTCCTGGTCCCCGGGCTTTCTTGTATCTGAGCTCTAAGGTTGTACATGTGACTTACACACAGCAATATGAGCTGTGTCTGCTAGAAGTGCAGATATTTCTTACTGCTGTGGAGACTGACCAGTTTTGTATCTATTAAGCAATTTTCTTTTTGTTTAGCATTCTTAATGTCTGTGATGTACATGGTTTTTGCATTCTCCCAGTAGCATCTTACCAATGCTCTCATTAGTGGAATTAAATTTTTGACCTGTGTTTGTGGTTTGTCTATAAGGACATTGTAACTGGGTCTCTTTAAAATTTATCTTTGAGGGGCTAAGAGCATAGCTCAGTTGGTAGAGTACTTGCCTAGCATGCATTGAAACCCTGGGTTCAATTCCCAGCACCACATAAATCAGGCATGATGTGAACACCTATAATCAATCCCAGCATGCAGATCAAGAGTTCAAGGTCATCCTTAGCTACATAGTAAGTTCAAGGATAACCTGGGCAACATGTTCAAAAGAAAAATTATCTTTGGTCTTTGGCTCTTCCAAGTGTTTTTCTTTTCTTCTTGAAATTATAATATAATCATTTCATATACTTTTACATTTTATATTTTACATTTTACATTTATTCACATCATTTCTCCCTTCCCTTTCTTCCCTCCAAACCTTTCCATATACTCCTCCTTACCCTCTTTCAATTCATGGCCTCTTTTTTAGTCATTAAATACTTTTACATGCATGTGTGGTGTATGAGTGTGTATTCCTAAATACAACCTGATGCAGCCTGTATAATGTTATAAAGTTCTTTGTATTTTGTATTTTTGTTTTTAGCACTGACCATTTGCTGTTGGGTAACCAATTGGTGTGTTCTTCCCTGAGAAGACTAATAACTGTTTATTAATTTTTGCTCTGTTTACCAGGGCAAAGAAAATACCAAGTAGAGACTTTCCCTCCCCCCCCCCTTTTTTTTCTTCAAATCTCAGGCAGTTATTGTTTGAAGCTGTTAGCAGGTAGAAGCTTACTGATGACTATTGGGGGCCTGCTGTATCAAAACACCATGGGCCAAGTGGCTGGTAAACAGCTGCATTGACTGCTCACAGTGGAGGCTGGGAAGCCAAGGTCAGGCACCAGCATATTTAGTATTTGAATGGGCCCGCTTCCTGGTTCATAGATGACCTTTCTGGAGTCCTTGCAGAAGGGGGATGAAAGTTCTCAGAAAGGAGCTTCTCTGAGTCATCCCAGAGCTCTGGCCTCCTTCACAATGCCTGCCTCCTAGTATGAGTACCTTGGCATCTCAGCATAAGAAATTTAGGTGAACACAGACATTCAGTCCTTTGTAGATGCATCAGCCATTTTTTACCTGTGGCTGTTTGAACAGTATCTATTCCTTATTGGACTATTTAGACTGCCTCAAATGATGGCACACAAGCACTTGTGGACTTAGGTGGACATTGGCTCTTTTAAGTTTTGAATATAGCTTACATTGTATTTTAACATTGTATGTTGACATGCAATGGCCAGAGTCATAGTTGATAGTATTCAGAGGTAGGGGCTCTTGGATGGTGATTAGGATTAGTTGGGGTTATAAGGATGGAGCTCCCTGATTGCTTTATAACAAGAGGGCAGATCTCTATCATTTTAAATGCCTTGTGTTACCTTTAACCTCTGCAAAGTCCCCTTTAGCAAAAAGACCCTCATTAGATGTGGTCTTTCCACTTGGGACAATTAGAACTGTGAGCTGAATAAATTTTTTTTATATAAATTATCCAGACAGTGGTATTCAGTTATAGCATAGAAAACAGACTAAGACACACTGACAACTGAAAAGAATATGTTAAAGTTTCACCCTGCTGAGTCCTTGTCCCAACATTAAAGGAATGACACATGTAAAAGGAGTCAGATGACTGCAGAGATAGTTGGAGGACACGGAGAAGCAATCTTGCACTGTGGTCAAGGAGCCTCAGTGCGCATACTCTATTCTGAGCATTGGTCAAAAGGTCTCAAATCTCCATAGAAATGAGAGGTTGACAGCAGCTTCCCTCTCACCTACTCTGTGTTTAGGAAGCTACATACAAAGTGTCCCACTAAGACTCAGGCAGACCTTTGTCTTTCTAGGTATGGGCAATGTGGCAGGTTCTCACGCACAAGTTTGCACATTCACCCACCCCTTGATGAGTAACTGTGCTTAGTTCATTTTTAGATATGAGAACCACATAGTAACCACAGAGAACAATTTAAAGACAGAAGAAGCCTGTTGCTTTAGCCTTGTAGTGCATCTGTTTTCACTTTGGTGTTTCCCCTCCAGTTTTTATCCAAATTTGCACACTTTTTAGAGTTGTGACCAAAATATATCCATAGTGCATTTTTATTTAGCAGCTGTAATTGCACCAGTACTCACATAGTAACCCACTTAGTCATACCACAGTCTTACGGCATTTAGCTCCTTTTGGCTTATGAGTTATTAGACGTTGCTTTTTTTTTCCCTCCATTGAGCTATTTACTTGGAGTTCCTTCCCAGAAGTAGGTATTCAGGGAGTGGAAGTATGAGCATCTGTGTGGGTTATTCAAGTTCTGTTGTTTCTTGATGAGGTCTTCAGCCCCTGAGTGTTTGGTTGTCATGGAGATATGTACTGCAGTTTTACTTCTCCTTTCTTGTGCCCTACCCACCCACCTATGGTTGCTGTGGCCCCAACAGGAGGCTCTTAGGGAACTATTGATTCACCCTGGAGGAGAAAATAAGTGGCCTAGGCAGTGCTGGCTCACACTATCTAGAAACTTGGCTAGGGAGATGCTAGCACTCATCTCTGGTGGTGGTGGGCTTGGATGAGAAGAAAGAGAATGCTGACTTGTGGGGATCACATCGAGTTCCCTTTGGTACTTTCTGGAATAGGCTATAAGGGAAGAAAGTGGTCAAGGCCTTATATAATTACCCTAGCCAGGTTGGGTCAGAAAAAGTTTTTATTGTTGTCAGGGTTGGAGTGTATGCGCACATTTGTGTGACAGATGTAGAGGCCAAAGAACTGTGACTGTTTTGTCAGGAAGTATCTACCTTGATTTTTCCCCCTTTTATTACATTTATTTTGTATGGGTGAGTGGGTGGGCTTAACATGCCACAGTACAGTTGTAGAATAACTTGTAGGAGTTGGTTCTCTTTTTTCACCACGTGACTTGGGGATCAAACTCAAGCCATCGAGTTTGGTGGCAGCATTGTTTACTGCCATCTCGTCTTTTGAGACAAGATTTCTCATTAACCTAGGGATTACCAATTAAGCTAGGCTGCTGGCCAGTGAGTACCCTGGATTATCTGTCCCCAACTCCCCAGCATTGGGATTACAACACACTCTATAGTACCTGCTTTCTTATGTGGATTTGGGGATCAGACTTAGGTCTTACTGTTACACAGCAATTACTTCCCAATTGAATCATCTCCCTAGCCCAAGAAGGTTCTTGTCAGTCATTTTCATTTCCTTACAAAGTCTCAAGCTGCCTCTGGGATCCAGGACCGTTTCTTTGATTTTGTAAGTGCTTGCCAAGCCAGCTTTGGAAACACTCACATACTCTGAGTTTGTGGAGGTTGAACCTATTAATTGTGGCAATCCTGCTTCTCAACAGAGGCACTGTGATATTCCTAAATAATTCTGAGGTGTCACTTCTAGTTTACCATGGGTGTGATGCCCCAAGGGCCTCACCAAGTCCTTGTCATAGTCCAGGGAGTTCTGCTGTTGCCCTTATTTTATAACCCAGCCTGGCTTGTTGATTGTATCATCCCAAACAGCTTGATTGGCTCTTAATCCAGAACCTTGTGAATCCTCAGCACTTCCTCCTCACTCCTGAGCGCAATTCCTTTTGCTGAGAGAGTATACTAGCTGAAGGAGGAGGCTGGCACTGGGTAACCATCTTGCCTTGACTTTTTGGAAAAGCTGCTGACTCAGGCAGGGCCTTGTGACAACAGGCTTAGTGTGCAGCCCCTCTTTAGGGAGTGAGGAAAGTGGCCTGGACTAGAACTAGGGCAGTGGTACTCAGGAGTTAGAAGATCTTCCTGTAGGAGAAGGAAGGACTCAGCTCCAATGGCAGGTCTGATCTTTGTGGCCTTTGATCCCCACTTGTCCCAGTATTCTTCATTGTGCTTAGTTAGCACTTAAGTGTGAGCCGAGTGAGTCAGATAGATTTGAGAACACTATAGGTCAAGAATATGAGAAAGGAAGAGTAGGGTGAGGAAGCAGTAAATGAGGGAGTAGGCTGGAAGGAACCAAAATAGGCTAGAGCTGGGCAGAAAGTGTGCAGGGCAGGAGACACAAGAGGGGTGACCAGAAACTAGTGTATTCACTACACTTGTGGAGACAATTGTTTTTCCCTTGTCAATATCATGATGTGTGCTTGCTTTTAGACCATTTTTTCCCCCTTAGAAGGATGTCCCACATCCTTTCTCTCTTGCTTCATCATCCCCAGAGCCACCTGCTGCATGAGATCCTGTTGACTTGATGACTCAAAATCAACACAGCCTCTGGCCAGTTAAAAACTAGAGGGGAAGAGATCTTTCTATGTGTACTCCAGCCATCAGGAGGGCCGGAGCTCAGCATCCAGGAACTAGATATGCTTTCAGGACACTGAATAGCTTACGAGTCTGGCAAGTACACCTCCTGGACAGAGGCCATAGGAGTGGCTCAGCAACACTCCCTGTAGTGGTCACTGCCCAGCCCTGCACCACGTGGACACTGAGAAGGGATTAGAGACATGGAGCATATAGACAAAGAGGAAAATAGTGGTGGGTATGATTATTCCTCAGGTAGGTTTCATTTAAAGAAATTGAAGATCACTAAAGGACCTGGCCTTGGTAACTTATGACAGTAGCCTAACAGGAGCTGGCACTGTGCTGGGCTTCCTGTCATAGTTTTGTCATTTTCTAGCTATCTACTAAGGAGCCCAGAGGATAGATAATGGATTAGTGTCTCTTTCCTGGAACGAGACAAGGACAAAGGCAAGACAAATCCAGGCAAGACCTAAATGTCTATGTTTTCCACCTTTCTGCCCTGGACCTTGGCTTACCAGGGCCAGGTGAGCCCATGAAGTGCAAGTGAGATCTGCTCATTTGAGCTTAATCAATATGGTTGATTTGCCAGGCATCATGGCACATACTTGTTATCCCACCAATCAGAAGACTGAGACAGGAAGATTGAGAGTTCTAGGCTAGCTGAGTAACATGGTATCTCCAACAATAGCAAAACCAAATAAAGTATTTTCCCTGTCTTACTTTGTTATTAGCAGTATGCTTTAAGAGCTAACCTGTTCTGGAAAAAGCTGTTTGAAGTAGATCAGACTGAGTTTTGTGATAACTCAATACCCTTCTCCCCACTAGTCACAGGTGACCACCAAGTCCTTGGAATGTACTTGTTCAAGACCTAGAACTCAAGTAACTAACTTACTTTCTATTTGTCTATCTTTCTTTTCTAAAGACAGGGTCTTACTCTTAGCCCAAACTGGCTTGAGTTGAATTTGCTATATAAGGCTGGTCTCAAAGTTGTGGCCATCCCTCTGTCTCAGCCTCCTGAATGCTAGAATTATAGGTGTGGACCACCACAGTTGTATTGGAACTGAGTTGTTTTAAAGATTTATTCATTTATTTCCCCCCCCAGTTCCCCCCCCCCCCAGACAGGATTTCTCTGTGTAACAGCCCTGGCTGTCCTGGCACTCGCTTTGTAGACCAGGCTGGCCTTGAACTCACAGAGATTCACCCTACCTCTGCTGAGATTAAAGGTGTGCATCACCATGCCCAGCCCAGAACTGAACTTTTAATGTTACTTTATTTTGATTACATTTACATAGCCACATGTGTCTATTTGCCACTGTGGACAACAGACATAAACTAATCTAAATGACTGCTAGATTTTTACTTCCTTTGCTCAGGAACTCATTTCCTTGCTGGGGGACCTTTGTGTTTTTACCCATCAAGGAGGCATTTGCAGCGAAGTCTTAGCTAATGACCAACTGCTTTTTCCGATTCTGTTATCTCACTCCTATTTCTAGAAGGGAGACTGGTGTCACTGCAAGCCTAGTTTTACTTGTCAGATTAAATGGCTGGCCTCTGTGTGACACTGTTGATGCTGTCCCTGTCACTCATCCACACTGCTTTTTTCTATTGAAGTACCCTGAAGGCAAATTTCTTTACCCTATGTACAGAAAGTGGTTTGGAACGACTTTTCTGTACATACAGGATTTCATCTAATCCAGGCTGACCCTAAACTTTTGAAGTAGCTGAGACTGGCCTTGAATTCCTGATCTGTCTCTATCTCCTAAGTGCTTGGATTACAGGAATGCATCACCACAGCTGGCTGGAAATAGGAGACTCTGAGTCTAGAATTCTAAAGTTGTAGCACTGACACCCATCCTGACATGTGTGCTTGATGCTCATTATCCAATCCTGTGATTTGACCACAACACATTGCACCTGGTGGAGTCCTGGTTTAGAGAAAGGTCAAAGACATCCTCTGGCCCAGTGGTTTTCAGTGGTCCTTGGATTAGTCCATCGTTGGTAGCTGGAATTTACTAGGAATGTGGGTCCTCAGCACCTTCCCATCCATACTAAAACCAGAAACTCTGAGATGGGGCCAGCACTAACAGATCCACAGGTGATATGTGGGGCTGGAGGGATGTATGTACATGTATGTTGTTTACAGGTGTGGCTCCGTGTGTCTGCACAGAAGACATTTGATGTCCTTTCTATTGTGTCCTGCCTTATTTTCTTGAGATAGGGTCTCTCACCGAGTCTGGAGCTAGATTTACCCAACAAGCTATTTCTCCTGTCTTCACCCCACTTCACCCCTTCTATTACCAGTGTGTGCATAGTAGCACCCAGCTTTTAATGTGAGTTCTGGAGACGGGAACTCATGTCTTTATGCTTGTACAGTGAGTAATATTTCTGAGTCACCTTCATAGCCCCCACATAGGTTGTTTTAAATCACGCTGAAGCTTGCTCACCATGCTGTTTGTTAGCAGTCATGCTCCTTGATGACATGCCTCTAAGGATGAGCTTCTGTAAGAGAAAAACAGTGGCATAATTTCACTGCCTAGATGAACAGAGTGGGGATGAGATTTCACTGGCAACACTAAGAAATCCAACATCTTCCCTGTAATGGAATAGAAGTGTGTGATCTTCCAAATTTTATGTCCCACCCTTAATCCCAGTGCGATGGTGTTTCAAGGTAGTATACTGGGGAAGTGGTGTCCTTAGACGAGAATAGAAAGAGAGGTAGTTTTCTTGGCACCACATGAGGACAAAGCAAGAAGACAGCTTTCAACAAACTAGGAAAAGGTCCTTACTGGGACCCCAACTCTTCTGATGTTTGATTCCCACCCCAGAACTGGGGAAAATGTTCCTGGCAAAGGCTGCTTGAAGAAGTAGATCAGGGTACATTTTGTGTGACAATACAGATGTTCTATAACCTTGTGGTCTCAGTGCCCATCAAGTACTTGGAATACACTTTTTACTGTTAAAGTTACTTTAATTAAATTCATGTGTAGATAGCCTATTCCTCCTCTATGTCTCATACTCAGAGAGAATCCTTACAGAACAGAAACAAGAGAGATTGTGTAGTGTGATGAGATCGTTATATTTGCCCTAGGAAGACCGTTATCTTTGCCCTGTATTTGAATCTCAACTCTAGTATTTTCAGCTCTAGGCTTTAAGTTTGACTTCTTTAGTGTTTATTTACTCATCAGCAAAGGAAGACACAGTAAAAATGCAGTAAGTTAGACTCAAATGCCTAAAGTAGGGCGTTGCATTATTGCAAGATTAATGAAATAATCTGTTACCTCCTAACACCCCTGCCAGTTTGGGGCTCTCGTTGAGATGGATTGCCTCAGTCTGTCCTGCTCCTGTCTGGGTTTAGCACCATCTAGTGGTAGCTATGTGCTCTAACTGTGAGTGCCTATAAACCTGAATCTCTAGTTGAGTTGGTGTCTGTCTTTCTGGCCAGATCTGGAGTGACTGAGCCTGGATCAAGCATTCTCTCCTCCTTGCTCTCAAAACTGGTTGCTTGATGTTTCCTAACTTGCCTGGCTCCCTTCATGCCTCCCTTCTCTAAACAGGTAGCAGTTTTAGCTTGCCTTCAGGTATGAGTTAGAGCCAGTCTTGTTCTATGCAAGTATGTGTTATTGGAGAATTCTGATTACACTTACCTGTGACAGAACTGGTAAAGAGTACTGCAAATAGTGAAAGCTTCATTTGCTCTCACTGAGGAAGGGAGAATGTGGATTTGTGTTCTACAAGAACTAGGAGTGTGGGGTGGCTGAAAGAAGCAGCTGGTCAGGCACCTTCAGAATCAAATGGAGCTGCTCACTTGCTACTTGGATGAGCCTAGAATTCCTCATTTATGACACGAAGACCATAGCATTTAACTAGATCATCGTGCTTTTGGATGGGGGCATAGCTCAGTGGTAGAGCTCTTATCTGTCATATACAAGGCTCTGGGTTCTATACCATTACTGGAGGTAAAGTGTGTTTTTATGAGAAGAAAAGGAAACCCCCAAAGTTGAGCGTGATCTTGAGGTATAGTTTCATGTTACTCCCAGAAGTGATCAATTCTGGTATTACAGCTCTGTTCAGTGATAAATAGGCATGTGTTTTATTTCTGCTTCACTCTAGTGAAGCATTTCCCCAATCTGAAACCTGGAGTAGAAGGTGACTTTGAGCAGAAAATGACTGTTAGATCCCTGAAAGGCAGGTGACAAGACAGAGTCAGCAGTGTGTTCCTTAAAATATACAAAGCTTATGCTAAAGAGATGTATCAGAGATTAAGAGCACTCACTGATCTTCTGAGAACTCGAGTTCAGTCCTAGCACCCATGTTAGGCAGCTCACAACTGCCTCCACATCCAGATCTAATATCCTTTGGCCTCCCTGGGCCCTTGCACATGGCATACACACACACACACACACACACACACACACACACACACACACACACACACAAGAGACACACACATGTACATAAAAATTTTAAAAATAAAAGACAAATCTTTAAAAATTAGAAAGACTATATAAAGGCTCCAAACAAACCTTGACACATAAAAGATAATAGGCAGGTGGTATTTTTTTTCCTCACTCTGACAAAATACAAGCAAATAAATTTGAAGGCTGTATCTAGTTTCTGTAGCAGGAATCTTAAAAGTTTTTATTAATAAAATCAAACCCGAGGCCAGTTATTGGGGTGAATACTGGAAGGACAGAACAAGCCACAGCTATCTCACCTCACCAGTTCCTCAGCTGGCCCTGTTTCCTCAGACTGGAAGCCTCTGAGTCCTCATCCAGAATGAATCCCAGCTGAACTGTGCTGCTTCAAAGCCTGAAAGCTTAACCAGCTGAATGCTTAACCAGCCACATGCTTAACCAACCAAATGCTTCTAGTTTCTGGTCCTCACGCCTTATATACCTTTCTGCTTCCTACCATGACTCCCTAGGATTAAAGGCTTGCTTCCTGGGATTAAAGGCGTGAGTCACCATGCCTGGCTGTTTCCAATGTGGCCTTGAACTCACAGAGATCCCAGATGGATTTCTGCCTCTGGAATGCTAGGATTAAAGGCGTGTGCTATCACTGCCTAACTAGTGGCTTTTCTGTTCTCTGACCCCAGATAAGTTTATTAAGGTACACAATATTTTGGGGAACACAATACCACCACAAGTTTCTATTCTGAAGTGAGGACTAAAGTTCAAGTTCTTTGGCACAGGCCCATTTCCACTCTCTTGGGTCTCTGGGGGTGCTTAACATTTAAACTGAGAATAGAGGAAAACCAGACATAGAGAAAAAACTAGCCTCTGGGCTCCTCCCTGACTCTTCCTGTCTGGGCCCAAGACTTTTCAGCTCAAGGCTAGCAGGAAGAGCAGTTGTCTAGCAAGCTGGTGATTTTTAAGATGATCAGTGCTTAATATTCAAGGTCATCCGAGGCTACCTGGTGAGTTCAGGACCAACTTGAGCTACATGTCAAGACCTTGTCTTTAAAAAAGAAATCAAAGCAATGCCTGCATTTGGTGAAACATGGGAAAGAAGAAAGAGCAAGCCTCCCTCCATTCTGCAGGTGCTCAGGGACTGCCTTCTTTACAAGGTTGGGACATTTAAATCTTACTTTTCTTTTTCTTTTCACGTCATAATAGGATTTTTTTTAAAAATGAATAGCATGGCCTTTTAAAAAATAAGTGTATTATGTTTTACATAATTCTAAAAACAAAACAAAAATGCATGAAGTGAAAAACTGAAATTTATAATACCATTTGTCAGGTATTTTAGAAGTACATAGAGTAGCATTTCCATGTAACTTTTCCACCACTGTGGCCACTATTCCACTTCTTCCTGCCATGTATCAATGGAGTATGTGATACTTACAAAAGAATTGTGCTATGAATACACGTGTCCAGCTTGCTTTCTTCACTCACTAATGTATTCTGACTATCTTTTTATAGCATAAACATTTTCTGGTTCTATTAAAACACTATTCATCTGGTATTTTAAAAGGCTACATAACAGTTCATCAGTTAGATGTACTCTGTTTTATGTAATCCTTCCTTTGAGTAAATATTTATCGACATTTTTTATTCTGTCCCAAAGCCAAGTCTCAGCCTCATAGAATCAAGATAAACATCTTAAAGTTTCCTTTCCAGGAAGAGTTTGTCATTTTACACCTATTCAGTAGCTCAGGAAAACATGCAGTGACAGGGATCATGAACACTTCACAGCCCCCCACCCTCATCTGTGTTTGTTTCCATGCTAGGAGATTTACTACTTTTGCATATTAATAGTCTTTTGTGGATTTTAGAATAGAGCTATTCTTTCCTCTGTTAAGATTTAAAAAAATGTGTATGGGTGTTTTGCCTACATGTATGTAAGTATCTGTATGTGCACCACCTTCATGCTTGGTACACATGGAGGCCAGAAGAGGGTGTTAGATTCCCTGGGACTGGAGTTACTGCTCACTGTGAGCCACCACCTGAGTCCTGGGAATGGAACCTAGGCCCTCTGCAAGAGCATTAAGTTCTCTTAACTGCTAAGTCCTCTCCCCAGTTCCTCTACCCCTATTAAATCCAAGTATTGGTTTCTAGCTCAGGTTCCTTAGCACTTCTAGCCCCTACTCCTGGAGGCAGAGCTGGTGTTTGAGATGAAGTCCTGTTTCCTGGTGGTACCCTTGCTCCCTCTAGTGCTCTACCTACAACCACAGCCCCTATGACCTTTGGTTCCATCTCTGACTGGTTCATCCTCTGGGAAGTCTAAGCACAAATCAGGGAAATATGGGTGCTCCATAGATAAGACTGGACCAGGACTTAGTGATCAGTGTGTGACCTGATGGAAGGACACATTTCAAACTCTGGACACTGTGTGGTCGTGTAGCACAGATCCTAATTGTTCTTATTAATAAAAATCTGTAGTAAGATATCGGGGGAAGCCGGGTGGCGGTGGTGGTGCACGCCTTTAATCCCAGCACTCGGGAGGCAGAGGCAGGTGGATCTCTGTGAGTTTGAGGCCAGCCTGGGCTAACAAGTGAGTTCCAGGAAAGGCACAAAGCTACACAGAGAAACCCTGTCTCGAAAAAACAAAACAAGATATGGGGCGGGGGTGGGGGGTGGGGGTGGTGGTGGAGCTGAAAGATCAGAGAAGCAGAGTAGCCAGCCATTACCTCTATGAAATCCTTAGCCAAAAGAGAGCTGAGCCCCCATCTCCTCCTGCCTTATATTCCTCTCTCTGCCCAGCCATATCACTTCCTGTCTCCATCTCCCTAGTGCTGGGATTAAAGGCATGAGATTCTAAGGGCTGGGATCAAAGATGTGTGCCACCACTGCCTGGCTCTGTTTCTCTTTTAGACTGGACAATCTTGTGTAGCCCAGGGTGGCCTTGAACTCCTCCCAAGTGCTGGGATTAAAGGCATGTGCCACCACTGCCTGGCCTCTATGGTTATCTAGTGGCTAGCTCTACCCTCTGATCTTCAGGCAAACTTAATTTGTTAAAGCACAAACAAAATATCACCACGTTTAATTAATGATATTATGTATAAATCCTTTAACTTTGATCCATGCTTAGTGTCACATCCATTGAATATAATTCTAGGTTCTTCTTTGGTTTATCAGTTCTTCCAGCTTCAGAGCATTGAAGATGCTTCTGTTTTACCTGTAGAGCATATTGTGACCTTGTGCACATGGATTTCAGGGCTCTTGGCTCCTGACAGATGACTCTCGGATGGTTACTTCTTGGATACTTCTGCAGTGGTTACCAGATGTGGTAAAATTTCTTTTGTTGCTGGGTATGTTGGCCCACTACTTTAATCCCAGTACCCAGGAGGCAGAGGCTGGAGAATGTTTGTAAGTTGGAGACCAACCTAGTTTACAAACTGAGTTCCAGGCCAGCTGGGGCTACATAGTAAGACCTTGTCTCAAAATCTTTTTTCTTCTTTTGTTGTGATTTTGTTTTTTAAGATTTTGCTGGGTAGCTTGGATTGAACCTGAACTCCTGATCCTCTTGCCTCTGCCTCCTGAGTGCTGGGATTACCGGTATACTTCACCATGTCCAGACAGATTAATTACTTAGCCAATTATTGAGCTAAAGAAAATTTTATTGTGGTTCTAATGTACATTCTCTTAATTACAGGTGGAATTGACATCTTTATATTATATGGTAATATTAGGTTGCTATTAATAACCATGATTATTGTGAAGATAATGTAACAGGCTTGTGCTGCTGCTGCTGTTGCTTCTCATTCTCCTTCCTTAGCCTCCTAAGTGCTGGGATGACAGGCCTGTGCCATCATGCTTTGTGACACTTGACCCCAGGATCTTGATTCCATCCAATGCCAAGAATTCATTGGGCTTTTGGGACTTCCAGAGGCCTGTGGGTTGTCTGCAGTTGGACACTAGAAGCACATGGAGTCCCCAGTACTATAGAGGCCCATTTGCATTCCCCATGGAGGTGCTGTGTTTGAACTTGCCCCATCATATGTCCTGGCTCTTCACTCATTTACAATAAAAAGTGTTGATTTCTTTCTTTCTTTCTTTCTTTCTTTCTTTCTTTCTTTCTTTCTTTCTTTCTTTCTTTCTTTCTTTCTTTCTTTCTTTCTTTCCTTCTCTCTCTCTCTCTCTCTCTCTCTCTCTCTCCCTCCCTCCCTCCCTCCCTCCCTTCCCTCCCTCCCTCCCTCCCTCTCCCCCCCTCTCTTCTTCTTTCTTGTTTTTCAAGACTGACTTTCTCTGTGTAACATCCCTGGCTGTTCTGGAACTTGCTTTGCAGACCAGGCTGACCAAAGAGATCTGCCTGCCTCTGCCTCCTGAGTGTTGGGATCAAAGTCGTGCGCCACCATACCCAACTGAGACTGTCTTTCTAATCAGTGTTTCAGTCTTATAGAGTCAGAAGTCTAATCTAGGAGTTGATGCTTTGAAGTCCTGTTGCAGGATGTCTTTCTGTGTGCTGTGAATATGTGATGCTCCGGTTGGTTAATAAATAAAGCTGCATTGGCCTATGGCAGGGCAGAATGGAGCCAGGCATGAGATCCAAGAGAGATAGAGAAAGGAAAAAGGCAGGGTCAGGGGAGACACAGTGAGTCGCCACCAGGAGAAGCAAGATGTGAGAGAGCAGTTAACGCTGTGGTCATGTGGCAAAACATAGATTAATAAAAATGGGTTAATTTAATATGAAAGAGCTAGCTAGCAAGAAGCCTGAGTCATAGGCTATACAGTTTGTAATTAATATTAAGCCTCTGATTATTTTATAAGTGGCTGCAGGACCTTGGGCAGGAGGGATTCGTCCAGACTGCAGGGCTGGGCAGGCCTGGAGAAACTTCCGGCTACAAAGTCCCATACACCAGACCACACCATTTATATCAAGAGAAAATACAACACATCCTTCCCTTGTGGCTTTTTATAGTTAACCACTTTTTTTTTTTTTTTTTTTTTTTTTTTTTTTTTTTTTTTTTTGGTTTTTTCGAGACAGGGTTTCTCTGTGTAGCTTTGCGCCTTTCCTGGAACTCACTTGGTAGCCCAGGCTGGCCTCGAACTCACAGAGATCCGCCTGCCTCTGCCTCCCGAGTGCTGGGATTAAAGGCGTGCGCCACCAACGCCCGGCTTATAGTTAACCACTTTATAGCACTCTGGTAGGTTGTCATGGGTGACTGCCCTTAGTGCCTCAGGAGAGACTGCTGCCAGTGCCCTGTGCTGGTGTGTGCCTCCTCTGTCCTGTCACCAAGGTTCACTGACATTTTTCTAAGCAGAGAGGAAGTCCTAGAAGAAAATATATCGTTATGGTGATATTGTGTTCCCCAATATATTGTGTACCCTAATAAATTTATCTGGGGTTAGAGAACAGAACAGCCACTAGATAGACATAGAGGCCAGAAAATGGTGGCACTCACACCTTTAATCCTAGCCTTCTGGAGGCAGAGATCCATCCTGATCTCTGTGAGTTCAAAGCCACACTGGAAACAGCCAGGCATGGTGACTCACGCCTTTAATCCCAGGAAGTGATGGCAGAAAGGTATTAAGGTGTGAGGACCAGGAACGAGAGCTGGTTAAACTTTTAGGCTTTTGAGCAGCACAGTTCAGCTGAGAGGCTTCCAGTCTGAAATAACAGGATCAGCTGAGGAATTGGCAAGGTGAGGTGGCTGTGGCTTGTTCTGCCTCTCTGATCTTCCAGCATTCACCCTAATACCCAGCTCCAGGTTTGTTTTTATTAATAAGACCTTTTAAGATTCATGCTACATATCATGAACCCTAAGTTAGCTTTAAGTCTTTCTGTTAAACAGCAACAGCCAGGGGACCCTTTTCCTGGACTTGGTCTGTTCTATGCTGAGGATCACACTGTTATTCACCATGTAGCATAGGCTGGCCTCAAACTTGTGGTGATCCTCCTGTCTTTGCCTCTCAAATGCTAGGATAGAGATGACCAGCACCACACCCAGCTAATATCATCCTTTAATAACAAAACTGTCATCAACAGTTGGCATCCCTTGTGTGGTTAGAGTTAGGGGCTGTTTCTTTAAAACTATCTTCATTATGTGTTAACCTTTTACCCCATCTTCCTGTTTTTACTTCAGGCAGGAAGTTAAGAGGAAAAGCCTTCTATTTTGTCAATGGCAAAGTATTCTGTGAGGAAGACTTTTTGGTGAGTATATCACCCAGACTGCATACGGTGAGGGGTGGGTTAGGGCAGGAGCCTGAGAGGACCAGATGGCAGGATATTGTTTCTCTGTGTTCCTAATACTACTGGGAGAGAGGGCCATTCCCTCCTTGTGAGTGCCTGGGTAATCTGAGTCCTGAAGCAGAAGACAAGCCACAAGGCTTTATGGCATGTACAAATGTGCCCTCCCCACCTACCCCCTGCTTCTGTGTGTGTGTGTGTGTGTGTGTGTGTGTGTATGTGTGTGTGTGTGTGTGTGTGTGTGAGAGAGAGAGAGAGAGAGAGAGAGAGAGAGAGAGAGAGAGAGAGAGAGAGAGAGAGAGAGAGAGACCATGTGCTGTCTTCAGAGCCCTGAAAGAGCTTGTTAGGACACAGATACCAGGCCCCAGCCCTGTATCCAGCTTAGTAAATCTGAGGTGGGGCCCATAAATTTAATTTGTTCCAAGTTTCCAAGTGATTCTGAGGATCTTGTTTTGGGAATCTTTTGAGATGAGGAATTAAAGACTTTCTGTGTTCGTCTGTCATGTAGAGCTTGACACAGTGTGGGGCCCAGGTACAATAACTAGGATGGGTGGCCCAGGACTACCATGACTCAACACACAGCTGCACACCTTCAGGGTAACCACAGGTTTCTCAGAAATCCTCCTCATTCGCTGCTGATGGGGAGGTGGCTGACTCATCTTTCTCTTCTCTTCTCTGCAGTACTCTGGCTTTCAGCAGTCTGCCGACAGGTGTTTTCTTTGCGGACATCTGATCATGGACATGGTGAGTATTGCTCAGCAAGATCAGAACACCTTGGAAGAAGGCTAAAAAGAAGTTAATAATTGAACACAGTGTTTCCTTTCTGGTTTGTGGTCACTGCTGGTTTTATGTAAAGACGTCCTTGCCCACTGTAGCCACTTCTCTAATAGACGCTGTTGTTGGCTTGGACCAATGCAGTTTTTATCATGCACACTGGAGTGATTCTGCTCACACTGGTCTCCCTCTGGTTTCTCTGTGGTCCTTGGCTTTCCCAGTGAGGTGCTAGGAGAGGCCAGTTTTACTTGCAGAAATATCAGCTACCTGGGAATTGGGTACAATCAGATGAATGTATTTTTTCCTTCCAGTACAAGCCATTCCTGAGAAAGCTTTTGGCATTCAGATAGACAGAGTCCAGGTTTTCATATCCCATTCTGTGCTCAGCCACTGGCTCTTTTAGATTGTCCAGGTCTCAGTCTTTGTTTCATAAGTAAGAATAATGTTCCCTGTGGAATCAGGTAGTGAGGTCAACAAATTGTTTACCATTGGAAACTGGCCTTTAAGAATTTAAGAGCTGGGGGTATAATTCAGTGTCAGAATGCTTGCCTACCATGTACATGCCTCTAGGATCCATCCTTACTACTGGGTGAAAAATAATAACAAAAAATGGTCAGCTGTGCTGGTTGCTCAAAGGCCAACAACTGGTTTAAGTCACTCCCTGGGTCCTTGACTTGTGTCTTAAAAACACTTCTAGAGTGTCACACTATAGAATCAAAGCCACATGGAAAGGGTCCCAGGAGTCAGTGTGAGGAGCTTTTGTCCAAGTTCTCATAGTTCCATCTAGAATTTCCCTTCATTCTTCTATATGCTTGCTGCCTTCCATATGAGGGGTAGATTCTTTTTAACTGGTTTACTCAGAGGTTCTGTCCCAGGACAGGGCTAGCCCTAACTAGTATTGCTTTTTAGGAGAAAACAAGTTTCTGCTATGAGAGGATCAGACAGGAGTCTATTTCCTCTCACTCAACAACTGAGAGTTTGCATAGGTCCCTGTGCAGGTGGAAGTTTCTGTCCTGCCAGCAGCTCCCAAATAAACATACTGTGGTTATATCAATTACAAATGCTCAGCCATAGCTCAGACTTGTTACCAGCTAACTCTTACATTTAAATTAACCCATATTTCTTATCTATGCTTTGCCCTGTGGCTTGGTACCTTTTCTCAGTATGGTACATTCATCTTGCTTTTCCCCATGTCTGCTCGTGACCTCTTACTCCGCCCTTCTTCATCTCAGCATCCTTAGTTTGGTTGTTCCGCCTATACTTCCTGTCTGGCTGCTCACCAATAAGTTTTTTATTAGCAATTAGAGCAACACACTTTCATACTGTACAGGATTATTCCACAGCATCCCTGTTTGATCCTCTCCTGTCTACAAGTCTGAGCAGACTCACCTCTCTTGACCTTTGTTTGGGTGAAACTCTGGGCCAGGCAGAGCCTGTGCCATGGTGCAGCTGTGCATGTGGCTCTTCAACCCACATGTTCCTCTTTCTTCATGGTCCTTCCTTCCCTTCATCTCTGTGAGTCTTTTCCTGTGTGTCCTCAGATCCTACAGGCCCTGGGGAAGTCCTATCACCCTGGCTGTTTCCGCTGTGTCATCTGTAATGAATGTCTGGATGGAGTGCCTTTCACCGTGGACTCAGAGAACAAGATCTACTGTGTCCGAGATTACCACAAGTAAGGAGAAACGAAGAGAGTAAATGGCAACCTTACACAGGCCCCGCTGAGCTCAGCAGAATGGAAAGTATATAGGAACTCTTTTAAGGTTTGTTTGGTGATAAAGCAGAACACAAAATCAGAGGAATCCAACAAGCCTGTGGCTTCAGATTTACCCAATTTCACCAAGCACCAAGTCACGCTCAGCACCTACCACTCTCTGCTTTTGGACCATCCCAGCTAGCTGTGAAGGGAGAAAACAGCCAGCTTCATCTTTATACTTAGGGGAGCAGGAAGCAGTCAGATTTCCCTGTAGCAGCCAGGAATAATGTTTCTATTCCAAAAAGTGAATCTAGGTCCACATAATCCTGAGTGCTGGCCATGGAGGGCTCTGGCAGGCCCTGGTTGCCATTCATATTCTGGTAATAACACAATGTGCACTGTGTTCCCTTTGTTTTTCCCGCAGGGTGCTGGCCCCAAAGTGTGCAGCCTGTGGGCTTCCCATCCTTCCACCAGAGGTAAGATGCTTATCTGCTCATAGGTCTTCTGAAGACTGGGATGTCTCCCTTGAGTCACTCAGAAGATCTATAACTGTTCTTATACCTTTCAACATAATTCTCCAATGCCCAGTACTGTCCCTTTTTCCTGTGCTGGCTTCCTAGCCCCATGTCCTGCTTGTGCCATTTTGTCTAAGAGCCAAATCAAACTGTCTTAGATTAGAGGGACAGAAAGCTTGTCTTTTATTCATCTTTAAAAAATAAATATCCCTGAAACCCTGCCTCAGTGAATAAAATAGAAAGTGAAGGAGGAAGATACCAGACACAAACCTCTGGCTTTTACATGCATGTGCACACATGTGTGTGCCTATGCACATGCAGTCATGCATACATACATATGCAAAAAAAATAAAGAAAAAAAATGTTGTCATTGGTGTTTCTTTCAGTATTGTCTCTGACATCCCAGAAGATCACACTGCCCCTACCTACTCTCACATCCACTGAATCTGGTCTTTTTCCTACAAGTGTTTAGTATTCACTCTTGATTTATATCTCTCCCCCAAGGCCTCCTACTATTACCCCACAATCTCCTCCCACCCTATCCCATTGCTGGTGTTATTCCATGGACTTCTAACTGGCCTCTTTGCATGTCTTGCTTTTCTTTCATCCCAGGGTTCAGATGAGACCATCCGTGTTGTGTCCATGGACAGAGACTACCATGTGGAATGCTACCACTGTGAGGTAAGCCCCTCCCTGTCCAGCCCCAAAGCCTACCTTAAAAAGGCCTCCTGGGTCATGGGACTAGGGTAGTCACCAGATTCTTTCTGAGGTCTGTCCTCCAATAACTGATTGTATGAGGGTAATAACAGATGTTTGGGATGAAGCTCTATGTCATTTTCTGAAAATTCAAAACTAGAAAGTTCTGAAACTTGCAGTTGCTATCCCTGAAGCTACAGAACCAGAGAATTATGTGTAGGGAGGGGCTAAAATCAGACTGTCACTTAGGTGTATAATGAGGGTGGGAGAGATGTTTTTCCCTTCTGGGTACAGAATGTTCTGTCAGAAGCTTCTGTCTGAACTGAGACCTGGAAATCATGGAGAAACCTCTTTTGGAAATAGGTACATCAATTGGTGGGTATAAAGGTTGTGTGGCGTGCTGCCCTGTGTGATATCCGGCACTGAAGGAACCATAAGTGCCAGAGATCACTCCCCATCAGTCTTCCAGCCATACTGAGTGGACTCATCCCCAGAAATAGACTAGATTCACTTGTGGTCTTATAGGTAGGGAAAGCAGGGAGTATTGGTAACATGTAGATGGGTCTCACTGCTCGCACTGAAGAAGTAGGTGGGACTCATGGCTGGTGGTACTTCATGAATCTGGAGGAGAGAATGAAGACTTAACAGTCTTCTCTGCACATTCATGACCCTGGTTGACCATTAAAAATGCAAGTGCCTCACCTAGTGGTGGTGACAGAGGCAGGCAAATCTCTTGAGGTCAAGGCCAGCCTGGTCTACAGAGCAAGTTCTAGGATGGCCAGGGCTGTACAGAGAAACCTTGTCTCAAAAAACAAAAAAACAAACAACAACAATAACAAAAAATACGAGTGCCACAATTGAAATTATGTGTCTCTTCATTTTCTAGTAGTCACATCCAAATAGTTGAAAGAAACAGGTGGAGATGCTGGTGGTGCTGTTCTCTTGGTAGAGGGCTTGCCTACCATGTAAGTCCTGAGTTCAGAAGGAAGCATCACAAAAACTAGGAGTGATGGTGCACACCTGTAATCCCATCACTTAGAATGCTGAGACAGGAGGATCAAAAGTTCGAGGTCATTCTTGACTACAGATGACATAGCAGGCCTGGACTACACGAGACACTATCTCAAAAGAGTAGGGATATGTGGGATTAAGATGCACAATGTTACAATGTTATTTCAACTTGTAAAAGCTATCTATATTTTCTATCTTCTTTGGGTCTTCTGTCTGGGAAGCCTGGTGTATATTTCTTCTGAAGCCACCTCTTAGTTCCCATCAGTCCCATTTGAGCCTTATGGTAGCAGGTAGCCACTGGTTCTTTCACTGGACAGGAGCTGCCCACAGGCATGAAGTGCCCTTTGCTGATTGGGTGGATTGTGGTTTCATGTTACTCTTGCAGTCTGTTTTGTTTTCATGGGACATTCTTGCCTCCTTGTAGGACTGTGGCCTAGAGCTCAATGATGAGGATGGTCACCGCTGCTACCCACTGGAAGACCACCTGTTCTGTCACTCCTGCCATGTCAAGAGGCTGGAGAAAGGACCCTCACCTGCAGCCCTCCACCAGCACCACTTCTAGCCAGAGACACAGTGGGGAGGCAGGGCCAGGGCTGCCCAGGGAGGTGTCTGTGGGGTACTTTTGGGGGCCTCCAGAAGAGGAGGGGCAGGAGGTCAAGTTCCTGCTTGTGTGTGAAGGGTACCTTTCTTTTCACCATAGCAGTGTGCACTCCCCATCAAGTACATGTATTTTCCAAGTGCTTTTCCCCATTGCCATACCCTCACCAAATCACTCAGGAAGATGCTCTAACTTGCACATGGCACATGACACAAGGTTGGGCCTGTGTAACTGGACACATCCTAGTCCCTGAAAATAGTTCATGTTTCATGGGGACAGGTTTTCAGATTGTGTTAAGCACATTTCACAATGTTCCCAAAGAGAAGCAGTGATGGAGACAAGCGGCACTTCCCTCCTCTAGGAAAATACCTGCAGCCAGATAACCCTCACACACCCTGTGGTGTGATTTACAGTTCTTTCCACCTCAGAACTTTAGTTCTTCTGAGAATGCCGCAAACTCTAACTGCATTGCGACAAGAAAGAAGTATTGCATATGCTTTGTATCCTTGGAGTTTGCTTGGTAAACCAGAGCCAAGCTTTGACATCTGGGAGGCTGGGTCTCCTGTTGTGCCTCTGCCTTTCCTCCCATTCCGAAGGCAGCTGAGCTGTGGCAGAGGCCTGTCGTGTCCTACACAGCCAGCTTTGAGAGAACTGGTGCAGGCACCAGGCTTCTTGTCCACTGCTTTGTGGTGTTTTTTCTTTGTTTCCTCTAGTCTGTGATGATGGAGTTGCTTCCTTAAGGTGAGTCTGAGGATCTCAAGTGCTCACACCCCTGACACCTCTTTCTGATTATTTGCTCATGGGCTTGAATCTCAATCCATATCCTGGGAGAGAGCTCCTTTTGAAAGGAGAGAGAGAGAGAGAGAGAGAGAGAGAGAGAGAGAGAGAGAGAGAGAGAGAGAGAGAGAGAGAATGTGTGTGTGTGTGTGTGAGAGAGAGAGAGAGAGAGAGAGAGAATGTGTGTGTGTGAGAGAGAGAGAGAGAGAGGGGAGAGAGAGAGAGAGAGAGAGAGAGAGAGAGAGAGAGAGAGAGAGAGAGGTTACTGAGCTTGTTTCAGAGGTATCTCTCCTGCCCACTTCTCAGCACATTCGTTCGGTTTGAAGAAACCAATATAAGGTACACTGCTTTTGACTTTTTTTCTTCATTATTTCTCTCCACCTGTTTTCCACAGACAAAACATACCTCACAGATAGTTTTCACTAAATCACAGATCAAGGAGGAATTAGCCCTTCGTATTGGAGACTGTTGGTGTAATGCAGTGGCTAATTTCCACTCTTGATTGCAACTAATCAGTATAGTTGCAAAGCAAGGTAATCAGAGACTAGATGCACCTGAAATCAGCACTCTGGCCCCATGTGCATCTGCATGCTGGCTCCTGGGGTAGCCGGGCTGAGGGAGACCACATGCTGACAAAATGTTACGACCACTTCTGAGCTGGGTAGTGGGCACCTGTCCTTACAACATTTGGGAGACTGAAGTTTGTGAAGTAGGAGTTTAAGGCTGTCCTCAACTATATGAGGTCCTGGCTCCACTCAAAAAAATTTAAAAAAGATAAAATAAAAATTCACCCAGCACTAAAGAACATAATTAACTCTGCCTAACACTTCCTGAGGTCAGAGGTCAGTGTCTCCTTGGTAGTTCAAATGGGAGAAACTGGAAAAACAAAAACAAAATGGCTTTCCAGTTGCCCTCTTATCTTTAGGGAGTGCCCCAGGATTTGTGGCAGGAAGGCTGCAATTTCTCACTTCTGCCAGTCAGGCTGTGCACCCCGCAGCTGGTTTGGGTGATGAAGCATGGTCAGTGGAACCCCACCACATGTGAATGTGGACTCGTGACTGGGTCCCAGCTCTACCTGTAGGCCAGCTATTTCAATCCTGCTGGCCTCCTTTGCCTGTGAGAAGTTCAGAACTGGCACTGGCAACCAAGACCATCTTTTTCATTTTTATAAGGTTCATTCTGTTGGGATCCTTTGACCAGATGTTACTTGTTTTCTGTCCTAGACAGAGCCCCCTTAAAAACAACAACAGCAGCAGCAGCAGCAGCAGCAGCAACAACAACAAAACAACCATGAATATACTGGGTTATGGAGATAAACTCTAAAGCCAGGCTTCTTTCTTCCCTTCAAGTTATCTAGCTTGGCTTTGGCAAGGCTGACAGGGAAAGGAAATGAGCCAGTAAGTCTTTGCCATTCTTGAGGTGCTGGTCTAGTTGACATACTTTACTTCAATTTTGAGTCAAGATGATTAAGAAAGTTGCATTGGAATCAATGTCTGAAGTAGAGGGCATTTGCTTGCAAATTGAATAACTAGTTTAAAACTCTGATTAAGTTTTTTAAATGAAATTCCTGATTGAGGTGATTCAGATGTGTTTGCAAATAAATTTTATATTACTGAAAAAGAACAATAAAGGAATTTGCAGACTTCCTAGAACCCTTAGGATTGTCTTCTCTGATTGTTTTCTGGAGAAAGTACCGCTAGGGATCTCTTATTCATTGTTTCTTTCCATCTCAGGCCCGGGCATAGAAAACATGAAGAGATGTTTGCTTATCTGGGGTTTTAAATGTGCTATAAATTTTGGCCAAATAGAGCTGTAGGGAGATTATATTTATAAGCATGTAGGAAGGGACTTAGAATACTCTGTCTTAAAAGTTAGAGAAATAGCTTTTTCAAGATTCCTGTACAACTCTTGTATTTTGGATAAAACTAAGGAGATGGAGGCTGATCCCAGACCCAGGACTAGCGTCTGTGCTCCCTTTTCTCATTCTGCCCCATAGGTTTCAGAAGAGCCTTCAGCCCTAACTGACTTACTGGCTACCTGTTACAGCATAACAGAACTTTCCATTCCCCTGACTAGTGCCTAAGTGAACCCCCTTTCAGCTGAGTCCTGTGAAGATCCAATGTTGAATACCAACTGGTTGATAGAAGAATCAAAACATTCTGAACACCTTCAAGTACTGCTATGGCTTGTTTTGCATGGCCTTCAATCACACAAAATACAAAACAGGACTGTTAGGAAGATTCAGAATCTACAGTCCTTTGCATGCATTAAATTCTGTAATACCCTTTTCTCACTCAGTGAAAGTGCTGCCTACTAGCTAGGTTCCTTGCAAAGAACAGTGCAAGAATTGACTACAAACTATGGTTGCACAATACACTTGTAAAAGCTCTTAGGACTGGGCAGTGGTAGTGCACACCTTTATCCCAGCATTTCGGAGGCAGAGGAAGATGAATTTCTGTGAGTTTGAGGCCAGCCTGGTCTACAGAGTGAATTCCAGGACAGCCAAAGCTATACAGAGAAACCTTGTCTGACAAAACCAAACCAAACCAAACCAAACCAAACCATAACAACAACAAAAAATTCTCCTAAAAGGAAAGAAAACCCAGTCAGTAAAGTGCTTGCATGAAGACTTGAGTTCAGTTCTCATAATTTGTATAAGAATGCCAGATGCAGTGGTGTGCTCTTATAGTCCCACTTCAGAGGAGATGATGACAGACAGATCTCAGGGGCTTGATGGTCAGCTAGTCTAGCCCAGTTAGTGAGCTTCAGGCTGACAGACCTTGTTTGAAAGGATGTGGATACCTGAGGTTGCCCTTTGGACATTACATATTAAGAAAACTGCCAGGAAACTTTTTTTTAAAAAATACTTTGCTTTGCCAAGAATCAGTCCTAATTTTGTTTTCAGGTAGCCTCTGAAGTAACTTTAACAGAAAAAAATGAGTAAAATGTACTAAGTGATCTTTTGTTCTGAGTACAAACAGGAGAGATATGGTCAATCTCTCCAGAGTGTTTTATGAAAATCTCACTGCAAAAGGAAAGAAAAGGTGGACAGCAACTGAGAAAGTCACCTGAGGTTGAGCTCTGACCTTCACATGCATATGTATATATGTGCTCATGCACACATATGCACATACAAGAATGTCTAATTCTGTATAATTTACTCTGCCATCTCTCAGTCTCATTAGTGTTCACAAAGGCCTTAATTTATATTCCTAACTAGTGAAGAAAGGCCAGACTTTGAGTCTTTACCTGTTTAGAGAGCCTGAGCAGGCGTTCTCTGCAGGTCAGTGCAGTGGCTAACCAACTCGAAGTGTTCTTTTACTAAAGCCTTATGAAGCAGGGTACAAATTAAATCCCCATTTTATTAAAAGGGAGGAAATGTTCATTGAACTCAGAGCTGGTGAGTTGAAGGATAATCAGAGATAGAAATAAGATGGCATACTAAAAAACATGTGACCTCAGTTCTCTGGGGTTCACTCAGCTCTTATCTGGCTGGCTTTGGACTCAAGAACTCATGACCTTAAGCAAGTTTAGGTTTGTTTTTTTTTTTTTTCTAGAAAAAATAGGATAACTTTGTATGATTTTTTTTTTTAAAGACAGGGTTTCTCTTTGTAGTCCTGGCTGTCCTGGAACTGGGACTAAAGGCCTGGACCACCACCTCCTGGTGCTTTTATTTGTCTAAATAAAATGTTTAGAGAAACATTAAGTAATTGATCAGTTAAGTTTTAAGACTTATTAAAGACTTAGTTATATCAGAATAATCAACAAGATAAAATATAAGCAGATTACAGTAAAAAAAAGTAATAAAAGCACAAAACAAAATTTAAAAAGCGTCTATATAATATATATGAGTGAACAATATATTAGAGTGAAAATTAAATAAGAATAAACTGGCAGAAAGACTGTAATGCTTAACAACAAAAGAGCTAATATGCTCTTGCAGAGGACCTGAATTCTGTTCCAAGCACCTGCCTTGGGTGAGTGTAACCCAGCTCCAGAGGGATCTCATATCTCTAGCCTTGAGGAGCACTTGCACTCAAGTGCATGTGCATGCACACATGCGCGCACACACACACACACACACACACACACACACACACGAGAAGAGAGAGAGAGAGAGAGAGAGAGAGAGAGAGAGAGAGAGAGAGAGAGGAGAGAGAGAGAGAGAGAGAGAGAGAGAGAGAGAGAGAGAGGAGAGAGAGAGAGAGAGAGAATAAATATTTTTAAAGGTCAAGTTTGTGAGAAAAAAAATTGAATACACCAAGAGAAAATAACCAACAGGTCAAGAAATAGAAGTAAAAAGGAAGTAGTGTTTTTCCACTTATAACTGAAAAGAAACTACAATTTATATCTGTATTTGTATGTAGATGCCCTATTTATTTAGTTATAGACAGGACCCAAAAATAATACCTCTCTCCAATTTTAGGATTATAGGTATATGCCACCACATCAGACCTGGATATCTAATTTATATGTATATAAAAATGTCTAATGTTGATTAGCATGTGTAGAAACATGCTGATGACATAAAGTATATTGTTTTAAATTCTTCCACAAAGCAATTTGAAAATATGTACCAAAAATCTAAATGCCCATGAAATGGATCTTTAAAATGTCTGCCTGACCAAATAGAACATCTTAAAGCAAGAACATTTCAGCCAGGTGTGGTGGTACATGCTTGTAATCTCAACATTTGGGAGTGTGGAGAATCTAGAGTTCCAAGTCCACCTTCCATAGCTAGGTAAAGGCCCTTTGTCTTATATAAGACACACACACACACACACACACACACACACACACACACACACACACACACACGCCCCTTTAAAACATCCAAATATTTTTGCATATACGGTTTCTCTATGTAACACCCCTGGCTGTCCTGGAACTCTCTCTGTAGACCAGGCTGGCCTTGAACTCAGAGATCCGCCTGCCTCTGCCTCCAGAGTGCTGAGATTAAAGACGTGGGCTACCACCATCTGGCCAGTGTCATTTTTTAAGTGTTAAAACTGGCATCAACTCATATTTCCAAGATAAAATTTATGTTTAAAATACCTAGTTTTTTAATGTAATTAATATCTTCAAGGAATATTTAATGACCTTAAATCTCAGACACAAAAGAAAGGACAAACAAAAACAAAAAACACCATAAATTCATTTAAAAACACCCTCCTCCCCACACACATCCCAAATATAGAAGCCAGTTATGCTGTCTTGCTCTGGAAGCAGAAGTGGGCAGGTCTCTAAGTTCCAGACTAGCCAGGTCTACATTCAGGTCAGTCAGGGCTGCAAGAGTGAGTCAGAGCCCTTGCCCTGCCTCTAATTCTGCTCCTAACGTTTCCTAATAAACGTTTTTAATAAACTCTTGGGGAGTGAAGTTTGTTAACTAGGATAAGTTAATCGAATTAAATGAATAGGCTGAACCCCCTTTCTGTCGCATCTGTCTCTGGTCTTACGTAAAATGAATGGTCATGCGCTCGCTTTTCTGGGCCTCTTACTGTGAAATCCCTGAAGTTTTAAAGTTTCCTTGTGGAATGGAGGCCAGGTTGGCTTTGCAAGCGGAACTAGCCAAGGCCTCCTGTAGCGTTCCGGGGTCCGCTGCCCGGCCACTGTGCTGTAGAGCAGAAGCTGCGCCCTTCTCGCGTCAGTGCCCCCGAGTTCCTCCTGCTAGGAGCCTTCGCTTTTCCGTCATCGGGTGGAAAGACACTGGCCACGAACGGCCCTAATTGCGAACCTCCTCTTTCAGGAGTGTTTTCTTAAGTGTACTGGTTTACAGGCTCTGCGCAGCTTTAAGAACAGGGGCGCTAGGAAATTTGCAAACCGTTTTAGACAACTTTGGGTTTCAAATACGGCTAAAAAGGCGCAAAGCAGCATTAAAATTCAAGATACTTGACCTTGACATTCTAGCTAAGATCCTTTTCGAGGCGGCCTTGTAACATTCAATTCAAATATGTAGAGAGGAAAAAAAAAAATAATCTGCACGTATCGAGCCAGCCAGGAGTCGAACCTAGAATCTTCTGATCCGTAGTCAGACGCGTTATCCATTGCGCCACTGGCCCGGTGCTGCTAGGGCCCCTTCCGTGATGGCTGATCTCTGATTACGCAGTTAAAACAGGCTTCCTCCCTCCAGTCCTCCTTTCTTGTCGGTTCGTTGAGCGTCTCGACTCAGAGCAACGCTACCGGGATTCCACCTTTCACCGCAGCGCGTTGCACCAATCTCCGGCGGCGACGTCACGGCGTCCTTTGGCTTGCTCCAATCCGTGCATCGGAGGCGTGTCTCGCAGGTACCGGCTGGCGCACTGGTTTGTCCGCCGCCGGCTCCCGTGCTCTCCCGAGAGGCGGTCCCGGGAGGGGGTGGGACCAGGCCAAGGCTCCTTGACCACCGCACCTAGAGAGCGGCCGTGCCGGAGCCGAGGTGGCGTCGGGGTCCGCTGCGGGCGGAGAGAAAAGGAAGGAGGTGCTAGTGCACGATGGCGGCGGCGGCCTACGAGCAGCTGAAGCTGTGAGTCCCATGGGCTGCGGCCGCTGACAGGAAAGGGCCGAGGGTCGAACGGGCGCCGAGGCCCGGAGCGTGTGCGGCCCGCACTGCCCAGGCTAGCGGGCTCGGCTTTCTCCGTCCGGCCTGGCCACAGCGTAGGCCCGCTGGGCCTAGCGCGGTGAGCCGAGCCCGAGCCCGTAGCGTTAGGAGAGCTCCCGGTGTGGCTTCTCGGAGAGGCCTTATTGACTGGACCTCGGGAGTGCTCTGGCGTTCGTCGGCAGAGCAGACCTTTCTCTTGGTTTCTGGCTTTCCGGGCCTGGGAGCCGCTAAGACTAGTCCTTAGGGTGCAACACAAATCCAGTCAGTCGTCCGAAGGGCCGGACGAATTTACTGTGCTTATTTCAGCTCTCTGTGCTGACAGCTAGAGGCTTGCTTCCAGTTTTTGCACAGTAAAATTGGCTTTTTAGCAAAGCCAGGTGCTTGAGGTTTTGAGACCTAGCCTTTGGTTCTTTAGAGATGCACAAATAGACTTTTATAAGATCTTTGGCTCGTCCTGAGCTTTAAAAAAAGGGAGATATTTCTCATGCTGTTACTATCCACACCTGCACTCTTTCTTGGGCGAATAACTTCGCCCTAATCGCTTTAATTATTTACCTTGAGATTGTTTAAAAGTCACAGACCATAGTCTGGGAATGCCTTTAGCAGCAGAAGCAAATATAACTTTGAAAAGCTAAGTTAAAAATATCCTGTTACTTAGACCTAGGCATTCTAATTCTTTTGCAAAGAAGCAAATGTAGTTTGGGTGCTCCTTATGAATAACTGAAAAGTTAGGTGTAAAGTTAGGAGGGGCCGTCTGCTCAACACTGGTGTTTATTGAAAAAAGGTGGTAATTGGTTTTCTTCAACCTTTGTTCCTCTTCCACTTGCTACAGTTCTCTTTGAAAACCTCAGCTGCACACTCTCCATTTCTTTTAACTCTCCTTTACAAAGTGAACAATCACCCTGGTGACAGTTGAAGCAAAGTGTATTGGTTTATGTTGGGCCAGAGTCACATGTACTTTATTGGCAAATTAGGTTATTGTCCACCTGATAGTTGTTGAAGGGCTGAATATGATCCTGTACTAGGTCTCAGGTGTGTTTAAGCTATTTGGAGCCTTGGCTTGAAGCAGCTCCGCTTTAGATTACAGGATATCATTGAGTTTTCCTGCAACTAAGAATGACTGAGATGGATAATTTGAGAATTAGGAGGATTATTTTTGAGTTGCCCAGGCATTAAGTCTCACCAGTTCAGACCTCAATACAGGCAGACATCCTCTTTATACATAAAAGAGAAGGGAAATTTATTCTTTAGTGGTGGGAGCAATGGTTTTGTATTGAAGTAGAAACGATGGATTTGAGTTATGTATTGTATTGCAGTGGAAACAATCTAGGGTTATATGGAAGTCACTATCAGTCTTTAGGTTTTGGATGTTTCTATAATGTGAAGGTAGAACTTCACTGAAAGTTTTTCTTGGGCAAAGGGTTTGTGAGTTAGAATCTGTTTCCACCCCTTTTTGACCCTCCTATTTAAACTTTTAAATATGGACCTTGAGCAAAGAATATTCAGTTTTAGAGGTATTTGTATGTTGAATTAGTTGCTGATCTAAGAATTGGTGGGACATAGTAGCCACTTTTTAAAAACGCCTAAAAAGAGCCATATGAAAAGTTACTTATTGCCGGGCAGTGGTGGTGCACGCCTTTAATCCCAGCACTCTGGAGACAGAGGCAGGCAGATCTCTGTGAGTTCGAGGCCAGCCTGGTTACAAAGCGAGTTGTAGGACAGGCACCAAAACTACACAGAGAAACCCTGTCTCAAAAACCAAAAAAGAAAAAAAGAAAAAGAAAAGTTACTTATTATAGATGTACTGGTATATAACTTGTAACTTATCTAAATGTTGAAGTGTGTGGATATTAAATAATAACCTTTTGTACATTATGTCATACATTTTCTTCAGCCCTTCTCTGCCTTGTTAAACTTATCGCCTTCCAGATGTGTTTTGTTCATCCTCTAGTTCTCAGCTTACAATTTCCACTTCCATTTTATTGACCTACAAGATCAAGCCCACATTTCTTAGCCACCTGAATTCTAATCTCTTTATAATCTTCTAACTTTATTTCCTGTGAGTCATGCTAAAGTTTGCTACTTCTCTTCTAGCTTCATGTCGGGTTTATTTTGATCTTTCTGCCAGAGCGCTTTCTTCATCTGTCCTGTCTACATGTTGGTCAGTCACATTTGCAGTGAAAAGAGATCTCAGGTGGTTTAGTCAGACCAGACAATGGATAAACTTCTAAAACTTTCTACTAGCTTTGCATCCTGGGCAGGTTATTCAGCCTCTGAATAATTTTTTTCTGAAAATATGAGTGTTTATATTTCATTATGTTGAGTTTGTAGATAAAGGACTCAAGGTGCCTCATAGAAACCTGAGAATCTGGTTTCCCTTCATTGAGCTCCTGTATCATTTTTGAAGCCAAAAGTGAGGATTTATTGTCACAGGGTTTGGGCACCAAATATTTGTATGATTTACACATTCTGTTTTCTCTCTCATAGACAAGAGGACTGAAAAGTAGAATGACCAAAGTACTGTTTGAACCACTTATTTTGCCATGTGAAATACAGTATGTATACTTTGTTTTTCCAACAAGGCTAAATGTATCTAAAGTGTGATCAGTACCTTAATGTTGATTTCTTCTCTAATTCTTTGCAATACTTACTTAGCATGAACCTTTGAAGAGCATCTACTCTGTAAATCTCCAGAGTAAATGAACTTATCTAGTATAGATTACTTCAAGAAGAACAGTCTGGGATAATTTGGCATGTGTTCTTTTGAAGCATCAGAATCTTAAGTCCTTTCATGTCTATTATTGTCAGTGCCTCTGTGAGGTCATAGGTTAACATATAGTTTGCCCTCATTAAAGAATGTCACATGGTGTCCTGGTCACATAGGTCACACACTAAGCCATGGCAGAGTCAACCTTGAAACACAGTTGGCCAAGAGTCCAGTGATCTTTCCATTACACTACATTATTCAAATGACCCTTATCAGATTGCTCTCTCTTTAGTCTGTGGACAGCTAGGCATAAAACTGAGTTACTTGTAAGAGAAAATAGTTGACATGTGCATGTGGGCTTTTCATATAGAAAACAGAATCTATGTTGTTTGTTTTAAAAGACATAGTCCTCTGTATAGCCCAGGCTGGCCTTGAATTCATGATTCTTTTGCCTCACCATTCCCAGTACTAGGATTATTGATATCGGTCAACATGCCTAGCTTTTTAGGCTACTTACATAGCATGAGTAATGTCAGATACAGTAAATTTGAAATTGCAAAAATATAAAAATGCATTATTGGATAATATTAAAGCCACCCTGCACCACCCTTTTTCTTTTTAAATGTCAGCCAAAATAAAACATAAGGCAAAGAATCCTTTTAGGTGTTTCTAGCTTTTTGACATTGTAAAATGACTTTATCATCTATAGTGTACACACTTAAGAACCATGCTGTCAAGTTACAGGAAAAAAAGCACACACACCCCCATCCAAAATTGTTTTTAAACAAAAAATGTGCTAGGTAAGTTTATGATTGTGTATCAGGTCGCATTCATAGCTATTCTCAGCCACATGTAGATCACATGCTGAATATGTTTGTTAGATACTGAATCAGGTGGTAGTTTGCTCCCGAAAAAAATTCTCTTTCCTGAGCTGGAGAGATGATTCATTGGCTAAAAGCACTTGCTGTTATTCCAGAGGACCTGAGTTCATTTCCCATCACCTCCATAGGGTGGTTCACAACTGCCTTTATCTCTAGTTCCAAGGGATTCAAAGCTGCCTTCTGGACTCCACAAACACCCTCCCTTCCTTCCTTCCTTCTTCCCTCCCTCCCTCCCTCCCTCCCTCCCTCCCTTCCTTCCTTATCTCTATCTCTATCATACAAGTGTGCACATACACATGTATGTATATATTTGAATAATAATTATAAAGCAAAAGTCTAAATTTAAAAGTCTTTAAAAAGTATTTATACCTTTAGGGGAAAAAGAAAGAAATACTATTTCCTCAGGAATTTGCTGTTCTTAAACACTCTCATTTACATAGCTATGCAATTAGGAGAAATGTGATGAAGCCCAGAGAGCAAATGCCATCTAAGCTCACTGCAGTGAACATAAGAATAGTGTGTCTAGTACAGTGAACACTCAGCATATTTACACAGCTTTGCATGAAGGGAAGGGTGTGGCTCAGCTGAAGTTTTCTTAATGAAATTAGGCACAGATGATAAAGGTTTGTGTCCAGAGGTGTAGCTGGAGAATTTCTCTCCAGCTCCCACCAAGTCTCCCCAGTCCTGGAGCCCACTTATAAAATAAACACACAGACTCTTACATTATTTAAACTGCGTGGCCATTGGCTCAGGTCTATCATAATCAAGCTCTTACTCTTATATTTAGCCCATTTCTATTAATGTATACTTTGCCACGTGGCTTATTAGTACCTTACATCTTCCTTGTCCTGGCGGCAGCTGTAGGCAGTGTGTCCCTCTGCCTTCCTGTTCCCTCAATTCTCTTCTCTGTTAGTCCCGCCTATACTTCCTGTCTGGCTATTGGCCAGTGTTTATTTATACAGAGCGATATCCACAGCACAGAGGAGGCATTAGTTGTATAGAAGAAGTTCATAATAGAGAGTCCTGCTTGAGAAAGAACCTCTTGAGCCCAGGTTGGTCTTGAACTCAAAGATGACTTGAACTCCTTCCTCATCTTTCTGTTTCTTTCTCAAAAGTGCTAGGATTATTGGATGCACCAGTACACTGACTACCACAGTGGGCTTGGGGAGTTGATCTGTTTGTGGGAGTCTATTAGTGGATTTTAAGGTAGATAAGGAATAGATAGGATCCAGGAGTTTTGAAGAAGATGGAATTGAAATGAATTAGCTTCCTAGAGATATCAGTTGATTTGGGCATTGTATTGGGCCCCTGGTGAACCTGTGCAGTAAGGAGAAGCACCCAAAGAGAGACTGAGATGATACTGCTGGAATCCAAAGGGAGGTTGGGCCCAGAGGACCCTTCTTTATGTCTTAAGTTCTTTTTCCTAATTAAATCTAGTCAATTATTACGTCTGTTTTTCCAACCAGAGATATGTTAAACATTTTAAGACCTTAATTTAATTCTTTTAAGGTTTCAGAGGAAGTTTGTTGTTAACAGTTTTATGACAACAGTCATGTTTCTATGCAAATAGTTTTTAATTGTGGTAATATACTTTAAAAATGTACCCTCTTAACTATATGCATTCAGTTTCATGATATTAAGTACTTTTACATTGCTGTATGCCATTGCTACAGTTTATGTCAAGAATTCTTTTCATCTTGCAAAACTACAACTCTGTGTTCATTAAATGACTCTTCCTCCATTCCTTCCCACACCTGGCAACCACTATTCTCCTATTCCTATGGATTTGAATAGTCATTCCAGTGCCTCATTTAAGTGGACTCAGTATTTTTCTTTCTGTAACTGGTTTATTTCCTTCCTATAATGCTTCAAAGTTCAACTGTAATACAAATTCCTAAAAAGTGATGGACATCAAGGAAACTCCATATGGAGTTTACTTTGTGGAAGAAGTTAGCCACTGGGCAAGAAAGTGCCCTTGCCTCAACTGGTGACAGTATGCTGTCCAAATGGGCAAGCAGGACACAAAAGAAAGGACTGTGGAACCTTGCCAAGGCAAGGTAGGAAGGCCCTTTAGAAAATCCTGCTTCACAGAGAATCTGTCAGATATGCTAGGCCTGGAGGCCGAAGATGGATGCCCCAACATTGCAGAGGAACCTTGGGTGACTGTCCAGGCAGCCAGCTGTTTCTGTCATTTCTCACATTTTTTGGAAGTCTCTTGCTTGCACTTCCTGCTTACTTAGGTAATATTTCCTTCTTGGGTCTCTGAGGGAGTTAAGACTAGATAGTTATAGTTTTCCTTGTTAACCAATTCATAAAAGAAACTCATTAAAGAGGTGTAAAGTGTACAGGTTTGAAAGACATCAAAAGATAGTATTCGGTTGGTAATGCAAGTTAGAATAGAAAGTGAATTAGGTAGAACATTTTGGATTTACCAAAATAGGATAGATAATGGAGTATTTTCTCTGAATTTGTCAAATGTTTATGGACTGGACATTGTTAATGTAATTCTTGACTATATATTGTATATACTTATTGTACTTATTGTATATAGTTTTTCTTATACTAGTTATAACCTTTTATTATTTTAGATGAAAAAGGGGAAATGTGGTGATATATTGTGTACCCTAATAAGATTTTCCTGAAGATCAGAGAACAGAAGAAAAAGCCACTAGATTAAACATAGAGGCCAGGCAGTGGTGGCATACACCCTTAATCCTAGCAATTGGGAGGTAGAGATCTGTCTGGATCTCTGTGAGTTCAAAGCTACCCTGTGTAGCTGAAGGTTTTCCTGTGCTCACCCAGCACCAAGGACCCCGCAGCTGCTTATAAAATCACTCAGAAGCTTATATTAATTAAAACTGCTCAGCCATTAGCTCAGGCTTAGTACTATCTAGCTCTTACACTTAAACTCAGCCCATTTCTGTTAATCTATATGTTGCCATGTGTTCCATGGCTTTACCTCTATGTCATTACATGCTGCTCCCTGGACAGCAGGCTGGCATCTCCTGACTCAGCCTTCCTGTTCCCAGAATTCTCCTTGTCTGTTTCTCCTGCCTATACTTCCTGCCTGGCTACTGGCCAGTCAGCTTTTTATTTATCAACCAATCAGAGCAACACATTCACAGCATACAGAACATCCCACAGCAACCCTGGACTACATGAGATTGACTCAATCTAGGAGAGAAAACAGAGGCAGACAGTGGTGGCATGCATCTTTATTTAATCCCAGTACTGGGAAGCACATACACCTTTAATCCCAGGAAGTGATGGCTGGGCAGAGAAAGTTATATAAGGAGTGAGGAGACAGGAACTAAAGGCTTTTTGGCAGAAGCATCCCTTTCAGCTAGAGGCTTTTTCAGCTAGAGGCTTTTTCAGCTGAAGCCCTTTTAGCTGGAGCTCTTTCAGGCTGAGGAGTTGGTGAGGTAAGAGGTGGTGGCTGTGGTTTGTTCTGCTTCTTTGATCTATCAGCTTTTGCCCCAATATCAGGCTATGGATTTTTTATTAAGACCATTTAGAAATTTGTGTTATATTCAACCTTCTCATAGCATGTGTCAGAATTTTCTTTGTAAGGCTGACTAACATACCATTAATGGATAGTCTTATATTGCTCATCAATGGGAACATGTTCTATGAAATGCATCCTCATCCAAGTTTCATTTTTCTGTGAATATCAGAATGTGCATCTACCAGACCAAATGGTATAACCTTATTACACTCTTAGCCTGTAGGGTATCTACTATGTACATAGAGTTCATAGTTGACCAGAATGTTATGCAGTATACCCATATGACACGTGCTTATAATCCCAGTACTTCAGAGGAGGAAGCAGAAGTATTGGTAGTGCAAGGTCAGCCTCAGTTATTTAATCATATTGAGACTGTCTCGAAATAACAGTAGCAAATAAATAAAAAATGTTATGCAGTGCATGTCTGCAGTGTACCACATTTTGTTTATCCAAAGATGGATATTTAGATTGCTTCTGTATTTTTTGGCTATTGTGATTTATGCTGTTTTAAATGTGGGTATAGCAAATAATCTCGTCTAGATACTTCTCTCAGTTATTTTTAATACATACACAAAAGTAGAATTCTGCCAGGCATTTTGGCCATGCCTTTAATCCCAACACTGGTGAGGCAGAGGCAGACATATCTTTATGAGTTAGAGGCAAGCTTGGTCTACATAGCAAGTTCCAGAAAGTCAGGGCTCCTTAGTGCGACTCTTGTCTCCAAAAAAATAAAAGGGGTGGGTGCTTGGGATTGCTAGGTTGTATAACAGTTCTAATTTTAGATTTTGAAAGACTGACATTGGCTACACCATTTTATCCTGCCACTAGGAAGCACTAGTGTTCAATTTTGTGACATAATTGCCACCTCTTATCCCCTACCCCCCTTCAAGACAGGGACCTCACTCTGTAGACCATGCTGGCCTCGAACTCACAGAGATCTGCCTGCTTTTGCTTCCTGAGTGCTGGGATTAAAGGCATGTGCTCCCACCGCCTAGCTAAGTTTTTTTTTTTTTTTTTTTTTTAATTATTGCCACAATCAATCAATCCCAGTGTAAGTTACAGTCTTTGTGTTGGGTCACACTTGTAGCTATCTTGGGATACATGTGAGCCACAGACCTGATAGATCCTTTATCTTAGTTTCCATGAAGTCTAGTCTGTGTATTTGTTAGTTGAGAGTGCGATATGACCTGTTGATGGGTTAATTTTGAAAATTTCCTGGCAGAATGTGGCCTCCATGATACTTCATTAAAATTAAATTTCTCATCAGAGAACATACTATGCTCTCTTCTTAAATCAGGTTTAAAATTTGACCTGTCAGAAATTAGGGCACTAAAAGGGAGGAAGGTATATAGAGGAAGGAAAGGGAAAAGAAAAGAAGGGGGAGTAGATTGTCTCAGACCTGAAGCTCACTGTTAGCTTTGTCCTAGATGTCCTAGAAGTTTACCTTTATCCACAATTTGATTTCTGAGAATATATATTAAATGGCCATTGTTACATTACTAGTAATATTTTCTTGGCTAGGATAAAAGAATGTTTAAAATGTTTACTCTGTCACTAAGTCAATGAAAACATCCAGTGGATTAAAGCCAGTACCTTTGTCTACAGAGTGGCCACTGGTGAAGATTTAAAAGCAAACATAGCAGTAAAACCATACACACCAGCAACAATTGCATCATAGAATATTTACTCAGTTATTTTTGACTATAAGTACTTATTTTTAAAAAATCTCATCAGCTTTTGAAATGAAGTCTAGGGAACCTAAAAATTCACAGGACAGAATTTAGTATGTAAGGCAGCTATATTTCAGATCAGGGTTAAGGCCAGTTAATGAGTGGTGGGGAATGAACAGAGAGAAAGAGGACAGCAAGAGCAAATGACACTGTGCTTCTGTGAGTAGTAGGATTCTAAGTCATAGTTACCAACCATAGAAATGTCAGCTGATATCATTGTTCATGTTTTCAATCCAAGCCTAGAATAGCATTTTTAATTAAGCAAACTTTATTGATAAATTTCACCTGATTAAAGTCCAACATCAATGAAAGAAATCATGGCACTGAATCCTCTCACATAGAGTAAATTACTGTTCATTCTCCAGTTTTTGTTGTAACCAGGCTTTCTTCCATACAAATTTGTGTAAGTTTTCAGTACTAGAATTATATTTTTTGAGGCAGGATCTTATCGTGTGTAGCCCTGGCTGGTCTGGCACTCACTATGCAGTTCAGGCTGGCCTCAAACTCATAGAGATCCTCCTGCCTCTGCCTTCTGAGTGCTGGGATTAAAGGCATTTACAATCATACTGGGCCCTGCCTTACTTGATTTAAACCAGGTAGATTTTGTGTTCCAAACCCTAAAAATGTATTTTGTTTATAAATATGGAAGAAATAAGAGAGAACACTTTAATTGCATTATCAGAATAGTGATAGGGCAGTATCTGCAACTTAGGGTCTAGCAGCATCTCTCTGAGAGTTAAGAACAAGAAAAGGCCCAAGGGCTCTTGGGCTAAAACTCTGCGTTAGTCTATCATTTGCTCTCTGAGATTATATATTGAATAATCATTGCTATATTACTAATGATAAGAAAATGCCACTTGGAGACAATTTTGGGGGGCCTAATGTTGGCAACAGTAGGGGGCGAGCGCAGCAGCATGGGGTGTTTCTTATTCACCTCACCGAGGGAACTCAAAAACCTACCTGTAGAGCCAGAGAATGGGCATTTGCATCAACCACAGACCTTTGTATACATGGTCTCTGTTCACATCTATTCTGAACTGGCCACTTTGCATGGATCACAACAGCAGCCCTCTGCTAGTTACTAAAGAAGTGCTGCCTTCTACTCTGGATGAAAGTAATACAGGAAAAGTCTCATGCAAGTTGCTTGAAACCAACTTGGCTGGCGCTGTACTCTTGGTAGAGCAAGCAGTTGTAGGCCTTCTGTAGCTTCCCTAAAATGTCCATGGTGTATTCACAATGGTCAGTGTTTTTCTGATGGCTGCTTAACTGGCATGGCAGGATTTTTTTTTTTTCTTTCTTTCCTCCCCTCCTCTCCCCACCCCTTCCTCCCGCTTCCTTTTGCTCAAGACATTCAAGAGTAGCAAGTGAGAGTTCCAGAGCCAGCAATTAGAAAGTCAGATTACCTCATTACTCCAACATCTTTGCTTATTTACAGGAAGGTGTGCTTAGAATAAGAACTTAAAGAACTTACCATCAACACTGAGTGTAAGAGATTGTGCTTTAATAATGCTTAGCATATCTGTAGTGTCCCAGGGTGAGGTACCCTAACCCTCATCTTGTGGACACATTCTGGCCAAGAGTTAAGGTGAATGTTACTTGGCTCTGTAGGAAGTTATGTAATAGTGTTGGTGTTCTCCTGTTGCTCTGCCTATTACTATAAACTACAAATATCTTGGTTAGTTTTTTTGGTCAACTTGACACAAGCTAGAGTCATTGGGAAGATGGAAATTCAATTCAGAATATGCTTCCATCAAAATCTCATGTAGGTAAGTCTGTGGGGCATTTTCTTGATTAATGGTTGATGTGGGAAACTCAGTCAGTGCTGCTCCTGGGCAGGTGGTTCTGAGTAGTATATGAAAGCAGGCTGAGCAAGCCAGTAAGCACCATTTTAGTTTTAGTTTCTACCTCCAAATTCCTGCTTAGTTTCCTCTGATGGACTGCAACCTATAAACCAGATAAATCTTTTCCTCCTTAAGTTGCTTTTGGTCATGTTGTTTTGTCACAGCAGTAGAAAGCAAACATAACATATTATCTCACAGCTAAGGTATTAACAGAGTGTTCAGGACTGAAGACTGAAGGAAGAATTCATTTCCAAGCTCATTCACATTGTTGGCTGAGACTCGCTACTTGTGGTAGAGGAGCCAATGTCGTCATTTCTTCAGGCTGTCAGCTTGAGATTAGTTTTAGCTTCTGAAGGCGTCTCTTTTGTCCTTGTACCCTAGCTATTATACCTTAGCCATTAGTAGCTGGTTTAATGATTCTAAGGATGAAACTCTTTCCCCTCTGCCTGACTGACATGATCATATTGAGTCTACCCTTACCATCTGAGACTTACCTCCCTCTTTTTTTAGTTTTTCAAGACAGAGTTTCTCTGTGAGAAAATCACCTGCCTCTGCCTCCCAAGTGCTGGGATTAAAGGCATGTACCACCACTGCTTATCTCCCTTTTTAAGAAGTCAATAAGTAAACTTAATTCCATCTTTAGGACAGTGCCTACATAATTAGAAAATAAGAATGTTGGGGGAACTTTTTGGAATTCTGCCTACCACAGTTACTTCTGTAAATAATTTTTCCATTAAACTCTTATTCATCATATTTTGTCTGTGGATTAATTGTTCAAACTTTTAGTTGTAAAGATGGTTGCCAAAAAAAGTAGCAGAGTATTATCCACATCTGCTGTCTTTTAAAGCTAACTCTGCTATGTTATTAGAATTAGGGGCCTTTTATTTTTCATATACTCATAGCTTTATAAATAAGAAAAACATTCAGAATTTTTAAGCTCTTAAATTCTTTTCAACATTTATTGATTGATTGTGTGAGTGTACTTGCATGTTATGGTGAGCATATGGAGTCCAGAGGACAACTTGTGAGAGGTGATTGTCTCCTTCCACCATGCTGATTCCAGAGTGTTAGTTAGGGTTTCTATTGTTGTGAAGAGACACCATCACCACAACAACTCTTATAAAGGAAAGTATTTAATTGAGGCGGCGGCTTACAATTTCAGAGGTTCATCCATTATCATCATGGCGGGAGCATGGCAGCATTTAATTCAAGCAGACATGGTGCTGGCTACATCTTGATCAGAAGGCAACTGGAAGATGGCCTAAGTGTCACACTGAGTGAAGCTTGAGCAAAGGAGAACTTAAAGCCTACCCCCACAATGACACACTTCCTGCAACAGGCCACACCTACTTCAACTAGGCCACACCTCCTAATAGTGCCATTCCCTTCAGGATTAAGGGGCCAGTTACATTCAAACTACCACACATATCATCATACTTGATGACAGGCACTTTAACAGCTGAGCCAAACAAGTTTTTAATACTCTAGAACAGTAGTTCTCAACCTGTGGGGCTGCAACATATCAGATATCCTGTATATCAGAACATTGGTTGTTAATAAATCAGAGCATTGTTTTGTGTAACCTTGGTATTTTAGGTTGGTGTTTACTCCTAAAAAATGGCTCTGGTTTCTTATTTTGAAGTGTAGCTTCTTTTATGTTCTGATTTGAAGAATGTTTCTTGGAAATGTGTATGTTTCTATTGGTATAAGTTTGATACAAATAAGTTGGAAGACAGTATTTGGGGCCTTTATTAATGAGAGTAGGACAGCTTTTTTTTTAAACTCTAGGGTTAAAATGTGAGGTGTAGGTATTTTTTTCTTTTAGAACTATCATTGGAGTAATTATATGTATAACAAAAACACAATTAGAGATAGATATAAATTAAAGCTTAGATATGTAGCCAATATATTACTGTTTTTGTGTCTTAGTTTTATGTTCAGATGATATTTGAATTGGACATAACTTGATTCCAGTGTTATTCTTTTTTTTGGCGGGTGGTGGTGGTGGTGGTTGGGTTTCGAGACAGGGTTTCTCTGTGTAAGCCCTGGCAGTCTTGGAACTTGCTTTGTAGATCAGGCTGCCATTGAATTCAAAGAGATCCACCCACCTGCCTCTGTCTCCTGAGTGCTGGTATTAAAAGAGTGTACCACCACCCCATGGGCAGTGTTATTCCTTCATACTTAAATTATTTAGATATTTTCTGTGTGACAAAAAAAAAAAATCAATATCGGCTACTTAATATTTCTTTAAAGGATTAGTTGAATAACTTTTTGGTCTTAATGTTAGGAGTCCTATGAATGTGCAGGTTTTTTCTTATGTTAAATTATGTTACTTTGGGGCTTGAATTGGCTGAGTGGGTAAACTGCTTGCTGTATGTCTTAGGGTTTCTATTGCTGATGAGATACCATGGCCACAGCAACTCTTATAAAGGAAAGCATATAAGTGGGGTAGCTCATTTATAGTTTCAGAGGTTCAGCCCATTATGGTGGGGAGCATGGTGGCATGCAGGCAGACGTGGTGCTGGCTACAGGATCAGAAGGCAACAGGAAGTGGACTCAGTGTCACACTGAAGGAAGCTTGAGCAAAAAGAGACCTCAAAACCTGCCCCCACAGTAACACAATTCCTCCAACAAGATCACATCTACCTCAGCAAAGCCACACCTCCTAATGGTACCACTCCCTTTGGGGGGCATTTTCTTTCAAACCACCACACTGTACAAGAGTGAGAAATTGGGTTCAGACCCTAAGAACCCATGAAAAGCCACGCACAGCAGTGTATGTCTATAATTCCAGTGCTCCTTTTGTGAAATGGGGACGCAAAGACAGGAGGACATCCAGAAGCTTAAAGACCAGTTAAATGGCTTGTGGAATGGCAACAACAGGAAACCCTGTTCTAACAAGGTGGAAGGTTAGGACTGACATTTGAGGTTATCCTCTTACCTACACATGAATGTTGTGGCAGAGGTATACCCACATGTAAGATTTTTAAAAGATGTAGTGATTATTAACAGCTTCTTTAGCTTCAGGAGAATCACAAATTCAAGGTCAGCTTGGCTTGAACAGCATACTGTCTCAAAAAGAAAGTTACCATTCCTATGTGTCAGCCTTTACTACCCACAAAAGTGTGATTTAGAAAAATGCTTGTGTGACTCCAACTGTTCTGTTAGATGTGAGCATTGGCTTAATTAAGAACACAGATATCTTTTTCTTATGCCCAAGAGCTTTTACATATTGTTTTGCTTAACCCTTAAACAATATTGGTATCCTCTATCACCAGTTTCTCCAGCCTACCTTTATTTTCTTCACAGTGTTTTCCCCTGTCTAAAATTATTGAATTACTTCCTTGTGTAGTGTTTGCCTCCCACTAGAAAGTAAGCTCTGTGATCCAGGAACTTTTCAGATAAGCCTGGCACTGAGTAGATATTCATAACCCAGCCAGCATTATGGAGCTAGTAACTAGCATAGTCAAGATAAGAACATCTGTATTTTTTTGTTGCTCATTGCTAAGCCTTTTTAGGGTGACTACTTCTAAAGTAGTATTCTTAAGACTTTGTTGAAATAGTGTTTTTGTTAGATGCTGTCTTAGTTAAGGTTGTTATTGTGATGATGAAATACCATGACCAAAAGCAACTTGGGGAGGAAAGTTTATTTCACTCACAGTCCCATATAACAGTTCATCTTCAAAAACAGTGAGGGCAGGAACTCAAGAGGATAGGAACCCAGAGGCAGGACTAATGCAGAGGCCATGGAGAGGAGGTGCTGCTTACTGACTCACTCAGTCTGCTTTCTTACAGAACCCAGTGCTGTAGAATAATCCTTCTGTACACTATGAAGATGTGTTGCTCTCATTGTTAATAAAAAGCTGATTGGCTAATGGCTAGGCAGGATTTTCGGGGCAGAGAGAATTCTGGGGAGAAGGGCAGTATTGGAGGAGACACGAGCAAGATGGTATGTACGTATATGAGGTAAACGAGCCTCTGAGCAGCACATAGATTAATAGGGATGAAGCATGATCCTAATTAATTAGTCTTATCAATAAAAATCAGGAGTCAAATATCAGGGTAATAACCTGAAAGATCAGAGAAGCAAAGGAGCAGCCACTAGTGACTTCTTACTTTTCTGAATCCTTGACCAAAAAGAGGCTGAGATTCTGTCTCCACCTGCCTTATATTCTTGTCTCTACCTCCCCAGTGCTAAGATTAAAGGCCTTAGCCTCCCAAGCACTGGGATTAAAGGTGTGTGCCACCACTGCCTGGCCTCTATGGTTAACTAGTGGCTAACTCCACCCTCTTATCTCCAGGCAAGTTTTATTTGTCAGAAACACAAACAAAATATCACACAACATAGAGATGGGTTAAGTTATAAGAGCTAGCTAAAAATGAGCCCAAGCTATTGGCCAAGCATTTATAATTAATATTAAGTCTCTGTGTAGTTATTTGGGGAGCAGCTGGTGGGACAGAAAAGTCTGCCTACGACCCAGGACCACTAGCCCAGGGATGGTACCACCCGTTATGGTATCAATCCCCCATCAATCACTAATTAAAATACCTTATAGCCAGATCTTATGGAGGCATTTTCTCAATTAAAGTTCCCTCCTTTCAGATAACCCTAGCTTGTGTCAAGTTGACATAAAACTAGCCAGCACAATGCCATTGATCTAGTTTGTAAGTTTGTCATGTAAATAGGGCTATAAGGGTACTTTGGTTGATTGATTCTGGATGTTTGCTTTGCTAGTACTGGACTGGAATAAATCATTCATTGTTGGTTTTCTAAAGCAGCATTGGTAATGAGCCATATCTTCTCACTGTACTTGCTTAAAAGTCAGGTGGGGAAAGCTTCTTTTTTAAAGATTTTTTTATTTATTATGTATACAAATGTTCTGTGTGCATGTATGCTTGAACACCAGAAAAGAGCACCAGATCTCATTATAGATCATTGTGAGCCACCATATGGTTGCTGGGAACAGAATTTGGGACCTCTAGAAGGACAGTCAGTGCTCTTAACCTCTGAGCCATCTTTCCAGCCCTGAGGAAAGCTTCTTTGTTAATTGGTGTAAACCTTATTTAAAACAAAACAAAACAAACTTCATGGTGTATATTAGGACACTCAAAGTGGGACAAAATGCTCAGTGATAGCACTGGCCACACATGAAAGCATTTCACATGGCCTTTTTAAATCCTAAGTTTGCGTAAGCCTCAGAGAATGCAGAAAAAGATGTTTGTTCTGTAGCACATGTGTTTAAAACCTTGAAAGACATTGTGGCATGGATAGACTCTAAATGATGAGGCTTTTCAAAATGTCATCTTTGTTTATAGACAATGATTTTTTCAAAAAGCTTTATAAAGTTTGGTTTTCAGACTTGATTTTTACTTAAAATTTCTTTTTGTGTTATGTATATTATTACTTGTCTTCTAGTCCCTAGACTGGTGTAATGCTTAGCCCATAACTTTTTAAATAAATGTTACGCAGTAAATGTTACAGTAGGAATATGGCTTATGAATACATAAAATGCCTTCTGCAGATGTGGGCTGAAATTGGGGGAGGTGAGCAGGATCTTACTGTGTGGCTTAGGCTGGACTTGAATGTAACGATATTCTTGTCTCAGCCCCTAAGTGCTAGGATCACAGGCATCTGCCACCTTGCCCTGGATCCTGAAAACCAATGTTTGAAATGATTTAGAACTAGTTAGAGGTAATGCTCTGTGCTGACTAGTTTTATGTTGATGTGATACAAGCTAGAGTCATTTGGGAAGAGGACCTTCAATTAGGAAAATTCCTCCATAACTTTGATTTGTAGTCAAGCCTGTAGTGTATTTTCTTCGTGATTGATGTGGGAGGGCCCAGCCTGTTGTGCACCACCTCTTGGTTGGTGGTCCTGGGTGCTATAACGAACTAGCCTCGGCAAGCTAGTAAAGAAAACTCTGCATGTCCTCTGTATCAGCTTCTACCTCCAGGTTCCTGCCCTGTTTGAGTTCCTGCCCTGCCTTCCCTGGATGATGGACTACAAGCTGTAAGATGAAATAAACCTATTCTTCAAGTTGTTTTTGGTCATGGTATTTCATCAGAGCAATAGAAACCATAACTAAGATACTTTCTTACAATTAAAAAAAAAAAACTGGAAGTCAGTTAGGGTTTCTATTGCTGTGAAGAGACACCATGACTACAGCAACTCTTATAAGGAAAACATTTAGTTGGGATGGCTTGCTTACAGTTCAGAGGTTCGGTTCATTATCATTATGGTGGGACATCGCAACATACAGGCAGACATTGCACTGGAGGAGTAGCTGAGAGTCCTACATCTTGCAGGCAACAGGAAGTGGTCTGTGTCACAGTGAGTGAAGCTTGAGCAAAAGAGACCTCAAAGCCTACCTCCACAGTGACACCTGTCCTCCAATAAGGCCACACCTACTTCAATAAAGCTACACTTTCTAATAGTGCTACTCCCTATGAGCTTATAGGGGCCAATTACATTCAAACTACCACAAAGTCCTTTGTTTTGCTTTAGGACTAATAACTTTGTTTTCTTTTTTATTATATTTCTTTTTATTATAAATATTCATTAAATATTGACATTTAGTTCATGTAGCCAGTGGCATATATTTAAAATACACAGTTTGGTAAATGTTGAGATTTTTATATCATCACTGCTGGGGTTAAGATATGGAACACATCCACCACCACAGAAAGTTTTCTTGTGCACACAGTCTTTCATTTTTCTCCTTCCTCAGCACAAGTTAAACACACATGTACTGTTTTGACCATGGTACTCTGAGTAGTTAGTTACTCATAGATAGAAGGAGTACATTGACTGATGTTTGTTCAAGATTATTTATGGCACCTTCATTACTAATAACCCCAAAGCCAAAAATCAGCCCAAATACCTATCAAAAGGGAATGAAGAAATGGTGATGTGTCCATTCAGTGAAGTAGATCAGGTGATAAAAGGGAACAAATGACTAAATATTGACATTTGAAACAGATTTACATTCTTTGTTGTACAGTGTTTTGCTTGATATTCATTCTCTTAGAATACTCCTTAAAATGAAGGAACTTAGTCTACTATTAACAATTTAGTTACTGATAACCCATAAATGGATGTTAGTTATATTTGAATAATCAAGGATTGTCTATTGCTCAGAAAATTCAGAGTTAGAAACAGTAAGTATACTTTATATTCTGTTATAAGACACATCTCTGTAACACTAGATAACTTACTAGGTAAATAGGAAATTAATGTCAGTGATGGCTGTGTAAGATTTTTCATAGACAAAGTGTGGCAGAGTCATGGGAGTAGAAAAGCTAAGTGGGAAGAGAAGGCCTGAGATTGCTCTCACACACAAACTTTGAAGTCTGGTGAGTCAACAAGAAAGACTGGGTGGGGTGGGTACTCAGCCTGTAGTGGCTGTGGTCTCACTAAGTTATGGTCTGCTTTATCTGCACTGTTTGCCCACCTTTTTACTTTGTTGTTTGGCAGCTCTTCACATTTCCTGAGTTAGTCCTTAATTATGCTGAGTTGTTTGACAGATCTGTCCAGTTGATCTCTTGAGGAATCAACTGTTTTTGTTTTGTTTGTTAGACTAGGGCTACAAAGTTGTGTACCAAAGTGGGTTCCCATTTTTTGTCCCTCTTATTTTATTTCATTGTCTTTTTTTATGAAATGAGAATTTTTTTCAGAAAGGTATAAATAAAGCAATTGTTTAAGTAATTTACTTTAAACAATTTAATATTTTTAGCTAATGCTAATCTGTTTTAGCTACGTACTTAAAAAATTTAGTCCTGAGCTGAACGGTGGTGGCACACGCCTTTAATCCCAGCACTCGGGAGGCAGAGGCAGGTGTATCTCTGTGAGTTCGAGGCCAGCCTGGTCTACAGAGTGAGTTCTAGGACAGGCTTCAAAGCTACACAGAGAAACCCTATCTCAAAAGACCAAAAATAAAATAAAATAAAATTTAGTCCTGGGGATCAAAGTTGGGGCCTTTCATATACAAGACAAGTGCTCGTCCACTGAACTGTATCCACAGCTCTTAATACAACATCTTATTTACTGTGTGTTGAATAAGCACTGAGTACCAAAAACTGGCTTACTTATTCATGCTGTACATGTGGTGATTCCCTTATTATAAGGGAATTGTGAAGAACAGAAAAAGATGAATTATTTGCCTATGGTCCCACAGCACATCGTCTGGCTTTATACATTGTGCCGTTATTATGCTATATTGCCTTTTCCATGATGCTTAATGTAATACATTAGAGAAGATTATTATTTTCTTAAATGATTTAACTTAATGGCTTTATAGCAAATTAAAATCTTAACAGCATTCAATACACAAGTGGAAAGAATTGCAGTAAATTCATAAGGATAGTGAACCTAACAGTGCCTTCTGTTTAGAAGTAGGGACTTAATGCTGCATTAAAACCCTGTTGTAATCATTTTTTAAGTCCTGGTTTTATTTGACTTCTTTATGCCTGTCAATTTCTTCTTAGGCATATTACACCTGAAAAATTTTATGTGGAAGCTTGCGATGATGGAGCAGATGATGTACTCACCATTGACCGAGTGTCCACAGAGGTCACCCTTGCAGGTATGTATAGCTAGTTTCAGAGATTCCCAGAAAGATTCAGTACTGAGATTGCAGTAATAAAAGACTGTCAGTGGTGTATCATTATGAAGCTCTTTGAGTGCCTTCTTATTAGAAAACTTAATTCTTGCTACCTTAGTTAACTTGGGGGTAGGTATTTTTTGAGAAGGGGTTTTGCTGCATAGTTCAGGCTGTCTTAGAACTCATTTCATAGCTTAGGCTGACCCAGAACTCGGGGTCCTCCCGCCTTTACCTCCTGAGTGCTGAGATTATAGGTGTGTGTCACCAGGTCTAGGCCAGAATTATTTCTGTGTTTCCTTATCTATATTCTGATAGGTTTGATTTCTATGTCTAAACTCATTTCTAGAGCTGACAGTTGAATGTGAAGAAGGGGTTTCTGCTTTAAGTTTAAGGAGCTTTCACAGATGCGTTGTTTTGTTTTGAAAAGTTTCATAACTATGAGAGTACTTTAAACATGAAAAAAGAAAATGTACTTCACTGACTAAAAGTTGTAAATATTTCAAGCAATGCTTTTTTTTTTTTAAATCAATCTAATTTATTTTTTGCTTTCCTTGGGTGTGAAAAATATTCTTTCTCCACTTGTGTGTATGGAGCTATCTGAGTTCTGAAGAAATTAATGTTAAATAATTTTGATGACAAAGTAATGTACCAGGTATTAGCACATTAGAACTTTTAATTTCATTGGTTAAACACCAAGTAATAGCACATTAGGATTTCATATTTCATTGGTTTAGTACAAGGATACTCACTAGAATGTCATATTTCATAGATTTAAAATTTCTAGTTCACTTCCAGGCAGTATGTTTCTTATTTTTAAGAACATTTTTGAAGGTTTACTCTTTTAATCCTAGCACTTGGGAGGCAAGGCAGGCCGATCTCGGTGAATTCAAGGTCAGCCTGAATTGAACTGAATGAATACATAATAAGTTCCTGGCCAGGGCTATGTATTGAGACCCTATCTTAAAGAAAAGATTTGAATTACCAGAGTAGATATTTAGTAAATATTGTTTGAGTAGGTAAAGTAAAACATAAAAATATTTTCAGTAGATTAATAAAGTATAAGAAAAAGATGACTAAACTTTCCATTTGTATGGGTAACTCGTTATTTCTCTGTAAGCACCTTAGACAGTTTTTCTTTGACAAATGTCATTAAAGTTCTGCTTTAGGTTGATAATTAACATATTCTGCCTCTTGCTTGATGGTTTCTCTTCAAGGTAGCTGATTAGTTTTAACTATTAATTAATATACTTTCAGAGAAGTATTATACCATTCAACACTATTATTTCTTTATGCATAAGTGATGAGCTAGTGCTTTTGTAAGTGTTATTGTAAAGTGTATTCTCATTTATTTTTAGACTACAGTGACTTTACATGTAGGTAGAGATTGCAGCTCCATTTTAGTAGACTGAAATATTAATGGTCAAGATAGGTGTGATGTAAGGTGATGATACCAACAGTCTTTAATCAAGTAAAATACTTGGATACAAAGTCAGTGATAATAAGAGGCTAACTTACCAGCTGTTTCTCAGCCAGTTTCTCTTTACCATTAAGAATGCAAACTATGGCCATAGAAAATAGATTATTTTGCTACCATGAAAAACTAACATACATTTTGAGAATTGCTACAATTTTATTACTACTGTGCATAAATCTTACTGTTCTACCATAGTAGTATATTTGAATTTGTCAATAATCTCAGTATATTCAGAACAAAATGTTCTCTTGAGCTGTTTTTTGCTCACTCTTTTTTTGCTCTTTCTTTATTTGTGGATACAATCTTGCTATGTAGCCCAGGCTACCCTTGAACTTGCTATTTAACTCATTTCTAGTTTTCATACTAGGTAATTACAAAATATTATTATTAAATCAGTTGATTTATTAGAGACCAACATAAATGGATCTTGACCTTTTTTTAGCATTTTATTTAGAATTATTTAGAATAATAGAATTACTACTATGACTGATTTTTAAGGATCAGGACTTGAGTTTACACTAATGAGATTCAGGCTGATAATAAGTTGAAAGAAAACTGGGGGAAAAAAAGCTTAATAAAATAAATTTTTCTAGCCACATGAGTTTGGAGAACCTTGTGTTAGAGAGCGACTGCTTTCTTTTACTGTCAGTTCCTCAGAGTTCTGTTTTCATGTGACTGTGGGAGATGGAATAGTGGTATTTGAATTTGAATCAAACAAAGCAAGCTTGTTTGATCTGGAATTCTCCCATCTGCTTTTGAGGCATTATTTTCTAAACAAGAGTACTACAAAATAAGTTCTGTGAAACATATTGACTGAAAGTTCAACAGTTGTGAAATGCATTCTTTAAGGTACAATTTTATTGATAATGGACATCATTGATCGAAATCAGGGGTAGCAATTTGCCTTCTTGCCTACCAGTGTACATTGTTGATAGACACAGGAGAAGAATGCTTTTTCTTCCTTTCTTTTGAATCTCTAACATGGATGGACAGTTCTAGTTTCATATTGTTAGTAGTATGTGAGATGGAACTCTTTTCTCAGATCCTTACTCCTACTTACTCTTAAAGGGATAGATATAGTATTTAGTCTTCTGGCAACATTAGAAATTACCTACAATTTACCTGATGAGGAAGCTGAAGAGTGTTGTTTCTTAAACCATCTTCTTTTAATATCACGTGGACACCTATATTTTATGTTCTGCAGAAATGGAGGTCTGATATTAATGGAAAATGCTAGTTTTTTAGAATAAATTGTGCAAATTAATTTAGTTGAAGTTACTCAAATTTCTATTTTGTTGGTGAGCTTTTCTATTATTTTCTTCTTTTTTAAGTCAAAAAAGATGTCCCCCCTTCAGCTGTTACAAGACCAATATTTGGGATACTGGGCACAATCCATCTGGTGGCAGGTAAGAGAGAATAAGCAAAGATGAGCAAAGAAGGTAATTAAATTGATAACATTAGATAATGAGAAAAGATATTCTTCCTGTCATTTTGTAGGTAAATCCCTAGGTCATGTATTTGTGTAGTTTCTAAAAATAATATTCTCTAAACAGTTATATTTATCACCCTGATTTTTTTTCTTTTTCTTTTTCTTTTTTTTTTTTGGTTTAGTTTGGTTTTCTGAGACAAGGTTTCTCTGTGTAGCCCTGACTGTCCTGGAACTTACTCTGTAGACCAGGCTGGTCTCAAACTCACAGAGATCCACCTTCCTCTGCCTTCCAAGTCCTGGGATTAAAGGCATAAGCCACCACTGCTCAGCCTGAATTATTCTTTTTAAAAGAAAATTTTCATGTTTGATTTTATTCTAACTAGATTTGAAACCTCCTAAATTTTCATAAATTCTAAGAACATTTAATTTTTGTTTGTTTGAGACAGGGTTTCATTGTATAGTACTGACTATCCTGGAAGTTGCTGTATATATCAGCTCACAGATCCTCCTACCTCTGCCTCCCAAGTGCTGGGATTAAAAGCATATACCACCGTGCCCAGCCCATATAAAAATTTTTTAATGCGTTGATTTATCAGTGTATTCTATACCTTTAACCTTACACTGATATGATAACATATGTTACCATGTGATACTTTGTTTGAATTATTAAGAAGGTATTTATTTGTTTATTTGACATGTGATTGGAATCTATATTTATAGCTGGCTTTGAACTCATTGTATATTCAAGGCTGGCCTCCAACTCACTATCCTGCCTCTGCCTCCCAAGTGCTGGGATTGTAGACATGTGCAAGAAGGTGAAATTTCATTTGAATTTCATTTTATTGAGCTTTTACAAAGTTCTTACTTCGTTTTATTTTTACTTAAGTCACTATGCTAGATGCAAGTTATAAAAGATTTTAAATGTTACATTTTCTTGCAATTCACAGTCTCATGATAGAGGTATACAAGTAATAAGATATTGTAACAGTGTTACAGCTTCTAGGAAAGATTTATATACAAAAAAACCTCTAGGCAGGGCAGTTGAAGGTAGAACATTGAACAGATCTTAATATAACAAGAGCTGGGACTATAGGTTGGTGGTTGTGTGTACCTATCATGTGTAAGATCCCAGTTTCTGTCCTCAGTTTCTCAGAAGAAAGGGTGAGGGAGGGAACTATATTTAATGATCACGGAAGGGGGTTAGGGTCTAACCAGGGTAAAGATTGGTATATTGTGCATATGTTGTCATGGTGTTGATTTCTAACTACTAGTCATTTGTAGATTCACAGTATCTGGTTAGGTATACTGCCCAGCACATTGTCCATCATGAGAGTGATCAGAAGGACAAAGGAAAGGTGTAGAGAGGGCTACCCTCCACTGATCTTGTGACCTCTGGTGTTTCAAGGCACAAGCTTAGAAAAAAAAAATTTTTTTTTGTCTCTACTCTCTATCTGCTAAGCTCAATTCTTTGGTTATCAAAAGGTTTGGTTTTATCTTCTTGAGAAATAATTTGGTCTTTTAATAGGAATTTTTCTAAATAATATATTACTGTTTATATTCATAAATTTTAAGAATGCTTTTAAAAAAATGGGCCTTTTATCTGAATAGCTCAATGCAGTCTCATTTTGCCAGGCTTCTACGTTTACAGATAAGGACTATTACTTTGTGTTTTCTGTTTGTTGGTTTTTGAGATATTCTAGGACTCCAGACCAGGGCCGCCTCATACATGCTGAGCATAGGCTCTATCACTGATCTAAATCCCTAGCCCCACTTCTTTCTTTATTTTTTAATATTTACATTTGGCTGTTTTTTTTGTTTTTTTGTTTTTTTGCAGGTAATTATCTTGTTGTCATTACCAAAAAGATCAAAGTAGGTGAATTTTTTAATCATGCAATCTGGAAAGCTACAGATTTTGATGTTCTCTCTTATAAGAAGACAATGTTGCACTTGACTGATATTCAGGTAAGAATATTTAGAAGCAGTTATTAATTACAAAACTCAAAAGTTCCATGGAGTGCGGGTTGTAAAATATAGATGGATTTCTTATAAACCTAGTTATTAAACAACTTGTAAATGAAATTGTTCTACTAACCTTATACCTATCCATGAAAATATTTTTTAAAGAGCTAGAGAGATGTCTCAGTGGTTAAGAGTACTGGCTGATTTTCCAGAGGACCCAAGTTAAATTCTTAGCACCTACATGGCAGCTCACAACTATCTGTAACTCCAAATCCAGGGGATCTGACACTTTGACATCGACACATATGCAGACAAAACACCAATGCACATTTAAATAAATCATTAAAAATATTTTTTTAAAGTTCATATATTTTGTTGGTTTTATTTTTAAATAGTGAATAATTTAAATTATGAAGTTCTTATGGAGAAAAAAAAGGACAAATAGAATGACCAAGAACTCAATACTCAGCCTTAGCTTCATATTCTCTATAGAAAAATAAAATATTAGATATGTTTGAAATTGTTTTTCATTCCTTTTTTCTTCTAGAAGAAAGTTTTCTCCACTGTTAATCACATGGGACACACACAGTGTGTGTGTGTGGTGTGTGTACGTGTGTGTACAGAACATGTGCATATTACCTGGTTTAGTTAACACTAGACCCCTAACAATACATAGTAAATGTTAGTGACTATAGTGTATTAACTGAAGAAGTAACTTAGCAAGGATGAAAGTGCCACCAAACAAATGGCAACTCTGATTTGAAATGGACATAATAAATGGAGCTATAGAGTGGCTTGGCTATGGGAACGTAAGCGGCCACCAGTCTAGAGACTGGGTGCAAAGCCAGAGGTGGTGGTAGAGTTTCCATCACAGTGAAGGGGCTGTGACAGAAAGGAAGAGCAAGTGGTAACTGCAGCACACCCTTTATTAAAGAAACTACCAGAAGTATTATATAACAGAGTATAAAGAATAAAAGGCTAAAAACTCATTTAGACTCATAAGAGTTTGTAACATTTACCAATGTCAGAGTAGATATTCCCAATCATAAATTATATGATAAGGAGCTGTGCTGCTCAGTTTCCTGATAAATTTTTAACAAAATAAAATGTTTTCAATTTTCATGTTTATGATAATTTTATTATAATGTACATACTACTGGGTATAGTGGCACATGCTTGTAATTCTAGCACTTAGAGACTGAAGTAGAAGGATTAATGAGCTGTGTATGGGACTGCCAGAGATATGAACACATTCATTAAATACAGTGCTAACATTAGTTTCACCATTCATTTCTCAATTCATTTATAACATAATAAGAATGTCTTTATAATGTACATGAATGTTTTGCCTGCATGTGTATATGTCTGCACTATATGTGTTCTTGGTGGCTGCAGAGGTCAGAAAAATGCATTGAATTCCTTGGAACTAGCTAGAGTCATTGATTGTGTCACCATGTAGGTGCTGATAACTAAACCCCAGTCCTCTGGAAGAGCTCTTAACCACTGAGCCAACTCTTTAACCCCAAGAACATTATATTTTCACAAAATTGTTCAAGGTTATAGAACAATCAATTTTTCAAGTGACTTATATAAATTAGTTTCTGTTATTAAGTTTTAAGATAAAATGGTCATTTTTTTTATACTGTACAAAGTGAAGATGAACAATACTTACTTTCCAAAGGTATTTTTTACTTGAAATATGTTGACATTTTCACAGATTGCACTGCCTTATTCTGATTTGTGTGTGCATGCATGTATGTGTTTGTGTGTGAGTATTTAGACTGGTGGGCATTTGAATGGTCCACATGTGGTCAGAGGACAATTTTAGGCATTGGTCATCGCCTTCTACTTTGTTTGAGACAGATTCCTAGTTGTTTGTCTCCACATACACTCATCCATGAGCTTCCAGGTATTCTCCTGTTTCTACCTCCCACCTTACTGTACGAGCACTGGGATCACTGTGACCAGGCTTAGGTTGGTTTTAGGAATCTGAACTCAGGTCCTCATACTTGCATGATAAGCCTTGTAACCCACTGAGCAATCTACCAATCCCCCTTTCAGATTTTGGAACTTACTTTTTTTCTAGAAGTGATTATTGGGTGTATAAAGTTACACCTCTCCAGAATGCTTGTTTCCAAAGTAATTTACAAGGTTTTTTTGTTTTTTGTTTCGCGAGCGCACACACAACCTTACTATGTAGCTCTGGCTATCCTGGGACTCACTGTGTAGACCAGTCTGCCTCAACCTCACAAAGATCCACCTGCCTCTGCCTTCTGAGTGCTGGGATTAAAGACATGCCTTTAAAAATGTTTTACACCTGAGTTTTTGTTTGTTTTGTTTTTTGTTATTGTTTTTTGTTGTTCTGTTGAGATGGAGCTGTAGCACGAATCTTAAAAGGTCTTATTAATAAAATCAAACCCGGAGCCAGGTATTGGGTTAAAGCTGGAAGATAAGAGAAGCAGAACAAGCCACAGCCACTTCACCTCGCCAATTCCTCAGCTGATCCTGTTTCCTCAGACTGGATGCTTCTCAGCTGAACTGTGCTGCTCAAAAGCCTAAAAGCTTAACCAGCTCTAGTTCCTGGTCCTCATGTCTTATATACCTTTTTGTCATCACTTCCTGGGATTAAAGGTGTGAGTTACCATGCCTGGCTGTTTTCAGTGTGGCTTTGAACTCACAGAGATCCAAATGGATCTCTGCCTCTAGAATGCTAGGATTAAAGGCATGTGCTACCACTCCTAACCTCTATGTTTAATATTATGGTTGTTTTGTTCTCTGACCCCCAGATAAGTTTATTGGGGTGTACAATATATCAACCACATTGAGCCTCTCTATGTATCCCTGGCAGGCCTAGAACTCATAGAGGTACAACTTGCTCTGCCTTCTGAGTGCTAGGATTAAAGGCATGTACCACTGTTCTTGGCTCCCAAGATTATTTTTTTAAGGGTTTTGATTTCTTTGTGTGTGTGAACCAATGTGTTTAATTAGGGTTACTTATATAGGAAAATAGGCAGCTTACTAGAAAATATCTCTCCCACTCCCAGCAACCATCTTATCTTCAGGGAGGATCATGCCTTCTTTGTCTCTACAAGACTTGTTTTCCCAAAACATATACCTTACCTGTAAAAATGTCAAATTGTAACACTGTCTTAGCAAGTAAAGCTGTAATATATGCTTTTTATACTTAGAATTTCCCTTTTCCTAATATATTAGTATATTCATTCTCCATGAGAAATAATATTTTAAACAAAAATGAAGCTTAGTGCTCAGTCTTTAAAGCACTTGCCTTGCCAACATGAGGCCCTTGAGTTGAACCTTAGAACGCCAATAAAAATCCAGACATGGTTACACTTGTAATCCCAGTGATGATAGGGAGATAGACACAGTTGAATGCCTAGGCCTTGCTGACCAGCCAAGCTCTACTAGTCTACGAGTTCCAGGGTTCTGAGAAATCTTGACTCAACAAAGATAGATGATAGATCTGGAGAGCTGTCTTAGTGGTTAAGACGTGTGGCTCTTACAGAAGGTGGCTTACAACCATCTGTAACTTCAGTTCCAGGGGATCTGATGCCTTTTTCTGGCACTAGACTCATATGTGGTACACATACATATATAGGCAAAGCACTCATACACATAAATAAAAGTTATAAAAAAGGTAGATGGTGTCCTGAGTAATAACAACACCTAGGGTCATTCTCTGGCTTTCATACTCACCCTCACACACATATGCAATGCCATGTACACCAACACATATATATACACACACACATGAAATAAAAGTAGCTGTATTCATTTTAACTACCCAGGAATATTTTCTTGGATTTGTCATCAAGCCATAAAGCTCATTTTGTGCTGTTTACTACTTTTTTTTTTTACTTTTGCTAGTCTGTGCTTAAATTTAAAAATGTATAGTATATACATTTGTAAAGTATTAAGTTTACATGTTATTTAATAACTACTAAACATCATCAAACTTTGACAGTTTTTTGGAACAAATTTTTTTTAATGTCAATATTGTTTTTAACTGGGAAAGCCAGATAAAATTATTGTTCCAAAATAAAGGAAATACTTTTACTAGGCTTTCTGATTTTGTTTTAATGAAAAATGATTATTTCCTATCCAGTCCAAACCAGTGAAATTTTTTGAAAGTGAGGATAATGCTAATCTCTTGATTTGTGTGTTTGATTTGCTAATGAGGATAATGATAGTAAATCCAAGCACGCTAGTAAAGGACAGAGAGAATCTGGGAAGTATTGGCACACTACAGGTTGTGCTGTAACCTAAGGTGGTGGTGTTTTTTTAAACAACTCTTCTGGCCAGGGGGTGGTGCACACTTTTAATCCCAGCACTCAGGAGGCAGAGGGAGAAGGATCTCTGTGAGTTCAAGGCCAGCCTGGTCTACAGCATTAGTTCCAGGATAGCCAAGGATACACAGAGAAACCCTGTCTCGAAAAACAAAAACCTAACTCTTCTGCTTTAGAGTGATAGTTGTGGATGATACTGAAGGGAGGAAGGAGGCTGTACCTAAATCAAGTGAGTTTAATGCCTATACTGTTTATATAGAGTATTCCCCATCTCTGGCCAGCTGTGTCAGTCATACTTAATGGGGCTAACATAAATGTTTTTAATTTTGCTGTCCTCTCGTGCTGACAATTTTTTCTTTTCAATTGTGACTAGTATTGAACTCTCCCTTTTCTTTTTTGCAGTTACAAGATAATAAAACTTTCCTAGCAATGCTAAACCATGTGTTGAGTATGGATGGATTTTACTTTTCAACAACATATGACTTGACCCATACTTTGCAACGGCTGTCTAACACAAGTCCAGAATTTCAAGAAATGAGTCTCTTGGAAAGGGTAAGCTAGATCTTCAGGTAGCTTAATTTATTTTTAGTTGTTTTTAAAAGAGGCGTGTCTCTTTCACCTATAAAAATTTTTTTCCCTACCCGCCACTCCCCAGTCCTGGAGATAAACTCAGGGCCTCGTGTGCTAGGGAAGCATCCTCCTGTTGAACCATATCTCCAGTCCTATTTTGATTTTTCATACTCTTGACTGTATTAGAATCATATGTGAAGCTTTGAACACATACCATGTTTTAAATGTCTATCATAGGCCTCACTGAGGGCCCTGCCTTGTGTATATACCCAGCCAAGATTGAGATATATTGGGGTAGATACTCAAATATCTAGTAGAAACTGACACAGGTGATTAGATGAAAACCTTTCAGAATGTGTGTGTACACGTACGCATAATACAGTGATAGAGTTTGAACCCAGGGCTTTGCCTGTAGTAGGCAAATACTCTATCACTGAACTACATCCCAACCTGAGTTTGTAATTTTGCATAAATATTCCAGGCTATTAACTGTAAACTTGGGGGACAAGTCTTCAAACTAGCCTTGTATTGTATTAGTTTATGATTTCATTGCTCTTAATTTAGCACTATTAGCAACATAATTAAGCTTATAAAAAAAAAAGTCAGTGTTTTAATAGGTAATGGCCAGTCATTTGTGATGTTGTTTTCTAAGTAGAAGAGACAGCAATTTGTTGATTTAAGAATCTGAGCCAGTTACGAAGGTAGAGGCATGCTCTCACTCTCATTCTCACTCTTGCTCTGGCTGTCATGCTCTCACACCGGGATCTCACTGAGTTTCCCAGGATGGCCTTGAACTCACTATGTAGCCCAAGAAGGCCTTGGATCCTTTGCCTCAGCCTTCTGGTGTAATTACAAGGCCTTTGCCACAGGCCTAATATGAGTGTACTTTTAATACTAGGTTTTAAATGTCCTCAACTGGGTTTCTGCTGCTCCGGGACATGGCTTTTTGCTGCCTTGGTTTTATTTATCTGTTTTTATTTTATTTTGTGTGTGTGGTGCTAGAGCTTAAACCAAGTAGTTCATGAATACTAGGAAGCATTCTACCACTGAGTCATGCCCCCTATTCCTGCCTTTATTGTTTTTCTTCTTTAATTAATAAAGCATAGACATGTTTAAAGGGCATACAGAATTTTAAAGGTTGCTATCTGTATGACATTGCCAGTATAGACCATTTTGACTAGTGAAAATGATAAATTTCACTAATTTAGTATTTTAGTTGTATAGCTGTTTAGAGTTAGGATTTTACATTCTAATCAAGTAAAATTGTATGTTAATTTACAGATATGCTAAGTAATCAAGACATTTAGCTTTAAAACAAGAGACTGATGCTTTTAAAACCAATTGCTGTACTTCTTACATGTTCATCAAACTTCTCTCCTATGCCTGTTGTATGCCAGGCATGTAATACTTAGTGGGGACTTAAAATGAAAACCTGAAGCCCCTGTGCTATGAGAAGAGCCTTCAGTATACTTAGAGAGGTAATAATAGTACAAGCATTCACAAGCAGAGATGACTCCCACTGGAGAGAGGGAGGGGTCAAAATTTAGTGGGCTCCTATAGGAAGGAGAGCATAATTCTCCTGGGAGTGCCAGGGACAGCTGTACCAAGGAAGGCTGCTTTGGAGCTGAGGCTTATCAGTTAGGTGATAATGGGAGAGGGAGGCTTTTGGCAAAGGAGTAGGAAGAGTAGTTGTAGAAACTAGAAGCTGTCTCTTCTGTAACAGAAAGGGATTTTTTAAAAAATATTTTTGTTTTTCTTTTGAGATAGGATCTCACTATGTAACTCTGGCTGTCCTGGAACTCACTATGTTGATGAGGCTGACCTTGAACTCACAGAGAAATCTGCTTGCCTCTGCTTCATGAGTACTGAGATTAAAAGTGTGCACTGCTATGCCCAGCTAGGGAATTTTTTTTAAAGCTAAATAAAAATGTCACTTATAGAGAAGCATAAAACTGATTAATGAAACCTTATCTTTTTTTTTTTTTTTTTTTGGTTTTTCAAGACAGGGTCTCTCTGTGTAGCTTTGCGCCTTCCCTGGAACTCACTTGGTAGCCTAGGCTGGCCTCAAACTCACAGAGATCCACCTGGCTCTGCCTCCCGAGTGCTGGGATTAAAGGCGTGCGTCACCACTGCCTGGCTGAAACCTTATCTTAAGACAAAAAAAAATGGACATTGAATGGTCAGTGTTTTTGCATAGAATTAAGGACTTTTTTTTTTTATTCTTTGATTCTATTTTTCCAGATGTTATTTTATTCTTAAAGGTTTCCATTTCAGCTTTTTAAAGACTCTGACACTTATAAAGCCATGTGGCAGAATCCTCTAACCTTTTTTAGTTGCTGCTTCCACTCGTAATTCAACAGTGATTTGTTTTAGCACTATGCTTTTTTATCAAGTTGTATTCCAAATAATTCAACATTTAGAAACAGCACATTATTATTTACATTTCCCTGACTTGTAAAATATTTAGTTACATAATCGCACCCATTGTGCAATGATAACTACTAAGTATGAGTAACATACTGGGAAACACAGACTAAAAGATGTGATATTCCCCTGGCCATGACACCATAGGTCATTTCCTATGACCTTAGGTGTGAGGAGGGAGGGAGTCAGGTTCAGCACTGTGCTATCTACTTAGCCCATGTGCTAAGCTGAAGAAACCCGGGTTCCTCTGTGTTTGTGATGGATTATCAGCCTGGCAGAGGGGAGATCAGACCTTTAAATAGCAGCTGCCAGATCTCCAGGGAGACCAAGCAAGGATTTGGCTCTGAGATGGCAGTCACTGAAGAACTAAGGAGACAGCAGAAAGGATGTGTAGAATTCCTTTGTCCTTGAGTAGGCCAGTCAGGTGTGGGGACAAGATGGAGGCCAAGTATCTGTGCAATAGCTATACTGGATCAGGTGTTGTCCTTGGTGGTGGTGGTAGAGATGGAGAAATGTGTGTAGACTCTGAAAGAGATTTAGTTCTTTGCCAGTGATTACCTAGAAAAATGGAAGAGGATACCTGGAGTTTCTATGTGTGATAAGGCAGACAGGAATGGGAAGAAGAGGAGCAGATTTGAAGTGAGGTGTATTCTGTTGGGACATGTCAGAGAAACTCATATTAGCCATCAGGAGGAGGCATTGATGAGTGCAGTTTTCCATTTGGGGACACTTACTGTGGCTGGAGATATTTCATTAAGTTTCAAAACTTCTCTCAGGCAGATCAGCGGTTTGTATGGAACGGGCATCTGCTCAGAGAACTGTCTGCTCAGCCAGAGGTAATGTACTCCATTTCGAATATGCTTTCTTGTCATAATACATGTTATGTATTATGTTAAAATGACTAACCACTCATTAGGGAGTGGGTAAATAATTCTAACTATAACACACACACACACACACACACACACACACACACACACACAGACACACACACACAGACACACACACACACACACACACACACACACACACACACACACGACCATTCTTGCCCTCTCTTACTGATATATGTAGAAATCTAATCTCCTATTGTGTTAACTTCCTGACATGGTGACAGGATGTCTGAGAGAACTTAGGAGAGAGTGTTTAGGCTTAGGGGTTTCGGAATTTTCATTCCACTGTCTGATGACTCCCTTGCCTTTGGGTCTTTAGTCAAGAGAACGTGCCAGGGAGTACACTGATGGAGCAAACTGCTCACCTAATGGTAGTCAGTCAACAAAGGGAAATAGGCTTAGGGTACAGTGCCTTTATAAAGGTTGGTTTTTAATGACCATCATTCTTTCCACTAGGCTATACATTCTAAAGTCCAAGAGCTTCTCTGTCCAGTTCCCAAGCCTTTGAAAACATAAGCTTTTAGGGACACTTAAGGTACAAACTGTAATACTTATGAATGGAAAGCTTTAAATGAAAAACATTAACTTTCTCTAAGACAGCTAGAATGAATTGTACTGATGAATAATGTAGAAGGGATAGCGGCTCAGTCCTGTTAGTGCAAAAACCACAGTTCTCATCTTAAAAGGAGTAAGAGATTTATTTTATTCTGGAGCCATTTTGAATGACCATGGCCTAGGAACACAGATTTAGGTTAACTCCAAATTCCATGTTTCAATGTGGAAGAAATTTGAGATTTTTATAGTTTTATAAAACAATGAAAGTCATAAATCAAGGCAAGTTTAAAATACGTTGGTGTGTACATCAAAGAGGCAGTTATAGCAAGATGGGAAAGAAGATTTTCTATAGGCCCAGGATACTATCTGATGACATTCTTAGCTTTTCAGTTTAATGGAAGCTAATGATCTGCTAATTTAATAGATTCCAAAAGTTTTTTTTTTTTTTTTTAATCTATTAATCACAGAATGTCAGTTCTGACACAGCTAGGGAAGGAATGGCTGTTTTAGAGGCTAGGATTAGCCTAAGACAAGGTAACTAGCTTCTGGACCTGCAACATTTCCAGTCTCTCCACAGGGCTGCAGTTCTAATTAGTCACCTCTGCAAATGTGGCTTCTGTCCAAGAGTTCTTGTTCTCAGTCTTCAGGCCAGGTGGAAACTCCCCTAACTCACCACCAGCCTCATCCTGTGTTGTACAAAATGAGGTGTAAGCTAAGGCACTTAGATTTATAGAAGTGATTTGTTTTTTGCTGTTTGCAGAATATTTTATTTATTTTTGGTAGTTGAGATTGCAAATCATTAGCCTATAACTTTTCTAGAAGTAGAAGAATTATAGGCAAAGACTAAGAAGGAGTATTCAGCTTCGTGTAGTTTTACTGGTGTTTATCTGTGGCTATTTAAACCCTAAGGATTACACTGCCTTTTTACCTGCAACATTATAGACATTTCCCTAACATTAGAAATTACATGAACTCTCACTGTATGGTTATATTTGTATATTACTGCCTGTGTGTAAATATGTCTTACATGGTTTATTATTTAAGGAGTGCTGATTCTAAATACATTGTATATCTTTTTAGGTCCATCGGTTTGCTCTTCCAGTGTTACATGGCTGTATCCTTATCTGAAATTTTTGTACCTTAGTTTCTACAGTCTTTGTTTAAATTTTATTTTACATGTTTAAATGTTAGAAAGTTTAAATTTTAAGACAGGTGCAGAGTCTCAAATGTGATGTGAGATGAGTGTTTCAGTATTAGAAATTGCTGTTAATGTGTAAATGTAAAATCTTAGCACAGACTGTAAACAAACTCTCTCCCCTTTTTAGAGTATGTCTTCTACAGAGCATATTTTTGCTCAAGAGTTTGATGGCTGGTGGCTTTTAAGGAAAGATGTATAACTGTATCTTGCCCTTTTTGAGTTATCTTGTAGCAGTGAATTACACAAGAGTAGAGTGAACCTATTTCTTTCTTTCTTTCTTTTTTTTTTTTTTTTTTGGTTTTTCGAGACAGGGTTTCTCTGTGTAGCTTTGCGCCTTTCCTGGAACTCACTTGGTAGCCCAGGCTGGCCTCGAACTCACAGAGATCCGCCTGCCTCTGCCTCCCGAGTGCTGGGATTAAAGGCGTGCGCCACCACCGCCCGGCGAGTGAACCTATTTAAATGATGCTTTTCCTTAGTGTTAAATCAGACTTAAGAACAACAGTGATCAAAAACTTGAAGAGAAGTAAATTATTTAAATTATTATAAATTTTAATTATCATTTCAAGAGTGATAGAAATATGAAAATAGAATACAAAGAATAACACTTGGGGAAAAATCAAAGTGTAAATACAAAACAAGTGTTGGTTATCTAATTGTAGATTCATTTCAAGAATACATTCTTATCAGAGATACCATAATAAAGTAGGAACTCACAGTGAATGGGCTACTGAAGGAACGTGCAGTAAGTGCTAATGAGTGTTGCAGTCAGGACCCTGTATATGAATTGGCATCTTTGTGTCAAATACAGTGATGAAGTTTATTGACCTAGTAGTCGGGTTTATTTGTTCATTATGTTAGCATAAAATTTTTGTATTATTAAGTAGTGGAGTGTAAGATGAATTGCTAAATGGTCTTATTAATAAAAAACTCGGAGCCAAATGAAATAGATCAAAGGAATAGGACAAGCCACAGCCAAGCCACAGCCAAGCTCACCTTACCAACTTCTCAGCCTCCAGAGAGAGCTATTTCCTCTATATTTACGCCTATATCCTTTCTGGGCCCTGCCATCTCACTTCCTCTTTCTGCCCAGCTCTATCACTTCCTGTCTGTCTGTATAGACCCCCAGGCCTCTATGGTTAACTAGTGCTGGAAATAAAGGCGTGTGCCACCATGCCTGGCTCTGTTCTCAGTGTGGCCTTGAACTCAACAGAGATCCGAATGAATCTCTGCCTCCCGAATGCTAGGATTAAAGGTATAAAGGCATTTGCTACCATTGCCTGACTTCTATGTTTAATATAGTGGCTGGCTTTTTCCTGTGATCCTCAGATAAGCTTTATTGGGGTGCACAAATACAATATCACTACATTTCCCCTTTTTTGTCTAAAATTTTAAAAAAAAGTTATAACTAATATAAAAAAAACTATATACAATAACTATAATATATACAGGCAATAAATACATCAACAATGTCTAGTCCATTTGTTATTATCTCATATTTTGGTGAGTCCAAAATGTACCTAATTCACTTTCTATCCTAACTTGTCTTACCAACCAAAAACTATCTTTTGATATCTTTCAAACAAATAAAATATATTTTATACCTCTTAGTTTCTTTTCTGAAATTGTTAACAAGGAAAACTGTAACTACAACTATCTAATCTTTAGCTCCCTCAGAGACTCGAGAAGGAAATAATGTTAACTAGTTAAACAAGAAGTGCAAACAAATGCCTTCCAAAAAATATGAGTTATGACAAACATCTGGCTGCTTGGACAATCACCTTAGGTTTCTCTGCAACATTGGGGCACCCATCTTTGGCCCACAGGCTTAGCATATCTGACAGACTGATCTGTGAAGCAGGATTTTCTAAAGAGCCATCCTACCTTGCCTTGGCAAGGATCGACAGTTCTTTCTTTTTGTGTCCTGCTTGTCCATTCTGGACAACATACTGTCAGCAGTCGATGTGAGGGCAATTTCTTGCCCAGTGGCTACCTTTTGCCACAATGAAAGTAAACTCCATATGGAGTTTCTTCAACACCCATCAACTTCTCTGAAGTAGATTGGTGCTGCCAGGAGCAGACATGTTTCATAGTCATAAAAGAGAAAAGATCTATGTTATTAAAACATCTTAAATGCCATATTCTGTAAATCTCTGAAGGGTTTGAAGATGACCTGTCTATCTAAAATAAATCTTTGACCTTGAAAACATACCTAATATGACTACAAGTTCGATTGTAATTGTTGGACCCCAAAATCTGGGGGTCTCTAGTGGGCACCCCAAGAACCCAGACTCCAGTCCAGTTGATGCAATAGCAGGAGGATTTATTAAGCTTCTGTACAGAAGGGCTCCTCTGCTCCCAAGAGCAAGAGTCGCATCTTACTGCAGCCCCATAAGGGCTTATAAAGGAAAAACCTACAAAACCCACAAGATTACAATTCCCATACAATTTCATTTCATAAGATCATGGTCTGATCACAGAGTGATCACAGAGGGGGTACAGTTACGTCATCAGGTATGTCAACAGGTACATTCTTCCTGAAACCTCAAGGGCGGATATCAAGGCGGGAGTGGAGTTTACACACAGGTCTGGAACATCTGCAACTATCCCAGTCACAGTTGAGCACATCTCTTAACAGAAATCTTTTTACATTGTTATATGGTTGCAGGGGAGATTGAACATTGGCTAAGTCAGGTTGCCCTTGGAACTAGATTTTTAGTTTCTCATTTCCTGGTGCTTGAAGTTTTTCTTTTCCTGAGGCTTGGGGGTGTAAGCCTGAAAGGCTAGGGTCTTTCAGTAATGACTAACTACTTTCATTTCTTTATATCTTAATTAGTTGGTAATAATAACTTTCAAGGACTAGCAATTTGCATTACATTGTTAAATGAACTGTATAGGTACAATACCTTGAACAAAATTAGAAATATATGTATAGTATTTTCTAGCAAAATCAATCTCAAATTTGTATCAATATACATAATTTGTATACAGTATACAAAAATCCAATCCAATGTAAAATATTTAAAATTGAAATATTGCTTTTTAAAAGTAGATACAGTAATCTACCTTTTTATCTCATCATATATCCATATTCTTTCTTCTTTTCAGAGTAGATTGAATAATTTACCTCTTATCTATATCCTTTTTTTCCCAAACAAGAACCTTAAATCTAATTTACTTTGTTTAGCCTTTATCCTGACCATTAACAATAACAACTTGTAACCAACCATCCTAAACAATGACAGTTATGGAGACTTTAAATTTGCTGTTAGGCATGGTCATGATTCCCTGCAGAAAACTGGTAGAAACTCAAACACGAAAATATGTACAGGCAGCTAGATGAAACCTTTTTTTCTAGAATGTTAGTACTCTATATGACCATTAATATCATGACAAAAGTTTAATATATATTAATGTTATAAGTTTTGATATAAAATTCCATACCTTAAGAAAAGTTTTAAAGAGTCAAAACCAAAGAATTATGAGATTAGTGGCAATAGAATAGTCCCTTAGTTTTGGTTTTCTTCTGTCTTATATCAGATGGCTCTTCTGACATGATAATAAAAATTTTACATTTTCTTTTAACAAGCATGCTTGGATTTAGAGAAGGAGAGAGCCTCCAACTCCAAAGCCAGCTTTACCTTTTAATTGAGCTGGGACGACAAAAAGACCATTTGTGTTAAGTGTTTGTAGAGAACAGCAGAAACAAACATTTAGGAGACTTATGAAATTTTATATATGATATACCAATAGGCCAATTTACTCTTTTTTCTGGGACATTCTTTTCTGGATGATTTATTCTTTTTCTTCTGATGTCTCATTTGTCCAGTGTTCTTCAGATTCCTTAGCCTTCATTCTCCTGAAAGACAAAAACAGAATCCCTTCCCCACCTTCCCCAAGCCTAACTTTGGGGAGGTTCCCTTTTGGCAAGTTATATCTGATTAAATGAAAAGCATTTGTTGTTAGTTGTATAAGTTAATTTAAATTGAATGGTCATGCTAGCCGATGAACTATCACCTTTTCTAATTGAGAGGTCTCTCGTTGAAATTGAACCTTTACCAATTTTGATGGTATCTATAGCTTTTTTTTTTTTCTCCTGTAGAAACAAAAGCAAAACCTCATCCCTAACATCCTGGTTTCCATTCTGAGGTTAGCACATCTTTAAAGTATACAGGTTCATTTGATTCTGTAGTTTGTTCGTTTGTTTGTTTTTTCTATTAGCCAGTGTCTCTCCACAGCTATTGTTCCTTTCTCATTAGCACTGAGAAAATTCAAAGTTAATGGAGCATTATGTAATCTATTTCTGGGAGTTGTTGCTACCCCTTTCTGTTTATTTGGCATGTCCTTCAGAGTTCGATTTGATCTCTCTATGACTGCTTGGCCCGTAGGAAACTGTTTCATTTTAGCAGAGAAATATGTTGGAGCATTGTCAGTTTTAATTTGTACAGGTATACTCATGATGGCCATAACTTCTAGCAAATGTGTTGTTATAGAATCAGCCTTTTCGGAACTCAGAATAGTTGCCCATTGAAAGCCTGAGTAGGTATCAATGTTATGGTGTACATATTTCAGTTTTCCAAATTTTACAAAATGAACTACATCCATCTGCCAGATTTCATTCCTCTAAAGTACCCTTTGGGTTACATTCTGCTGGTAGTGGAGTTTGATTGTAAAAAGAACAAATGGGACATTTCCTTGGCTTGTTGCCAGATTATGGAAAAATCCTTTTTTCTTTTCTTTTTTCTTTCTTTTTTTTTTTTTTTTTTGATTTTTCGAGACAGGGTTTCTCTGTATAGCTTTGCGCCTTTCCTGGAACTCCCTTGGTAGCCCAGGCTGGCCTCGAACTCACAAAGATCCGCCTGCCTCTGCCTCCCGAGTGCTGGGATTAAAGGCGTGCGCCACCACCGCCCGGCGGAAAAATCTTTTTTAAAATCTTTACTATTGACATGTTTTTTATGAAATTCTGAGACCTCCAGCACATTTCCTATCAATAGCTGATCGATCTCATCATTTCTTGTGTTAGAGGTCCTAGCAGACCCGAATGGGATTGAATGTGAGTTATATATAAGAGATAATTCCTATTCCAGATTGTATCTTGTAACTGAATAAATAAGTTAATTCTGACTCATAAGGGATAAATTCCGCTGTTTCAATATGTAAGACCACTCTTTCAGCATACTGAGAGTCAGTAACTATGGTGAGAGGTTCCAAAAAATCTATTAATACCATCAGAATAGCATATAATTCTGACTTTTGAACTGAACTATAAGGACTTTGAACTACTTTACTTAAATTCTGATTTGTAACCTCCCTTTCCTTGTTTTTTGTTGTTGTTGTTGTTTTGTTTTGTTTTGTTTGCATCTGTATAAAATGTAGGGGCTCCAGGTATTGGTGTTTCCCATACAATGTGATGCAGGATCCAGTTAGCTCTCTTTATAAGTTTAATTCTATCACTTTTGAGATATTCTTAATCTTTCCCAGAAAATTACTGCAAGCTCTCTGCCAAGGTTCATGTTTTGCCTATAATTTGTCAATTTCATCATTAGTTAATTTCCGCTGGGTCTATTCCTGTTAATTAATGAAGTCTCAATTTTCCCTTTAAAATCAACTCAGAGATTTTTTTCCACATAAGTTTTTAATTTTTTACTCTGTTTGGTAGAAATATCCATTCCAATATAATTCCTGTAGGAGAATGCTTAGATGGTAAAATAAGCAAAATGCAATCAAGCTTTGGATCCACATGATCCACATGTTCATTCTGTATTTTCTTTTCTACCCAAGCCCATTCTCTCTCAGCTTTGGCTGATAATTCTCTTGGTCCTTTTCAGCCTCTAAGGTTTTGAACAAATTACTCAGTTCATCATTTTTTACCCCAACAGTAGCCCATAGATAGGAAATGTCTCCAAATAATCTTTGAAAATCATTAAGAGTCTATAATCGATCTCTCCTAATTTGCACTTCTTGGGATCTAATTTTTTATAGACCTATTTTATATCCTAAATAATTAATAGAATCTCCTCTTTGTATCTTTTCAGAAGCAATTTGTAATCCCCAACAAGGCAACATTTTCTTTAGTTCTTCAAACATTCTTTCTAAATTATCTTCATTTGAATCATCTAGTAAAATATTGTCCATGTAAGGATAAATTATATATTTAGGAAATTGTTTACATGTATCACCACAATGGAGGAAATATTTTTTATAGTTATGGGGAAATAAGAAAAATCTCAAGGTAAAGCTCTTACTTAGTTTGTTGTCTTCATCCTCTGTCTAGCTCTCCTCTTTTTTCTGCCCTCTCCCCTCCCCTGCTCCTCTCTCCTCTCCTATCTCCTGTAGATGGATTTTTCTTTGGGCCACCGCTCACAAAAAAAAAAAAAAAAAATGACATGGAGACTTATTAATTATGGAAGCTCGGCTTTAGCTTATGCTTTTTTTTCTAACTAGCTTTTACAACTTAACCCATTTCTACTCATCTAGTGGCTTTTGGATTTTCCCTCTCCTGCATGTCCTCTTCCTCTGTATCTGGCTGATTACTCCCCCTTTCTTCTTCGTAGAGCCCTCTTAGTCTGGAAGTCCTGCCTGTACCTGCTGCCTAGCTATTGGCCATTTAGCTTTTTATTAAGCCTAGTCACAGTGACATATCTTTACACAGTGTAATCAAATATTTTGTAACACCTTCCCTTCTCTTACATAGGTGTCATGTATCCTAGACTGGCCCCAAACTCAATATGTAGCAAAAAAAAAAAAACTTGAGCTTTTGATCTTTGTGCCTCTACCTCCCAAGTGCTAGGATTTCAAGCCTTCTGCATGCTAGACATGTGTACTCTACATCTTCAGCTCTGCTGCTACCCCTACCCTCCACCAAGTTTTTAAAAGTTCTTCGAAGAATAAAATAAGAACAGATATGTTTTAAGTAGTTTTCAAGGATTTGGGCCAATTGTTTCTATTTTGTTTTGTTTTCAAAATGAGATTATGAATGGACAAATAATCTATAGTAGGACTTTCTTTTGGGGATTGCCAGCTCCCAAATAATAACACGAAGACTTAATTATGAAAGCTTTGCCTTTTGCTTAGGCTTATTCCCACCTAGCTCTTATAACTTAATTAACCTGCTTCTTTTAATGTATGTTCTGTCATGTGGCCTTTTACCTCTCCTCCATTCTGTATGTCCAACTCCCTCTTTGTTTCTCTGGCATCTCCTATGTGCCTAGATTCATCCTGACTTCCTTTCTCTGCCCAGAAGTCCTACCTAACCTCTCATGCTTAGCTATTGGCCCTTTGGCTCTTTATTAAGCAGGCAAGGTAAAACAGAGACACACCTTCACACAGTAGGATAAAAGATCCTGCAACATTAATCAAATACAATCATAGACTCGTTTTCTAAGCAGCTTTATAACTAACTTACCTGTTTAGTATTGGATTTAAAGCTTGAAATGGACTTTTATTTAGTGTAGTTTCTTAACTAGGAATGTATTTCTAGGTTTCATATTTACAGAGATCAATAAGTATATGTTAGTGTAGTATACTGTAGGTGGGGAGAGATGTGTAGATGTAACCAACCGTTTTATTAAATAAGAAACACAGAACCAATGTAAAAGAGAAAGCTGAGAGGTCAGAGCTCAGAGCTAAAATCTCACCCTTCCTCCTGCGGTGGTCCTAGCTTTCCGAAAGAGCACTACTTCCTGTCTGTACGTCTTTTCATAGTCTTTTTGTTCTGCTTTCTCATTGGTTGTAAACCCAAATACGTGACTGCCTTGTCACTGTCTGTATGTACAGCCCCCCAAGTCTTAAAGGCATTTGTCTCCAATGCTGGCTGTATCCCTGAACACACAGAGATCTACCTAGCTCTTCTACCAAGTGCTGGGATTAAAGGCGTGTGCCACCACCGCCACACTCTTGCTATGGCTCTAATAGCTCTGACCCCCGGGCAACTTTATTTATTAACATACAATCAAAATCACATTTCAGTACAATTAGAATACCACCACAGAGATGTGTTCATGAGGTTCTTAATCCAAATTATTCAGGGCTCAATAGTCCATGGGAGGGTTGTGACTTTTACTTTACATATGATGAAAAAGTTCTTTGAGAGAGTAGAGGTTGAACAGAGGATTGGCATAATAAGACAGCACCCCTCTGTTACAGCAGTAGGCCAGGTGTGAGCAAGGTGGAGACAAAGTCATGCCAATGAGAGGTGATTTTTCCAAGAAACAGGAAGGTATCAATGTGGTCGGGTAGGTAACTTTGGAAAAATTGAGCTAACTAGGTTTTCCGATTATATACGGAATATGAAAGAGATTGGTAGAAATGTAAAGTTCTTGTCATGTTACGTGAAAGGAAGCCATCCATTGAGATGGGGAAGTCTTGAAGGTAGGAGGGAAGGAGAAAAGTATCATTAATTTGTGAAGCTCAGCATTTCAATAGATAGGCGAAAGAAGATGTGAGGGAGGAGCCAGATTAATAGAATTGGAGTTGAGGGGAGAGTTCACACTAGAGACATAATTTCTTTTTGTTTTGAATGTGTGAGATGGCATACTCCTCATGATGCATGTGTAGAGTTCAAAGGACAGCTTCAGGGGCCAGATTCTTTGTTTTGCCATGTGGGTCCTGGAGATTGAGCTGCTTGTAGGCTTGGTAGCAAGTAACCCATTTGAGTCATCTTTCTGGCCTTATAGATGTGGTGGTCAGGGTAGATGGCATTTCTTTCTTTCTTACAACATCTGTTTAGTTTTTGTGTGAATGTGCATACTTGTGGAGGTCAGAGGACAACTTTTAGGAGTCTGAGATCTCCTTCCACCTTGTGGGTTCTAGGGATTGATTGAACTCAGATCTTCGGGCTTGGTGACAGGTGACTTGATTATCCACTGAGCCATCTCATCAGTGCTAGGATGCCATTTCAATCCATGAAATGGGATAAGATTATTAAAGGGAGAAATGGAGATATACACTCTAAAGAGAGAGAGAGATGTACTGTTGGAAAGAGTTTCTACATCGTGAGAAAATGCTAGAGCCGTGTACTGTAGGCAGTAGGCTACATAAAAGACTTCTAAAAATGAACCACAGGGAGTGAACTGAAAGGGCAGATTATAGGGTTGCTCCAAGCTTTATGCAGATACTAACATAGACCAGTGAGGAAAGGCAAAGCAAGTGAAAGGAATGTCCTGGAAACCAGTGAAGATATTGTTTCCAAGAAGAGGGTGTCAACAGCTGAGACATGCTAGTGGTTAGATATGACAATTTAGGAAGGAGGTTATGTACCTGCTCCTGTCCTCCCTCCCCAAATGAGGAAATTAACGAAGTCTGCTACGAAAGGTTTTAGAGAAGTTGGGGGTGGTAAGGGTGCATACTGGAGTGAGGCTTTGAGTGTATGAGCTAAGAGGGAATTCTGGCCTGGAGCATATAGGCCTTTTCAGTGAAATATGAAGCAACATTGTTAGCCATTAGTGGTGGAAATTGAGGAGTGTGTGGAGTGGGCCTCCTGGGGAGTAGGGTTAGGTGGGCCTGGGTCTAACTGTGGATAAAGGGTAGTGAATTCATTCATTTTTCTAAAGTTATCTCATTTTGGTGGTTAGTGTGTCTTTGCATGCACACGTACTCTTTCTGTAATCAGAGGAAAATGAGTCATAAAGGCAGTCGTATTTTCTACCAGATTTAACTCTCTAGCAGCAGGGTAATGTATTACTTTATCTTTGTGTCCAGTCTCAAAATAGTTAATTTGGGCAAGCAAGTGAAATAATACTGCCTTGGAATCTTTTCTGGTGCTATGACTTTTGAAAGAAGTAATTTGGGAGCTTAAGGAACCATCAGTGAATTTTGTGGTGATAGGCATCAGTGATCGTTAGTACTTCCCGTTGATCTCTTGAAAATTTGCCAGTACTTCTTGTTTGAATTCCTAATGCATTCATACCAGGAATTATTTAAAAGAATGTTCATAGCAGCATTTTATAACAAAATAGTGAGGCCCATAGAATAGAGGAACTAGGTCTCTGTGGTCTGGTCCTTTTCAGATTACACACAATTCTGAAGAGGAATAAATTGCTCTGGGATAACTCTGGGAACTTATGGGGAGGAATGACAGGTTTAGAAGGCTGTAGTGTAGTGTCCTTTTCATAAAGCTCAAATGCAAGTTTTTGTTTTTTAAGTGATGATTATAGGTATAGAAACTAGAAAGAAAGATTGGTTGCCACAAACTTGTTAAAAGTCGTTATTTCTGGACATAAATTCAGCTGGCTAGAAAGGAGAAGAAATGGGTAAGTTGGGACTTGGTTGTATTCTGAAGTTGGATGGCAGGCTCATGGATTATTTTATTATGCTTTATGATGAGTGAATAAAATTATATTAAGAAAAATGTTACATATAGCAAACAGGGCAAACCTAAACAAATTAGCAAAAATAAACAATATGGCCAGTGAAACAATAAAACTTGTTATCCTCTTGATTCTTCCATGAGTTGGATAAGCTTGACAATATCAAGAGTGGGTAAAGAGAATAAGCTAAAATAATTCTAAAGTCCATTGACATTTTCTGATAGTATCAGATGGTGGATATGATTTGATCCATGTCCACAGGCTCACACAAAGAAGTGTTTGTTGCAACTGGTTATGACAGCAGAATCCAGAAACAACTTGCATGTCTATCAACAGTAGACTGGACAAATAAACTAGTATATCCTTTCTGATGTGGTGGTGCATCCCTCTAATTTCAGCCCCATGTAAAGCTGAGGCAGGAAGGTTAACAGTTTGATACTCCCTACCCTAACAGTACAAAACACCAACCAGTAGTATGTTTATGCAGAGGATAATTAAATAATTGTAGTAGTTAATGAGTCTCAAACATACAGAGCATGCAAGGCTTCAGGAATGCTTACATTGTAATGCCTTTCATGCAAAAAAAAAAAAAAAGTAAAAAGCTGTTCAGAATAAATACATTGTTTAGTGGCAAAACTAGAAAGCCAAGCAAAGGAATGAAATGAGTGGTCCCTGTTGGCAGACTTTTCTTTCCCACCCACCAGTTCCTGAATAACTGACATGGAGGCATAATATTATCAATGCTTGGCTGATAGCTCAGACTTAGTACTAACTAGCTCTTAAATTAACCCATTTCTATTAATCTGTGTGCTGCCATGTGGCTTTACCTGTCTTCCAGCATGTCTTGCTTCCTCTGCATCTCCTGGCAACTTCTCTAACTCCACCCTTCCTGGAATTTTCCCACCCAATCTCTTACTGCCCAGCTATAGACCAATGAGAGTAATACATGTTTACAGTGTACAAAGATTGTTACACCACAGTAGGTCCCTTTCTCAGTGGCAGTTATAGAGCCAGATGGAGCAAGCTCAGCATGCTTCAGAGATGCACTTGTGTACATAGGTTTTATTTTGATCAAATAGATTTGACTAGAAGCCTCCTTTTTAGTCAGTTTTAATTGTACAATTCAGTGACTAGTATTGAAGGAAAGGTTTGGAGAAATCCCAGGCTGACCTTGAACTCTGTACATCTGAATATGATCTTGAACCTTCTACTTTTGAGTGCTGAAATTACATTCATGTGTTATTACATCTGTCATAACATTTATTTCATGCTGGGTATTATATCCAGAGCTTCATGCATGCTAGAATGATCTCTACCATTTTACATATTCTTTACATTAAATTTTTTCCACTTTTAGGTTTATTTTTTTACATTCCAGAGAAAAAGCACTTAATTTGTTTCAATCTGTAAATCTTCATATCAACTATTGCGATTAATTTACATGTATAAATTATACGTATGATTTTTTTCTTTTTCTTTCTTTCTCTTTCTTTCTTTCTCTTTCTTCTTCCTTTCTTCCTTCTTTCTTCCTTTCTTCCTTTCTTCCTTTCTTCTTCCTTTCTTCTTCCTTTCTTCCTTTCTTCTTTCTTCTTTCTTCTTTCTTTCTTCCTTCCTTCCTTCCTTCCTTCCTTCCTTCCTTTCTTTCTTTTTTTTTTTAAGAGACAGGGTTTCTCTATGTAGCCCTAACTGTCTGGAACTAACTCACTCTGTAGATCAGGCTGTCCTCGAATTTATGGAGCTCTGACTGCCTCTGCCTCCCAAGCCCTGGGATTAAAGACATACACCACAACTGCCCGGCTATATTTCATTTTTTTCTTTAACTACAATAGCATTTTTTCTTCATTTAATTTTTATTTTCTTTTATGTGTATGTTTTACTTTCATGTACATGTGTGCATTACATATGTGCCTGATGCTCAAGGAGGCTAGAGGAGAGTTCAAATCCCCTGGAACTGGAGTTCCAGAGAGTTGTGAGCTGCCATGTGAGTGCTGGGAACTGAGCCCGGGTCCTCTGGTAGAGCAGTCAATGCTCTTAACCACTAAGCCATCTCTCCAGCCCTTCTTCATTTAATTTTTAAGTAGTTACTTTTTGCAGTACAAGGGATCGAACCCATGACTGAGCTATGTTCCTAGCTCCTACTCTGTTTTCCATTTCTTAACTTGAAGGTTAATTTTTTTCAGATTTCTGGTTTTCATTCAGAATAGGGTTTTTGGTGATATCATTGACACCTAGTTCTATACTTTTAGAAGGTAATTGAAGATATCATGGAAAGGAAAAAATTAAATAGAAACACTAGCAAAGTTCTTAAATATTCTGTACATGTGTCACTGTAGGAGAACTGACTTGACAGACTTCACAGTTGGAAATGAAGATACTAAAGATTTGGGAATAATCATGAAGAACCAGAAAGACTTGCATATTCTGTCTTTTTTTTTCTTCCTAAAGACAATTCATTCCTATTATAGTAAATAGATTTGTATTGAATCTAGAACTCTTCCTACATTAGATTTTTTCTTAACGTAGTTAAGTTATTACTATGCACTCATGTTCTATTAATGGAAAATACTTTGATTGGATTCTCATCTCCAGAAGGAGTTGTTTCAGAGCTGGTGTGCGATATTATGTAAGAGGTAAGAATCATTTCATGTCAGCATAACTGGGCCATATCTTCCATTGTTTAACACTTAACCTAAATGACTTAACTGTGACCTTTTATGTATTGTTATTTGATACCCTTTCTAATGATTTTTGTCCTCATTATAATAATTATAGGTCTTCTGTGCTTTTCTCTAGCTACTGTAATTAATAGCCTTTAACTGTTTAAGAACAGCTACATGTTTATTGGGTGTCTGAACATATGCTTAATTCAGTGTGGTCTTCAGTAATTTACACTCATATCAGATAGTATTTCTCTTATTACTCTTGGTCTCTTTGCAAGTATAAAAGTAACCATTTTACTTCATGACTTCAGTTTGTAGATTGTTTAAATTTTGAGCATTCTGTAGGCTTTGCACTAGAAATATGCTAATTTGCTCCAACCAAACTGTTAAGATGTGTATTATAGTTATTGTGAATATGAAGATTCTCCAACATTTATTTTGCTTTCAACCATAATATATTAGAATAAAATCCTGCTAAACAAATAACTGTAATTTTGAGCCCAGAGAGTTATATAGAGAATATCTGACTAATGTTATTACAGATGCTATAGCATTGGGAAAAAGCCACTAAGAATGGCCTCAACCAAATTATAGTTAGCATCTCCTTAACTATATTTTCCATATATTAATATATGGATTGTTAAGCATTGAGTACATATTTTAAATATGAATTTTATTTTTAGAATTATAGAAATTTCCCATTTAATCTGCTTGGTTCTTACTCCTTTGCTAGATAACCAGATATTAGTTTCTTACTTATCCTGCACTGTAACTTTATATTAATATAGGTATTTTTTCTTCCTTTTATAGACAGTGGTTATATTTTATACATGTTTTTCTACATCTTGGTTTATTAAAAAATTAATATGTTTGGAAGTCTTTTCATAATGATATCTCCCTCTTTCCTGCTTTCCCTTCTTCCATGTCTTTTCTCTTTGTAAAATAACTGCATTTTGTTCCTTAATGGGAATTATGGAAGGTGTCTTAGTGTTCTGTTGCTGTGAAGAGACACCATGACCACAGCAACTCTTATAAAAAGAAAGCATTCAGTTGGGGCTTGCTTACAGTTTCAAAGGTTTAGTCCATTACATCATGATGGCACACAGACATGGTACTGGAGTAGTAGTTGAGAGTTCTACATCCCAATCTGCAGACAGCAGGAAGAAAAGAGACACTGGGACTGGCTTGGGCTTTTGAAACCCCAAAAGCCCATCCTCCCAGTGACACATTTCCTCCAACAAGGCCACACCTACTTCAGCAAGGTCACACCTAATCCCTCTCAAGTAGTGCATTCCCTAATATGAGCCCATGGTGGTGGGGGCATTCCTATTCAAACCACCACAGAAAGAAACAAATGTAGCCTGTGCTTCTGAAAGTAATTTAGCTTTGAGAAGTGATACCATTGCTAGTGTAGCTCAGTAAATTTGCTTCCTTCTGATTATCTACTAATGTATAGTTACAGACATCCTGATAACAACTCAAAATGCTTTATTTTAGAAATATGTCAGAAAAAGAGTGTTTTAAATATTGGGGAGTTAAAAATCCATGTATTTCTTTCTGATAATCTTTCTGGTAATCTGGATCAGAGCTACCTTGGAAATTGCTTTTGCTTAGCAGACTTTTCTTAGTAACAAAAAAAAATCATGTAAACAAGCTAAAAGGGAAGTACTTCAGATACTAGAAAGACCTAACCAGTGTAGAGTCTCTGGTAAGTACATTACACTGTGCTTTCAAACTAGGTTTCATGGACATGTTCATGGTCATGGATGTTTAGGATCAGACACAATTATTTTATTTGATAATTAAATATCTTTTTAGAGATTCTTTGCATCGAAACTAAGTACTATTGATGCAATGAACCACATTTTTATTTAGTGTTATTACCAACTATAATCACAAAAAATGATAGTTTTAACTTCAAAATAGGATTTGTAGGCATGCTTGACTTTTTCTTTTCTTCAAAGGGGACTGTTTTTTGAGGATGTTTTTAGTATGAAAAATATCTACTAGCTTCATGTTTATATAAATAAATCTTAACTATTTAAGCCTATTTAGGCTAGCTTCTTTTAATTTTATAATAATGTATTATCCATTTGTTTGAACTTAATATTATGAGTACTTATCCATTAATGTGAACTGAGTTGGTAATTCTTAAGTTATCTTGAGTTAATGATTTTTTTTATACATGTCTTTTGTACCAAATGTTAGGAATTGATTCTGAAGGCCATGCAGCTAACTTTGTAGAAACAGAACAGATCGTGCACTACAATGGGAACAGGGCTTCATTTGTACAGGCAAGTGTATATGTTTGGTGGTTATCCAGTTGGCCCTTTCTACTTGATCTTCCATTTTCCGTCATGTTGAAATTTTCCTCTTTGCCTTACTTTTCTTTTCTCTCTCTCTCTCTCTCTCTCTCTCTCTCTCTCTCTCTCTCTCTCTCTCTCTCTCCCTCCCTCCCTCCCTCCCTCTCTCTCCCTCTCTCTCCCCCTCCCTCCCTCCCTTCCTTCCTTTCTTTCTTTCTTCCTTTCTCTCTCTCTCTCTCTCTCTCTCTCTCTCTCTCTCCCCCTCCCTCCCTCTCTCTCTCCCCCTCCCTCCCTTCCTTCCTTTCTCTTTCTCTCTCTCTCTCTCTCTCTCTCTCTCTCTCTCTCTCTCTCTCTCTCTCTCTTTCTTCTCTTCCTCTTCAGGTTTTTTGAAACAGGGTCTCGTGTAGCACTGGCTGACCTTAAAATCCTCCTGTCTTCATATCCCCAATGCTAGGATTACATGTGATTACTGCCAGACCAATCTTTCCTTTTTTAAATACTATCTTTGTGTACAATGTGGAAAATTTTCAGCTAATAAAGGATTATTAATCTGGTGTTGTCTTATGAATACTTCCTGCCCTTAAATCCCCCCAAAAAGAAGAGGGAGGCAGGTGTGAGGTTTATGGAAGTCTAGCAGTTCACCAGTGTAAGCCTTAGACCCTACCTAAGGTGATGATGATAGCACAAGCTGATAGCGTATACTTGGTTCTACCTGCCTTACTCAGTCCTGCTCATCTATTGCCTCTGGTGGAGTTGTGCAGTATTTCCTACTCCAGAGTATCAGTAGCTAAACAAATTCAGGTGCTCATAAATACATTCCTTTGAGAATGAGTAAAGCAATTTTCTATTTTTTTCATATTGCCATATATATATATTTAGAACTCAGGGAGATCACAGAACTTTGTTATACAGGTGCCATGTGTGTAACACTGGGAAGGGAAAGTGCTTTTTAAGCATATTTCCATAAACCAAGAACTTTTATTTATTGAGACCAGGTCTCTATGTAGTCCTGGCTGTCCTGGAGTTCATTATGTAGATCACGCTATCCTTAAACTTGGATCTGCCTTCCAGTGCTGGGATTAAAAGTGTATGCTACCACACCTGGCAAAACAGGTAATTTAAGAAGGTGCATATAGACTTTTGTAGCTGGTAGATTATTTTTGTTTTGTTTTTCTTTGCAAAGTTGTTAATATCTGTACTACTTACAATAATTAGGTTGAGGAAACTAGTTTGTGTATCTTTCTTTTCATATTTCTCTCTTTTCTTTTAGACTCGAGGATCAATACCTGTTTTCTGGTCACAAAGACCAAATCTAAAGTACAAACCACAACCACAGATCAACAAAGTAGCAAATCATGTATGTATCTCCCTGAATTTTTCACTGGTTAAAATAGAACCTATTTTGTGTGAAGGGTAGAGGTGATATGAGAGCCTACCTTGCCTGGGGAGGGCCCTGGTCACACAGAACCCAAGATGCTTTTAGATTTGCCTATAGAATACATATTTGTTCCCCACAAGACAAAATTCAGTATCTTCAAGCCCCTTCTGGGCTGTAATAACAAATTGCCTCCAATAACATGTTACAAGTATTAGAACAAAGATTTACTGAATGGAATGGCAGATGAGCACTTGGGAGATCTCAGTGAGGTTTATAGAATGTAGTGTATTTGTCAAAAGTTGCATTCAGATTTCAAATAGTGATACTGTAATGGCTGCATTACAACCATTTGCCTCACGGTGTTTCCAATATCCAGAAAGCATAGTCCTCCTCCTGGCACTTTGTTAAGCATAAAAATGGGATAGTTCGGGCTTGGAGAGATGGCTTGGCAATTAAGGGCACTGGCTGCTCTTCCAGAGGTCTGAGTTCAATTTCTGGCAATCACATGGTGTCTTACAACCATCCTTAGTGGGATCTGATGCCCTCTTCTGGCATGCAGTTGTCCATGCAGACAGAGCACTCATACATAAAATAAATAATCTTTTTAAAAAAATGGAATAGTTAAGGAGGTACTTTAAGAATTATGGTAAATAATCATATTATGTAGTTGAATAAACTATATGCTTTTGTCTCTCTTCTAGATGGATGGTTTCCAAAGGCATTTTGATTCACAAGTGATTATTTATGGAAAGCAAGTCATAATTAATCTGGTAGGTTTGAATGTTTTTTGGAGAGGAACAACAAAACAAAAGCAATTTAATTAATAGGAAAATTGATTTTTAAATTAACGTTTCTACAACTTTTCACCAGACCAAACAGAAACTGTGATCCTACTAAATGGTCTTTTTTTTTTTTTAAATCACCTTCCCCTTGCTCCTAGTGATTCTGTTTTACTCTCTGATTCTTCTAAATTTGTCTATTTTTATGCTCCTCATATATGTAGACTCATACAATATTTGTCCTCTGTGTTTTACTTGTTTAATTTAGTATAATGTTTTAAAGAGCCATCTATGTCTATCAGAATTGCATTACTTTTAAAGACTGAATAATATCTTACTGGAGGAATGTAAGACATTTTGTTTTTCTATTCATGAATTAATAGACATTTGGATTATTTCTACCTTTTGGTTATGATGAATGAATTAAAGAGCATACCTACCCTCTTAGTTTTGAAGGAGTTTAAAGAAAGGTGGTACTGCCGGGCGATGGTGGCACACGCCTTTAATCCCAGCACTCGGGAGGCAGAGCCAGGCGGATCTCTGTGAGTTCGAGGCCAGCCTGGGCTACCAAGTGAGCTCCAGGAAAGGCGCAAAGCTACACAAAGAAACCCTGTCTCGAAAAACAAACAAAAAAAAACAAAACAAAAACAAAAAAAAAAAAAAAAAAGAAAGGTGGTACTAATTTTTATTTAATCCTTAACCTTTTGGTTAAATTGATAAGTGAAGATCTGGTCTGGGGCTTTTCTTTAATAACAGTTCAGTCTCTTTCCTACTTACTGATCTGTTTAGATTTTCCTTTTGTGGAGGGGGAGATGGTGAGGTTGAGGCAAGGCTCTAACTGTTAGCCCAGGCTACCCTTGAACTCTTACATTTTTTCTGTTTTCACTTCTCAAGTGTGAGTATTACATGTGTGAGCTACCACATCCAACTTCCTGTTCTGGTTTTCTGTTTCTTCATGGCTCAGTTTTAGTAGATTATATTTTTTTAGAAATTTGTTCAACTCTAAGTTGCACCTTTTTTTGGGGAGGTTTTTTTTTTTTGTATTTTTTTTGGTATGAATATCCATCATATTCTGTTATAATTTTTATTTTTCTAAAAATTATTAGCAGTGTCCTCATTACTGTTACTGGTTTTAATAATTTGAATCTTCTTGTTCATTGTAACCCAGCTCGTCAGTGTGTTTCAGGACCAGTGTTTGGTCTTCTCTACGTTAATCATGTCATTCCTTTTCTTCTGCCAGCTTTGGGTTTACTTTGTTTTTCTAGCTCTTTAATGTGTAAAGTTAGATTATTAATTTGAAGCTTTTTCTTCTTTCCTTCCTTTATTTTTAAATATTTATTTCTTTTTATTTTCATGTGTATAGGTATGTCATCTGTATTTACTTATGTGTATAATATCTGTGTATGGTGCCCACAGGAGCTAGACGCTATCATCAGATCCCCTGGAACTGTTGTTATAGTTGGTTATGAGCTACTATGTGGATGCTGGGAATTGAACCTGTGTCCTCCTTGAACTCATAGAGCTCTGCTTGCCTCTGCCTCCTGAATGCTAGAATTAAAAGCATGTTGCTACCACCACTAGCTAGTTTTGTTTGTTTTAATATATGCATTTGCAGTAAATTCCCTCTTATCACTGTAATTGTTTTATCTCTTAAATTCTGGTATGCTGGATAAGCCATTTTTCCTGTTTCCTTGTATGACTGATTTTCTTTAAAAATTATGTCATTGATTATTATAATGTTGCAACAATGGAGTCAGTTTTCTTCCCAGAGCTAGTTGTGCTTTGTTTTGTTGTTTTGGTTTTTTGAGTGTTAAAAATTATAGTGATGCACTTGTTACACTTTTCCAGACTCTTTTGCAAGATTTTCCTCACTGTGCATGCTCACTGAAGACTCTCTTTTAATATGTTCAGCTAATGTTTTGGCAGAATTCATTGAACTCTAGGAATTGAAAAAAGACAAAATAACAAAATAAAACAAAAGAACAACCCATCCTCTATTCTTTGTAAACTGGTTCTATACTGGGCACAGTTTACCAGTTAGCCAGCCAGGCATATTTGAAGGCTAAAGAGCAACAGGTGGTGATGTTTGTAGTAGTCGGGATTTTTCTGGATATGTTTCCTGCCTGAGTCTGGAAGTAGCTTTCTGAATTCTTTCTTATATACTGCTGCTTTTGAATGTCCCTATTTTTTAAAGAGCATCACTTGGTTTGTTCAGGCTTTAGGTGGTCTATTTTATGTCTCTATCCAGAAAGAAGCTCTTGCCCCAGGTATCCATTGGCTAATAGTTCAGTTGTAGCTTTTACAATGAGTCCAATGTTTTTTTTTACCTTTGTGCAGTTACACCGTACAGAGATAGTTTAGTTCTTCAGATGTGTGTAGTTACATGTACATCGGGTCTTGTCTGCTTCTACTGGTTTGATGAAGGGAGCTAAAAACAAAGCTCCTATTGTTTACAACAAAATTCATCATCCTTATGTTGGAAGAGGAAGGTCAAAATGCTGCAGAGGTTTCTTGCAGCTTAGAAGGTGGCTTTTTCTTGATGGATATTTTGTTGGTTGCTGTAAATTTTGATTACTTTTCCATAGGTCCTACAAAGTTGGTTCAGATGACTTCCTTTTAAAGCTTAGCATTTCCTTGTTAATTTCCTGGTATCACTCTCTATCTAAATAAAAAGTCATGCTGTTTTATTTATTTATTTTTTTTACAGGTGAACCACAAGGGATCAGAGAAACCACTTGAGCAGACATTTGCGAAAATGGTGTCATCCTTGGGTAGTGGGATGATCAGGTATCTTACTAGGTGTCTGTTGTAGAGCCTTTCAAGTCACATGTGCACTTATGTATATAAATACAAAGAGTAAGCTATTATATTTCAACTTGCATTTTAAAACAGTGTGTATGTGTGTGCATGTGGAGTGCTCATGGAGGCTGGATGTAAGCAACCCAATATGGATGCAGGTTATTGAACATGGGTCATCCTCTAGAAGAGCAGCAAGTACTTTTAATTGCTCAACCATCTCTCTAACCCCCAGCTTGCATATTTTCAGTACCAGATGCAAGTGTAATTTTCCTTTTGGTTGGTTTGAAATTTTCTCTGATGTAATTTATATTACAGAGTAACTTTAAGGTCAAGTTTTGAATTTAATCTCTAGTTAAAATCTTTTCATCAAGGTTTTGCAAAACAGTGGCCTATTAGGTCACAAATACAGGTTTGTTTTTTTTTTTAAGGTTTTTAAACTTTTATGTGTATGTGTGTTTTGCCTACATGTGTGTCTGCATCACACACATGCGGTGCCTACTGAGGCCAGAAGCAAACTGGAGTTACAGATGGTTGTGAGCTGCCATATGGGTACTGGAAATCAAACCTGGGTCTTCTAGAAAAGCAGCCAATGCTTGTAACTGCTGAGCCAACTTTGAAGCCTCTTAAATTTCAGTACTTTAAGATTGCTTGATGTGGTTTTTACCACTGCATGAGCTGGACCAGTTTAACACTGTGTAGTGACCTCATCTGGAGCAGTATCTTTGCCTGTCCAATTAATCATAGGTGGTGGTTTTAGATACTCTGTGATGGTCTGCTTAAAGCTGGGCTACGGCTGATAATTCTGGTCAGAGCACTCAAAATAACTTACAGTGTTGCTTTTTTATAAAGATTTATTTATTTATTATGTATACAGTGTTCTGTCTGCATGTATGCTTGCATGCCAGAAGAGGGCACCAGATCATTGTAGATGGTTGTGAGCCACCTAGTGGTTGCTGGGAACTGAACTCAGAACCTCTGAGCAGCCAGTGCTCTTAACTTTTGAGCCATCTCCCCAGACCAATGTTACTTTTTTGAAGCCTTTTAAAATGCCATTCTTGCTTCCTGTCATCGGCCCACATGTATTTTAGTGCTAATTTCCGAGGGTTACCATTCTCTCTTGAGATAAACATTGAGGTAATAGATCTCTTACATACTAGAAGCCACACTGTGTGGATGGAGCAAGGGAGTCACACAGTAGTGGATGCTTTATCTGCATTTTCACTCTTCAGATGGGAGCACAGTCCCATCTGGAACCGTGTCCTTCCAGTCATTCTACTTGTGATTCCTGAGCAGAAAGTAGAATTAGTTATATGCCATACTTCATGTAGCCAGTCTTCTCCACTGACTGTCAGAGCTCGACTAATGAGTTTTCCCCCCTCTCAAGGGAAAGATGACAAATGGTAGGACACCTTCACATTTAGAGATTAACTAACTTTGAGTTGGATATAGCACAAATCTTAAAAGGTCTTATTAATAAAAAAAGAAAACCGGAGCCAGATATTGGGGTGAAAGCTGAAAGATCAGAGAAACAGAACAAGTCAGCCACATTCTTACCATCTCTGAATCCTCAGCCTCCAGACAGTGGGTTCCTGTTTCCTCACGCCTTATATACCTTTTTCTGCCCTGCCATCTTACTTCCTGGGATTAAAGGCATGTGTGCTTCCCAAGCAAAGGCATGAGATCTCAAGTGTTGGGATTAAAGGTATGTGCCACCATGCCTGACTCTGTTCCCAGTGTGGCCTTGAACTCATAGAGATCCAGACAGCTCTCTGTCTCCCGAGTGATAGGATTAAGGGCATGTGCCATCACTGTCTGGCCTGTGTCTAATCTAGTAGCTGGCTCTGTCCTCTGATCCCTATATAAGTTTTATTGGGGTACATAATATATCACCACAGTTGTACTTCTTAAATATTAGGTAATTGTAAAGGGTTCATTATAGATTGACAGAATTTTCTCTGCATATATGTGTGTGATGTATAGATGTTGGTAAAGGAAAGTGATGCGGGGACAGGAGTGGGTGGGTAGGCTGGGCAGTAGCTAATACTATAGAGACTGTCTTGTGGCCCTGTACTTCTTACAGTCTCTAGTACACAACAGACACCCAGCCTAATCCACCATAGACTGTGCTGAGTTTCAATACTTTGAGCGTATTGATCTGGAAAATAGCAAGAAGAAACCATATTCTTTGCACACAGGGATAGGAAATAAATATATATTAGGTATTCAGTTGGATTGTGCCTCTTGAAGTGTATATGTCAGTACTGTAAGTCTGATCTGCTTTACTAGTATTTGCTGTGCTTATCTGCTTTTATCTGCAGGCCCCTAGAATAACATGTGAAAATAAAATTTATCTTATAATTTTAATTAATTTGTCTTCCACTGTTGATAGGAGCATGGGAGATGTGTGTGTGAGTAATAGTAGTAGTAGTTGTGTGTGTGTAGAGGAGGAGGAGTAGTCGTGTGTATGTAGTAGTAGTAGGAAGGTGGATGTGAGTAGTAGTAGTTGTGTGTGTGTAGTAGTAGTAGTAGTAGGGAGGTGTGTGTGTGAGTAGTAGTAGTAGTCTTAGTGTGTGTGTGGTAGTTGTGTGTGTAGTAGTAGTTGTGTATGTTTAGTAGTAGTAGTATGTGTAAGTAGTAGTAATAGTAAGGAGGCATGTGTGTAGTAGTAGTTGTGTATGTGTGTAATAGTAGTAAGGTGTGTGTGTATGAGTAGTAGTAGTTGTGCATGTATAGTGGTGGTTGGTGTATGTGTAGTAGTAGTGTCTATGGTAGTAGTTGTGTATGTAGTAGTAGTGTGTATGAGTAGTAGTGTTATGTGTGTATAGTAGTACTTGGTTTGTGTGTGGTAGTAGTAGCAGTAGTAGGGAGGTGTGTGTTTGTGAGTAGTAGTAAGTAGTAGGGAGATGTGTGTATGTGTAGTAGTAGTAATAATTGTTGTTTTAATAAGCCCAGAATAAAGGAGGCTCTATATTCCTAAGTATTATGCATATTCACATATAGAGAAAAATCATCTTAATAGGAATTATTAATAGAAGGAAATTGAATGGTCTCCTCAGTTTCTGAGTATGTGGGATTTTTTTGGTAGGTATTTTGCCTTTGATTTCCATAAGGAGTGTAAAAATATGAGATGGGACCGACTAAGTATTTTATTGGATCAAGTAGCAGAAATACAGGATGAATTAAGGTAAGCCATATTACTTCTTTACAGAGATAAGGGGGAGAGATATCTGTTTGTGCCAATCTTATTAATTATATATTATTTAGCAGATTTGTAAAGCTGTTTCACTGGGTTATCAGTGCTTATATATGCTGTTTTATCTTAATATTTTTGTATTGGAAGAGTGTTGTTGGTTAAAGAATAACTCTGAATTTTTACAATTGGGCTGATGTCAGGAATATTCATATATTTTCCAACTTTTACAAAATTGCAGTTGGTTTATTACTATTTTGGTTTCAGGTGTCTGTCATTTTATCACAGCATTCTATTAGGAGCCTTTGTAATGACAATTTTCAGTGTCTTCTCTGCAGCCTGTTAGGTCACAACATAGCTTTAATTAGATGCTTCCTATCACATGGAGTGTCTGGGTCCTCTCCTTACTTCTGACACAGTGTGCTATAAGTGGTTCTCTTTAAATGAGTATTGTGTATCTTTGTGTGTGTGTTAAAATTTTGCTTGCAAAAAGATTCTTTAGCATAAGATTAGTGGAGCAAAAGATTGGAACATCTTTATGGTGCTTTTTGAAATGTTTGCTAAATGTTTTAGTGTGCTGGTTCACAGGTTTGTTTTAAAGCCAAAATAATCTATTCACCATGCTATTGTTTTACCTCTGTGATAGTTCTAACCTAGTACTCCACATGTACTTTTTTGTTTAATTTTTAAATTTTTGACAGTTTTTTTTTTACTTGTATACAGGATGCCAAATGTACTTTTAAGTTTCAATTATGTCTCTGATGAGCATTATTCTGTTCAATTAAAAATATATTAGTATACATAGCTATGAACTACAGTTACTTTGTTTTCCTGTGACATTCTATCATGAACACAGATAGTAAAGGATGATAGGGTTGTACTGTGGCTGGCTATTGAGAAGAGATTGGCTAGGTTTGGCATTGTTGGTGGAGGGGATGGTGCCTTAGGTTCACCATTAATTGCTGTCATGCAGGAATTTTGAGGGGGCTAGTGTAGTAGCACACAGCTTTAATCCCAGCACTTGGAGGCAGAGGCAGGCGGCTCTCTGTAAGTTCAAGGCCAGCCTGGTCTACAAAGCTAGTTCCAGGATAGCTAGGACTGTTACACAGAGAACCTTGTCTTGAAAAACCAAAAATAAATAATTGAATGAATAAATAAATAAATACACTCAGAAGTTTGCCATCATGTTTGGCTACTGTATACATATTTGCGTGATCAAAGGGAAAGGAAAATTGAGTTTTCAAAAATGTACTTTTCCTATTTTGTTCTATTTGCATGGTTATTCATTTTAAAAGAGAGAAAAAAAACATTTTAAGTGCATTTTCCAACCTTTGCTTCAGAGATTGTGGTTCCATTGATTCTCAAGGCTAAGAATTTTTATTTGTAACTCGGGAGATTCTGATAGGGATTTTGGAGAAGCCATTAGCCCTGATGTGTTGGGACATGGCTGAAATCATGTTAAAGCGACCTTAAGAAGCATGGTTTCCATATCAATTGTTTCCTTCACTGTTCTCCCTATGTTTGACTTCTGTGAAAGCTGTGTTTTGAAAAAAACAAAAAACAAACCTGTGTTGCCTCAGCCATTCAGATTCTCATTTGGTCTAGAAAAATGAAATATGCCTACTGTGCACTCCATCTGGCCTTGTAATTTATGGTTTTAACTAAGATCACCCCATAAAACCTGTCTTCTAAGAGTTGTGTTGCTGGTATGTTTAGTGTACTTTGGTATAAGAGTGCTCACATAAATGTGTTTCAGTTATTTTTTAGTAGACTCTGCTGGCAAGGTGGTAACAAACCAAGAAGGAGTTTTCCGCAGCAACTGCATGGATTGTCTTGATAGAACTAATGTGATCCAGAGTTTATTAGCTCGACGTTCCCTTCAGGCCCAGCTGCAGGTGAATATTACTTTCTTGAATCTTTTATTGACAAAAAAAAATACATATTTTAAAAAAGAAGAAAAGAACCTTTGAAAACCAACAAAAAGTACTCACATTGTCTGCGCCCTAACTTGATGTTTTTATTTTTGTATCTTGCCATCACTGGTATATGTAAGTTTTCCATAACTCATCAGAGCACATGTGTGGTCCCTAGTTTGCCATTTTCCTTTAGTATTTATGTAATCATAGTTTTAAATAGTATATATTTAACTATAATTTATTAAGCCATTTACATTACTGCATTTTGGGGCCTTTATGTAATACTATGGAGAATGTATCTGTTTTTAATATCATTAACTTGAATTACTTCCTTTGGGTTTTAGTTTCCTTTCCAAATGCTTTGATTAATTAAGCTTGACCAAATCAATTTAGGGAGCAAAGATTTATTCTAGCTCACAATTCTGGGTTGTAGTCCATCACTCTGAAGTGCCATGTGAGAGCATTCCTGGGGAGACATGAACAAATGTATGTTCATTCCTGATAGGGAATCCACAACACTATTCTTACCAAAGTAAGAATAATCATTGAAGTCCAACTTAGTCAATCAGTGAGTTCATTGGGGTTACTTAGAGGAGCAAAAATAACTCAAATACGTATTACCTACAGCCTACACTAAGAGGTGATGGCTCATGAAACTGGAAACCTGGAGGGTACTGCATGACTTGCAGGCAGCTTGAAAGGTTGAAGAGTCACTTTCAGGCATCTTGGTGGTTTTGAGGGTGTCTCGGTAGTCTTTAGTATTTTCATAAGTTGGGAAATAAGGGAGGGACCTAGAGTTATCTAGTCAGTTTCAGGGACTTGCTAAGCTTCTGAGTTCTTTAGTTTATAGTCATGAGTTTTCCTGCAAGATAGAATGTTTTATCTTGGAAGAAATTGTTAAACAACATGGAGATGTCAAAGAATCAAGATTCTGAAGCAGCCAGTTACATCTACAGTCAAGTGCAGAGAGAGTGAATGTATGCATTCTTGCTAGTGCTCAGCTCATTTTTACCTCTTTTCATAATTCAGGACATGTCTAGTTAGGGTTTCTGTTGCTGTGAAGAGACACCATGACGATGACAACTCTTTTAAAGGAAAACATTTCATTGAGGTGGAGGCTTATAGTTTTGAAGGTTTAGTCCATTATCATCATGGCAGGGAGCATGGTGGCTGGGAATCGGGCAGCATGCAGGCAGACAGACATGGTGCTGAAGAAGGAGCTGAGGATTCTACATCTTGATCCAAGGGCAACAGGAAGTGAATTGAGATACTGGGTGTGGCTTGAGCATATATGAGACCTCAAAGCCCATCTTCACAGTGACACACTTCCTCCAGCAAGGCCATACCTGTTCCAACAAAGCCACACCTCCCAATAATGCCATTCTCTATGAGCTTATGGGCGCCAGTTACATTCAAATTCCCACAGGACACAAAGGAGTGGTATTGCTCACCATCAAGTTGGGTTGCCCGCATCAGTAATGAAATCAAGACAATCGATTAGCCCATCTTAATCTACACAACCCCTCATTGAGACTCTTCCCAAGTGACTCTAGGTTGTGTCAAGTTGATGATTAAACTAAACTTAGTTGGGCTAATTCCTAGAAGTGAAATTACAAAATTAAGGAGAATAAATATATTACTTTCTAAGAGGTCCCATATCGGTTTATTTTGATGTCAGCAATGAATAAGTGAATCCATTCTATGGAACTCTAGCTGCATTAGATATTTTTGTTTTAAGATATGTCTTATTTGTTTTGTTTTGCTTTTTGTTTCTGAAGCAGGGTCACTCTGTAGCACATGTAGGTTTTTAACTCTTGTTTCCCATGCCTCAACCTCCTAAATTCTAGGATTACAGACCTATGCTACCATATCCAACTCCTTTTTTTCTAATTTAGTGGTATATGAAGATTGTTTTGAAGGGTATAGCTCAGTTGGTAGAATGCTTGCTTAGTATGGATGAAGCACTGGATTTGATCCTACATAAACTGTGTATGGTGGCACATAGCTATAATCACAGCATTTGAAAGTGGAAGCAGAAGATTCAGGCCACCCTGAGCTATATGAGACCCTGTCTCAAAAACAAACAAACAAAAAATTATTTTTATTTGAATCTCTTGTTCTGACAAAGGACATTAGCTTCTTGATTAAACGTTTCTGGCATAATTTCTTTTTAAATAGGATTGTGCTAAGGAGAACAAATAGATGCAAACGGCTTCTTCTATATGTATATTCAATTTTAAATATGAACAAAGCCTATACTTCTAAATCACATTGGCATTTGTTGTGAAGGACAAAGTATGTTCCAAATGTCTAGATAATTTATAATTATTAAACTTTGCTTTTGACAATTTTTTGACACTCAGGAAATTTTGGTGTCTGCTTTAGAAGGAATTATTCCTGAGTCATAAAGTAACTGTGTCAAAGGAGTGATGAGCAGTCTAGTTTGTGCTGTGTCAATCTATTGAAGATACTTCAGCTATAGTTTTCAGTAGAAAAGGATTAGGAATGGTTTGGTCCCATGGCTACTCAGAGCCTGCTGAATTAGGTTCTATGATCTATTTCATGTGCTAAATACAGTTTGCTGAAACATAATGAACTTCAGAGCATCTTTGGGCAGGAGTCTGTGAGGTGGCCTTGTCAGATGGTGTGGGAACTCTCCCACTGAGCTTTTCCCTCCAGTAGGGGCAGTTTTGCGCAGCTAAAAGCCACTGAGGCGTTCTGACTCATTCTTGGCAAGAGATGGTGAGGTGTTATCTGAAGTGGTTCAGAAAGTTGATGATTTGAAACAAAGTCCAAGATAGGGCTTCCTAATATGTGGTTGGTAGACTCCAAAGAGTAGTCCATAGAGAATCCAGGGGCTCAGCCACCCTGGAAATTTTATAAAAAGAGCTGTGTGTGTGCACTTGTATATAAGCTCATGTGTGGGTGCAGTTTTGGGGAAGATGAATATGTATAATTCATCAGATTCTTAGAGGTCCTTGGGGAAAGTAAGACTTCAGTGACTTAGATGTGGAAGCCTGGGATGATGAATGGTGAGGAAGGCAGAAGGGTAAAGGGTACAGAAGGGAAGGAGGAGTAAGTCTCGTAGTAGGTTTCCCTCTACCTTTTTTTTCCTCCTTCTAATACCATTCAGCTATTATCCCTGTTGTCCTGGGTTTAAGGGAGTGTGGGTAGAGGAACTTCTACAGTCTGTGGTGGGTGGACAAGAGCTCTAAAAGCTGAAGCACACCTGTGCTTTGCACCGGCAGGAAAAGAACCCCCATGATAGGATTTTCTTCCTAAGTCAGGTCTGCTAAAATCTTATCACTCATAAATGCTGGTGTGATTCTTTTTCTAGAGACTAGGAGTTTTGCATGTGGGACAGAAGCTTGAAGAACAAGATGAATTTGAAAAGATTTATAAAAATGGTAGGTAATTTCTTTTTTTTTTTTTTTTTTTTTTTTTTTTTTTTTTTTTTTTTTTTTTTTTTTGGTTTTTCGAGACAGGGTTTCTCTGTGTAGCTTTGCGCCTTTCCTGGAGCTCACTTGGTAGCCCAGGCTGGCCTCGAACTCACAGAGATCCGCCTGGCTCTGCCTCCCGAGTGCTGGGATTAAAGGCGTGCGCCACCACCGCCCGGCTTAGGTAATTTCTTAATAGAGCAAAGTTGTTCAAATTTTGAAATCAGTATTTTATATAAGAACTTTAATTGGCTGTTATTTTATTTTTCCCAAAGCCTGGGCTGATAATGCTAATGCTTGTGCCAAACAGTATGCAGGAACTGGTGCCTTGAAGACTGACTTTACAAGGTAACCCACACTTTTCATTTGTATTCCACATCAGTGGCTTGTAGTCCTAATGCTTTCTGGAGTTCTGTGGTTAGCTTTCAGGAAACAGTTTTACAGACCAAGCTCCTGGGCTTCACTAGGACTGTCAAGATTGCTGAAAGATGAAGCTCGGGCACTGGTGGGTTCCTATCCTCCTTGGGACAGTCTGATGCACAGAGGGTTAAGGGTTCTATGGTGCTTCTCTGACATCACTGTGCATCCAAATCACCAGTCTGACTTCACAGGTGTGTGGGCACAGCCTGTGAGCTGTACCTCTGCCAAGCTTCCAGACAATACTCCTGCTCTTTTTATTTGTTCTAGGTGCCTTTAGATCTTTTCTATAACACTGTAAAGATTTCTGAGAGCAAATGTTATTGCTAGTTGCTGTGTTCTTTTATATTTCTTAACATGGGCTGTACTTCTTTTCATAGTTCTTTGTTTTTGTAGCTAAAACTGTTTCACTTTCTTGCATCTTCTTGGTAATGTTTTAGGGAACAAATACAATTGATCCTCTTATCCATGAATTGTATCAATGGATTTAGCCAGCCACTAATCAAAGTGTATTTGTGTCTGTACTGAGCATGTGCACATTTTTTTCAATATCATCATTTCCTGAAAAATACAGGCTAATGGCTATTTGCCTCACACTTACATTGTATTAGACATCATAAGTAATTTAGAAAGAATAAGGGAGTATGAATAGGATACGTGGAAACACTATACCTTTTTATATGAGGGACTTGAACATCTGTAGACAAGTGTCTAGTAGGGTTCCTTGTTGATACAAGGGGACAACTATATATATTTCTTGGGCCTGCTAGTGACTTCTTTGTGAAATGTCTATATTTTCAGGGATATTTTTTAATGTCTTTACTGATCATGTATTTTTATAAAAAAAGAGTCACTGTTCATAAAACTTAGAATTTAGTATGCATGCATATAATTTAAAATTGGACCTCTCTTAACCAGAACTGGAAAAAGAACTCGGTTGGGACTTATAATGGATGGTTGCAACTCATTATTACGGTATTACAAGAACAACTTTTCTGATGGATTTAGACAAGTAAGTTTGTATTTGATGATTTTTGGCATTGAATGGTTATATCTTTGCATTATTGCTCAGTATAGTCAAATCAAATTGGAAAGTTCACAATTTCCTTCTTTCTTTTCTAGGATTCCATAGACTTATTTCTTGGAAACTATTCAGTGGATGAATTAGAATCTCACAGTCCTTTAAGTGTTCCAAGGGACTGGAAATTCCTGGCAGTAAGAAAATTATGATTTTTCAAGATTGAAAGTATTGTGTCTGAAAGTGTAGAAAACACCTCTGTTGACAAGATTGCATGCTGCTTCCCCCACAAAGATAAGACCAGAGTACAGAGAAAATAACTGAGTATTTGCTTTCTTTCCTGACTCTACCATACTTCCTTTTTGTGTAAGAACACATAAGGAACTGTAGAGGAGTCCTTTTTTTCAGGAGAACTTCAGTCTTATTGTGATCAGAGAATTGCTAGAGATAAATTTGTAAATGAAAGGCAAAGTGTGTTTGGAATACTTTTCTTTCCTCCTCTGTTCACAATACTTTGCAGCTTTTCTGGGGCCTTATGCCAGATGGCAAGGTGCCCTGGATGGAAGAGAGGTCTGTTGTCCTGGACAGTTATTTCTCAGGTTTGGAGCAGAAGCATGTTTCCTTAGATCTCATAACTTTACCAGTTTGAAGATTTAGGTCACTGTGCTTAAACCCATAAATAATGGTGTTTGATTAAAAAAATATCTTGTGTATATGAGCTTGCAGAAGTTTTGCTCTTTTCCAAGCTTGATGGACATACATTATTTTATAGCCACTGCTTATTCCTAAACATCTGTGTCTTTCAATCGTATTTTTCAGTTGCCTATCATCATGGTTGTTGCCTTTTCAATGTGTATCATCTGTTTGCTTATGGCTGGTAAGTGTATTCTTGTGTCATATTCTTTTTATCACTCTTGAGGCAGGGTCTTACTGTTTAGCTCTGGCTGGCGTGGAATTCGCTATGTAGACCAAGCTGACCTTGAACTAAGAAAGATCTGCCTACCTCTGCCTCCTGAGTTCTGGGAGTGTGTGCCATAATGCTTGCCTTCTTACATTTATCTTTTAGAATGTTGAATTGGTTGTTCATCTTGAGTTTTGAGTCCACTCAGTACTTGATGTTTACTTACTAAGTTTAATGAGTAGTTTGATAATTGGGTTTTATTTTTGTATGTGTGTGTAGTGCTAAGCAGCACTCTGCCACTAGGACACACCTCTAATTCCTAGCAGTTTTCTCTTGTTGTTATTAGTGGTAGTGGTGATTCTTTGTTTAAAATCTCATTTTATTTTAAATTAGTATACAGGCTATTTGATATCATTATAGCATTTTCAAACAGTGTTTTAGTGATTCTCCTTCTCCCTTATCTCCCCCACCCCCTTCTGCTTTAATTACTATTATTATCACCTGAGGGGTGCACATGTAGAAGTCAGAGGACAACTTTGGAATTAGTTCTCCTTCCACTTTTATATCCAAGGATCAAACTCAGGTTGCCAGGCTTGCAAAACAAGTACCTTTACCTACTAAGCTATTTGGCTAGCCCTATTTTTTTAACTTAAGCTATATATATATATATATATATTTTCTTGTTACCAAACTAACACATAATAATTATAGAGAATATAATTAGGTAAAAAGAAAAATAAAAGTTGTTACTCTGCCTTCTAGAGATAAGCTAACCCTTCATAATTATTTTAAAATTATTGTGTATATAAGTATGTTGCTTGTGTAAGGCAAAGTGTGTGTGCAATGGTGCATTTGTAGAGGTCAGAGAACAACTTGGAGGAGTTGCTTCTCTCCTTGCACTGTGGGCTCTAGGGATTAGACTCAGATTACCATGTCTGTATGACAAGAGCCTTTACCCACTGAGTAACTTTGCTGGCCCTTATTCATATTTTGATGTTTGTTTTGTTTCTTGAGACAGGGCTAACCTGAAACTTCTATGTAGATGGCTTTCTGGATGGCATCCTCCTGATGCTCCTCCCCAGCCTCCCATGTCCTTTGGTGCCTGGCTTTCCATAGCACTCTCTGTACTTGTCTTCTGGCATGTTCCTCATTAAACTCATGAATATGAAGAAATTTGTTTTTTAGAGGTGGAATATTCTCCTGGTGCATCTGATAGAACCACCATGTATTTTTCTGCACAGAATGATTTTCTCACTGTTTTTACCACCCAGTTATCAGATTTTTGAGGGAGAGACTATTTTGTTCATTGTTTTGTCTGCTGTGTCTGGGCTATAGTAAACTCCCAGGTGCTTTCTGAATTAGGGATTGGCATCCTACCACCACCACCTTAGTCTCTAATATCATCAGTATGCACTTTTTAGGAGGAGGATCAGTGCCATGCATCTCTGTCCTCAACGGAGTTTAGCACTGTGAACAGTCACCACATAGTTTGATACAGTACTAGAGTTTGTTGACTAGAGGGAAGAAGCCATAGTAACTTGCCAAACTAGTTAGCAAACTTCTGTAAAGAGCCAGACAGTAAATATTTTTGTCTTTATCTATTTCATGTTGTCTCTGTAGTATATTCTTTGACCTTCTAAAAATGTAAAACCCATTCTTACCTTCAGTGAAAACAGGAAAAGCGTATAGGAATTGCTTACAGTAATGATTGTGATTCTCTGTCAGGTTTTATAGCAGGAAGGAAAAGGGGATAAATCTAGTCAGCATGTGCTGGTTGCTCAGAGGCTAATAGCTGGTTTCATTCACTCCCTGGATCCTCTGACTTAAGAAACACTGCCCAGTGGGTGCCCATTTCCTGAAAGTCACTCCCATTAGATCAAAGTTTACTAACTTTTGTTTTGTTTCCTATGCTTATGACTGGTTAAAGAACTTCTAGAGGGATAAGAAAAGTTAATCTCAAGATCTTGACCTGAGTGAAGTAGTGGATTCCTCTGGGAAGTGTGCAATAGCTTATAGGAAGCTTCATTCTTGACCTGGGAAGGAGCACAGGGGCACAGTTCTTACCTAGCATGCTTAAGGTCCTGGTTCAGTCCTGTCCTGGTTAGGGTTTTTTTTTCCCCTTCCCAACTTGATGCAGGCTAGAGGCATCTGGGAAGAGGGAACGTTACTTGAGAAAATGCCTCCATAAGATTGACCTATAGGCAAGTCTGTAGGGCATTTTCTGCATTAATGATTGATATGGGATAGCCTAGCACACTGTAGACAGTGCCATCCCTGGGCAGGCAGTCCTGGGTTATATAATAATGCAAACTGAGCAAGCCATGGAGAGCAGTCTATTAAGGACCATTCCTCCATGGTGTCTGTTTCAGTTCCTGCCTCTAGGTTTTACCTTGAGTTCTGTCCTGGCTTCCTTCAGTGATGGACTGTAGAGTGTAGGCCAGATAAAGCCTTTGCTTTCCCAGGTTCTTTTGGTTATGATATTTATCACAGCAGTAGAAATCAAACTAGGACAAATCCCCAAACAAACAATAACTTGCCTTCTGTACAACAACTTTTAAGACTCAGCTATGAAAATTGATAATGTCGCAGATTTAGGAATATTTTTAAGTAAAAAAAAAAAAAAATTGAATGCTGTGGATAGTACCTGTTAGGTAATACATGGTGATAGGGGTAACTGATTTCTAGCCCTTGCTGTGGTTTTCTAGAGGGAACGTAAATGCACTATAACCTCTGATGTGGTAGAAAGTCTAGAAGTGACATTCTTCTCTTGAATGATCTTACTGCCATTTGACTACATGTATTTCTCTACAGTTGAGGCCAGCAGATGTAGCAGGGAAGTGAGCCAAGGCTCAGCTCTTCAAAGAGAAAAACAAAATAGGCCTTTGCTCCATGGGTGCTGCTATCCTTTATAAACTCAACCAGCAGAGTTGTGTTAAATGCAGTTAAAATATGTTATGATTTATACAGTTAACTTAAATATGTAACTTTATTAAAATACACATTCTGTAGCATGTGTTTTTATAGGTATTTGATAATATCACATTGATCATAGAACTATGATTAAGCTGTTAGTAGTTTCTTGTGCTAGTAAAGCATTTAGTCTCAATGATAATTATGAAAGAGAGTAGTCCAGTTCTAACAATGTAGCCTCAGTATTGCTGGGAACTTGTCATAGAGGCAACAAGTTCTTAGGGTTTCACAGCTGATGGTTCATCAAGCCTTGAAGAGTTAAGACCAATGGTTTAAACCTTAAGAGGTTCTTATATTTTTTCCTGTGGACATGTTAGTAAACTTTAGTGTGAAGTTGTGCTATACAGCTAACAACTAGATCTGGCATCAACAAATGATGCATTATCTCTTTTTAATATCAACAGGTGACACTTGGACAGAAACACTGGCGTATGTCCTCTTCTGGGGAGTTGCAAGCATTGGAACATTTTTTATTATTCTTTACAATGGCAAAGATTTTGTTGATGCTCCTAGATTGGTCCAGAAAGAAAAGATAGACTGAATTTGTGTTTGTGGAAAGCGGCTTGGCTTGGAAGACTCCATGATGCAGAACTGGAGTCTTTACTGACCTGCTTTCCACATCAGTCCCAAGGTCTTCTTAAAGCATTTATCCAAAAGCACCTCTTGCGGTCTAGGCTGGGTGATGGCTTAGGATTGATCTATATTACTGCTTCGATGATCTCTTTACTGTTGGGATGGTTATATTTATAATTTGAAGCTGTACTGTAATTCAAATGTAGCTTAAATTCAGCTCACAGATCAGAAGAAATCTATTCACTGTCAAGTTAATCAGAAGTTCACAGATAAGTAATATATTTTAAAAATTTAACTTCTTTCATTATTTAAGACAGTAAAATTATTTTTCTAGCTCTGTTTCATTATTGTCATTGTAAAGCAGCCACTGTTAGCAAACATATTTTCCATATATCTTTGGACTTTTCTTAGAAGTTTAATAATATGCTAATCCTACTATGTTTATAGAATGTCTCTTACAGGTATCAAGTAGTTTGATAAGTTGTAATTTCACAGGAAGGAAGAGGAGAATGGGATCTAGTTGTTTGAAGTTTCTAGTAGCTGCCTTTTGGCTTCAGCCAGCTTGAGCTGCTTTAATGCCCCAGCAGCTTAAATGTCATGAAAAGTTCAGATATATTTTATCTTTTTTAAAAGGTATAAATGAAATCAAAGAATGTAAAGTCTGTCTCTTATGCTAAGGGTCCAAAGTTGCCTCTTTTTAAGAACTGCTCTATTGTGGAACGTACACTAGACTGGCCGGCTGCTTCCTCCCATATCTTGTGGGAACCCCTCCCCCCCTTTTTTGGTTACTCATTGAGACATGCAGACCTCAGAGAAGGTCTTGTGCTAGATTTGATTCACACTTGGGGTAGCAACTGCTTTTCCATGCATGGTACTCTTGCTTTATCACTTTGTCAAGGTTTTTGTTGGCTGTCAATAAGTGTCTGAAATTTAGTGCTTCCAGGTAGCCATAGTTCTCCAAATCAAGGACCAACTTTAATTTATGCATAAAACAGACAGAAAACTGCGCTTCAGAAGCTGTGCATAGTTTTAAGGCAGGTTATATATTAAAATTGTAATTATGAGGTTTAGATATTAGAACAGTATATAAGGTAGTATCATTACACTATCTTAAAACAATTCAGTTAAACACTGCAATGGTACATCAGTGTTTTGCTTAAAAATATGTAAAGTTTTTTTCTAATAGTAATACCTTATGTTGTCCTTAAATATTTCTAAAAGCGCCTTTATTTTAACATTACCTTTTTTCAACATTATCTTTTATAAACAAGAGTTATTGCTTTTAGAAACTCGGGGAAAATCCTGTGTAGCTTAAAATCAGTCATTAAAACTCACAGTAGGATAAGTAAATAGAGCCACCTATTCTGACATGTAAATAAGCATAATTTGTTCCAAAGATGGAATATTGAAGCCCAGCCTATGTCTACTATAGTGTATTATTCAATTGTTACTGGGCATTTCACAGTAAGCACTTCATGTCAACAGCTACAGCAGACACCAAATCTGAACCACTAATGTGGCTACTTTACAAAGACTAATGTCAGTGGGTTAGGCTGCAAATGATCAATGTTTCAGAGCCCTGCAGTGATTTTAATTCATGTACTGTACATCCATATGCAAAAATAAAATGCCATATTCTTTTCTAATTACTGTTGGTGTTGTTTCTGTATTTTTATCAGAAGTGGTATTTTTCTGTCTTAAAGCAATGTTTGATTATTATAGAAATACTAGTCATAAGTAAACAAGAAAACCAATAGCATCTAAACTTTACCAGTGATGATCACCTAAGACATTTTTATATATTTAACATTATTTTTTATAGCTAAAGCTAAGGCAACATTTAGTAATATATAACATTTACTGAGGTTTAATGTCCATAGAGCATCTCCACTTCCAAATTATAATTTGTTTCAAAGTGATATAGGTTGTAGGGTGATAAGGAAGTATGGGTGGATAAATATGCAGGTTGCAACTGATGAATGGGAAAATAGTACATACTGAAAAGTATTTTCAGGGCTGGGGATGTAGCCCTGTTGATAGAGCGCTTACCTAGTATACATGAAACCCTGGGCGCGATCCCCAGTACTCTAAGACCTGGCATGGTGGCCCACACCTGTAATCCCAGCCCATGAGAGGTGGAGGCAGGAAAATCAGATCGTTATCCTCAGCTACACAGTGAGTTTGAAGCCTGCTTGTGATACATGAGCCTAAGGAAATAATGAGTAAACACCTTGATTTAGGAAGTCCTTGCTTATGGGGGAAGTGAGATGAATTTCCTTGAAAATGGCATCCAAGATATGTACACACAATGTACATATGTTTACACATCTACATATATGTGTGTATGCTTTGTACATATGTACAATATTTTCATATCTACATAATATGTGTGTATGCTTTAATGCTTTAAAGATTTATTTCCATATTTCCTTAATTTCCCCAGGTTCTTAGTGAAGTAACTTCAACAAATTGTGGTAGGTAATTTGAATGTACTGTTGGTTCACTGTGAGAGGAGAGAGACCAATTCTGAATAGCCTCCTCATGTTAGTTAACCTATCACTGTAACAAGTTGTTTCCACACTTAGTGACTTGAAGTAGTCCATGATTGCTTGTACTTATTGTCTCAGTTTCTCTGCTTCAGGGCATTCCACAAGGCCACACTTAAGATTCTACTGAAAGCAGGCAGGATCCGCTTTCATGATTCAGTTCCTCCTATGCTTGTTGGGTTGAACATCCATGCTGACTCTGGACTGAAAGCCATTCATTCTCTTCAGACAATTTTTACATCATAGCCAACAATATTGACTCTGCAATCAAGATGGAAGTGTTACCCTTCACTTTTACTGTATCCTTTGCACTAGAAGTCAGTGGCTCCAGCTCATTCAAGGGGAAGAGATTACACATAAAATTGGTACCAGGAGGTGGTGATCTTTTTTTTGTTTGTTTGTTTTTTGTTTTTTGTTTTTCGAGACAGGGTTTCTCTGTGTAGCTTTGCGCCTTTCCTGGAACTCACTTGGTAGTCCAGGCTGGCCTCAAACTCACAGAGATCCGCCTGCCTCTGCCTCCCGAGTGCTGGGATTAAAGGCGTGTGCCACCACCGCCCGGCTGGAGGTGGTGATCTTTTGGGAAGGTATAGGAAGCATATAACTTGTGGTCAGTATAACACTAGGGAAGTAGAGGGCTAGTAAGTTGGAAGTAATTGGGGCTTTTTGAAGAAGGTGGAACTTAACCAGGACAGAGGTGAGCTGATTTAGTGCTGCTTAGCAGGTTAGCTCATAAAGGAAATTTAAGAGAATGGAAAAAGAGGGTTTGCTGGCCATATGCTTCTGGCTGTGACTTGCCATGGCCTTCTCAACAATATGAGCACTAGTGCACTCCCTCCCCCCCAATTTATTTTTATTTTGTGTGTTACCTGCATGTATGTGCTCCGTATGCATGCCTGGTACCTACAGAGGCTAAAAGAGTGTGTTGGATGGAGTACCTGGAGTTAGGGACTGTTGTGACCATGTGGGTGCTGGGAACTAAATCTGGATCCATTGCAAGAGTAGCAAGTATCCTTACCCACTGAGTCATCTGTCCAGCTCTAGCTTCCCTTTGTGTGTGATTGTGTATATGTGTGCATGTACCTTATGTGTGTACAGAAGGGTATGGTGCTGTGGGATGTTCTGTAGGTCCTGTGGGAGCCCATTCTCAGGTTCTTTGTGGCGTTACCCAGCAGGTCCGTATGGAGGATGATTGGGACCATGGGCCTGAGTGCAGGTGTTTGAGATGGTCTGCACTTGGCTGTGCTGGGGGATGGTCTGTATGTCAAGTTGCTCTGATTGGTTAATAAATAAAACCTGATCGGCCGTGGCTAGGCAGGAAAGATAGGTGGGACTAACAGAGAGGAGATATAAAAGGACAGAAAGGCAGAAGGAGACGCTGCAGCCGCCGCAATGACCAGAGAGGCTGCAGCCGCCGCCATGACCAGCAGCATGTGAAGACGCCAGTAAGCCACCAGCCACATGGCAAGGTATAGATGTATGGAAATGGATCAATTTAAGATAAAAGCACAGTTAGCAAGATAAGGACAGTTGGCAAGAGGCCTGCCACGGCCATACAGTTTGTAAGCAATATAAGTGTCTGTGTTTATTTGGTTGGGTCTGAGCGGCTGTGGGACTGGCGGGTGACAGAGATTTGTCCTGACTGTGGGCAAGGCGAAAAAATCAAGCTACAGTATGGTGGTATTGTGTTCCCCAAAATATTGTGTACCCTAATAAACTTATCTGGGGTCACAGAACAGAACAGCCACAATATTAAACATACAGGATAGGCAGTGGTAGCATACGCCTTTAATCCTAGCATTCCAGAGGCAGAGATCTACCTGGATCTCTGTGTGTTCAAGGATACAGCCAAGCACGGTGATCACATCTTTAATCCCAGAAAGTGAGCCTTTAATCCCAGGGAGTGATGGCAGAAAGCAGAAAGGTATATAAGGCATGAGGACCAGAAACTAGGAGCTTTAGCTGGTGAAGCATTCAGGCTTTTGAGCACAACAGTTCACCTGAGAGGCATCCAGTCTGAGGAAACAAGATCAGCTGAGGACCTGGCGAGGTGAGGTAGCTGTGGCTTGTTCTGCTTCTCTGATCTTCCAGCTTTCACTGCAATATCTGGCTCCAGGTTTGTTTTTATTAATAAGAACTTTTAAGATTCCTGCTACAGAAGGGGGCCAGAGAAGGATGTGAGGTGGCCTGCTATCACCTTCCACTTTCTTCCTGAGACAGGGCCTCTCACTGAAGTGACAGTTACATGTATGACCACTGGGATGCAGTCTCTGGGCCTCATGCTTGCATAGTAAGTGTTATCACTCATGAGCCATTGCTCCAGCCCTCCACCCCTTTTTACTTTTGTAGTTCTTGTTTAAGACAATGTCTCACTATGTAGTCCAGATTGTCTCCAAACCTGTTATTCTCCTGCCTCCTAAGTGCTGGGATTATGAACCTATTCCAGCATATCTGTTTTTCTTTCATCTTTTTGTTGTGGGTGGTTGTTTTTTTGTTTATTTGAATTTTATAAAATTTTTGTGTAGGTATATTTATGGATCCTTTGAACTCAGACTTTATATCAGTGGTTATATCTGGAACCCATGTCTCTCTTAATTGTTTGTGTTACAGTACATATATTCCTGGGATGCTATCATAATATACTTTTTGTCAATGCAGTATGAAATAGCATCTCATTCTGGTATTTCTCTGAGAATTGAACATCTTTTCATGGTTTTGGTTTTAATTGTCTGTGGGTCTTGTTTGGAGCCTGTTGTGGTCTTTTGTTTCCTATGGATCTGTTGAAATTGTGTTCTGGAAGGGAATCATTTGTTAGTTGTAGCTTGTCTTCCTGTTCTCTGATACAGTGAATGACCATATTGCTTTCCTAGCACCTTTTGTGCTCACCTCCAAGGGCAAGTTTTGACAGCTGTCACTTTTAGATCGCATTCTATCCATAGTCAATTTGGGGTTATAGACTGACAATTGAGAGGCCAACTGGTTTTTGTTTGTTCATTAATTTAAAAGGTTTCTTTTTCCTCTTTCCTGTGCACTCTGCTCCTTGGCTCTACTTTGGCTCTCACAGTGATGACACTAGCCTCTTTTCAGACAGAAGGAAGAGAAGCCTCTGCTCAGAAATGACAGCCTCTCTTGCTCATATTTCATTGGTCAAAAGTGATAAAAATGACCAAATCAGAAGTTACTGAGGCCAGGGAATGTTCTCCTACCCTTGAGGGGCAGTGCAGAATGTCATTAAGCTTAGCTGCTTGCTGAGAATGTTGTAGCCCTCCCCTGCTGATTTGAATGCCAGGTTTTCCTCTCTTTGTAGGTTCGTGTATGTTGTCATTGCTGAGAGCCTTTCTTGGTGTAGCCACATCTTGGGCCTCTCATATGAGTCTTCCAGCTTCCTCAGACTGTTGAGCGAAACCCTTGTCAGAATTCACTTTTCCTAAGTGCATTGGATTAATATGAACTTTCTTACACATTTTTTTCTTTTTAAATCCAGGGATCTTGACAAGAATTGTCGGAGACATTGGTTTAAATAAAGTTAAAATGTTGTCTAAACTGTAGGACTTTGAGAGGTTTGAAAAGGGGCTTCTAGCGAGGGTATATGCTGTACAACAGCGGCACCAGGTCTTTCAGCCAGTGTAATCTTACTCATTGAACATACATGATTTTCCTGGGGAATTCATTGTGGGCAAGGCTAGGGTAGTGTGAGTACTCTAGAGTTTGATTTTCAACTCCAAGGCCAGTCTATTCAATTCTCAATTAAGAGTTGTGTACACACACATGAGTGTGCATGTGCTTGAAGAATGCCAGCTAAATGCAGATATGACAAGTAACTAAAAGTTTTAATGCCTTCTGACATTTCATTCATCACCTCATGTACCTGAAAACTTTAACAGATTAAAAGCAGTCACCCTGTAACATGTGGGTGTCTTGTCAGTAAGAAAGAGAGTGCACAGATTTGATCTCCTAAGAAAGACAGTTACATTGAAATGCAAGTCTTCTAAGACATACAATTATCTTCAAGACTGACCTTTAAAGCTAGTATCCAGTGATGAAAAGAAGGGTGCACATGGAGGAAGGTCCTTATGAGGGATGTATATGTTTCCAAGGACTTCATCTCCTCACACCTGTAGCGCAAATCCTAATTGGTCTTAATAATAAAAACCTGGAGTCAGATATGGGGGTAAATGCTGAAAGATCAGAGAAGTTAAGTAGCTAGTCACAGTCACTACTACTTAACTTGCCAACTCCTCAGCCTGAAAAGGGGTTGAGCTCTTGTCTCCTCCCACATTATAGTCTTCTCTCTGCCCAGCCATATCACTTCCTGTCTCCACCTCCTTATTGCAGGGATTAGAAGCATGGCATCAATCTCATGTAGCCAGGATGGCCTTGAACTCCTGATCTTTCTGCTTCCTCCTCCCAAGTGCTGGGATTAAAGGTGTGTGCCACCACTGCCTGGCTCTGTTTCTCTTTTAGACTGGATCAGTTTTGTGTAGCCCAGGGTGGCCTTGAACTCACACAGATCCCTCTGCCTCTACCTCCTGAGTGCTGGGATTAAAGGTGTGTGCCAACCACTGCCTGGCCTCTATGGCTAACTAGTGGCTTAGCTCTGATCTTCAGACAAGCTTTATTTTTTAGATCACAAACAAAACATCACCACACATACCTAATTTTTTTTAAAATAAAATTTATCATATTTGAGGTTTACAACATAGTATTAGGGAATATGCAGTAAAAGTAAAGTACACTAGAGCAGATTACTGCATCATCTCACACAGTTTGTTAAGACTAAAATCAGATTCAGTTAAAAAAATCTCAATATGGTTTTATTGTTACATATTGTGCTTTCTATATTTTCATGCTACACTTCTGTTTCATATTGCTTGTTCCACAGCTCATTATTTCCCCCCTCTTCTATTACCAAGGAGCAAGAGTCAAGTCACATATAAGGGGATATCCATTAGACTATAAATAAATGGAATTATCAGTACATTCAAACTGCTAAAAGAAGGAAACCCGCCAGTCAAGAATACCATATCCAGTAAAGTTACACTTAAGTTATGAAGCAAAACACTTTTCTAGACAAGAAAAAGCAGAGGAAATTAATCATTAAAATAGCCTTCAAGAAATATTGAAAGGTCAGGTGTGGTAGGCCATGCCTGTAATCCAAGCACTGGTGTGGAGGTGAAGTAAGAGGATTGTGTATTTGAGCCCAGTCTAGCACTGACTGCCCCTTGAGACTCCTACCTACTCCCTCCCCACTCACTAAGGAATGGTTCAAACAGAAACAAGAAGATAATTACTGTTATAAAAAGTATATGCCTGGCTTGGTGGCACATGGCCATTTGTATCAGCATGGGGAGGCTGTGACTGGAGGATTGGATTCTAGCCTATTCTAAGATACATAGGTGCAGACTCAACCTAGGGTACATACAGACCAAGACTCTGTCACAACAAAAAAAAGCAATGATAGAGGTAAATTTGTAATCCAGTATCTCATTACTGTAATGGTGGTATGTAAATATTTGATATCTCTAGAATGAAAGCTAAAGGTCTAAGTGATGAAAATACTATGAGTTGAATATATAATACAAAAGGGTATAAATTCTGGCAACAAAAGTATATATTATGGAAGATAGAAAATAAAGCCTGTAGTATTTATGGCCAAAGTTAGGTTTATAACAGCCTGTGATACAGAGAATTAAATTTTCTTTGCAGATTCAGGAAGCAGAAAGTACTCCTGGCTTTAAAAAGTAACTGAATAATGTCTACTGTAGGAGTAGCTATGAAACAATGAGTGACTAACAGTGGGTCTATGAGGTTCACTTTTCAGGCCATAGGAAAGTTTGCTCTGCTCTTGAAGTGGCGTGTGACAAAAGTCCCCAGGGCCACCAGAGGGATGCACATGGTAGAGGAAGCTACCAGAAGCCCAATGACAGCTAGTGCATATGTGGGGTAATCCTTGGTCACCACGTGGCCCTACAAGAGAGAGAGGAGAAACCTTCACTAGTCTTAAGACTTACCCCAGCCTCCATTCCAAAATAGGAAGAGAAACTGTGTGAGTTGATGTTTAGGTTTGAACATTTGAACATGAAATACTTCCCCCACAAACTCAGGTGCCTACCTTCTCTAGCTATGTGGTTCTACTTGAAGAAGTAGGAGCTAGCTGAGGAAGTAGGAAATTGGGGGCAGGGGCTGTTCCTTGGGTTATCCGGTCGGTCTCTGGAGGTCCACTCTGTTTTCTAGCCATCAGGGAGTGAAGAAAAACCTCTACCTCATACTCCTTTTACAGTGATATTCTGCCCAAGCCAAAAAAGTAACCCCTCTGAAACTATGGCCCAAGTCTTTCCTCCCTGCATTATGCCTGGGTTTTGGTCAGTGTTATAATACAGTAAGATTTGGATAAATGGGCCTGTAGGCCAGCACTTCACGTGACAGCAAGCCTGCACTGAAACGACTCTTACCTTCTCTTTTACCCCTAGAGCCATTTCAACATGTAAAGTTCCTTTGAAGGAAGAACCAGCACCTCGACAAGGGTGTCCTCACCATCAAGGAAAAGATCCACTGGGATGCTGTGGGTGACTCTTACTCTCTCCATGCATCATGGTTAAAAACTCATAGCCCAGTTCTGCTGTACTAGACTGAGCATCTGTGAAACATCTTGATGAAGTTCCCATGCTATCACCTGTAACCTCCCCACACTACAGCAATGATTTCCTGTGTTCTGAAGTGACCTCATAGGCTCTGCCCTTATTCCCCATCCCCTCAGGAACATCAGGTACCTGAGTGGCATCCCAGGCTTGATACTGTAGCGTTCCCGTGAGGATATAGTCACTCAGGTAAAAGGCAAAGAGGCTGATGATGAGCAGTGGATTCACAAACGCCCACATGGCCTTCCAGTACCAGTTGAGGGTGCGGCCAGTCATGGCCTGAAGGTCACTTTCAAATCTGTTTGGACCACAAGGAGAGAGCCTAGGTTTACTCATGCTATGGAGGGAGGGGCTCCAGCTTGCATACCCTCTGCCCTTGGGAAGATGCTGTTCTGGTTATTAATGATATTTGAATGTGCCCCTGAACCCATCTGATCTTTCCTAGGGGAGGTATTGAGGTGAAGAGAAATGGGCTGAAGCTGCCTGAGGGAGGATGACCAATAAAGAATGGGTCATGGGATACCTCCCTGGTGTTGGCCTTCAGAGGTCCCCAGATGTGGACCAGAGGCTAGTTCCCAGAGAAGGTGGGATCAGGGTGCATGGCGGAGGGGAATGCCAGTCCTCTCAGTCCACAAGGCTAGGGTGACATTGTCTTTCTGCATGCCCACTCTGTCCATTAGTGATGGTTCCAAGTATTCTCTTCTGCCTCCTAGAGATGGTCTCAGAGTAGTCACTTTGTGCTTGGAAGGGCTTGGCCTTGGCATGGGAGAGCAGGTAAGTTTTAAAGGGCTCTTTCATCCCCTCCTTGCAGGATGAATAGAAAAGCAAGGTCCTAGACTGGTGGTCCTCAGAACACCAAGGAAAGTGCTAGAAATATCAATTATTGCACTTTGTCCCAGACTTTAGCCAGATACCAAATGAAGGAGGTCCTGTAATCCTCATTTCATTGGGCCCCAGATGCACATTCCATTACTTGGAAGGCTGATGGACAGTGTTGGACCAGGGAACTAGGGTAGAAATCTGACATCTACTAAGCCAAACCCTAGACTCTGACCAGGGTTCTTGGAAACCCTAATGCTGGTGGATGATCAGAGTATCTAGGCGTGGAGGCTGAGTCCTTGACCAGAAAATATGCCATAATAATAAGTGGAAAATGGAAAGAAGCTGTTGGATACAGGCAAACAGAAAGCAAAAGACAGCTGAAGTCTGAGGGCAAAGAAGCCTCTATAAGGAATGTGCCTATTAAAGAGGGATTGTTTTCTTATGTGTGGCCCTGCAGCTTATCTGCCCCACGTAGAAGGCAGGGTCTGGGGTTTCCTTACCTCTTTAGCCCATATACATAGCATACAGCTATGGTCTCCACCAGCACAATGAACAACAAGGACAGCGTGGCTGCATAGTCATTGAATATGTCAAACCAATAGTTCCCAGCCTCCATGGTGAACACCATGCCAATGGCACAGTTGATGAGGCACACCAGACCTGGAACACAAGATTACTGTTGATCTCCCAATCTCTCATCCCATGTTATATTGAGCAGGAGCCACAGGTCCTATGTGTACTTTGAAGGATTGGCTCGCTCACATGAGCTGTAGGAGCTGCTCCGCAGGGGATGTCAGCTCAGGGAGGATGCCAAGTGCTGAGTTAAGAGGGTGGCTATAGCTTCCAGTGGGTTGTCAGAACATGAAGACTAGATGGAGCTTTGTTTTACTCATCCTGGATGTGGAGTTAGGAAATTATCAGAGGTAGAGGTGGCTGGCTATAGAGTCCTTATGACCCCCGGGTAGGATGATAGTGAAGTTAATGAGTAGCTGTTATGGGAAAGGCTAGTTCCTTTGCTAATAGCCTTATAGTCAAAATGCATAAAGAAGTGGTATGTGCTCTTTCAGTGATGTATCAGACAGGACCAGGGACTGACAACCGCTGCTAACAGCCGCATAGTGCTGCTCACTGACAGGTTTTGAATGTCAACAGCAGGTCCAGATTATCCTTTCCATTGACTTTCAGGAACAGACAAAAACTAGTAGCATTAGAAGTCAGAACAGGGTGATCTATTGGGTACTTATTGCCTGGAGAGTATGTGGAAGGAGCTCTTTCTGGTGTGGAAACAGGTCATACGCTCACCTTAGGAAATGGACAATTGATAACCATTATCCTTCGATTAAAACAAAGACAGCTGTAGGCTCTCAAAGACTGGAGACCTTTATGTGCAGGCTGGGGAGTTGTCACCCCTTCCCAAGGGTAGGCTGACTGCCTCATTTTCCTGGGATGGTGAGTTCTTAGTCTAGCTCCTAGGACCGAGTAGCACATTGTAGCAGGAACACAGCTAGACTCCTCCAGCCCTTCTGGAGTTTCCTTAGAAGCACATGGCTCCCGAGGAAGCCTCTCCACTATTTGTTTTGTATTTACCTACCCACCCAAGCCCTGCCTCCACTGCCTGGTGTCCTGACCTGAAATTGCCTCCTTGGGCAGGTAGCTAGAGATGACCTTGCTGTCAGTCAGAGCGGTGAGGATGGCCGTTCCTGTCCCTACCATGCTTCCCATACCCATCAGCAGCAGCATGAAGAAGTAGAGCACTGACCACAGCTGGGACACGTCCATGTTTTTAATGGCCTCAGTGTAGACAATAAAGGCCAGGCCTGTGCCTTGGACAGCCTGCAAGTGGTAAAATGATACTAGTTACATACCTTGATAGTCTTTTTACACATGTTCAATGTTGCAACCTTGAAGCTGGCCACATAATGAATCTGTTCTTTACCTCAGCTCCTAAGGCTTACCTGGACTGTGATGAACGTAAAGAACCTTGCATTCCCCTTCCTGCCCCAACTTACATTTTAGATAAAATATTACAAAATCAAAATCGTATTTGAATCTTTGTTTCCAATACCAGGAATGAGGAAATGTGGGGATACTTTGGCAGGGTTGCTTGGTGGTCACATGCCTGTGTTGGTGATCTGCTTTTTATTTATATTTTATATGTGAGTTCTCTGCATGTATACCTGCATGCCAGAAGAGAGCATCAGATTCTATTATAGATAGTTGTAAGTCATCATGTGGTTGCTGGGAATTGAACTCAGAACCTCTGGCAGAGCAAGCAGCCAGTGCTCTTAACCTCTGAGCCATCTCTCAGCCCCAAGCCTACTAGTTCTGCTTAAAGTCAAATCCCTTTTTGACACCAGTGAAGGCTCCCGAGTGGGTGAGACTCAGGTGGGTTTAGACTACCCACAGGACTGTTAGAATGAAGCCATGAATTCACATATAAGGGTTTACAACGCCTCAGGCAGGTGAGTCACCATGAGCAAGAATGGCAAACATCTAGAACATCCCTCTTCAAGGATGGCATATATTTGTCAGATTCAGAAGTGCTATGGATTTTTTTGTTTGGTTTGGTTTTTGAGCTGGGGTTTCTCTCTGTAACAGCCCTGGCTGTCTTGGAACTCACTCTGTAGACCATGCTGGTCTTGAACTCAGAGATCTGCCTGCCTCCTGAGTGCTGGGATTTAAGGCATGAGCCACCACCACTGGCTGGAATGAATTCTTACTGTTGAAACTTCTACCCTCAAAGTGACTGCATTCAAACAAGGCCTTTACCGGGGGGGGGGGGGGGGGGTCACTAAGTAAGGCTTAAAAAGTAGCATCCTAGTCCTGTAAGACAACAGAGTGATAATCGCTGATCTGGAAGCAAACCTTCACTAGAAACCAATCTTCAGAAGTATGAGAAATAAGTATCTGTTGGCTTAGCCACCCAAAACCAACATTTTGTTATAGTAACCTGATTGATATAATACAGATCAGCTTAATGGCATGCCAATGGTGCTGATTATAAGAATGCATACAACTTTAAATAATAAAAGATGTGTGTGTCATTCTTACTATTGCAGAGTTTTTGAAAGTGAGGGGACCTTTTTCACCCAGTTGAGATTTACCCAGGGTCCCAAAGGGCTGGACATTCAGAGTCATTAAAGATTGGCCTGAGGCAGTGACTCTTGAGTTCATTGTCTCTTGCAAATAAAAAAAGATATAACCTTTATTAAGAATTATTTCAGAGGGCTCTATGGGTGGGGAGTGGCGGCCGGGGCAGCCACATGAAGGTTATCACAACCAAGGTTTTGGGAAGAGTAAAATGGTTCAATGTAAGGAACGGATATGGTTTCATCAACAGGAATGACAAGGAAGATGTATTTGTACACCAAATGTTACAGGCCCTGGTGGAGTTGCAGTTCAAGGCAGTAAATATGCAGCAGACCATAAGCATTATAGATGTTATCCATGTCGTAGGGGTCCTCCACACAATTACCAGCAAAATTATCAGAATATTGAGAGTGGGGGAAAGAACGAGGGATTAGAAAGCGCTCCTGAAGGCCAAGCCCAACACTCCAGCAGGCAAAGGTTCCCACCTTACTACTTGAGGAGACCCTATGGGCATCGGCCACAGTATTCCAACCCTCCTGTGCAAGAAGTGATGGAGGGTGCTGACAACCGGGGTATGAGAGAGCAAGGTAGAACAGTGAGACAGGGTTACAGACCACTATTCTGCAGGGGCCTTCCTCGCCAAAGACAGCCTAGAGAGGATGGCAATGAAGAGGACAAGGAATATCAAGGAGATGAGACCCAAGGTCAGCAGACACCTCAATGTCGGTACCGCTGCAACTTCATCCACTCCTGAGGCTGAGCAGGGTGGGGCTGAGTAAGTGCTGGCTTACCATCTCTACCATCAGGTTTGGTCATCCAACAAGAAATGAATATGAAATTCCAGCAATAAGATAAAGATTGGAGCTGAAGACCTTAAGTGCTTGCTTTTTGCCCGTTAGCCAGATACTCGAGAACTGTCTGCATTATCTATGCAGCATGGGGTTTTTATTATTTTTACCTAAAGTTGTCTCTTTGGTAATGGCAAATGTGTGCGTGTGTTTTTTTAAAGTCTAGTTTTTCTCAATATACCTTTGATGGTTTTTAAATTGCTTCATATCTGGTCAAGTTGAGATTTTTAAGAACTTCATTTTTATTTTTTAATAAAAGTTTACAACTTGGAAAAAAAAAAAAGAATGGTCTCTAGCCCAGTTACTAATACTGTTCCCTTCTGAAACCTCTTGAGCTGGGTTTCCGTGGACCACATTGATCTCAGCACTATTTGTCCTTCAAGCTCCAATTGGGATGGCCCTTTGAGCCCCACTTTCTTACAAAGTTCAACCATTTTAGTCCAAAGTTCCACAGTTTTCCACATTCCTCAAAAAACAAAAAACCACCATGGCCAATCCTTTCACAACAGCCTACTCCATAGTACCAAAAGTCTTAGTTACTTTTCTATTGTGACATAACACCATGATCAAGGCATCTTATAAAAGAAAGTGTTTAACCCACCCATAGCCAGTAGGCTGAAGGCAACTGAGCCATTCCCTTCCTTAATGAGCCTTACTGCAAATTGGAGTCCTTGTAAGGGTGGTTTAGGACTTCTGTTGGTCTTTTCTGTGTCGAACACACAGATTGCAAGCCCAGCACCACTTTGAGATCTTTGGCAACAGTTAACTCTGCAGCTCACACCGATTGAGCCTGTATAATAATGAGTATTCGGAGATGGGTAATACCTGGGGGGTGCTCACCAACCTAAGAGTGCCTGTGTGGCCTGGGCAGGCATCTCCATGATGGGTAAGGTGACCTGCTGACGTCCTACGCAACCTAAGTCAGAAGCTCATTTTTTACTAAAAGGGGGACCTGTAGGGTCCTGGCCCCCGTTTTGGGTAACTGTTGCCTTGCTTGCTAACCTTGACCTTGATATCCTCCCTATGCTATTTCCCTGCCAGGTTCCACCCTCCTAAATGCTTAAGGAAAGAGCCTTGTCTGTGTATCCTGCATAATGGTTATTAACAGCTTAGATGCACAATTGTAAAACATCGGTAGCAAACTACTACCCTCCAGGAGTTCTCCCGTTGTGCTGTAAGCCTGTATTTAAGACCTTTTCCCTCCTTCAATAAATGACATTGGGGGGGGGGGGAGCAGAGAAAGTGTTTAATTTGGAGTTTACAGTTCCAGAGAGTTAGGGTTTATGATGATCATGGCAGCAAGCAGGCAGGCATAGTGCTGGAGCAGTAGCTGACAGCTAACATCTTGATCCAGAAGGACTTAGCAGACAGCAAACTGTAGCTGGAGAGTTTCTCCACATCCCACCAACACCCCCCTCCCCCTGCAGTCCCACAGCCCACTTATAAAATAATCACTCAGATGCTTATATTACTTATAAACTGGCCATGGCAGGCTTCTTGTTATCTAGTTCTTATATCTTAACCCATTTCTATAAATCTATACGTGGCTCGTGGCTTACCGATATCTTACATGTTGGCAGCTGGCGACTCCTGACTCTGCCTTCTTTCACCCAGCATTCTCCTCTCTCCTTGTCTCACCTACACTATTTCTTCCTGCCTGGCTACTGGCCAATCAGCATTTTATTTATCAATCAATCATAGCAACAGCAAACTGGGAATGACATGCAGTTTTGAAACCTCAAAGCCTGCTCCCAGTGACACACCTCCAATAAAACCATACCTACCTCTCAAGCAGTTCCACCAACTGGAGCTAAACATTCAAATATGTGAGCCTATGAGGGCCATTCTCATTCTACTACTATATTATAAATATGTTTTGTTTGTTCTGTTTATGGGAACTACTATGTTACTTTTATTATCAGTGTGAGCAAAATCACTGACAGAACTGAAGGGAGTGAAGATTTACTTTGCCTTACAGATTGGAAGGGTTCACAGTCCATGGTTGTTTGGGCCCCATGTAAATGAAAGAAAACTCTTCAATCAAAAGCCACAAATCAAGTGATATTAAGCGCCCCCCCCCACACACACACCTGCAGTTACCTTACAGAATTAACACAATTCTAATAAAAAATCTCTTAAGAATCCCTTAAGGAATTTCAACCCAATGAAACTTATGAAAGTAATGCTAAATTTAAAGTAAAATAATTGAAAGCCCCTAGCATAACAGAAATAGTTCTGTGGAAAATAAGAGTGATTTGAATGACAAATCTTTTAAAAAGTTTTTAGTAAGAGCGGTGAGTATATTTATATGAAAACAATTAAGATATTACACAGAATGAGTGCGATCGCACCCACATTATTTAGAAACTTTCTCAAAATTAAACTGTTAACTGAGAAACTATCTTCCAAAACCACTGCTAAGATAGATGCCACTTAGCCTATGTATGGTAGTAAGAATCAAGGTTCCTACCTATGAGTAGAGAATGTTGGGAAGGTAGCATAGGAGACTTTGACTTTCATTTTTTCCTTTAAAAATCTCACCATATCTCCCAGGGTGACCTCATATTGAACTCCTCCTGCCTCAACCAACTATAGGAATCATGGGAATGCAACTCAATGAGGACTATAGCATTTATTTTTAATGTGTGTGTGTGTGTGTGTGTGTGTGTGTGTGTGAGAGAGAGAGAGAGAGAGAGAGAGAGAGAGAGAGAGTGTTCTCTGCCTTTCCCTAGTTTTTAAAACTTCAAAAGAGATGGTACCACTGCTGCAGGGAAAACAATCCAGTTTCCTGTCTTCATGGACTGTGTGAAGGCTCTTGCAGGTCATTATGAACTGTGTGGAGAGAGGCAGTCCCCACCCTTTCCAGGCCTCTTACCGTGTTCAGCTCTGATTCCAAGCTGCAGTTTCTAATGTGCGGGAACACTTCACTGTACTTGCTTGGGTAGGTAGATGCCAGGTAGTCCTTCATCTCCTCCAGGTTACTGGCTGTCAGAAAGCCATCTTCAAGGTCAAAAGAATTGGTCAACAGCAGAATCACCCTGCAGAGCAGACCGCCATCTTGACCTTCATGATTAAGGGGCCACTGGCCCTAACAACTCTGAGAATCTCAGTGAGGAGAGGGACTCTGGACTAATAATCCTTTGTAAGGAAGGGCAACTATGAGTGTCTGTGCAGAAACTTCAGATCTGAACAGAGATGAGGACAGCCCTACAGTGAGGCTGTTTAATATCTGGGCCAGTGATGTCTGATGAAACTGAATGGGGTGGTAGAAATGTAACATTGTACTTAAATATGACTTGTGCCACTGAGTAACCAATTAACCTTAGAATCACTTCAATTTAAATTCATATCAATATACAAGTTATTTGAATGTATACTGACTTCCATGAATTTCAGTCCTAGTTTAGAGATAGCTACTTGTGTAAGTGACTGCCCTACTGGACATCTTAGCATCTTTGAGGGAAGCCAAAGACAGTAAACTGTAGTCTCTGAGACTTGGCTAGAGAGGTCCTGGTTACACTTGAGATGGGGAATGGGACCAAAGACATTGGGATTTTTTGCTGAAAGCCCCTTTCTACTAAGTGCAATGACCACTTTAAACTGCCTATTCCCTGCAAGGCAGGCCCTAACTTTTTGGACCGTCAGTTCTAGTGCTGGTAAAAGGCAGCAATTATGTAGTTGAGAGAAGAGAACCTCACTTCAAACTGTAGACCTCAACACTGGAGTCTTTAGTCTACCCCTTGACTTCTGGGAACCCAGTCCTTCCCAGTCACCCTTCCAGCTCAGAGCTTTGGAGCCTTGCCTTCCCACTTGAGGCCCAAGGTTCTGAGGGACAACTTAGACTCACTTGTTTAAGCAGTTTTCATAGTTGAAGGTGGCCTTGAAGCCATAGATGGAGAAGGTCACAATACTGGAGAATATGGCAGTAGTACTATTGATGATGGACACAATGATGGCATGCTTCTGGCAGTTGTTGGAGGGTTCATTGTAGCTGGCAAAGGCAATCAGGCCACCACACCCTAAGCCCAGTGAGAAGAAGATCTGCGTGGCTGCATTGATCCAGGCCTTGGGGTTGGCTAGCTGCTCAATCTAGAAGGTCAATAAGGATAGGACTGAGGAATCCCTGGTCCCAATCTAAGACTCCTCCTCCCAGGAGAAATAGGCCCAGAGAGGGAGAAAATTACCTCCCAACTTCCCCAGCTCTCCAGAACTGGCCTATGTGCAGTATATTTCTTGGCAAGTAAACCACATTACTAAACCTCAGGTAAAGTTACCCAAGGGAGTTTAAGAGTAAAGTTAACATTGTCAAAGCACTAACTAATGTACGTTTAAATCACTTAATGTTAGTGAGAAACTTTTGTCATAGGTACTCTTTAATGTTTACTATTTGCTTAAATAAGCTAATATGTTAAGAGACTGGAGTGATCTAATTCCTGATTTAAAAGATACTAGGCCATTCCCAAATTTCTCACTCTCTTTAGTAAAGACAATCAGCCAACTGTAGCATGAATCCTAATTGGTCTTAATAAAAACCCAGAGCCAGATATCAGGGTCAACGCTGAAAGATCAGAAAGACAAAGGAATAAGCCACAACAACCTCCCACTTCATCAACTCCTCAGCCGAAAAGAGAGGGAGCTCCTGTCTTCTCCCACCTTATATTCCTCTCTCTGCCCAGCCATATCACTTCCTGTCTCCACCTCCCTAGTGCTGGGATTAAAGGCATGAGATCCCAAGTGCTGGGATCAAAGGTGTGTGCCATCACTGCCTGGGTCTATTTCTCTTTTAGACTAGATCAATCTTATATAGCCCAGGATGGCCTTGAACTCAAAGAGATCTGTCTGCCTCCACCTCTGCCTCTGAAGTGCTAGGATTAAAGGTGTGTGCCACCACTGCCTGGCCTCTGTGGCTAACTAGTGGCTGACTGCTCTGCTTCTCCGATCTTCAGGCAAGCTTTATTTGTTTTTTAATTATTTATTTGTATTTTATATACATTGGTGCTCTACCTATATGTATGTCTGTGTGAGGGTGTCAGATTTCCTGAAACAGGAGTTATAGACTATGGTGATATTTTATTTGTACTAAAATGTGATTTGTATGTTAATAAATAAAGTTGTCCGGGGGTCAGAGCTAATAGCAAGCCATTGCAGAAGCTGGGCGGTGGTGGTGCATGCCTTTAATCCCAGCACTTGGTAGGCAGAGCTAGGCAGATCTCTGTGTGTTCAAGGATACAGCCAGCATTGGAGACACACGTCTTTAATCTCAATACCAACCATAGTAGACCTGGAGGTCTGTACAGACAGGCAGTGACGAGGCAGTCATGTGGTTGGGTTTACAACCAATGAGAAGGCAGAACAGAAAGTCTTTATAAAGACAAACACACAGGAAGTAGCTCTCTTTCAGAGAGGTAGGACCACCGTGAGAGGAAGGGTAAGGTTTTTAGTTCTTAGCTCTGACCTCTTGGCTTTCTTCTTTGCATTGGTTCTGTGTTTCTTATTGAATAAGACGGTTACTTCTACAATAGACAGTTGTGAGCTGCCATGTGGGTGCTGGGACTTGAACACAGATTCTCTGGAAGAGCAACCAGCACTCCCAACCACTGAGCCATCTCTCCAGCCCCTGCAAGCTTTATTTGTTAGAGTATATACAAAATATCACCCCAGCCAACAAACCAGCCAGATTCCTCTCCTGCTAGCTCACCTGCTGTGTACACTATAAGGAAGCTCTAAGGAGGCTATGCGGCCTCAAAACCACTGCAGCTAAAACATATCACTAACCTAGAAGGGACTGTTCAAATGTTGACTGATTTAAAACAGTTTCCAATGAACAGTTTTCCATTACAACCTTGGCTAAATTCTAACAGTCATTTTTATCCATGCCAGAGGGAAAATACTTGCCCTGTTGGCCAAGAAGGCGGCCTGTTGGGGCTGGAGAGATGGCTCTGCAGTTAAGAACGTTGGCTGCTCTTCCAGAGGACCTGGGTTCAATTTCCTGAACCCACATGGAAGTTCACAACTGTAACTCCAGTTCCAGGGGATCCAACACCCTCACACAGACACACATACAGGCAAAACACCAATGCATATAAAATAAAGATTAATTGTGGGATGACTCATCCCTAACAGGCTTGTGGGCCATCTGGCCCAAACAAGTAAAAAAGATACTTTTTGAGAGCCAGCCTGGGTCTGCCTGATGGTCTTAGCAACAGCAGCTGAAACATGATCTAGAGATAACCTGGACCAATGAGAGGCAGCCAGGTCACACCAGCCGATACATATCAGACCTCCCCCCAGGGTGGGGTGGAGGGTATATAAGGCTTGCCTTGTCCTGAATAAATTAAGCGTTTCTACATTCTGCCTGAGTCTGTGTGGTTTGACACTGTGCCTACTTGGGCCAGTCCCCCAAAGGGAACAACAGCACAGGATCCTACTACAATTAATCATTAAAAAAGTTTACTCCTTTGTTGCGGGGAGGCAGCCTGTTATTAGTGCAAACACAGTACTTCAATTGTACAATAACTATCAGGATTGATGCAAACATACATTCTTTCTCTGGATATATAAGCAGGTGCTTGGCTTAATTTTTGAATTAGCTGTGTTGTTCTCTGGTTATGCAACGTTAGACCTAGTAAAAGTCTTCTCTTGTATGTTTTCTTGCCAATTGTTATATAGCTATTCCCTCCCAATGAAACATTTCCTCCTGGAGGGTGGCTTGTTAAGATTCAGGAAGTTAGCTGGGCAGTGGTGGAGCACGTCTTTAATCCCAGCACTCAGGAGACAGAGGCAGGTGGATCTATGTGAGTTCAAGGCCAGCCTGGTCTACAGAATGAGTTCCAGGACATCAATGGTCAAACAGAGAAACCTTGTCTCAACCAAAAAAGATTCAGGAAGTTAATGAAACTGACACATTTCAAGAGGCTCCTGAAATTTACCAGATTCATAAGGCCATGCCCCAAGACTATTTAAGTGGGAACAACTTCTAAAGATAAGAGATAAGTAGTGCAGGATGCTCTGGGAATGCAGTCTTTGTGTGTCATTGCCCATGCCAGAGTGGGCTTTTCTGTGATATAACTGCCTTTGAATCATCTATGCCCCTGTAACTGACCCTAATAAACTCATTGCTTCACTAAGCTAGGCTTGGGCAGACTTGGTGTGTTTTTGGTGCCCTCTCTAGGAGGAACAGCATTTGTTCAGTTTTTCCTGAAAAGGTCATGGAATATCTGCTTCGTCATTATTAGAGTGGGTTGGAGGGGAAACAGGAAGAAGAGATTGTGGACGGAAAGGTGACAACATCATTACCACCACCACCACCACCAATCTTTAAAGCAGCAGCAGAGAAGTTCCAAAGAGTAAGAAAGAGTAGGGAGCAGAGGTCACAAAGACAGCAAAGGCTATGAAGAATTGAAGACTACAGATTGCCTCTGTTGCTGGATAAATTCTAAAACCCCCACAAAGCTAGGGGCTAATGATTTAAGATGCCTAAGCCTGAGAGCTGTCACACTAAGGGAGTCCATAGAAGAGCTCTACAGACATTTGTCTCCAGGCACAAAATTTGCTAAATGAATAATGTGACCTATTTTCCATTGAAGAACATTGGCCTGGAGAGAGAAGGTTAAGGAAGGGATCATCACAACCTGGAGGGAAAGGGTCTAAGGAAGCATGGGGACAGATAAGGGAAATGACTGGAGTGGCATCTGTGGTCATCAGCTCAGTGGAGCATCTAGACAGGACTTTGGGTGAGATGTGGAGCAGAAAGGGTAGAAAGGAGGGACTGGCATCAGTCATTAGGAGTAGTGAAAGTGTAGGAGGGAATGGACAGGGGATTTAATGTTCTAGAATGCACAGGGTTGAGAATGACCTGTCTGAGGATGGGTCCATGTGCCATAAGGCATCCACAGCCCTTGGCCCAGCCTTGGGCTCACACCATCCTCCTTGGTTACTTACAGCTTTTCCTTCCTCGTACTATTTTTTTTTTCCAGGCATACCAAAAGGGACCAAAATGGGTAGCGGCACCCTTGAGACTTCTTCCCATACCTTAGGTGTGAACATGTACACCAGGCCATTGTTGGCTCCGTGGAGTGTGAGGCCCCGAACCAGGTAGATAATGAGCACAAAGCAAGGCATCGATGCAGTGAAATAGACCACCTGTGGGAACCCAGGAATGGAGTCAGCCTCAAATTTTAGGAAATAGCTATGCAACAGTATGTAAATAGTTCACTCAAAATTATCAATGTATATCTTTATTGAAATGAAGATACTGTCTTTACAAAATGTTTAATTTAAAATATGTGAAATTAAATCAATAATATAAATGCTGTGAGCTCTTAAAAATTAAGAGATAAAATAAAACCTCATTCAAGGGAGCCTAATGGTGCCCTACCAGAGAACAGCAGAGCTAACATGGAAACAGAACAAAGCACCTGCTTACATCACCACGAAGATGGCAGTTGCATGGATCATGGCACAATCTTTGGGTCAGATGTCTTAGGAGTTTGCCCATAGCTGGTAACATCTGGAAAAGGCACTAAAATTCTTTTACAAGGTCTGAAAGTTTTCAGGATAAAAATGGGGTCACTTTTATCAACTCTAATATAAAAGTAAATAAAGCCAGGAGGCTAGGAAGAAGGGTAATTATATATGACCACTTGATTGTCACCATCACAAAAGATACCAGAAACAAAAAGGACCCTGAAACTTTCAAGAAGGTCTGCCTAGTAACTATGTTCAGTCAGGGATTAAAGTGTCCCTTACTGTCGGTCCTTATGTTCAAGGACTTTAGTCTCAAAACATCTTGCATAATCCTCCCCATATTTGCCTTTAAAATTTTCCCCTCAGCCTCTGTGAATATATCCTTAGTCTACGATGGCATCCATTTCTCCATAGCTTTCTGTAAATCTCATAGTTTATTATGGCGCCATGCTAGTTTCCTTTCTGTGCTGTAGTAAACCATTTTAAACAAAAGCAACTTAGGGAAGAAAAGGGTTTATTTGGCTGACACTTCTAGGTCATGGTGCATCACTGAAGAAAGTCAGCAGGAACACAAGAAGGAATTTGAAGCAGAAGTCAATAAGAAATACTGTTTGCTGGTTTGTTCACAGGATCAGGCTTAGCTAGCTTTCTTATACTGTGTAGGACCACCTACCCAGGGAATGGTGCCATCCACAGTGGGCTGGGCCCCCTTACATCAGTTAATAAGGCCTTCATCAGCTTGTCGACATAATGATATATAAATTAGAGATTTTTGGACATTAGCATGTTTATACTGATGATAAAATAATCAAGTGAAGAAACTTGATTCAAAATAAACATTATAATAAGGCAATCTCCTACAGACATGCCCATAGGCCAATGGGATCTGGGCAACCCCTCAACTGTGACTCCCTTCTTAGGTGACTCTGGGCTGTGTCAAGTTGACAGTTAAAGGTAATTAGGGCAGGCACTTTTCTCTCCATGGCCCTCTGTGAATACTTGCATAGCTCACTGCAGCACCCATCTGTCCATGGCCAAATCCATCCAGGCACAGCACTATCATGCTCCCCAGCCTACCTTGCCAGTTGATTCAGTGCCTCTCAGGATGCACAGATAGACAATCAGCCAGGCCAGGGTGAGGCACAGTGCTGGCTCCCACTGCACTCCTCCGTTCTCTTGGATGGATGGTGAAATGTTGAGTGTTTTCCTGTACCAGAAGTACTGTGTTGATGAAGCCTTTTCACACTCCTCATCATAGCCTGTGCGGTTACCATTCAGTGGGCAGACAGACCATGGCAGGGGGTCCTTTGGAATGAATTGAGAATCAACAGAAAAGTAAGGGGAAGGTCAAGGGCTTGGTGGGATGATCGGATATAGTCTTTGCAGAGGGATCTTAGAAGAGAAGGAAGCTGGTCCCTCAATGACAAATGGCTGCAGCCTTTGAGGCTGACAAGGGCTTAGGTCTTCAGGGGATATGGATGGCATGGAGGATGACTGGTTTTGTTTGGATGTTGGGCATTCCCCCCAAAGATCCACTCCCAGAGGCTGTGTTCCTTTGGATGGGGAAGTGCGGTGGATCTTTAGGAAGTAGGGCCAAATAAGAAAGTATTGGGGTGTACTTTCCAAGGAGCTAAGGGGAACCCTGTTTCTTGCTTTCTATTCTGGTTTCATTGTGGCTGTTTCCTCCCATATGTATGTAGGACATGATATTCTGCTAAACTTAATCTTCACTAGAGGACAAGTTGTGAATTAACAAATTTTTCCTCTTTATAAATTAGTGCCTAGGATATTTTGATCTAGTAAAGCTGACTAATAAGATTTGCTTCTTATTGAAATTCTGCATGTGTTTTTTGAGGACTGCTACATTCTCTTATGGGTTTAGAAAACTGTTACTAGTATCTGGATAGTGACCAGACCAGCTACAATAAGAGAACACTGATCCAGCATCACTGCAGCAGCCAAATCAGGAGCTTAAACTCTAAGCTCTTGCACCACTGCTGGGATGGTCAGAACTTGTTAATGACAGGGCTGGAGAGATGGCTCAGCAGTTAAGAACACTGACTTCTAGATGACCTAGGTTCAATTCCTAGCACCCACATAGCACCCACATGGCACTAACAACCATTTGTAACTCCAGTTCCAGAAGATCTGATGCCCTTTTCTGACCATAGGCAGAAGAAAGTCAGGGCAGGATCACAAGAAGGAATTTGAAGCAAAAGTCAATTAAGAAATACTGTTTGCTGGTTTGTTCACAGGATTATAATTAGCTAGCTTTCTTACACAGTGTAGTAGTATTACATACTATTATACTAATGTAGTACACAGTTATACATGCAGAAAAAACACCCATAGACAAAAATTTTTAACTGAAAAAAAAAAGACTTGTTAATGACTCGTGAACTCTCCTCCCTCCCCTCAACTTAGAACAAGCCAGAGAAAGCAACAGTTAAACAGCTCACTTCCAACTTCTCCAAGCCAACTCATCATTAGGACACCTTTAAGAATATAGACAGATATTTCATCCCATGGGTGTGGAACAAGAAGGAGGTGAGGTCCAGTGCCATGAAGCTACTGAAGCCCTTGAGTTAGAGACCCTGGCATTAGTGACTTCCTCTGAGCAGTAATTAGCAGTACATGAGCTTGGCAGTTAAGACTCCTTGACCATGTAGGGTAGAGACAGTGAAACCCTCTTCTGCTTTAGGTAGTTTTAACTGGGTTCTTTGGCACTTAAAAACAAATTAACTCAAATAATGTCTGTCTGATCATAATCCAAGGCCAGCTGCTCAAAGAAGTTCTAAAGGGGATTGAAGGAAAGAAAGAAATCTGATCAGAGTTGTGGGTGGTGTGGGAGTAAGTCTGCTCTAAGATAAGTGCCTTGTTGAACAGGTCTGAGTTCTATGAGGTCAGATTTATAGGACAAAAATGTTCCACTAATAGAAACACGTCTGAGCAACCTATTGGCTTCAAGGCTACAGTTCACAGGACACAGCTCAGGGCCCAGTGGCCTTATCTAATGTGCAAGGCTACTCAACATCAGGAGCCAGGCCTGCACTCTGGGGTACTCATTTCGTGAGACCCTGGCTCCAAGCAGGCCTTACTAGTGTGTATGAGAGAGGTTTTGCAGGTCTTACCTGGATATTCCCACAGACAGCTACCAACTGCTCCCATATCCTTTGTTTTTAGAGTAGTTTCTCTCCCTTTAGTGCGGAACATCAGAATCAGAAGTCCAATGAATGATTGGTAGTATGACTTCCCCTCAGGCTCCCTTCAGGTTATAAACCCATAAACTTCTCCATTCCTCCTGGAGGCCTGAATCCTCTCCCCTTATTGTTCCTGCTATGACTAGGCCTCTGCTCACCTGGAAGGAGTGGAAGAGGTACCAGATAGCCCAGGTGTTGATGACATTGTAATACACAGAGATCAAGAAGGAAACCACCAAGCTAGCAATGCCTGAAAGGAATAAGAAGGCCATGCTGAAAATCAAGTGTGGTAGCCTAACCTGTAAGCATCCCAAGACAGACATGATGGGACCACCCAGGGCAGAAATACTCGCCCCCTACATATTTTTTAAAACATGACTTTACATTTGTGACCTGTTTCCAAGGCTTCCTTCCCCAACTTCTCATATATTTTTTAACATCTAAGTGCTAGGTCCTGGGCTCCATGCTTGATATGTGTCTTAGTGTTCTATTGCTGAAAAGTGATCCTGACCATGGTAACTTGTATAAAAGAAAGCATTTAATTGTGGCTTGCATACAGTTTCAGAGGTTTAGTCCATTATTATCATGGAAGGAAGTAGGGTGGCATACAGGCAGACATGGTAGCTGAGAGTTCTACCTCTGGATCTGAAGGCAGCATGAAGAGAAAGACACTGGGACTGGCTTGGGCTTTTGAAACCCTAAAGCTCATCCCCAGTGACACACTTCCTCCAACAAGGCCGCACCTTCTAATTCTTTCAAATAGTGCCCCCTATAAACCTATGGGGGCCATTTTCATTCAAACCACCACAATGCGTCTGATTTTCATAACAGTATTTTTCCCATTTCACAGTAGAGAAGACCACCCAGCAGAAACAGAATACAAACCTCATGAGAAAAATGTCACCCATGTGCCTCATATGACAATTATTCCCTTTAGACTAGGTCACTGTGGCCAAACTCACACCTCTGTTATCAGGAGGGATGGAGAATGGCAGAGGCATGAAGTGTGGAGACCAGCCCCACTGCCTTAGACCTGTGAAGGGCCTAGGGTAGCACTGTGGACAGAGAGTACGATACCAGGTTGCTCTGCAGTGATCTGACATTGGCCTTTAGGAGCACTGTTCCCAGCTCTTGCCATTCCACATGTACTCAGGTGCTGGTGGCCATGTAAAAGGAGCAGCAGGTGGCACTTGAATTCATGCGTTCAGTGCACCAGCATGCAAAGCACTGATGGGTGAGTCTTGAATAGGCAAGGCCCTGAGGGGTTTAGCTCCAGAATGTCTCTTGCTACTGCTGTGCCTTTACATGTTTGCCAATGCCATTTTTCTTTTGTATCTGGCACAGTGTGAATGATATGGGGGGGGGGGGGAAGGATGCCCACTCCCTCTAATGTAGTGTGATTATTCATGGAAATATCCCATTCTACTGAGCATTTTTGTGGATTATTAAGACGATTTCCTCTTAAGCTGTGCTGTTTAACTGAAGCAGTGATTTTATACAATAATAGTGTTAGTTTAAATAGAATTTTGATGATTAAGGGTTTTTAAACAAATATAATAAGGGATTATGATAGAGGTTAGTTGAGTGGGAAAATTAATATAGGCAAAGGCAGGATATAGTGTTGCTCTTGCCCATGATAAAGCAGGGGCTGCAGAGGATAGAAAAATAAGAACAAGGAAGTGTTATGCAGCTAGGACTTATGAGTTTCTCTTGAGGAGTCATGTACACTGTGGCTTATATTCATGATTAAGGAAAACAATTAAGTTCTAGAAGCTAGGCTAGCTCAAGTTCTTTTAATATTAATGTTGGGAGATGTGTTCTTGGGTTCATAGCTAAAACAAAGCTTTAAATAATGACTAAGGTTAGGTTAAGGCATTTCTATTAATGGTTTGGGGAACAATTTAAAGTTTAGGAAGACACAGTTTTGATAGTTGAGGGAGGGGCACATTGAGGTCAGGGAACAAAAGCAATGGTAGCCTGGCTGTATACCTTTCTTGCTAGGATGGGTTGGTGATCAAAGGTGGTGATTAATTCCTTCTATCCATTTCTTCCGTCAGCTTCCTGATATAAAAAAACTGTTGATGGATAGGTATGTACCATGAGGATTTAAAGTAGAGCTGACTGATTGTTTTTCAGCTGTAAAAGTTTATATTTGAGATCCTTTTAAGATTTTTTTATAAAATTACTTTTTAAGATAAATTATAAAGTGATCGATTCTTTCTTTGTAACCACAAAAATATAGCCTGCCAGTAAAAGAACTGGCTGAGAAAAATACCTTGCTTTCTTATACTCTGTTAATCTGTAGCAAGTTGCTTGGACATGAATGTATGTGGGTTCTTGGGGATAATTTGTTTTTCACCTGTAACATGTAAAATGTTTAATCATGTAAGGGATACGGAAAACATGTTATTTTTTACTTGTATTCATTCACTTAAAAATAGAATGTAACAACATTGTAATTTTTATATTGCTTGAAAGATTCTGCTGGGGTATATAAGCTGTAAGGGGAAAAATAAGGACATAGAAGGGATACAGCCGGGTAGAGGTAAGAAAAGAAATAAAGGAAAGAGAGATGATAGAGAGACCCTAAAGGTAGGTGTAGGTGTGTGTGTGTGTGTGTGTGTGTGTGTGTGTGTGTGTGTGTGTGTGTGTGTGTTTCACTGGCCCCAGAGAATTAAGTCTTACTCCCTCAGACAGAAAAGTCAAATTGAGTGAATAGTCCACCAACTCTGTGGCTCCCCTTCAATTCCTGAGCTGCTGAAGACTGGTCCCCACAGCAGCACTCAGGACTGTTTTTAAGTTGCTGACCTTGGTCTTGGTGGGAGTACATCAGCATCACCACCAGCAGCACAGGGAAATGGGCCAGTAAGTGGGTGTCAGCGCTCCTTAAGGACTCAGCTGCTTTTCTTCCTAAACAGAGCTGACCCTTCCTTACTCCTGAACAATTGCTCCCCTTTATGGGTTGGGAAGGTACCCAGAATAATTGTGGTCATTGATGGCCCTGGATCCTGGGCTTTTACAGAGGAGGTGAATGAACCATGTCTTGGAGATAGCAGAGGATAGCAAGTGAAGGTCACTTTGAAAAGCTATGGTGGGAAGTGAAGCCACCTACTATGCACAGATGCCTTGGCTTCTGCATACAGGTATCACTGTGGTGTCCCAAAGCCCCGAAGTGGTGTGGTGAGGATGAAATGAGCTCACACAGTCATAGGCCATGCTCAGCATCAGGCATATAGTAAGCAGGAGGCAGTTGTGTACATCCCTAGATGGTAGGTGGTTGGGACTGAATGAATGCTGTTGTGCCAGGCAGCTGTGTCCAGTCATTCACAGAATCTCAAGCTGAGGTCCAGAGTGGAGATGCCCTGAGGTGGAGTTTCCTTGGGGGGCTGCACGTGGGGGTCAGAATTCAGGGCCCTCTCTGCCCAAGTTCCATGGTAGCCCTCCCTAGGCTGTCAGTTAACCCAGTTACAGGCCTTGCTTATGGACAGCAACCCTCACACCTGTGATGCCCAGAAACACGTGAGTCTCTGTTAGAGGAACTGAAAAGGATCCCACATACCGACACCACTGAGGTAGGGGCTGATGGTCCTCCAGGCACCGATGCTGCCCTGCCGCATGCGTTGTCCCACAGCCAGCTCCAGGTACAAGAGTGGCATCCCCTCTACAATGAGCATGATGACATAGGGGACCAGGAAACTCCCTGTGGGATGCCAGGGCGGAACATCAGGTCAGTGTGCCGAGATGGGATTTGCCCTGCCCTACCTCTGTGCAACTATGCTTCTATCACCTTACCTTTCCCCATCCAGTCCTTTCCCCATCCATCTCCCCTCAGACCTTTCCACTCAAAATGGAAAGGTCTTTTCTGCCTTTTTCCTTCTACCTTCCATGTCCATCCTTCTGTCACCCCTCTCACCATCTATCTTCTATTCATCCTATCAATCCAACCTTTCATTCATCAGCTCACCCATTCATGTCTCTCCACCCATTCATTTATCTGTTCACCTATCCATGGATGACACACAGCCATGTCAATTGTGTAAATCTTTGAATACTTCCATCCTGGGAGGCAAACTGCCACTGGCTCCAGCTTCTTGGGCATCATTCTCCATGGCTCCATTGGCTCAGCTTCTGCCAGCAAAGCTTCTACCCTCTTTTTTAAAAAAATTGTGTTGGGGAGGTTGGGAGGTTAGAGGACAACTTTGGGAAGTTGGCTTTCTCCTACCTTTATGTAGGTTCTGGAGATTGAACTCAGGTTCACCTGGCTTGTGTGCTAAGCAAGCACCTTCATCCACTGGGTCATCTTACTAACCCCTATCTTTTCATTCAGCACTTAAGGACTGGTGAAACACTAAGTTTCTAAATACTTCTCTCTTGAGTGTTTCTGTCTGTTTTCCTACAGCTCTGATGGGATCTATGTGATATGGTTGTCTGAAACTGACCTTTTCCAAGCTCTTGTCACACCTGGTCTGTGGGTGAAGTGGAAAAATCAGCAAACATGCTTCCTGCCCTGAAGGGTTCACCTAGGTAGAGAATTTCAGATGCTTTAGAGTTGCCTGGGCTATAGAATGTTCCTTCAGGCCTGATATTTTTCAGAGTGCTTAGTGGCTTAGTTGGATTCCTCCAGTACACAGAGCTTCATACCACATCCTCCTTTTAAAGAGTTCTCTATGTATCTGTTTTAAATATGCACCTTCAGTCTAAAATTTCATTTTGGTAACGGTAACTTTAAAAAGACCTTCAAATCCACAAATTCCTAAGGAGTGGTCTGTGAATGGAGTTGTAAACATCTTCCCACTACCAGACAAATTACAAGGCTGCCTACCAAGTCTGCTGCATGGAGAAATGACCCAAGACTACTTTGGAATATTCTCTTTTCCATCCTAGCTCATGGCTTCTTGGCTTGGACCTGAGAAACTCCAATGGAAGCAGGGCATACAAAAGCAAAAGTGTGACAACAGTGGCATGGATTAAGGGTAGCTTGTAGAGGGAACTGGCTCCTTGGCATTAAGGAAAACAGAAGCATAGGCATACACAAATCCTAATAGTCATGAAATGCCTCCATGGAACACAGGGGTTGCCTGTGTAACTGGAGTGTTGATGGTCATCTATGGAACTACAGACCAAGAATGAAACTTCCACGAAGAAGACCCAACTGCAAAGAAAGGGAAAGTAACAGCTTTAATCCTTCAGATTGGGTGGGGCCCTAAGACCAGTAGTCTTGACTTGGGTGTTTTATAGGGGCCCTGGGTCCTCCCCCCCCCAGTTCTGTTTAGATACCTGCCCTCATACCTTCCTGCCACTCCTCCCCACAATGATTTCTGGGAACAAGAAGCTGGCATCTTAGGAAGTCTACCTATGTTCCTCCAACTTTCCCTTCATTACTCCCCCAATCCCACTTAGAAGGTGTAGATGAACAGTCTTGTTAAATAGGAAACACAGAGCCAATGCAGAGATGAAAGCCCAAGAGGTCAGAGCTAAGAGCTAAAAACCTTACCCTTCACTGCTGCTGCTGTCCTCTTCAGCAAGAGAGCTACTTCCTGTCTGTCTTTTTTATAGACTTTTTATTCTGCCTTCTCATTGGTTGTAAACCCAACCACATGACATCCTCATCACTGCCTGTCTGTACAGACCTCCAGGTCTTCTCTGGTTGGTATTGAGATTAAAGGCGTGTGTCTCCATGCTGGCTGTATCCTTGAACACACAGAGATCTGCCTAGCTCTGCCTCCCAAGTGCTGGGATTAAAGGCGTGTGCCACCAACGCCCAGCTTCTGCTATGGCTTGCTATTAGCTCTGACTCCCAGGCAACTTTATTTATTAACATACAAATAAAATCACATTTCAGTACAATTAAAATATCACCCTAAGAGGGCAACACCGACTGCTGTTAGCGGAAGGGGCTCTGACAACTCTAGCTGCTTCTTGTTGAGCGGGGCAGAATCTGGGCTTGTGCTAGCTTGAGAGAGGGGGACGCTCACAAGTCAGCTCTTGGAGCCTGTCCAGTGGGCTGCAGCCCACATCTTCAAGAATAGCCCAAGGTCCTCCACTAGGTTCTTTCAGAACACAAGTTGCACCTTTCGAGAGACCGTATTTTCAAAGACCTTATATTCCCTTTGTGATGGCTAAGTTTGATTGTTGAATTGATTACATATAGAATCAACTAAGGCCCAAAGAACTGGGCACAGCTGTGGGGAATTTTTCTTGATTGGCTCATTTGAGGTGGGAACACCCACCCTAAGTCAAGGCCATACCTTTGGCAGCTTAAATAAAAGGATATGGAAGGAGGAAGCTTTTTTGCCTGGTTGCCCTCATTCTTAATGGAAGTTCTGATGATGAGGCATTCCTTTGCTGGCACTAGAACCTACTTCTTTTAACAGACTGAAACAACCAGCCTTGTGGACTGAACAACTACAGGATTTTGGGTTTGTTGTTGTTGCTGGCAGATAACCATTTCTAGACTATCTGATCACAGAATATAAGTTGCTAGCTCTCTCCCCGTATTCCCTCTGTCTTCCTCACAGTCTCTCTCCCTCCCTCTCCCTCCCTCTCTCCCTCCCTCTCAATTTCATTCATATATATATATGTATATGTATATATATATTCATATTATCATTTCTGTTTCTTTAGAGGACTCTGACTAATAGACCCTTACAGCTCAGGGACTCAGAGCCCTGAGAGAAAATCTCTTTAGATGCACCACAGAATAACAGGCAAAAAACAAAAGCTCTGATTAGACATACATTTTTCTTAAGCCAGTCCTTGTAATTGCCATGGAGTGCAGACTAATGACCTCATTTCTTTAAGCAAAAATTCTAAATTCTTTTTTTTATTTTTATTTATTTATTTTTATTTTTTTTGAGTAAAACCGAAATTTATTATAAGCCACAGTCGTCCTAGGGACCTCCATGCTATATATATAGCCTCCATGGTGTGCGCAGGTGTGAGCTGGCCCTTAAAAGACAGGCCCCATGTTCCCCTCCCCCTGTTACATGTGTCCTTCTGTAGGCCTGATCATATCTCTCCCTTTCTCCTAGTCTTAATAAAACTCTTGTTAGTGGATTCTATTGTGTTTCGTGACTTTTCTTCGGAGGGTAAGAGCACCGCTAAAAAAAATCATACACCTCCGCTTTCTCTCCCTTCTCTTTCTTCCTTTTTTCTATCGTTCCCTTTATCTCTCCATTATAATAAACTCCACGTGGACTGAGCGCCTGGGTGTGAATGACTTCCCATGCTCTGCCGCCCCCCTGCATCTGCCCAGCATGTTTCCCTGCATGCAGGGGATACCCTCAGCAATGCCCCCTCCTTGTGCATATATCATAACAGTTTCGACCCTGGGAATGGAAACCTGGGCCTCATGGCTGTTTAAGATGTCAGCAGCCCTACCCACAGCCCTCAGCTAAGTGCTCTTACCACTTTCTTCCTCATTCACCCACCCAACAGCTTGGAGATGTCCACAGCCCAGTGTCTTTTGTAAGGCCAGCAGAGAGCTTTACTCTTCACCAGGGACATGGGGGAGCCTGGGCTAAGGAAGGGGCATGTGTTTGGAGGGGGTCATTTGTTCCACCACCCCAGTCACTATGTGAGTTCTGGGCAAACAGCTAAAGTCCCTTAGGGCGCCAGCGCCCAACAAGGATTTCCTGCACAGCGACAGAACCTGCCCTGCTAGCTCACTCACCAGCTCCATTTGAATTCCAGATACTTCCCACCTCAAACTCAAAAGCAAGCTTGGTATCACTTTCTTTCCTCTACACTGGAAAACTTCAGGACTACTTCAGGTTTTGCCTATGTGCTAGAACAGCTCAAGAAAAAGCTGAGCAAATCTTCCCTACCCAAGACAGCCTACCTCCAGGTGCATACACTTGGCTATTCATAGCTCAAGAGCTGGGCATGGGTTAAGGAAGCAATCAAGAAGAGGAGGGAGGAAATCTACCCCTCCCACCCTTCCTCCTCTGGAAGATATTTGGTTCCTTGGAGTCCAATGTCTCTTGGCTTAGGAGTTGTGGCTTAACTCTCTACCCTAACTATCACGGATAGCCAAATGAGATCAACCACCTTGCACCACCAGAAGCCCTACTTCCCTTACTCTTGGTGGAGGTGGGAGCTGTCTAGGTTTCTCACCATGCTAGTTGGGGAGGGTTCCTTCACTTGAGGGGCCCTCAGAGTGCCAGGACAGTCAATAGACACTTTCATGTCCTTCTCCACAATTTTGAGTCAGGTATATGCCCTTTGTAGAGGTATTCTCAAGTCATGGATGAGAGATGCCAATAAATGTAATAAGGGTGCTGGCAGTCATCTAGGGTATCATGGAGCTTGGTTCCCAGGGAGAGAAAACCAAGCTGCAGGGAAAGGAAAAGCAATCGCTTTATCCCTTTGGGATGGGAGTGGCCCTAAGGCTGTCAGTCTCCACTCACTTGGGTATTTGATAGAGTACCTGGGATCCTCCCTTTTCCCCTATTCTGACTGTTTAGATGCTCCCCCCTCCACCCCACCTTCCTGCCATTTTTCCTCACAATGTCTTCCAGGAACAGGAAACAGTCATCTCAGAGCCGGCTTTGCAGAGGAACCCTAGCACAATCTTAAACTGTCATAAGACATTCTGCTCTTAATGCACTGCTCAGTCTATTGTGGGCCTTGGGTGGTAACCAGTGTCCTTTCCTAAACCAAGATGTGGAATTCAGGTGGCCCATAGATCCCAGAAGTGGAACAGCTGGCACAGAGGTCATGCAGAGCCCTGTAGCCACATGAGGAAGAGAACAGTGAAAGCCTTAGAGGGGACAGCACATACCTCATGTAAGGATTATGTCCTTATTACATCATCAGCCTGCTATGGCGTCCAGCCTAAAAAGAGGGTGTGCCCTTCCACAGCTCACGCTGTCTTCCTCACGGTCTCTCTCCCTCCCTCCCTCCCTCCCTCCCTCCCCCTCTCCTCCTTGTAGATGTAACCAACCGTCTTATTAAATAAGAAACACAGAAACAATGTAAAAGAGAAAGCCGAGAAGTCAGAGCTCAGAGCTAAAATCTCACCCTTCCTCCTGCTGTCCCAGCTTCGCGAAAAGAGACCTACTTCCTGTCGGTTCGTATTTTTAAAGTATGTTGTTCTGCCTTCTCATTGGTTGTAAACCCAAACACATGACTGCCTCGTCACTGTCTGAATGTACAGCTCCCTAGGTCTTAAAGGCATATGTCTCCAATGCTGGCTGTATCCCTGAACACACAGAGATCTTATGGGATTAAAGGCGTGTGCCACCACCGCCACACTCTTGCTATGGCTCTAATAGCTCTGACCCTGAACACACAGATATCTATGGGATTAAAGGCGTGTGCCACCACCACCACCACACTCTTGCTGTGGGACGGTCTGTATGTCAAATTGCTCTGATTGGTCAATAAATAAAACACTGGTTGGCCAGTGGCCAGGCAGGAAGTAGGTGGGACAAGGAGAGAGGAGAATTCTGGGAAGTGGAAGGCTGAGGCGGAGAGACACTGCAGCCGCCGCCATGACCAGCAGCATGTGAAGACGCTGGTAAGCCACCAGCCACGTGGCAAGGTATAGATTTATGGAAATGGATTAATTTAAGCTATAAACACAGTTAGCAAGAAGCCTGCCACGGCCATACAGTTTATAAGCAATATAAGTCTCTGTGTTTACTTGGTTGGGTCTGAGCGGCTGTGGGACTGGTGGGTGACAAAGATTTGTCCTGACTGTGGGCAAGGCGGAAAACTCTAGCTACACCTCCTCTCCTCCTCCTCCCTTCTCTCCCTCTCTCCTCCTCCTCCCCTCTCCCTCTCTCCTCCTCCTCCCCTCTCTCTCCTCCTCCTCCTCCTCCCCTCTCCTCCTCTCCTCCTCCTCCCCTCTCTCCTCCTCCTCCTCCCCCTCTCTCCTCCTCCTCCCCTCTCTCTCCTCCTCCTCCCCTCTCTCTCCTCCTCCTCCCCTCTCTCTCCTCCTCCTCCCCTCTCTCTCTCTCTCCTCCTCCTCCCCTCTCTCTCCTCCTCCTCCACCTCCTCTCTCTCTCCTCCTCCTCTCTCTCTCCTCCTCCTCTCCTCTCTCTCTCCTCCTCCTCCCCTCTCTCCTCCTCCTCTCCTCTCTCTCCTCCTCCTCCCCTCTCTCCTCCTCCTCTCTCTCCTCCTCCTCCCCTCTCTCTCCTCCTCCTCCCCTCTCTCTCCTCCTCCTCCCCTCTCTCTCCTCCTCCCCTCTCTCTCCTCCTCCCCCCTCTCTCCTCCTCCTCTCTCTCCTCCTCCTCCCCTCTCTCTCCTCCTCCTCCCCTCTCTCTCCTCCTCCTCCCCTCTCTCTCCTCCTCCCCTCTCCCTCTCCTCCTCCCCTCTCCCTCTCCTCCTCCCCTCTCCCTCTCCTCCTCCCCTCTCCCTCTCCTCCTCCCCTCTCCCTCTCCTCCTCCCCTCTCCCTCTCCTCCTCCCCTCTCCCTCTCCTCCTCCCCTCTCTCCTCCTCCCCTCTCTCCTCCTCCTCTCCTCTCTCCTCCTCCTCCCCTCTCTCCTCCTCCTCCCCTCTCTCTCTCCTCCTCCTCCTCTCTCCTCCTCCTCCCCTCTCTCCTCCTCCTCCCCTCTCTCTCTCCTCCTCTCCTCTCTCCTCCTCCCCTCTCTCCTCCTCCTCCCCTCTCCACCCCTCCTCTCCCCCCTCCTCTCTCCCCCTCCTCCTCTTCCCCCTCCCTCCCCCTCCCCCCTCCCCTCTCCCCCCTCTCCTCTCCCTCTCTCCCTCCCTCTCTCTCTCTCCTAATAAAGTCCTAAAAGGTAACCATGGCTCGTGATTCTTCTGCCACCTGTAACATCAAGCCCTCTCTTATGTCAGCATGGCTGCCACGGGCGGCGGCCAGCGGCTACCGCTGCCAATGCATTACCAACACCTCACACTAATGGATGGAGGCTGCCCAGCTTGTCCTGTGTGCAGATAGGATCTGAACACTGCCTTCTCACTCAGAAGGCTTTTCAAGGCTAAATCCTCTCCCTACTCTGAAAAGGCTTGGTTTTAACCCTTTAGCAGCTTGATGTCAAAGGAGGGTGAGGCCTGTGTGGTTTATTCTTAGAGACACCTGACAGCAGAAGCCATATTCCCTCAGCTGTTTGGAGTTATGCTCTAACACTCAAGGGTCATAAGCAGTCTAATTTTAACCCAAAGTATCAAGCAGTAACTACAGCAGATCTGGTGTGGCCCATGGTCAACCTATCTCTGTAACAGCCTGCTTGCTTGTCTGCTGCCTAGGGCCAGAAAAAAACTCAAAGCTCATACTAAGATGGGAGTGTGGGCTTTCAGTTCCTTTCAGTTCCTCCCAGCAATTGTTTCCATCATTTCCTCCAACCTCAATAATATCATTCAAGCAAAAGAGCTCTGTAATCTTTTCATCAAGAAAACAACAATATAACAACTAAATATAATGAACCTTAGTTGGTATCACATTTTATACACACACAAAAAAGGAAAGGAAGTAGATCATAGATCCATATGCACAACCCAGAGTTTAAAAACTTAGAGAAGAAACAGAAAACCTTTGAAACTTCGGGTTAGGCAAAGATGTTAGATAGCACAGCAGAAGCGCTGCATGTGGAAACAAAGCCCAAACCTTCCTTCTTGGCTGGACTGTGGGTCAGCTCTTTGGAGGTGACATCTAGTAGTCCTATAATTTGCGCATATTCCAGGAAGGTGAAAATTTTAGATGTGAAGCACTCAGTGACGGAGACATGCTGTACCGCACATGCACTCACCTCCACCGTACATCTGGCACAAGTAGGGGAAGCGCCAGACATTGCCCAGGCCCACAGCATAGGAGACACAAACGAGTAAGAACTGCAGGGGGGTGCCCCACTTTGGCCGCACTTTCTCCACAACTCCAGGCTGGGCATACTCTGTTGACCCCAGTCTTCCTGGGTGCTGGCACACAGAGCCTCCGCAGGGCTGTAGCTCCTCATCCTCTGTCAGGGAGACCACGTGTGCTGAAGGTGATTCCATCTTCTGAGACAGCTCTCAGCGTAGAATGGGCAACTCCTGTGCTTTCTTCTGGATTCCAGGCCCCTATGTTTTCTGTTGTCTGTCTCCAGGACCCTGGAGTCAGCTTTCTACCCTATCAGTCCCTGGTGTGGGTCTTCCCTGCTTGTCCAGTGCTGCCCTCTCTGCCTCAACCTCACAGGTGGCCAGTGCACACCCTCCCACTGACCTTTGGCCACATTCTTTTCTCTGTCTCATGTCTCTCAAACTCCAGGATTTCTGGGCTCCTCAGACTGCTATTAAGGGTGTCTGCAAAAAAATTTCACAAAGATATGATTGCATCTGCTGGAGGCTGATGGTGAATGGGGAAGTGTTTAGCTATAAACTGTAGAAAAACTCTGATCGATGTGTGTGTCAATTTCCATAGTATAAACACTCCCACTAGGGCACATTCTGAGCTACCAATACAACAGGACACCCTTATGTTGGGTTCCCACCTTGTACATACAATGACACGGGTAGCCTTAAGAGCATAAGTGACAGTAAGGGACAGCAAGTAATCAGAAATGGTGAGTTTTGAATATTGTGTCTGATTTATAATTTACACATCACTCAGACCTCAGTAATAACTGTATTTAAGGATTGCCTCACCAAAGGGGATGAAGCTCAGTTCTCTGGGGTGTCCAGATTCCCAGTGCAAGTGATTCAGTCCAGCTTAACCCCACCTGAGTATTCCCAGAAAGCCGTTCTGGCTAATGGATGACTGCCTGTGGGTGGGAACTTCACTGTGCCTACCAGAAACAGAATACAAAAGACTTATCAAACTGTGTCACCAGAATTCTGGAGGAAGCAGAGAAAGGGAGGACAGCTCTAGCCAGGGTTCTATAGTCTTACTCTGCCAACTAAGAAGGTTATACAATTTTCAATCATTTGCTCATCCTGGTGAGTCCACTGTTAATTAATCATCGAAGTTTCTAGTTTCCTGGTATGAGAAAGTCCAAATTCCTTAGCTCTGTTTGCAAGGCCTTGAGTTTTTGTTGTTGTTGCAGTTCTTTTCTTAAAAAAAAAAAAAAGATTTATTTTTATTTTATGTGTGTGTTTTGCCTTCATGTAGGTGTATAGTTATGTCATCTCTATCATATATGTACCTGGAACTGGAGTTATGGGTGGATGTGAACCACTATTTGGGTGCTGGAAACTGGATCCAGGTTATCTGCAAGAACAGCCAGAGCTTTTAACTGCTGAGCCATTGCTCCCCCCACCCCCACACACCCCTTTTGAGATGGGGTTTAGCTAAGTTGCTTGCTTAGGTTAGGTCTTCAGCCTCCCTTCTTCAGCCTCTCTTAGGTGGGCTAAGGCTACAGCCCACCTGGCTCATGTTGACTTCTAAGTACAATTATATTATTTGAGATTTGTTTTGTGCCCTAAGATATGGTCTATTTGGGGGAAGCTCAATGTGCTGATGAGAATGTATGTTCTACAGCTGTTGTATGAATAATCTTTTTAAAATAATTGATCTTTTATCATTAAACAATGATCTTCCTTTATCTTTTTACAGGATTTTGTTGTTTGTTTTTTGAAACAGGATTCCACTATGTAGCCTAGTCCTGGAATTCACAGAGCTATAGTCCATTTGCCTTAGCCTCCCAAATAGTGGGAATTCAGGCACACACTGCTACCACATGTGCCTCATTTTACTGTTTTTGATGTGAAGTCTGTTTGGTATTATCTTTTCATTTTCTAAATTAGTCTGTTCACAAAGCAAGGAGAAGTCTTATGTAGAGAGAGGCCTGTAATTGCAACCAGAAAATGAGAGAAAAGCCCAGCCACAGACACTTGCTTTAAGTTTATCTACAGTGACAACTGAGAAAAACCAAATGCTTCTTCTTATATCTCAGATTGGAGTTAAAGGTGGCTATGTTTCTGGAATAAACAGAAAGTTTTGTGGTTGTAGCATGAATTTTAAAGAGTCTTATTAATAAAAGCAAACCCAGAGCTAGGTATTGGGGTGAACGCTGAAGGATCAGAGAAACAGAGCCAGCCACAGCTAACCTCACCTCACCAATTCCTCAGCTGATCTCATTTCCTCAAATCAGAAGCCTCTGAGTCCTCATCATCTGAATGAGTCTCAGCTGAACTGCTGCTAAAAGCCTCAGCTCTAGTTCCTGGTCCTCACGCCTTATATACCTTTCTGCTTTTTGCCATCACTTCCTGGGATTAAAGGTGTGTGTCACCATGCCTGGCTATTTCCAGTGTGGTCTTGAACTCACCGAGATCAGTATGGATCTCTGCCTCCTGAATGCTAGGATTAAAGGCATGTGGGCCACCATTTTCTGGCCTCTATGTCTGTTTAGCAGCTGTTCTGTTCTCTGACCCCAAATAAGTTTATTAAGGTGCACAGTATATTGGGGAACACAATATCACCACACATGGTTAATGTCAAGTGTACAAAGATGGAATGTCCCTTTCTCTCCAGCCTATTGTTGAGAAAGTGGACACCTTCCATAATCACCACTGTTGTGCCTAGAAACAGCAAAAGATTTGTCTGAGATATAACTTAGTACCAGCTCAAGAGAATTATTGAGAAACATCTTGCTTTACATGAAATCCACAGAAACCAAAGTAAAGCTATGTCAACGTGGAAAAACTGGCATTCAACTGTATGTAGACAGCTCCCTGGCTGACCTGTACAGCTTAGGGTCTTCTGACTCTACAATGGTGTGAAAGCAAATGAATTCTGTAGAAGCTATAGCTTGAGTTCTAAGATTTTGTGGGCAAGCAATCTAAAGCAGGATACTCTCTGGAGATGAGGGGCACCCATTTGTCACATGGCCTCTGGGATGATCAGTGACCTGCTACTCTGACTGTGATGGTCAGGAAGGTAGGTGTAACAAATGCATTTCAATTTAGGGTTTTCTTCAGTTTACAGTGGGTTCAGCAGGATGTAACCAAAATGTGGGTGGAGGAGTGTAGGAGCACAGTCCAAGAATGGAGTTGTGTTAGAATTCTGAGTGTTGGAGCTGGAGAGATGGCTTAGTAGTTAAGAGCACTGACTGCACTTCCAGAGGATCTAGGTTCAATTCCCAGCACCCACATGGCAGCTCACAACTGTTTGTAATTCTAGTTTCAGGGGACCTGATACCCATGGCAAACACCCATGGCAAACACCAATGCACATAAAATAAATAAACAAAAGAAGAAATATTCTCAAAAAAAAATTCTGAGTTTTTGTGAGGAAACTCCAAGAAAACGACAAGAGTCTTGTGACCTCAGTTTCTTCAAAACACAGAATTGTTCTTGGATTGTGCTTTTGTGCCCCTCCCAGGTGTATCGAATAGGAGTGAGTTTACTTCAGATTATTCATTCCAACTGGCTATTGTTATTTGTTTACATGCTTCTATGGAAAAATATATTTTTTGCCACATGCAGCTTATCCTTGTATTACTTACAGCTTGAACTCATAAGAGCTTTCCTCGTGTGATCTTTCTTTCTTTTTTAAAGATTTATTTATTATGTATACAGTGTTCGCCTGCATGTCTGCCTGCATACCAGAAAAGAGCACCAGATCTCATTACAGATGATTGTGAGCCACCCTGTGGTTGTTGGGAACTGAACTCAGGTCCTCTGAAAGAGCAGCCAGTGCTCTTAACCTCTGAGCCATCTCCTGCCCTCATGTGATCTTTCTTAACACACAAAGCACAAATTGTCTGATGTTCTGAATAAAGTTGCCTGTTGGTGAGACTTTAGTCAGCCTCATTTTTAGGCTCCTTTCTCCCAAGTTCCACTGCCTTTAGAGTAAACAGGAGCATCTACATTTTATGACAGCATTACTTCACCTGTCTGATTTCCATAAGCAAAACTGTTCCATAGATGTGACTTCCCCTCATAACTAAAAATGCTCAATAATGTATTTAAAGTTTTACAAGTTGTTCTGGATATAACTATTTCTTTATTTTTATTTTTATTTATTTACTTATTTTTTATAAGTAACAATAACTATTTTCTAACAGGCAATTTTCCTACTGCTTCAGTATTTTCCTCTCAGAAAACACAAGTTTTAGAACTGGATCACTTGGCCCTTTCTCTTCTTGTCTCCTCCCAGTTCAAAATGCTTGCACCCCTTAATGGCCAGCATCCTCTTGGATCTGCAGTTGGGCTCGACACACTCAAGCCTGAGCACAATCTTCTTTGTGGTTTTGGCCTTCTTTCGGAAAATTGGCTTTGTCTGCCCATCGTAACCACTCTGCTTCTGATCGTAGCGCCGCTTTCCTTGGGCGTACAGGGAATCCTTGCTCTTCTTATACTGGGTCACTTTGTGAGGCTGATGCTTGCCACATTTCTTACAGAAAGTCCTCCGGGTTTTAGATACGTTGACCATCTTTGCAGTAGAGGTGTCTATGTGATGAAGACGAGAGACCTGGCGTCCGAGATCGCCGCTTCAGACGCAGGAGCCGAACAGGAGAGGCCTATTTTAATATTTTTAATTAAGAATTTTTCTACTCACTCTACCTACCACCCACAGATCCCACCTCCTCCCTCCTCTCATCTCCCAGCCCTCCCTCCCAAGCCACCCCACATCCCCACATGCCCCAAATCAAGGTCTCCCATGGGGAGTCAGCAGAGCCCGGCACACTGAGCCTAGGCAGGTCCAAGCCCCTTCCCACTGTACCAAGGCTGCACAAGGTGCCACACCACAGGCACCGGATTCCCAAAAGCCTGCCCATGCACCAGGGACGGATCCTGATCCCCTTGCCTGGGTGTCCCCCAAACAATCCAAGCCAAACAACCATCTTCTGTATCCAGAGGGCCTAGTCCAGTCCCCTGGGGGCTTCACAGCCACCAATCCACAGTTCATGGGCTTTCACTAGTGTAGCCAGTCATCTCTGCACTTCTTCCTATCATGATCTCAACATGCCTCGCCTGCAGAATTCCCTCCTCTCTCTCATCGATTGGATTCCCAGAGCTCAACCTGTCACCTGGCGGTGGATCTCAGCATCTGCCTCCATCAGCCACTGGACAAAGGCTCTATGATGATAGGGTATTTGTTAGACCCGTTACCAGAGTAGACCAGTCCAGGCACCCTCTGGACCACTGCCAGCAGTCCAAGGTGGTGTCATCTTTGTGGGTTCCTGAGAGCATCCCCAGCACCCTGCCTCTTCCTTTTCCCATGATGTCCTCATCTATCATGGTATCTCCTCCCTGCCCTCCCACTCTGTCCCTGTTGTAGCTCGACCCTCCCATTTCCCTATGTTCTCATTCCCCACGCCTCTCCCTCTGCCACACACCCCCACACCCAGTCAGCTCATGTAGATTTCATCCACTTCTCTTTTTCTTTTATTTTTATTGTTTAAAATTAATTAATTTATTTATTTTTCTATTATCAGCTTGATAGAGTATGTATTCTTATCTTAATAGTGAGATATTTCATTGAGGCTTGCTTAGTAATTGAGTAAAAGCGAAATTTATTATAAGCCACAGTTGTCTTAGGGACCTCCATGCTATATATATAGTCTCCATGGTTCTGTGGGTTGTAGTCTGATTGTTCTTTATTTTATATCTAGAATCCACTTATGAGTGAGTACATACCATGATTGTCTTTCTGGGTTTGGGTTACCTCACTCAGGATGATTTTTTCTAGTTCCATCCATTTGCCTGCAAATTTCATGCTTTCACTGTTTTTCTCTGCTGAGTAGTACTCCATTGTGTATATGTACCACATTTTTTAAATCCATTCTTCAGTTGATGGGCATCCAGGTTTTTTCCAGGTTTTGGCTATTACAAATAGTGCTGCTATGAACATAGTTGAGTATGTATCTTTATGGTATAAATCAGCATTCCTTGGGTATATACCCAAGAGAGGTATGGCTGGGTCTTGAGGTAGTTCGATTGCTAATTTTCTGAGAAACTGCCATACTTATTTCCACAGTGGTTGTACAAGCTTGCATTCCCACCAACAGTGGAGGAGTGTTCCCTTTGCTCCACATCCTCTCCAACATTGACTGTCATTGGTGTTTTTGATCGTAGCCATTCTGACAGGTGTAAGGTGGTATCCTCAGAGTCGTTTTGATTTGCATTTCTCTGATGATTAAGGATGTTGAGCATTTCTTTAAATGTCTTTCAGCCATTTGTGATTCTTGTTTTGTGAATTCTCTGTTTAGCTCTTCAGCCCATTTTTAAATTGGACTGTTTAGTATTTTGATGTCTAGTTTCTTGAGTTCTTTATATACTTTGGAGATCAATCCTCTGTCAGATGTGGGGTTGGTGAAGATCTTTTCCCATTCTGTTGGCTGTCTTTTTGTCTTATTGACCGTGTCTTTTGCCCTGCAAAAGCTTCTCAGTTTCGAGAGGTCCCATTTATTAATTGTTGTGCTCAGGGTCTGTGCTGTTGGTGTTTTATTTAGGAAATGGTCTCTGGTGCCAATGTGTTCAAGAGTGCTTCCTACTTTCTTTTCTATTAAGTTTAGTGTAACTGGATTTATGTTCAGGTCTTTGATCCACTTGAACTTGAGTTTTGTGCATGGCGACGGATATGGATCTATTTGCAATCTTCTGCATGTTGGCATCCAGTTATGCCAGCACCATTTGTTGAAGATGCTTTCTTTTTTCCATGATACAGTTTTGGCTTCTTTGTTAAAAATCATATGTTCATAGGTGTATGGATTAATGTCAGGGTCTTCAAATCAATTCCATTGATCCATGTGTCAGTTTTTATGCCAGTACCAAGCTGTTTTTATTACTATGGCTCTATAGTAGAGTTTGAGGTCAGCGATCATAATGCCTCCAGAGGTTGCTTTATTATACAGGATTCTTTTAGCTATCCTAGGTTTTTTGTTTTTCCATATAAAGTTAAGTATTTTTCTTTCCAAGTCTGTGAAGAATTGTGTTGGGATTTTGATGGGGATTGCATTGAATCTGTAGATTGCTTTTGGTAAGATTGCCATTTTTACTATGTTGATTCTACCTATCCATGAGCATGGGAGATTCTTCCATTTTCTGATATCTTCTTCGATTTCTTTCTTCAGAGACTTAAAGTTTTTTATCATACAGGTCTTTCACTTGCTTAGTTAGAATTACCCCAAGCTATTTTATATTATTTGTGGCTATTGTAAAGAGTGATGTTTCTCTGATTTCTTTCTCAGCCCATTTACCATTTGTATATAAAAGGGCTACTGATTTTTTTTGAGTTAATCTTGTATCCTGCCACTCATTGAAGGAGTTTATCAGCTGTAGGAGTTCCCTGGTAGAAGTTTTGGAGTCACTAATGTATACTATCATATCGTCTGCAAATAGTGAAAGTTTGACTTCTTCCTTTCCAATTTGTATCCCCTTGATCTCCTTTTGTTGTCTTATTGCTCTAGCTAGAACTTGAAGAACTATGTTGAATAATTATGGGGAGAGTGGACAGTCTTGTCTTGTTCCTGATTTTAGTGGAATCGCTTTGAGTTTCTCTCCATTTAACTTGATTTTGGCTGTTGGCTTGCCCTAAATTGCCTTTATTATGTGTAGGTATGTTCCTTGTATTCCTGATCTCTCTAAACCTTTATCATGAAGGGATGTTAGATTTTGTCAAAGGCTTTTTCAGCATTCAATGAGATGATCATGTGGTTTTTTTCTTTCAGTTTTTTTTAACGACTTCTCTGACTTTATTTTTGACATTAGATAATAGATTTCTCAGTTTAATTTAAGGGTGGTTTAAAATTACTATTTCAACACACTATAGATATCAAAGACTTGTATCCTAAAAGACTGATTAGAAAGGACAGAATTCAAAGTTTATTTCCTTACTTTACTAGGAACACCAAATTAAAGACTTATATTAAAAGAAAAATAAAATGGAACATCAACAATGTCAGAAAAAATGTTACACTACTTAGCTAGTATTTGAGAATACTCATATAATTTGACTAACTAAAATAAATAAGACATTGTTTCCATGAAAAAGTTTTACTTGAGATATAAGGAAACAGTTCAAGATTATTAAATTTGGAAAATAACCAGAACAGCAGAATGTTATTTTCTTTGTTGTGGGATAAGATTCACTTATACTTTAGTATAATTTCATAAAAATTTTATTGAATACTTACTGCCTTTCACACTCTTTGCTAATAACTGGGGTCTCATAATATTTAAATCAAGTTAATGATGCAAAGGCAATTTTCAATTTCATACTAGTTGATTAAGCTTAAAGATGGCAAAAAAATTTGTCTCTTATGATAACTCTGCCACCAATGAGATCACACTTACCCTCTTCATCACCCTGGAACACCTGAGGTTATCCTAGTATGATCTAGATTCACCAAGTGACAAGAATCTATTATCATTTCCCCTCCCCTTGAAAGAAATTCTGTAGGCTATATGAGCTGAGATTGTTAATAGGGGTTTTGGTTGTAGAACAATGTCAATAATTAAACCCACAACCAAACACTGATGCACATATGATTTAAAAAGGAGGCAGATACAGCTTATTTTCTGTTGCAAAGATTAAAGGCCATGCAGTGGTCTACACTGTATACATGCACATTATAATAATCTTGCTTCTCCTGGAGCACCACAGCTACTGACCCTTCCCAAGCACACTTTCCACTTAACATTTTCAATAGCTTCTCCTCTGACATGAATGCAGGGAATAGTGTTGCTGGAGAGCTTCTCTCCAGCTTCCACCAAGCCCCACAGTCCCACAATCCATGTATAAAATAATCACTCAGACGCTTATAATACTTATAAACTGTATGGCCGTGGCAGGCTTCTTGCTAACTGTTCTTTTATCTTAAATTAACCCATTTTTATAAATCTATACCTTGCCATGTGGCTCATGGCTTACCAGAGTCTTTACATGCTGCTTGTCCTGGCGGTGGCTGCAGTGTCTCCCCTCAGTTTTTTTATATGGTGTATTACATTGACTGATTTTTGTATGTTGAACCATCTTTGCATCCCTAGGATGAAGCGTACTTGGTCATGGTGGATAATTTTTTGATGTGTTCCTGGATTCGGTGAGCCAGTATTTTATTGAGTGTTTTTGTAGCAATGTTCATCAGAGAGATTGGTCTGTAATTCTCTTTCTTTGTTGCATTTTTGTATGGTTTGGGTATCAGGGTGACTGTAGCCTCATAAAAGGAATTTGGTAATGTTCTTTCTGTTTCTATTGTGTGGAACAATTTGAAGAGTATTGGTATTAACTCTTCTTTGAATGTCTGGTAGAATTCTGTGCTGAAACCATCTGGTCCTGGGCTTTCAATGACCATTTCTATTTCCTTAGGGGTTATTGGTCTATTTAAATGGTTTATCTGGTCTTGATTTAACTTTGGTATGTGGACCTATCCAGAAAACCATCCATTTCTTTCAGATTTTCCAATTTTGTGGAGTACAGGTTTTTGAAGTATGACCTGATGATTCTCTGGATTTCCTCGTTATCTGTTGTTATATCTCCCTTTTCATTTTTGATTTTGTTAATTTGGATATTCTCTCTCTGCTTTTTGGTTAATTTGGATAAGGGTTTGTCTATCTTGTTGATTTTCTCAAAGAACTAACTCTTTATTTCATTAATTCTTTGTTTTGCTCTCTTTGTTTCTATTTTATTGATTTCATCCCTCAATTTTATTATTTCCTGGCATCTGTTTCTCCTGGGTGAGTTTGCTTCTTCTTGTTCTAGAACTTTCAGGTATGCTGTTTAGTCACTAGTGTGAGATTTCTCCAACTTCTTTATGTAGGCATTTAGAGCTATGAATTTTCCTCTTAGCACTGCTTTCATGGTGTCCCATAAGTTTGGGTATGTTGTACATTCATTTTCATTGAATTCTAGGAAATCTTTAATTTCTTTCTTTCTTTTTTCCTTGACCCATTGGGAATTCAATTGGGCATTATTCAGTTTCCATGAGACTGTAGGCTTTCTGTAATTTTTGTTATTGTTGAAATCTAACTTTAAGCCATGGTGTTTTAATAAGATGCAGGAGGTTATTTCAATTTTTTTGGTATCTCTTGAGATTTGCTTTGTGACCAAGCATGTGGTCGATTTTGGAGAAGGTTCCATGGGGTGCTGAAAAGAAGGTATATTCTTTTGTGTTAGGGTGGAATATTCTGTAAATATCTATTAAGTCCATTTGAGTCATTATGTCTGTTAGTTCCCTTATTTCTCTGTTAAGTTTCTGTCTGGCAAACCTGTCCATTGGTGAGAGTGGGGTGTTGAAATCTCCCACTACTAGTGTATGGGGTTTGATGTGTATTTTAAGCTTTAGTAATGTTTCTTTTATGAATGTAGGTACCCTTGTATTTGGGGCATAAATATTCAGAATTGAAACTTCATCTTTTCGGATTTTCTCTGTGATAAATATGTAATGTCCTTCCCAATCTCTTTCAATGGATTTTAGTTTGAAGTCTATTTCATTAGATATTAGGATAGCTACACCAGCTTGCTTCTTAAATCCATTTGATTGGAAAGTCTTTTCCCAACCTTTTATTCTGAGGTAGTATCTGTCTTTGAAGTTGAGGTGTGTTTCTTGTATGGAACAAATGGATGGATCTTGTTTTCGTATCCATTCTGTTAGCCTGTGTCTTTTTATAGGTGAATTGAGACCATTGATATTAATGGATATTAATGACCAGTTATTGTTAATTCCTGTTATTTTTTGGTGGTAGTGTTGTGTGTTTCCCTTCTTTGGTATTTGTTGGTGTGGGACTGTCTCTTGCCTGTGTTTCATGGGTGTATCTAACTTCCTTAGGTTGGATTTTTCATTCAAGTGCTTTCTGTAGAGTTGGGTTTGTGGAGAGATATTATTTAAATCTTGTTTTATTGTGGAATATTTTGTTTACTCCGTCTATGTTGATTGAGAGTTTTGTTGGGTATAATAGTCTGGGTTGGCATCCGTGGTCTCTTAGTGTCTTCATAACGTCTATCCAGGAACTTCTGGCTTTTAGAGTCTCCATTGAGAAGTCAGGTGTTATTCTTATGGGTCTGCCTTTATATGTAACTTGGCCTTTTTCCTTTGCAGCTCTTAATATTTTTTCTTTATTCTGTATGTTTGGTAGTTTGATTATTATGTGGCAAGGGGAGATGTTTTTTTTTTTTTGTTTTTTTTTGTTTTTTGTTTTTTGTTTTTTTGATCCAGCCTATTTGGTGTTCTGTAAGCTTCTTGTATCTTTATAGGCATTTCCTTCTTTAGGTTGGGAAAGTTTTCTTCTATGATTTTGTTGAATACATTTTATGTGCCTTTGAGTTGGTATTCTTCCCCTTCTTCTATCCCTATTATTCTTAGGTTTGGTCTTTTCATGGTGTCTCAAATTTCCTGGACATTTTGGGTCATGACTTTGTTGGCTTTATTGTTTTCTTTGACTGATGAATCTATTTCCTCTACTGTATCTTCAACACCAGAGATCCGCTCTTCCATCTCTTGCATTCTGTTGGTTGTGCTTGCATCTGTAGTTCCTGTTGGTTTACTCAGATTTTCCACTTCAAGCATTACCTTAGTTTGTGTCTTCTTTATTGTCTTGATTTCAGAATTCAAATCTTGAGCTGTTTCCCTCATTTGTTTAATTGCTTTCTCTTGGCTTTCAAAAGATTTACTGATTGCTTCCCATTTTTTGTTTGACTTTTCCTCTAATTCTTTAAGGAAATTTTTCATTTCCTCTTTAAAGATCTCTATCATCTTCTTAAGGTCATTTTTAAGGTCGATCTCTTCTTTTTCTTTTGTGTTGGGATGTTCATGTTCTGATGGAGCCAGAGTGGGTTTTTTGTTGTTGTTGACTGTATTTTTGCACTGGCATCTACCCATCTCTTTCTCCACTTGGTGCAAGTGGTGTCTGTGTCTGAGGAAGGCTCTCTGGGTCTGATCAATACTCTTGGTTCAGTGGGAGCTCTTGGTTTAGTCAGTGCTGATGGACTGTTTGTCTCAGGGAGAAGCTCTTATTCCAATTGGCCCTTGTGAGCTCTGTCTCAGGGAGTAGTTGTAATCTTGGTGCGATGGGAGGGGTGGGGCTTGTGGGTTACAAAGTCTGGTGGGGGATGGTGGTAGTCTGACCTGTCTGCAGTAGGTCTGCCTGCCCAACTGGCCTGAAACTGGGACTGCAATGGGTAGTGGTGTAGGGGCACAGGGTTGTGCCCCGGGGCCCAAAGCCTAGGGGCTAGAGTATTCAGGTTTGAGGATAAAGACTCACCTCTTAGTCCAATGGGGTGCTGGAGGTCTCTTTCTCAGGGAACAGTTGCAGTCTCAGAGGGTGGGTGGGATTTGGAGGAGGTGGGGTTTGGGTTACAGGGTCTGGCGGGGGATGGTGGTAGTCTGACCTGTCTGCAGGAAGTCTGCCTGCCCAACTGGCCTGAAACTGGGACTGCAATGGGTAGTGGTGTAGGGGGGCAGGGCTGTGCCCCTGGGCCCAAAGCCTAGGGGCTGGGGTATTCAGGTTTGAGGATAAAGACTCACCTCTGATATAACTATTTCTAAACACACCACATACATTTCTTCCTTCTCAAATAGGCTCTACTCCGGTTCTCAGATTTGATTGCACATTGGATTCATCTGAGAGCCTGGGTCTCACTCCCAAGATTTTCTGATGGATGCCCCTTGGATCCAGTAGCATGGACACTGGACATTTTCAATGCTCCCAGGTGTTTGGAATGGAATTACTGAAAAAGTAATAGAATAATGATATGGGAAAACCTTCCTCTTTTTACCTTTGAGGGTACATGAGACCTTGACTGTGACTGACCCTAAGAAGGCAAGACAAGTGCAAAAAGGCAGTGACTATGCCTGAAGGTTGAGAGGAGGGGACAGAGACTTAAGAATTCAGGAACAGACTTTGCTGTATTATCATGGGATGCACTCACCCTTCAAACCTAAAAACTATCTGATGAGAAATCAGGAGTAAATGTTTATGTAAATATGCTCCTTCTTACATTTTAATGACAGTGATCATTTGAAACCATGTCTAAAGAAAAGATGGAAATGTTGATAAGATGGCAGCTAAGATAGTAAAAGATTTTTTTTTTTTTGTAAGTTACAGACCTATACTAAAAGACTCACTGTTGGAAAGACATCATCATTATCTACCATTTTCAATTTACATATGTATTATTTTAATTTATGTGTATGTGTTTTGTGTATGTCTGTATATGTTAATGCTGGTGAAGACAAGGACAGAAAAGGATGTTGGATTCCCCAGAACTGGAATTATCAGAGGTTGTAGGCTTCCCAACATGGATGCTGGGAACCAAATTTTGGTCCTCTGTAAATATAGTGAGCATTTAGGCAGAACATTTTCTCTTCACCACCCACAATACATATACATCAAAGACCTTTCTAGTGCCTACTCTTGCCATTGGAAAAAAGAGAGAGAAATAAAAGACTTGTTGATGTTCCAAGTGATGTCTAAGTGTCTTCAAAAGTGTCTGCACAGATAGACCCAAAGAAATCCTCCAATTTTATGAGCTCTGCAGAGCAAAGATTGTTAGTACAGTAAGGACTCTCAGTCTAGATAACCTTGATCCATTTTATTATGATAAAAAAGAAAAAAGACAAATTCACATGATGGATGAATAACAACCATAAATATGGAGTGTTTTCAGCTACACACTACTCTGTGTGATTTATATACATTTTAGAAAACATTATTATGTAGAGGTGAATGAAGGTGGTTGTGACATTTGTAGGAAAGTTAAAATTACTTGTACCTTTATGGATACATCTGACACTGAAATCCTAGAGACTGATGTATCTGTTCAGATTCCTTGTACAGTCTAGAGTTGTAGAGAGGTTAGTCCTGGCCCACTGTGAGGAACCTTAGATTCTGAGAAAGGTGACCTCCTTTGGAGTCCCAGCAAAACTCTCCCTTAGTGGCCACTAAATCCTGGTAGTATTTAGAGAGTAGCCAGGGAACACAAAAATTATATATTCACTGTGACTTTAAAGAAAAGAATTCTACTGTGTCACCTTTGGTGCTACAAAAACCTCTGACACTGGTTGAAAAGCAATTGCTCTCTAGAATATTGTTTTCTTTTAAGCAAAAAACTGAAGTGCTTGTTTGGCTCCTAAGAGTTACAGTCAAGTTTCTAATGACCGTTTACCTTAAATTCTAGGACTTTCTAGAATCAAGGAAACAATGATCTCCAGTACTGGCCTTAACTCCTGATGACAAGGAGGCTACAAGGTCTGACTTTTAGATGGCAAAGCATGGAGGGCCCCCTAAAGGATGTGGTCCCTCCCCAAGGCAGTCTTCTTTCTCTAAGCTCCCTAATCCTCCTTACAGACTCAGGAGGCCCCCAAACCAGCACTCCAGCCATGGAGTTCCCACCAGCAGGCAGTAACTGTGAAACAGAGAGTGGCTGATTTCGGTCTCTGGGAGGTCCATTCTTAGGCCACTGGGGCCGAGCCTCCCATCTTGAGGCGATTCCTGATGAAAGTCCCCAGGGCCACCAGGGGGATGCACATGGTAGATGAAGCCACCAGCAAACCGATGACAGCTAATGCATGTGGGGGGTAATCCTTGGTCACCAGCTGCCCCTGGGAGAAGAGACTGAGAATCAGGGGAAGGTCCCCCCTATCAAGTCCAAGAGAACTGTTTACCTAAGGCTTCTATGAAGGGGAAGATGCTGAACAGTGAGAAGAGGACTGTGGTACTCCATTTACCCTGCAATTCACAGCAAGCCTTCAGAGAAACCATGCCCATTTTCTCTATATTCTATAAAGAAAGATAATTTTGACTTTTTCAAATGTATGTGAGAGATTGTATGTGATGCTCTCCAAGAAGAATGCCATAGAAACAATCCTTCTAGTACCTTATTCTGAGGCCCTAAATGTAATGTAACCTTTAGCACAGACTAGAACTTTCTGTGGTGGTAGAAATGCTCTGTATAAACATATCTAGTGTGGCACACTAGAGGGACCAGTACTTCTGGGGAAAGATCCACTGGGATGCCATAGGTGACTCTTACTCTCTCCATGCATCATGGTTAAAAACTCACAGCCCAGTTCTGCTGTACTAGACTGAGCATCTGTGAAACATCTTGATGAAGTTCCCATGCTATCACCTGTAACCTTCCCACACTACAGCAATGATTTCCTGTGTTCTGAAGTGACCTCATAGGCTCTGCCCTTATTCCCCATCCCCTCAGGAACATCAGGTACCTGAGTGGCATCCCAGGCTTGGTACTGTAGCGTTCCCGTGAGGATATAGTCACTCAGGTAAAAGGCAAAGAGGCTGATGATGAGCAGTGGACTCACAAACGCCCACATGGCCTTCCAGTACCAGTTGAGGGTGCGGCCAGTCATGGCCTGAAGGTCACTTTCAAATCTGTTTGGACCACAAGGAGAGAGCCTAAGTTTACTCATGCTATGGAGGGAGGGGCTCCAGCTTGCATACCCTCTGCCCTTGGGAAGATGCTGTTCTGGTTATTAATGATATTTGAATGTGCCCCTGAACCCATGTGATCCTTTCCTGGGTGAGGTATTGAGGTGAAGAGAAATGGGCTGAAGCTGCCTGAGGGAGGATGACCAATAAAGAATGGGTCATGGGATACCTCCCTGGTGTTGGCCTTCAGAGGTCCCCAGATGTGGACCAGAGGCTAGTTCCCAGAGAAGGTGGGATCAGGGTGCATGGCGGAGGGAAATGCCAGTCCTCTCAGTCCACAAGGCTAGGGTGACATTGTCTTTCTGCGTGCCCACTCTGTCCATTAGTGATGGTTCCAAGTATTCTCTACTGCCTCCTAGAGATGGTCTCAGAGTAGTCACTTTGTGCTTGGAAGGGCTTGGCCTTGGCATGGAAGAGCAGGTAGAGTGGAGCAAGAGCAAAGCTTCTAGGCTGAAACCCGAAGACCACCCTCTGTACTCTCTTATCTTGGCCATATTCTAGCTTTCTCTTTTTTTTTTTCTTTCTTGGCTCTCTTGCCTACACATAACAGTACTGCAGCATTCCTTTACCATGGATTTGATGGGTCAGTCCTATAGGTTACAATACTCATGTGTAAGTTTGAAAGCATTTCAGCACTTAGGGAACTAAGCAACCTCTCTATCTTTCAGGAGAGAGGCTGGAGGCCAGGGCTCTGATGGAATTTGATGAGGGCTCTCAGAGCCTGGGTGGCCAGGTAACCTCAGACCAGGACCTTGAAATCTGCTCCCTGGGCTGGGGCCAGGTCAGATGCTATTGTCAGCAATTGCAGTCTCAGCCACCTGCCTCCTCACACATGTCTGTTTTACTGAGTTCATGTATGGTTGTGCAGAACTCTGCTTACTACTTTCTATTGCTGACTGAGCTGGATTCTAGCTCTCCACTGTGAATGTGCAATGCGAACACCAGGACAAACGTCAGAAAGGGCTGTATGCTTCTTGTTCCTCCCCTGTTCACTTTGGAATAGAGAAAGGTAGGGGAGCCGTGGGCAACAGAATGAGGAGCCTGTTACTGGAGGCCACTAGATGGCGACGTCTCCTGAATGAGCAAAAAGTTCCTCCTGGCCATGGTCTGGATCACCAGCAGAACTGCCAGACTCCCTTTGTTTCTCTTTCCTTCCCATCACTTGCCACCACTTTTGGGATATAACTTTGTCCCCTCTTCAGTTACTCCAGAGAGCTGAGGTTTAGGCCTCTCTTTAACTTTCTTCTACTCTGAAACACCCACTTCATGGCCAGGTCCCTTTCTCCTGAAAACTGGAATTTTTTTAGGTGACCATTTATACCTCTTCACATTGGGTAATTCAGAAATTGGTTACCCATCCTTTAAGGACATAAGCTGATGGAGTGGATAAGAGGAAAGGATAAAAATCCCAAGTCGGTTTGGGAATGCTACAAAGTATAATCCCTCTTTTAGGTTCCCAAGCATTTTCAAGACTCTGAGTCCTTGGGGGAAAGCCACCAATCTGATTACCTAACTTATCTACTGAACAGTTGGTCACTAGAGATGCTTCAGTATGTCATGGAACCCTGGCTCTTCAAGAGACAGTGGGGAATGCTTCTTAATAGACAGCCTGCCAGTTAGAGTGTTATGGCTGGTTTTACCTAAGCCCAAACCAGTTTAGATCATCAGAAAGAATCCAAGGAAGAAGGAGGGATGACACAGCATAGCTCTTTGACCCAGATCACATTCAAACAGCACCTGTAGTATCCTCTGAATCCCCTTCCACAACCTCACTCAGCAAGACTGAGTGACTGGAGGGCCTTAGGTTCTCAAGGGTTCCTTGTTGCTCCTGCTGCTGCTTGACAGAAAACTGGAAAGTCAAATCCTACACTAGTAGGTCTCAGCATGTAGTCCCAAGAACACCAAGGAATGTCTGAGTTCTTGGACTTCGACCCAGATCTCCTCAACCAGAACCTCTTATAGGCAGTAGTCTGGTTTTTACAAGATCCCCAAATGATAAGATAATTCCCAGGCTTGAAACCTGTCTTGTTCAGTAATATTGGTCCCAGATATACATCCCATCACTTGGGAGGCCAAAAACATCCCAGTGTTGGCCAGGGTACCAAGGTAGAAATCCGACCACATTCATAGGCTGAGTTTTCAAACTGGATTCTGGTCAGCTTTCTTGAAAAGTTCTGATGTTGGTGGAAGATTACATAATCTAGTCATGGAGACTGAGTCCCTGCCCAGAATGCCATGAGTATATCAGGGCCAACAGGGAAACATGCCACAATACAAAACAGAAAACAGGAAATGGAAAGAAGCTGTTGGATGCAGGCAAACTGAGGAAGCAAGAGATAGCCGAGATCTGAGGGCAAAGAACAAACTGACAATTCTGGTATCTAAAACAGGAATTCCCACTGAGGAAAGATGGTTTTCTTATGAGTGTGGCCCTGCAGCTTATCTGCCCCACGTATAAGGCAGGGTCTGGGGTCTCCTTACCTCTTTAGCCCATATATATAGCATACAGCTATGGTCTCCACCAGCACAATGAGCAGCAGGGACAGTGTGGCTGCATAGTCGTTGAATATGTCAAACCAATAGTTCCCAGCCTCCATGGTGAACACCATGCCAATGGCACAGCTGATGAGACACACCAGACCTGGAACACAAGATCACTGCTCATCTCTTTGAGTCTCCCTGGCTTTCATCCCACATTCAATGTCAACAAGAGCCATAGATCCCTAGATGTGCTTTGGAGGGTGGGTTCAAACCCACATGAGCTATAGGAGCTGTTCTGCAGGGGATTACAGAGCAGGAAAAAAACAACAGTCAGGTGTTGCTCTTTGGGTGACATCATGATGGCGGAGAGTCTGGGGATGCTGAAGATCCCAACAACTTAGCCACAGAGATAATGGGAAGTAGACCAAGGATAAGGCTTAAATATGGTGTATGGGCCCAGATAAGGATTGGCTTGGGAAGAAAATACAGTTTGTGTAAGTCCTATCTAATGCCAGACTCTGGTCATGTATCAGATTAAGCCTCCAAGGTAGCAGCCAGGAATCCCTTTTATAACAGGATGCCAAGGATTAGTTATGTCAAGTAACTGCCTATAGCACAACATGGCAGAGTCAATATTTGAGCTCTTGTCTTTAACCACCAATCTCTCCAAGTTTTCTTCTGACTCCTTAGGTCTTTCCATGATGTGTTTGAATTTATAGTAGCTGTGCCCTTTCCACTGCCACACCACACAGCCTCAGTCACTGAATGCCCTGAGATGCTCACTTAAAGGAGAAAGGAACTATATGCACATCTAATCTGGAGCACAAAGACCCAATTTCAGAAAAGATACCAAGTGCTAGGAGGCTCTGAGGAAAGAGGAAGAGGACATATCCCACTGGATGGCCAGAACATGTGATCTGATGTAACACTTTTTCACCTACCCTGGACATAGAAGCATCAGAGGCAGAGGTTTTGAATGTCAAGCCCAGATTATCCTTTTCAATGACTTTCAGGAACAAAGACAAAAACTAGTAGCATTAGTAGTCAGAACAGGATGATCTATTGGGTGTTTATTGCCTGGAGAGTATGTGGAAGGAGCTCCTTCTAGTGTGGAAACAGATCATATGCTCACCTTAGGAAATGGACAGTTGATAACCATTATCCTTTGATTAAAACAGAGACAGATGTAGGCTCTCAAAGGACTGGAGACCTTTGAATGTGGGCTGGGGAGTTGTCACCTTTTCTCCTTCCCTTGGAGCCTCCAAGTACTTGTTATCTTTTCTGAAATTGGGTCTCTGCAGTCCACTTTACATGTGCATACAGCTCCTAGGCCAGTCTACCCAAGTGAAGCTGTGGTGGGTTCTTAGCTGGCTCCTAGGGCTGAGTATCACACTGTATCAGGAACACAGCTAGACTCCTGAAGCCCTCCTGGAGTTTCCTTAGAAGCACATGGCTCCCGAGGAAGCCCCTCCACTGATTGCCTTGCATTTCCCCACCCACCCATGCCCTGCCTCCACTGCCTGGTGTCCTGACCTGAAATGGCCTCCTTGGGCAGGTAGCTGGAGATGACCTTGCTGTCAGTCAGAGGGGTAAGGATGGCCGCTGTGTTTCCAAGCATGCTTCCTATACCCAGCATCAGCAGCATGAAGAAGTAGAGCACTGACCACAGCTGGGACACTTCCATGTTTTTAATGGCCTCAGTATAGACAATGAAGGCCAGGCCTGTGCCCTGGACAGCCTGAGAATAATTAAAAGACACCAGTTACACATCTGAGTCAAAGGGAACAAGAGGTAGAATGCCATAGTTTGAATGTGAAATGTCCTCCATAGGTTCATGTGTTTGAACAGTATGTCCTCAGCTGTTGTACCTTTGGAGGTGTGTATAACTTTAGGAGTTGAACTCTCACTGGAGAAAGTAGGTCATTGGGTAAATGTCTTGAGATTTTATAGTCTGCCCCAACTTCCTGTCTGTTTTTTGCTTCTTGGTCCATCAATAGTTAAGAGTCTCAGCCTCATGATCCTATTGTCATGAACTCTACAATCATTCTCCACCATGATAGATTGCATTCTCTCACTCTGGGAAGCAAAATAAGCACCCCCACACCCTGTTAGTTTCTTCTTGTTACGTATTTGGTTACAGCAAAAATATTTTGTATTGACTAATACAAAAATATAAGTAAGCTCAATGGCATAACACAATGGGAACAATCAGCCTTAGGAACAGATAAGGATATGATGACACTTGTGGAAAATTCTAAATGAATATTAAATATTACAAAGCAATGATTTCACTGTTATTATTATCAGGAGCCATCAATTCTAAACAATGTCAGTGTTGAAATACTCCCTACTGGGGTGGTCTGAACTCACTTCCCTGCCCATGGCTACCACTGAAAGCATCACATCATAAACAATTGGAATAAATAACTTTGAAAAAATAGTGTTTTCAATAATAAATATAACTATTGGTTTAAAAGGTCACTGTAATATGAATATTAGATTAGATATTGATGAAGAGAGAATTAGTGGACAGAGAGGTATGTCTCAGGGTAAATTCTATTCAATTGAATGTAGTTTGACCTAAAGATGCACTTAAATTGGACTAATGGTGCCTTTGTACATAGTGAATTGTAACCTAATTTGATGTGTAACAGACTTCAATCTTTATAACAAGTGCTGAATCTCAGACAATCATTTCAGCTCAGCTTCTGCAAACCAGACAGCCAACTGCTTAAAACAAGGATCAAATAAGACAAATATAAGTTTTACCCAACTAAGCAGTCTGTATACTTCACTTCCATTTTCTTTTTTTACATTTTATTTTATGTATGTTGGTGTTTTGCCTACATGTATCTCCACATGTGTGTGTCATATCCTCTGGAACTGGAGTTACAAACAATTGTGAACTGCCATGTGGGCAGCACCCACATGGAATTGAATTCAGGTCCTCTGGAAGAGCAGCTAGTACTCTAAATTGCTGAGCCATCTCTCCAGCCCCCTCATTTCCATTTTTTATATATTCTTTTCTTTTTTCTTTTTTACTATATATACAGCCTGTGCATGTGAGTGTAGAACGTTCTGAACTTCTTTTTGCCCAGTATGCTTTCCAATTACAGAATCAAGCCAATTAAGAGCTATAAAAGTGACTTGCTATTAGATTCTGTCTTACTTTTCTGTTGTTGTGACAAAATGCCATGACCAAGGCAACATAAAAGAAGGTGTTTAATTTGGGGCTCCTGGTTGCAGAGGGTTGGAGTCCATGACCATCATGGGGGGGAGCATGGCTGCAGGCAGACAGGCATGGTATTAGAGCATGAGAGCTTACATCCCTTTCTGCAAATATGAGGCAGAGGGGATAACTGGGATTGGCCTAGGCTTTTGAAACCTCAAAGCCCATCACCAGTGACATACCTCCTCCAATGAGGCCACACCTCTTAATCCTTCCCAAACAGCTCCACCAACTGGGGACCAATTATTCAAACATATGAGCTTATGGGGCCATTCTCATTCAAACGACCACATTCTACTCCTTGACTGTCATAGGCTTGTGGCCATATCATAATGTGAAATGACTTTAGTCCAACTCTAAAAGTTTCCATAGTCTTTCATAGTCTGAACATTGTTTTAAAGTCCAAAATCAAAGTCTCTTCAGAAACTCAAGGCAACTTCTTAACTAAAACTTCTTGTAAAATCAAAAAGCAAATTGCATACTTTCAATATACAATGGCACAGAATATACATTACCTCCCTACAAAAAGGGAGGAATGAGAATATAGTGAGAAAATACTGGACCAAGGCAAGACAGAAATTCAGCAGGGTAAACTTCAAATCCTATTGCTCTATATCTGCTGTCAATGGGCTTAGATAGCTCTTCCCTTCCATGTCTTTCTCTCTTGGTTTGGTTCCACTCTTCTTGGCAGGCATCTCCTGTGACTCTGGCATCGTCAACATCTTGGGGTCTCCAACACAATCCAGATTTCATTTTTATAACTACATGTATGGTTTCGCTGGGCTTCCATACAGGGATTTTCCTGCCATACACCTGGCCTCAGAGACTTTTCTTAACTGCAGAGGAAGATTCCACAACTCCTTTACTCCTGTATCCTTCAGGACTCTAAAGCCAGAATCCACATTGTTCTCAGCACTGCTGTCCTCCAAGCTCCTATTAGGATGGTCTGTTCAGCCCCACTTATAGTATTCAACAACTTTCCTAATCCAATGTCCCAAAGTCTTCCATATTCCTTCAAAAAACAGCATGGTCAGGCTTGTCCTAGCAATAGCCCACTTCTTAGTACCAACTCTTGTCTTACTTTTCTGTTGTCATGACAAAAACACTATGACCAAGGCAACTTATAAAAAACAAAGTGCTTAATTTGGGGCTCCTGGTTGCAGAGGGTTGGAGTCCATGACCATCATGGGGGAAGCACAGCAGGCAGGCAGGCATGGTGCTAGAGCAGCAGCTAAGACCTTACATCCCTATCCTCAAGTAGAAAGCAGAGAGAGCACTGGGAATGGCCCGGACTTTTGAAACCTCAAAGCCCACCCCTAGTGACACCCTTCTCCAACAAGGCCACACCTCTTAATCCTTCCCAAACAGTTCTACCAACTGAGGACCAAGTAGTCAAACATATGAGCTTATGGGAAACATTCTCATTAAACCACCACAGATTCCCTTTTAATAACATAGAAAGAAGTAGAAAGAAAACTAGCCAACCAGTCATACAAATAAAATGATGATATGGAGATTGTAATATGTAAACACAAAGTTATGGGATAGGAGGAAAAAAAGTAACATAGATCTAAATACAGATCTTCAAGGAGAAAAGACAGAAACAGAAGCAACAGTTAAGAAATAATATATATGAACTTGCCAAAACTGAAAAGGAATTATGCATGTATTCATAAATCCAGCAGGTTAATATTATTTAGGCTCAGGCCTGGATTAGACAATAAAAACACATCCATACTAAATTCACCAAAGCTACCAAAGACAAAGGGACATATTTAGTGAAGTTAGAGAAAGGACTATTCACTTACAAAAATAAAAGATGGGCAGACAAGACAGTTCAGCCAGGAAAGATACTTGCAGTGCAGGCCTGAACTTACATTCAACTTCTGGACCCATGTAATGGTAGAAGGAGAGAACTGACTTCACAGAGTTGTCCTCTGAACTCCACACAAGTGTTTCAGCATCCATCCATACATAAACACACATACTAGTAATTAATTTAAAATAAAATAATGAAAGAAAAATTCAGCAGCAACAACTGAAACCAGAATTATAAGGCAAATATTATTAAAATATTGAGAGAAAATCACTGTTAACCTACAAAACTCTACTCTGGGGACAAGTTCTTTAAGAAATGGGGTCAGGGGGTGTAGAAGTGGCTCAGTGGTTAAGTGCACTCACTGGCTGCTCTTCCAAAGGACCTGGGTTCAATTCCCAGTACCAACAGTGGCTTACACATGTTTGTAACTCTTGTTCCAGAGATCTGATACCCTTTTCTGACTTCTATGGGCACTGGGCATGCACATGATGCATGTCCATACATGTAGACAAAATACACATAAAATAAAATAATTTTTAAAAAGACTATGATAATATATTGCTGGGTAGGTATGGCACATGCCTTTAATCCCAGCACTTGGGAGGCAAAGGCAGATATCTGAGTTTGAGGACAGCCTGGTCTACAGAGTGAGTTCCAGGAGAGCCAGGGCTACACAGAGAAACCTGTCTCGAAAAACAAACAAACAAACAAACAAAAAACAAACAACAATAAGAAAGGAAGGAAGGAAGGAAGGGAGGGAGGGAGGGAGGGAGGGAGGGAGGGAGGGAGGGAGGAAGAAAGAAAGAAAGAAAGAAAGAAAGAAAGAAAGAAAGAAAGAAAGAAAGAAAGAAAGAAGTGGGACAAATATAGGTGTTTATATAGAAGCAAAATCTAACAAAGTTTATTGTTCTTAATACTTGCTCTGCCAGGCATGGTGGCACACACCTTTTATCCCAGCACTCCAGAGGTAGAGGCCAGCCTGGTCTACAAAGCAAGTTCCAGGACAGTCAGTGCTGATACACAGAGAAATCCTGTCTTGAGCCACACACCCTGCACCCCCTCCCCCAAAAAGAAACCAAATGAACTTTCCTTATAAGACAATATTTTTTGAAAAGATTTATTTAGTTTTGCGTACGTGTACATGTACATGTGTGTTTGTGTGCCCACAAGGCCAGAAGAAAACACTGGATTCTCTGGAGGTGACTTTGAACTACTTGACAATGTGAGTGCTGGGAACTAGATTGAAATCTGCCAGAACACCAAGCTTTTCTAACTGCCAAACTATCTCTTCAGCCCTACAGGAAGGTATTTTAAAGTTAACTCTTCTCTCCCAAAGACAGTTGGAATGCAAGAAAGAGCACGGAACAAATAAAATCCTGTGTGTGTGTGTGTGGGGGGGGGGGCTCGAAGGACTGAACTCATGGCTTTGTGCATGCTAAGTATGCAGTATTTGGTAAGTTATGGGTTTAAAAGGCTTGAACTGCATGACAATCATATTCAAAACAGAAGAGTGGAACCAGATCTGTCCTACACCTGTGATCCCAGCATTCAGGAGGCAGAAGTGGGAAGATCAGGATTTTAATATCATTCCTCTGTTTAAAAAAAAGCAAAAACAGGAAAATAAGAGAAAGTGTTCTAAAATTCTTACATTGTTTGAAAGGGAAGCAAAGATATTCTGTAAGATTAAGCTGTGTTAAGTTAAACATTAATGAGAAATTTCAGGGAGAAGACATACAAGTCCAAATTTCAAACAGTAGAGAATAGGGTAGAAAGGAAAGAAAATAAGAATCAGAGAATGGAAGAAACAGGGGAAAGTCAGTCTAAAAAATCGGTTATTATAACATTCTTGGACATAGAGCCAATCTCAAAAATAAGTGAGGAAAAACTAAGTGCCAGAACCGAAAGAAGGGAACTGAATGTCAAAGCTTAGAATGGGTGTTACATGTCCAAGTGAGATCTAGATCTTGAAGCCTGGGTGTTAGGGTCTTGGTGTCTGAGCTATGCAGGGATGGAGAGGGTCAGGACATAGACCCTGTAGGCAGGGAGCTGGGCTGAACAACTGTGCTGACTAGTTGTATGTCAACTTGATACAAGTTAGGCTTATCTGAAAGGAGGAGACCTCAATTGAGAAAATGCCTCCATAAGCTACAGGGCATTTTCTCAACTAGTGACAGGAGAGAAGAGGATGCAGCCCATTGTAGGTGATATCATTCCTGGCCTCGTGGTCCTGAGTTCTACAAGAAAGCAGGCTGAATACATCATGGGGAACAAGCCAGTAAGCAGCACCCCTCCATGGCCTCTGCATCAACTCCTGCCTCTATGATTCTACCTTGTTTGAGTTCCTGACTTCCTTCAGTGATGAACAGCAATATGGAAGTGTAAGCCAAATAAACCCTTTCCTCCCTACTTGCTTTGGGTCATGGTATTTCATCAAGCAATTATAACTCTAACTAAAACAACAAACAACAGGAAGAAAGTCTTGTGTCTCTCCCTGGGCTGACTTAGAATGATGCACCCAGAAAACAAAATAACCAAACCAACCAACTATTCCACATCCTCACTGATAAGCCAATGTCATGGAACATCTTCTCTAGAAGTAGTCAGCAAAAGTCTTTATAGCAAATCTAAGAACTGGTCAGTGTTAGATTTCACTTTGAATTTCACCATGCTCAAATTACAGGAAAACAATTGTGCTTGAGACTCCAATAAAAACAATAATAGTGAAACAACAATAAAAAGGACTAAAATACAAATATTGAAAAGAAATGTGCAAAATTGTGTCTTCAGGTAATAGGATAGTTTATACAGAAAACAGAAGCAGTCATGGCAGCCTGTGGATCAGATATAAGCTCTCAGGCACTGCTCTAGCACCCTGACTGCCCACCTGTTGCCATGTTTCCTGCCATGATGATCATGGACTCACTCTTGAAACTGCAAGCAAACCTTCGATTAAATGCTTTATTTGATAAGTTGCTTTGGCCATAGTGTCTCTTCATAGCAACAGAAAATTAACTAAAACATCTTCTGTTCCATGAGCATAGAATATCTTCTCTTTCCTGGTGCCATCCTGAACTTCTTTCATAAGCATTTCACATTTTTATTGTAAATATTTCTCATTTTCTTAATTCTATTTACTTAGAGCTCAAACAACTTAATAGCAAAGAGCCCAATTTAAAAATGGACAAATAAATGGCATATATAGACATTTCTTTAAAAAGACACAAGGAGGCTGCAGAGATTGCTCAGTGGTTAAGAGTGCCTGCTACTCTTGCAGAGGACCTGGGTTCAGTTCCTGGCACCCACATGGCAATTCATAACCACTGGCAACTGCTGTGGGATGTTCTGTATGTCCTGTGGGAGCCCTTCTTGGGTTCTTTGTGGCGTTACCCAGCAGGTCCGCATAGAGGATGATTAGGACCATGGGCCTGAGTGCAGGTGTCTGAGATGGTCTGCACTTGGCTGTGCTGGGGGATGGTCTGTATGTCAAGTTGTTCTGATTGATCAATAAATAAAACCTGATCGGCTGTGGCTAGGCAGGAAGGATAGGCGGGACTAACAGAGAGGAGAAATAAAAGGACAGGAAGGCAGAAGGACTGACTGCCAGATGCCACCATGACCAGCAGCATGTGAAGATGCCGGTAGGTCACCAGCCACATGGCAAGGTATAGATTTATGGAAATGGACTAATTTAAGCTATAAGCACAGTTAGCAAGAAGCCTGCCATGGCCATACAGTTTGTAAGCAATATAAGTCTCTGTGTTTACTTGGTTGGGTCTGAGCGGCTGTGGGACTGGCGGGTGACAAAGATTTGTCCTGACTGTGGGCAAGGCGGAAAACTCTAGCAACAAATGGCGCCCAATGAGAGGGCAAGAGTTTCCACCTAAAACCTGAGAAAAGAATCTAAAACGGAGCTACAAACAGCTTCCTAATTGTCTCCCTCAAATGAGCAGCAGCTGCCGGTTTGAGTTACTGGCGGGTTCCTGGCGTGTGCGCTTGACCTGCAGTATGGCGGGAATGAGGCCTCTGCAAATGGAACATTAAGCTGCGTGGCGGATTTAGCCTTTGCTAGTACAAAACAAAAAAAGAGGTTTCTGGGCTACACGCTGCTTGGATAAAAGTGTAGACCCACTATTTCTGAGACTTGATGGCTCCCAGAGCTGGTGGCAAACGTACCACCGCCAAGTTGGGAAATTGAAGGGGGCGGAGCCAGCAGCCACAGAGCCGTTTCAGGCTTAGAAGGCTACAGTTTAAAGCAATAAGTTCGCAATAAGACAGATTCAGATGGAACAAGACTTTAAATGCTTTACAATGTGTGTAAAAATGTACATAGGCTTGGAAGAGAGAGGAAAAGGAACATAGACAGTTATATAAAGAAATAGAAAGTTTAAAAAAATAAAGTCTTTAAAGAGAAAGTAAAAGTAATATAAAAAATAAGCCACATAAAGATGGCTATCACACAGAGAATCTGGATTATGTTCTCTTTGATATTTGTAGCTGAAGAAAAACATTTGATTGCAAAAGCTGTTGAGTTATGTCAAAATGTATATTTTAAAGGTACCTTGACTTCAAAATTTAGATGTAAGGATATGTTGCTTTGGAAAAGAGGCTCTGTTTTTGTCTCTACAGAAAGCCAGAGGCTATGGATTTGTTCCAGATTAAGATACATCAGGTTTGACCAGCCAAGACCTCCTGAAAGGTCTCCGATGACACCATGGCCCAGATGATCCAACATCCAGAATCGTTTCAAGGCAACTGGCTCAGACGATACGGTCTCACGGACTACTCCATGAACCTAAAATTTTCTTTGTATCCCCATAAGATACTGCGCCCCCCTCCAGCAGGAAGTAGTAAGAGAAGCTACGCCCAAATTCCCAAATATACCAAGCTGGCTTTAAAGATGTGTAAAAGTTAAAACCTTCCTTTTTAAAAAAAGAAAAGGGGAAGTGCTGTGGGATGTTCTGTATGTCCTGTGGGAGCCCTTCTTGGGTTCTTTGTGGCGTTACCCAGCAGGTCCGCATAGAGGATGATTAGGACCATGGGCCTGAGTGCAGGTGTCTGAGATGGTCTGCACTTGGCTGTGCTGGGGGATGGTCTGTATGTCAAGTTGTTCTGATTGATCAATAAATAAAACCTGATCGGCTGTGGCTGGGCAGGAAGGATAGGCGGGACTAACAGAGAGGAGAAATAAAAGGACAGGAAGGCAGAAGGACTGACTGCCAGATGCCACCATGACCAGCAGCATGTGAAGATGCCGGTAGGCTACCAGCCACATGGCAAGGTATAGATTTATGGAAATGGACTAATTTAAGCTATAAGCACAGTTTGCAAGAAGCCTGCCATGGCCATACAGTTTGTAAGCAATATAAGTCTCTGTGTTTACTTGGTTGGGTCTGAGCGGCTGTGGGACTGGCGGGTGACAAAGATTTGTCCTGACTGTGGGCAAGGCGGAAAACTCTAGCAACAGGCAACAGCCCTCTTCTTACCTCTGTGAGTACCCGACACACATGCAGTATACATGCATACATGCAAGCAAAATACTCATACATGTAAAATAAAGTAAATACATCTAAAACATTTTTAAACAGACACAAATAGTCAGCAAATATATTAACAAAAAGTCAGCATTATTAATCTTCAAGAAAATTCAAATAAAAATCACAATTAGATATTATTGCAAAGGAAATGGAAAAAGTCATTGTGCCAAGGATACAGCAGCACTCTCATCTTTACTGCAATAAAAAAATCCAGGATATGAAAACAACCATGGAAGAATGAATATAGAGAATGCGAGGTGTATATCCACAAAGGAATACTATTTAACCATAAAAAGAATGAAATCTTGTCGTGTGTCAGTAGAGAGAAGTGTAGGCATCATGTTAAACAAAACAAATCAGACATAGACAAATACTGCATTTTTGCATTCATTTGTAGAAATTGATAAATGAATTTCAAAGGAGATAGGGAAAGTGGCAGAGAGTGAAGACAGAGTTAGACAAGAGTCACCAAAACACAAGAATTAGAAGCAGAAATTATTGCTGCTGTGCCCAGCACTGTAGACTCTAATCTACAAAAATCCTTGATACTTAAAAATAACTAGGAGAGTCAAAAAATCATTAATGTCTGAGGAGACGGAAATGTTAACAGCATTGATTTGGTTGCTGTGTGTTTCATACTTGTACCAAATCATAAGGCCCATCATAAGTATAGATGAATACTATGTTGATAAATAAATTTTAAAAACAATGTATCATGGGCAAAAAATGTAAAGATTTTGTTTACAATGAGGAGGGAAAACTTGATATTAATTTCAGACCTTTAATTGTGTCCTTAAAAAGTTTCTTTGTTCTATATAAAAAAAATCCACATATTAAATGACAAAAGGTTTGCAGTGTTCATTTGAGAAATGGAAATATTGGTGTTTGTGTGCTGGATAGTTTAATGGCAACTTGACACAAGCTAGAGTTATCTGAAATGAGGGAACCTCAGTCAAGAAATGCTTCCATAAGATCTGGCTGTAGGGCATTTTCTTGATTAATGCTCTTGGGGGAGGATCCAGCCCATTGTGGGTGGTGCCATCCCTGGGCTGTTGGTGCTAGGCTCTATATAAAAGCAGGTTGAACAAGCCATAAACAACACACCTCCTTGGTCTCTGCATCAGCTCCTGCCTCCAGGTTTTTACCGTTTGAATTCCTGTCCTGACTTCAGTGATGAATAGCAATATAAAAGTGTAAGCTAGATAAACCCTTTCCTGCCCAAGTTGCTTTGGTGATGATGTTTCATCTTAGCAATAGTAACCCTAACTAAGACAGTATGTTAACTTATACTCTGCCTTTCCCAAGTTTTTAAAACTTCAAAAGAGAAGAGGAAAAGGAGGGAAAACTCAGACGCTAGGGGAGCTTTCCAATGAAAAGGATTCCTAGTAGCAGCTGGAAGAGCAGGAGTCCAGTCTCTTGTACCACTGCTGCAGGGAAAACAATCCAGTTTCCTGTCTTCATGGACTGTGTGAAGGTTCTTGCAGGTCATTATGAACTGTGTGGAGAGAGGCAGTCCCCACCCTTTCCAGGCCTCTTACCGTGTTCAGCTCTGATTCCAAGCTGCAGTTTCTAATGTGCGGGAACACTTCATTGTACTTGCTTGGGTAGGTAGATGCCAGGTAGTCCTTCATCTCCTCCAGGTTACTGGCTGTCAGAAAGCCATCTTCAAGGTCAAAAGAATTGGTCAGCAGCAGAATCACCCTGCAGAGCAGACCATCATCTTGACCTTCATGACTAAAAAGACCACTGGCTCTAAAACCTGGGAGGAATGTGGGTATAGGGCAGCCTTTTCCCCCCTGCCCAGTGAGGGAAGTTGATAGGAAGAGCAACTCTGGATGCCTGTGCAGAAGCCTCAGATCTGAGCAGAGATGAAGTCAGAGACTACCTCACAAAAGATAAGTGGCCTCTGATGAGACTGGGTGGGATGCTGGAAGTATTCAGTACTTCATAACCAGATTAATACCCATTGGTGGTAACAGCATCTGAATGTGGCTAATGCCATTGAGGAACTAAATTTATAAATAAATTTAGAATCACTTAAATATATTTACCTATTTTTAGACAGGGTCTCACTATACATCCTTGGCTGTCCTGGAATTCGTTGTGTATACCAGGCTACTCTCAAACTTAGAGATCCACTTGCCTCTGCCTCCAGAATGGTGAGATTAAAGGCATACACCACTACATTTGGCTTAGAATTCTTAAACATAATTTTATATCACTGTGCAAATTAAATTATTTGAATGTATACTGACTTCTATTAGTTTCAGTCCTAGTTTAGAGATAGCTACTTGTGTAAGTGACTGCCCTACTGGACATCTTAGCATCTTTGAGGGAAGCCAAAGACAGTAAACTGTAGTCTCTGAGACTTGGTAGAGAGGTCCTGGTTACACTTGAGATGGGGAATGGGACCAAAGACATTGGCATTTTTTGCTGAAAGCCCCTTTCTACTAAGTGCAATGACCACTTTAAACTGCCTATTCCCTGCAAGGCAGGCCCTAACTTTTTGGACCGTCAGTTCTAGTGCTGGTAAAAGGCAGCAATTATGTAGTTGAGAGAAGATGTTGACTGCAACACTGGAGTCTTTAGTCTACCCCTTGACTTCTGGGAACCCAGTCCTTCCCAGTCACCCTTCCAGCTCAGAGCTTTGGAGCTTTGCCTTCCCACTTGAGGCCCAAGGTTCTGAGGGACAACTTAGACTCACTTGTTTAAGCAGTTTTCATAGTTGAAGGTGGCCTTGAAGCCATAGATGGAGAAGGTCACAATGCTGGCAAATATGGAGGTGGAACTGTTGATGATGGACACAATGATGGCATGCTTCTGGCAGTTGTTGGAGGGTTCATTGTAGCTGGCAAAAGCAATCAGACTGCCAAACCCCAAGCCCAGTGAGAAGAAGATCTGCGTGGCTGCATTGATCCAGGCCTTGGGGTTGGCTAGCTGTTCCATCTAAAAGGCCAGTAGGGACAGGGCTGAGGAATCCTGGGCTCTAATCCCAAACTCTCCCTCCCAGAAGATGGAGGCACAGAGATGGAGAAGAAATTACTTCTAATATACAGGAAGTCAGGGTGGCTTGGGGCTGGAGTCCAGGTCCCTGTCCCAGACTGTCTCCAGTGTATTCCTTGGCAGGTAAACTACTCAGCACTCTTCCTCTCATACCCTCTATGGCACCCTACCCATGGGAGTGCAATTGAATATTGTCTAGTCTAATAGTCCGAAGCCCATGAAACCTCTGAATCACCAGCCAGGCACTGCATTGGTCTTAATGCACAGAAATTTAGATGATGTGATCTGGATGTGGAGTCAAGTCTGAGGTGACCCTAATACTGATACTTGAGGTTTTGCAACAAGGGTGTATATTTTGAAAGGTGCTACAGTGATCTGAGTCCAGCCACAAGGTTTGTTAAGCAAAGAATGTGCCTTACTAAAATGGCATCCCCACTGAAGAACACTGGCTAGGGTGACTGGAAAGGAAAAGTTAAAGAGAGGATCATGGCAACCTAGAGGGAAAGGGTCTAGGGAAATATGGGGATAGATAAGGGAGATGACTGGAGTGGTGCCCATGGTCCCTAGCTCAGTGGAGTGTCTGGACAGGGCTTTGGGTTAGAACTGGAGCAGGAAGACCAGAAAGAAGGCACAGGCATTAGTCATCAGGGCAGTGAGGGCAGCAGGAGGGGATGGGCAGAGGATTTAACTTCCAGAGTGTACAAGACTTGGGATGACCTGTCTGAGGAGGAAGTTTGGGCCCCCAGGATACCCATTGTCTTTGGCCCAGTCTTGGGCTCATATCAGCCCTGCTGATTACAGATCTTACCCCTTCTCTTTCCTCCCAGGCATCCCAGAAAGGGACAGTCCCCTTCCCTTGCAGCCCATACCTTGGGTGTGAACATGTACATCAGGCCATTGGTGGCTCCATGGAGTGTAAGGCCACGGACCAGGTAGATAATAAGTACACAGTAAGGCATTGATGCGGTGAAGTAGACCACCTGTGGGCATCCAGGAACAGAATAAGACTGCTGGAGAGGTAGGGATGGAAGGGCAGACAACCATCCCCACAAGGATGCAGCTGCAGCTGCTGACAGCTGCAGGTGGCACTGATCCTGAGTAGGACACAGGGTCTGAGTGTGGTTTGGAGAAAGGCAGTATGGGACATTGCTACCCATATCTGTTGCTACCATGAAATTTCTGCTTTCCACACTCCTCCAGCCCCTCTGTCTCTAAAAAGGGCTGGAGGAGCCCACAAAACATGTGAGTCTCTCTGTTCAGTATTTGAGCCAAATTTGGCTCTGAGCTTTCTGGGGTTCCAAGAAAAGCAGGAAGACCAATCACTTACAAAATCTATATTGTCTCTAAAAGGGAAATTAATTCAATAACTGGGGGAAGAGCCGGCTTTCCAGGATGGGATCTGAGAGAAGCCTGACTAGGCATGCCCGTGGGTAGAAAGCAATGTATGAAACGAAGTTCCTACAATAAATGCAATAGATATTGCTGGTGGGATTTTGTACATTCTTCATGAAAAGTCACTATTTGGTTAAGCCAATCTTCTTTCCCTATTGATATGCATCATAATTTAAAGATGTGTTCTTGGTTGCTTTGGCAGGGGCATCCCAGACTTGGGGTCATCCTGACTTTTGAAAACCCTCAAAGTATAAGGACTTTCAGGTGCATGTCTGCTTAGCCTGGGTGAGAAATTTTGGGTAAATCACTTCCTATGTATGCATAGGTTCATGGATAAAAGCAAAAAAAAATTTGGCAAGGTTGTTTTTGTTTTATCAATCTTCTTTTAGGTTGGATCCACCTCTAAGAAACACAGCTAGAGAACCATGTCTTGATATGTTTGAATTATGCTCAGTTTTCCATTTCATCATTGGCATGGCACCATATTTCATGAATTTCTAAAACTGTCAGTGGGAGACTGAGAAGAATGTGGGCTATGTGTTTACCATGGCATCTTATACATTTAGGGAACTAACAAACATACCCAAGTATCTAATATATCAGACCAGATAGAGATACAGATGGATAGGGTCCTTCAGTCAGTGACGTGAAAGAAATTCAGGGATATGGGGAAGGGCTGATCCAGGTCCATAACACTGGGCACTTAGAGGACACTCATAGAAAGCTCTGAATTTCCTCCCCCCACCCAGTAGACCATGTTTCTTACAGGCTTTCTGGAGTCTCCACAAAAATGACTCCTTCTTTTCCCTTGTGGGAAGGATGGCTGGACATGTGATGTAGCTTAACCTATCATAAGTAATAACTTCTGATCAACAAGTAAAAATTCAGAGGAGAATAAGAGAGATTTCAACAGAAAAGGAAGAGGCAGCATCTTTCCCTATACATGGAACTGCTGGGACATTTCTGTCAGGGAGGGGGTCATAGCATCCGCAGAGAAAATAGATGGTGAGGATTGATATGGTACCATGTCCAGGCTCTTCTTAATTTCACAATTGTAAGAGGCCTCGAGAGGAAAGGACTGCTTTAATATTCAAGAGTACAGACATCACCTTTAGATCTTTTGGATCATGCTTGGTCTAGGTTGGGACAGAGCAGATGCTGCAAGGTCTGAGTTCACTTGAGAAAGCACCCTGATTCTTCTGCTCAACTGTGAGGCAAAGTGCTCTGGGGCTAAGGTGCTGGTCACTATGGGGATTTAGAAACCAATGTAAAATGTCATACAAAGCACAGCACTGGGGTTGTCATGCAATAGCTTGATGACGTAGGTTGTTCTAAGCTTGATACCTCATGGGAAAAAAATGTCAGTGCTGGAGAAGGCAGCTCAGGTGATCAGGAGAGTGAGATTCTCAGAAGAAAGATGGGAAGTGGCTAAGTCACAAAAGACATGAAAACATTCATGGGGCATGTCACCAATAGGATGGGAAGTCCTTGGAGTAAATCTGGGCTCTGTCCTGACTCTGCTGTCCCTACCTATGATCTTGGGAAGATCACTTTACCTATCCAAGCCTTTTGGGAGTGTCATCATGTATCTACTCTGAGGGGCTTACATAATAAGACACTGTGGGCATGTGGTCAACTATGGATTTGCTTTGCAGAGTAGTTGAGTATGGAACATTCACTCCAGCTTGAAACAGGTGCAGCTGATGGAAACACAGCAGCTATTTCGGCCCTAGGAGGAATGGAAACCTGAGGACCCAACAGGAAGAAAGGACTTAGGCAGATAAAAGGCCTAATCCAGGTATTGTGGCACATCTGTGGTCTGCAATCCTAACACTCAGAAGGCTGAATCAGGAGGATCACTATGAGTTTGAGGCCAGGTTGGGCTGTATAGTGAGTTTCAGGCTAGCCTGATCTACATAAGGAGAAACTTTCAAAGTAAAAGCCAAAACAAAAACTAAAACCCCAAACTGTAGAACAAAACAACAACAACGACAACAACAACAAACAAACCAAGGAAGAATCCAACAGTTCTGGGTCTCATTGATTCCCTAAAAGCACTTTGAAATGGGACCCCAGGTCCAGTCACACAATAAAGTCACTGGAAGCTGGCTCATCTGTCCATGTTGAAGTCCCTCCCCAGAATAACAGCTCTGGCATTTGAGGGGGAAGGACTGAATTGTCAGATGTTTAAAGATCTCCATGAAATGCCCTGGTATAGCTGAGTTTGGGAGCTGGCTCGGGGGGGATCTCATTTCAGATTCAGTGTTACAACTTCAACCCTTCTGTCAACCTTCACTGTCAGCTAGTAGAGGAACATGCCAATAATACCATCCATGCCTTCTGATCCAAGAAGCCTCTACTTATGGACTGGAAGAGACAGCCCCTGGCACTGATCAAGGCCAGGGCTGAGGTGCTACTCATCCACCCACCCAGATGCATCACCATCATATTCCCCAGTCCACCTTGCCAGTTGATTCGGTGCCTCTCAGGATGCACAGATAGACCATCAGCCAGGCCAGGGTGAGGCACAGTGCTGGCTCCCACTGCACTCCTCCGTTCTCCTGGATGGATGGTGAAATGTTGAGTGTTTTCCTGTACCAGAAGTACTGTGTTGATGAAGCCTTTTCACACTCCTCATCATAGCCTGTGCGGTTACCATTCAGTGGGCAAATAGACCACGGCAGGGGATCCTTTGGAATGAAGTGAGAATCAACAGAAAGGTAAGGGGAAGGCCAAGGTCTGGGTAGGATGATAGGAAGTGGCTTTGACAGGAGGCTTTATTTATACCTTGTCCTGTACATATAGGCTAGCGTGGCTTGCTTTAAGCAACAGGGTACAGTGGAGCAGAGGCTTTCTGGCCTAGACTTTCCAGATCCTTGTAGCTACCTTTTGTCCCTATTCAAAACCAGTTGTAGGGCTAGAGAAATAGCTCACTAATTAAGAGTCCTGGTTGTTTTTCCAGAGAATCCAGGTTAGAGTCCCAGCACCCATATGATGGCTCACAACCATCTGTAACCCTAGTCCTGGGGGATTTGACACCCTCTCCAGGCCTCTGCAGGCACCAGGTATGCATGTGGTACACAGACATGCAGACAAAACACCATACACATAAAATAAATAAGATAAAAATTTAAAACAAGCAAAAAAATTCAAGCAGTGAAGGTACTTGAATTAGAATCTTGGAATGGTGAGTCTATTTGGATGGAGAGGCCACAGGAGGGAGACATTGGTGCCTGGTGAAAACCAGCAGTAGGTTCCAGCCAAGAAACAGAAACCCTCATAAACTCAGTTGCCTCGCCTAGTCCATTCTCTGATCTCTCTGCTGAGGCCACTCTAACTCACTCTGTTTCACATATTTGGCTGCAAACCTGAGGATACCTTGGCTGTACACAGGATCTCTGGGATCTTTTGCTTGAGATGAGGTGGACCTCAGGGTTTATTTTTAAATGTTCCTGTCAATGTACATGCTGCATGAAGTAGCTCTAGGGCATGTAAGAACAGGTTCAATAGAACAACTGAGAAATTTTCAGTTCTCTTCTCTCTTCATCTGCATCAGAAGGTAAAGATAGGGTTCCTACATTTGCTTGGCTAAAGAAGGACCCCCACCCCCACCCCATGAAGTAGAGTCTTGTAGAGTAGCTTGTCACTTGTGGGATTGGGCAAAAGCCCTCATGTGGTGTGTATGATGATGTGAATGTAAATTTTTATGTTCCAGGGACATGCCTGGCCCATAGAAGTGTAAGTGAAGATCTGCTGTGTCATTATCCTGTGACCTTGGAAGGGGATTTAGTGCAGGGTAAGGGGAAGTCCAACAACCTGTGAAGTATGAAATGCATGGATATTAAAGCAGTACTTCCTAGATCCTTTGCTCTTTCCATCTGGAAAGAGGTTGAGATGGAGGCAGTGAGATTAGAGTCTCTGAGAGTGAAAGGCTGAAGATGGGGGAAATGGAACATGAGTGGTGGAGAGATGGTCCACATGAGACCATCTCTCAGTGTGGAATAGTGGATCTTCTATTTATTTTCCACAATGCCTAGACCCTTCCAGAATATCAGTAACAAGAATTTGGATAATGCATTGTTTAAATTGTTTGTCATTGAAAATAGCCCCTACAATGTTAAAGAGTATCATTGCTCCTTTTAGGTGAACTTTTGGGATCTTCAGGGTCAGCCTAGAATCAGGAAGATGGAAGGACAAATGGCAATGGCAAGGGGAGGAGGTAGAAACAGGACAGGAGGAGAAATAACCGTTTCAGACTTGCTGGAATGGTGAAGTCATCCCCATAAGTCCTTGCCACATATTTTCTCCTGAGTTTGTCATAAAATGGTTTGTGATATTTTCAGGACACTCTCTGTAGATATTCCATTGAGTGCTGTGGACCTGCTCCTCAGAAATGTGCACACACATAGAGTTGCACAGCATAGCTCACATTGTGACGAGTAAAGGATTCTGATGTCTCTGCTTGGTTTGAGATGTGTGGCATACCTCACCCTCTCCCCTCATTTAGAGGGTTCCTATAGGCTGGTGTTCTCATCCTCCACCAACTCCCCACTTGGTGAATGGCTCTGCATCTTCTACCCTTTTTGCTTCTGCTCTGGATAGAGGTCAGCTCACCTGGAAGGAGTGGAAGAAATACCAGAAGCCCCAGGCATTGATGACATTGTAGTACATGGCAAGGAAGAAGGAGACCACCACACTAGCAACACCTGTGAGCAAGCAGAGGGCCATGCTAAAGATCAGATGTATGTGATTTAACCAGTGGCACTGGAATGACAGAACTATGGTGACATCCCAAAACAGGAACACTTTTCCTTCAGGTTTTCGACAGACCTGATACAACTACAACCTCTTCCTAAGGGTTATTACCCCTAACTGCTGATCATTTGAGATGGGAGACTAATGACAGTTTTTTGACATCTAAATGTCAAGTCCTGGGCTCAGTATTCTATGTGCCATTAGTTCTCACAACAGTATTGTCCTTCTTTCGAAGAGTAAACTGAAGCTCAGAGCTTGCCCAAAACTACCCAGGAGAGCTATGGAGAAGTGCCAATCACATGCCTGACATGATGCTTGCTCCTTTTGGAGGATGAGTCACTGGAGCCAACCCCATCCATGTGGCAGGAGTGTGAGAGGTGAAGCAGACAGATAACCCCTACCTCCAGCCTGGTCTGACCTATGAGGGTCCCACAGTAGCACTGTGAAAAAGAGAGAGTTTGCAATCAGGTTGCTCTCAAGTGGACTCACACTGGCCCTCAGGAGTACTGCCAAACTCTTGTCATCCCACATGACAGGAGAGCTATAAGTTGTTGACCATGGGCGTGGTAGACTATACCAGTATAAGTATCATTACATAGCAGCAGCTCCCTCTGCTGCTGAATTCCCACTGGGAATTCAGGTCAGTAAGTGGGTGTCAGTGGCCAAGGTGCCAGGCAGCCTTCCCTGTCTTTCCAATGTGCAGCATACGTTACTGCCTCAGCAGACTCTGTGATGTCCTTCATAGCTCTTCACAGTTAGGAGGCAGTTTGAAGATGACTCCTAATGCCCCGACACACTTCTTCTAAAGCTGTGCTAGGTCACATCAAATTGACCCTTCTTCATTCATGAACCATTACTCAGCATTCCTGTCTGCTCCCCTTTCTGGGGCATGAAGGTGCATAGAATATCTATGGCCACTGATGGCCCTGGACCCTGGACTTTTACAAAGTAGGAGAACCACACCCTGGAGGTGCCAGGGGACAGTGACTGAAGATCACTCTGGAAGGGTGCAGTGGACTACACCTGGTATGCACAGATGCCTTGGCTTCTGCATACAGGTATCACTGTGGTGTCCCAAAGCCCCGAAGTGGTGTGGTGAGGATGAAATGAGCTCACACAGTCATAGGCCATGCTCAGCATCAGGCATATAGTAAGCAGGAGGCAGTTGTGTACATCCCTAGATGGTAGGTGGTTGGGACTGAATGAATGCTGTTGTGCCAGGCAGCTGTGTCCAGTCATTCACAGAATCTCAAGCTGAGGTCCAGAGTGGAGATGCCCTGAGGTGGAGTTTCCTTGGGGGGCTGCACGTGGGGGTCAGAATTCAGGGCCCTCTCTGCCCAAGTTCCATGGTAGCCCTCCCTAGGCTGTCAGTTAACCCAGTCACAGGCCTTGCTTATGGACAGCAACCCTCACACCTGTGATGCCCAGAAACACGTGAGTCTCTGTCAGAGGAACTGAAAAGGATCCCACATACCGACACCACTGAGGTAGGGGCTGATGGTCCTCCAGGCACCGATGCTGCCCTGCCGCATGCGTTGTCCCACAGCCAGCTCCAGGTACAAGAGTGGCATCCCCTCTACAATGAGCATGATGACATAGGGGACCAGGAAACTCCCTGTGGGATGCCAGGGCGGAACATCAGGTCAGTGTGCCGAGATGGGATTTGCCCTGCCCTACCTCTGTGCAACTATGCTTCTATCACCTTACCTTTCCCCATCCAGTCCTTTCCCCATCCATCTCCCCTCAGACCTTTCCACTCAAAATGGAAAGGTCTTTTCTGCCTTTGTTCCTTCTACCTTCCACACACCCTCCCTTCTACAATTTCTCTCACTATACATCAGCCCACCCATCTATCTGACCATCCTTTGATTTATTTATTCATCCATCTATCCACCATCCTTTTCTTCCTTCTGTCCCTCTATTTGTCTATCCATAAATCTATTTATCTATTTCTAGTAAAGGCTATGTTTCCATAAGCTTTATAGAATAGTAGTCCAAGCCTCAGAGGTTATAAAATAATCTCATTTTTTTAAAACCCAAAGTGTCAAACAGTAACCACAGCAGACCTAGTGAGTCCCATGGTCAGCTTGTCTCTGTGACAGGACCTACTCACTTGACTGCTATTTGGGGTCAGGTGAAATCCGAGGCCTGGTGCCAAGTGGGAATGGGGATATTTTTAGCACTGCTCAGCAGTCATTTGCATCATTCTGCCAACCCCCAATTACACAGTTCAGGCAAATGAGCTCTGTCACCCTTTTGACAAAGACACTAAAACAACTGAAAATGCATGTACAGATAAATTAAATGTAATCCATATTACAAATTTTATATAAAACTATGAAAATAGATCATAGGCCTGTACTTACTACCTAGAGCTTAAAACTTAAAGAAGCAACAGGGAAAATCTTTATAACTTCAGGTTAGGCAAAGATGTTTTAGATTCAAAAGTAAAAGCACCATCTATAGAAGAAAATGTTGATAAACTGAACTATACTACATTTCCCCCCCTTGAACAACACTTAGCAGAACAAAAAGAACAACTGCAGACTTGGAAAAAATGCATATAAAACACGTTCCTGAGAAAGCGTTATATGAGGCATTTATAGAGGAATCTCAAAACTGAAAGATGTTCCATAAGTAACACATCTTAGTACACTTACGTTGCATCTTGGAATGCATGAGATCAGGTCTGTTATAAAGAATGGAAATGCACTGGCTCTTGGTTCTGGAGGAGGCACCATGCAGAGCACAGTGCTGGCTTTGAGTCCTTTCTTACTGAAGACAAGTGCAGCAGAGGGCAAGAGTGAGATGTGAACTAAATTTTTATAGCAAACTTCACTTCTCTGATTATAACAATCTATCCTCAATGCCAAAACCCTAATGATCTAATCACTTTTGAAATATGCTACCTCTAAACATTATTGAGTGAGGACCAAGTTTCTAAAAGCAAGATTCTCTGACAGACTCCCAATGCAGTTAACAAAACCAGAATATTTACTATACAGATTTATTGAAATTTTACCAGTTTCCCAGAGTAGGATCCAGCTTACAGTCAGATTCTCAGATCTGGTCTTAAAGTTTCCTCAGTTTTTTTTTTTTTTTGACACTTTAGAAGTTTACCAGAGAGTTTATTTTGTGGAATGTCTCTCATTTGAGCTTCTGGCAGAAACATTAAAGTGACCTGATGTCCTCCTTCAGAGGTACAGGATGCCTGCCCATTGGCCCCTTCTTGGCAATGCTGACTTTGCTCATGTGGCTTAAGTGGCTTAAGATTTCTCTGCTGAAACTTAACTCTTCCCTTTGAAACATTAAGTAATTTGGAGGGGGTACTTTTTGTTTTTGTTTTAGAACATGGTCTCATTGTATGGCTTAGGCTGGCAATCTTCCTGCCTTTGTCTCCCAAATGCTGCATTATAGGCATATTTGGCCACTGCATTAGACTTGGAGAATTTGATTCTTACTCTTTTGTGTGGTCGTTTTACATGAACTAATAATTCTTACCTAAAACAATGATTAGTGCATTAGTTGTGTTTATAATTCCTCTGCCTGTAACATACTCTATCACTTTCAAGTGGTTTGTCATGCACAACAGATAACTACAGCATATATGAGCATTTTTTGTTAGCATCCATGCCACCTGTATGTCTGTGTAAGCTTGGATGACTGGGAGGAAGTGACATGGTTCTTATTCCTTAATTCCCTGAAATCTGCCAATATATCTCTACCAGCATTGTGTCATGCACCATTCCATCTCCATGCTGGTCTTCTGGCTCCCAGTTTATAAGTGTCTCCCTGGTTTTGTGGTACTCGGTCTACTTTACCTCTCTGTCTCTTCCCTGGTTAAACCCTCTTTTCTTGCTCCTTATACTTGAGCTAAAATTTACACTTTCCCTCTGTGGCCACTGTTCCCTGGCTAGGAGGCCTTATCACCTTCACTTTTGTCTTCCCCTTTCCATTTTCTGCACATATTTGGCTTCCTTACAGGCTTCCCTCTCTGCCCTATACTCTGTATGACTTACTTTTTGAGTAATGAACTATGTGAAAATGCAGAAACCACCATTTTCTCCTGGTATGTCTCCTTACCACTGAGGAAGCTTTTGTCCTTACTCAGCTCTGCATGGTACTGGACAAAGCTGGAGCCCAGGGAGTACTTGGTGACTACAGGTTAGTATCTTTCAGGTCTTACTGGACCTTTTACGCATACCATTTTTTCCAATAACTTCTTCAAATACTGAGGTAGGGTCTTCATCTTTGGTCTCATAGTTCCTGATTTTGAGGCAATTGTCTGTTGTGGAATAATCCTCTTGCACATTGTAAAGATTTATTACTCGAATTGGTTTAATAAAACACTGATTGGCCAGTATCCAGGCAGAAAGTATAGGCAGGACAACCAAACTAAGAATGATGGGAAGGAGAAGGGTGGTGTCAGGAGTGGCCAGCCAGAGGGAGCAGGAAATGAATGTGCCATGCTAATAAAGGTACCACCATGTGGCAGACCGTAAATATGGAATATGGGTTAACTCAAAATGTAAGAGCTAGATAGTAATAGGCCTCAGCTATTGGCTGAGCATTTATAATTCATATAAGCCTCTGTGTGTTTATTTGGGACTGGGTAGTCAGGACAGGACTTCCATTTACAATTGTCCCTGTACTATTTACAGCTATGCTACTCCCAGACTTCTTTTAAGTCACCCACTGAGGACAGAAGAAGACTCTATCTGGCTCACCACTGCCCTTTAATTCTTTTTGTTTGTTTGTTTTTCAAGACAGGGTTTCTCTTTGTAGTTTTGGTGCCTGTCTTGGATCTCACTCTGTAGACCAGGCTGGCCTCAAACTCACAGAGATCTGCCTGGGTCTGCCTCCTGAGTGCTGGGATTAAAAGTATGCGCCACTGCCACCCAGCCCTTTAATTCTCAACAAAGGGTCTGACAAGGAGCATGTCCTCCACAGACTGTTGGTGATAATGGTTCTACAATAGTGGTTCTATAGGAGGGTAGGTAATAAAGATATTACTGGAGGATAGTGATGGAAATGTCTTGAAAGTCACTCATGTTGCTAATAACAGAGCACCTAAAAATTCACATGGGGCCCAGTAAGATGGCTTAGCAGGTGAAGGTGCTTTCCACCAAGCCTGATGACCTGAGTTTGATTCCTGGGACACAAACGGTAGAAGGGGAGAACTGACTCTCAAAGTTGTCCTCTGACCACTACACAAACAAAATAAATAGATTTAAAAAAACAGCCTAAGAATTCACATAGAACTATTTTAACTTCCTTTGACTTTACTTGTGTGTACACTAGATAAGACAGGAGAAAGTCTATCCATAAGGATGGGCAATGAGAAGTATTCTTTGAACTCATAAGACACTGTAGATAAACACACACACATACACAAACCCTTCAGTGTGTGCATTAGATAAGACAGGAGAAAGTCTATCCATAAGGATGGGCAATGAGAAGTATTCTTTGAACTTATGATAAGACACTGTAGATAAACACAAAAAATACCTTGAATGTTAGAACAAATGTCTTCCTCTAAAATAGACTTGCTGTGAAAAAGAAAAGAAAGCAGAGAGGATTTATGTTTATTGTATATCATCAGGCAATGATGATGAACAGTGCAGAAGAAAACAGGTTTTTTAAAGATGAAAAAATATGACTGTTAAATTTAAAGCCCAGTGGGAGCAAAAAGTAGAGCATAGTCACAAACACAGAAAAGAATCAAGAGGTGGACAAGGCATGGCCAGCAAGCTTAAGCCCTTGCTCTATCTAGAACTGAGAGGGAGAGAACACCACAGACACAACAGTTGGAACATGTGCAGTAATGAGATTTGTAAGACAATTTCCTGATCGTGTGATTGTGAACATCACATTATATAGAACATCACATATATTTCCATGATACTTTAAGTGCCTAGGGTACCTAAGAATTAATAAAATTAGCTACAGAATTCTCCATCACAGAATTAAACATCTGAAAACAATAGAAAAAATTTATAGATTTTGAGCAAAGGAGATTGCAACCCATTCATAGTGCTACAAAGGAAAGATAGTCTTAACATTGAGTCCTTTATTTTTTTGTTCCTGAAAGAATTGTTGATGAGCTGCAGTGTGGGATCAGAAGAAAGAACTTAAGTATGGAGTTGTGTTATAAAATAAGTAATCAACAGTAAATAAGTAAGCAAAACAAATCAAGTGTAAAAATAATACTGGTGATTTCATTGGAAAAATAATATAAAAGAGAAAAGGAATTTATGAATAGGGAAACATGATTATTAATAATAAAATAATCATTGTCACATATATGAAATCCCAGATTATATTTTTAAAATGTGCTATATAGAATGGTGTAAGGAAAGGAGCAAGAAGTAGAAGTATGCTGTGGTTTGAAGGTGTCCCTCAAGTTTCATGTGTTGGAAACTCAAGTCCTTAATTCATATGGTAATGATATGTGGAGGTGGGACCTATGAGAGATGATTGGATCATGGGAACTCTGGATTAATGAATTAATGAAACATAGAGATGGAGTGGCTTTGGAATAAAAGCAAGCTTTTCTAGGCAGAGCTGCTCTGTTTCAGCATGTGAGATCCTTTGTCATGTTATAATACAGCATAATGCAGAGCAAATATTGGCTCTGGTGAGCAGTCTTCATTGTTAACTTGACTAGATTTAGTCAAGTTAGTCACTGAAGGAACACACCTGTGGATGTGTCAGTGAGGATGTTTCCAGAAAGATTTAACTGAAAAGGGAAGAACTACCTTAAATATGGGTGGTACCGTTCAATGGGCTAGGGTCCAGGACTGAATAAAAAGGACAAAGAGGGGTTGAGGAGATTGTTCAGTCAGTAAAAGGCTTCTCCTACAAATATGAAGACCTGAGTTTTGATTCCCAACATCCACAGAAAAAATTGAGTATGCCTTCCATCCCAGCACTGAGGAGACAGAGACATTAAGTCCTTGGGACTTGCTGACCAGCCAGCCTAGCAGAACTCCAGGTTCAGTGAGTTCAGTCTCAAAAAATAAAGTACAAGGGCTGGCTGGAGATATGACTCAGTGGTTGAGAGCTTTGGCTGCTCTTGCAGATGACATGGGTTCAATTCCCAGCACTTACCTGGTAGCTAACAACTATCCATAACTCCTGTTCCAGGGGATCCAACACCCACTCTGGCCTTCACGGGCACCAGGCTTGTACATGGTACACAGACATACATGTAGACAAAACTCTCATAGACATAAAATAAAAATAAATGTTTTAAAAATTTTAAAAATAAGGTGGAGAACAATTGAGGAAGATACAATGTTGACCTCTGGCATAACACACGTGTGTAGATAACATGTGAACATGCACCCACACACCTGTGTGTATGCATAGACATGCTAGCAGATGTGAGAGTAGTGGTGACAGCAGGGAAAGCAGCAGCTTTCACGCTCCTGCTACCATTGCTTCCTTCCCAGGATGGATGCTACCCTAAAGCTGTGAGCCAAATTCTTCTTTCCTTAAGTTACTGTAGTCAGGTACCACGTCATAGCAATGAGAAAAGCAGCCTATGCAGGCATCATACTCTTAGACCGTTTCAGCCTTCAGATTCGTGAGCTAAACACATGCCTATGCTTTAAATTACTCACTTGGTGCTATTCAGTTATAACAACATAAAATGGAATGCCAATGTGTTAAGTTTCAACTCCACAGGGTGATATCAAAGATAACATTTCATTCATGATACTGATGGAGGAAATACATTTTTTTTCCAAAAAATTGAATTAACTATTGGTAGGGTAAAATCAGAACTTAAAACTTGTAACCATTTGAGAGAAAAAAGCAAATATATTTTATATTATAAGAGATCAAAATGCAACAATCAAACAGCAAGATAGCATAAAACAGCCAATAGCCAGTAGATGGTGGCACACACCTTTAATCCCAGCTCTTGGGAGGCAGAGGCAGGCAGGTCTTTGAGTTTGAGGCCAGTCTGGTCTACAGAGTGAGTTCCAGGACAGCCAAGGCTACAAAGAGAAACCCTGTCTCAATAATAATAATGATAATAATAATAACAGTGAATATAGTCTGATAATGATTATAAATGGATTGAACTCTTTCACTAAAAGATTATGACAATTCAATAATAAAGTGTCAAATCTTAAGGTGATTAAGTTCCACAACTGGAAAATGTTTAAATGTATTGTTACCTCTATAAATGACATGCTATAGAGCTATTTAAGTTTATATTTTTAAAGAATATGACATGACTTTGAAAATGATTACAAAAGTTTTTTTCCCATTTTTTTGTCTCTTCCTTTCTTTCCTCCTTCCTTCCTTTCTTTTCTTTCTTTCTAGGCAGGGTCCCACTACATACCATAAACTGATCTTGAGCCCAAAATCTCTCTGCCTCAGTTACTTGAGTGCTATTAGTCATCGTGTCTGACCAGGTGCTTTCTTACATATGTCAAATCATGTGTACAGAAGTCAAATGCAAAGGTCAGAGGACAATGTGCAGGAGTTGGTTCTCTCTGTCATTTAGTTCTGGATTTGAACTCAAGTCATCAGGTTTGGAAGCAAGAGCCTTTACTCACTGAGCCATTTTGCTGGCCCTACTAGGTTAGGTTAATTTTAAGAGCAAAACATCAAATGACATGTAAAATGTAGTTCTAACATTAAACAAAAAATAGGAACAGTTATTATCTCTGGGTGGTGGAATTTCAAGGGTTTTTTGTTGTTTGTTAGTTATTTTGTGTGTGTGTGTGTGTGTGTGTGTGTGTGTGTGTGTGTGTGTGTGTGTGTGTGTACTAAGGATTCAACCTAGGGCCTCACTCATGCTAGGTGAATGTCTTACTACTAAGCCTCATCTCTAGACCCTGATTTTGTATTTTATTCTTCATATATTTCTCTGTTTTCCAGAGTTCCTACTCAAATAATAGGTTATTCTGGAGCATGCAATTACTTACCTTTATAATTACCATAGCAGTACCCTGTTTGCTGAACCCAAGGATCTCATTGGTAGATAAATTCTTTTCTGTGTGACATTTATCCCTAGGGCCAAGCCCTTACATTGAGTTCTACCTCTTTGAGACTCAAAAAAGAGAAAACCCAAAGTTAGCAACTTACAGAAAGTCAACTCATGTCATGTTTTCTGACTCTTGGTCTCCCTCCACTTACATACCTTTGTCCTCTACAAAACCCACAGCAGGTATCCATTAACCTGATTTCCTTCTTGAGGCATGCACTTTCTTGATTTAAGAAGCAACATCCTAGATGACCCTGCAGCCTGTTGTGATGAGGACCACTTAAAGAACCACTATTATGCTCAATGCAGGACTCCATCCGACTCCTTCATTCTTTTCATTTATCCTCCTTCCCACTTCAGTTTACACTATAGGTTCCCATGGGGGGGCGGGTTGACTCAGATCCATGTTTTAGGAACAAAGCAGAAGCACAGGTGAGGAAAACTGAAACCATTCTTATTGTCTCTGACCACCTGATCTAAAACTTCAAGAATTTCTCTCCTAGTCCTTTCTCTGCACCTATCTTGTAACATCCTTCCTTCACCCACCACCCAGTTTATCTCCGGCCATCATCCTGCTGTGCTTCATGACCACACCACTCTCCCACTTAACCTGGCCTTGCCCTTAAGAGTAAAAATTGAAGTTTTTCTTCAGCCCATGAACAAGGCCCTTTGAAGACATACTGACTACCTCTTCACCCCCTCTCACCTCTCCAACCATTGCCTTGATCTCTGCTTCATGTATCACAGTCACCTGGAGTTTCTAGCTATTTTCCTCAAATGTATGCTCTCTATGCCTTTTGCACAGTTTACTCTGCTTGGAGTATTCTAAGTATTTTTAACTCTCTCTGGTGCACTCATTTAATGATGCCATTGCTAGAGGCTTTCTAGACTCCATCATACATCAAGTCCTTCTTCCATTGTTTCAGTAAACAGCCTTCTGTGAAAGCTCCACCTGCTCTGTGTGTAGAATGTTTATACATTTGCCCCTTCTTGCCCCAAAGTAGTATCCATCTCTGCTAGCTCCCCCATAATATAAGTCCTGCCTTGTAGCTGATACTCAGTAAATATTTATGGAATGACTTAAGTTCCTAGAAGGTTTACATTATTCATTTTTGTTTTATGCCCCTTACTTCTTAGAACAAACTATAAGACAGTGATTACAGACTGCAAAGAATCCCATAGGGAGTTTTTAAAACTCTCTAGGTTCATACCTAGACCAACCACCTCAGGACTTCTAGGGGTGGGGCACTGGGAAAGCATACATATATAATTTTTTTTTTTTTTTTACAATTACTGGTAATTCTATCATGCAGGTGAATGGAGACTTCTCTAACACATGGGCATTGAGTCTTGTCACTTTCTTCTCTACCATGAGGTGAGACACATTATCACAGAGAGGAGAGATGGCTTAGCCTAGATGCCTAAGAGGAGTGCATGGGATACTTTTGATTTGGGGAGGAGGAGGTTGCTGTGGGATGTTCTGTTTTTCCTGTGGGAGCCCGTTCTTGGGTTCCTCGTGGCTTTACCCAGCAGGTCCGCATAGAGGATGATTAGGACCACGGGCCTGAGTGCAGGTGTCTGAGATGGTCTGCACTTGGCTGTGCTGTATGTCTGTATGTCAAGTTGCTCTGATTGGTCAATAAATAAAACACTGATTGGCCCGTGGCTAGGCAGGAAGTATAGGCGGGACTAACAGAGAGGAGAAATAAAAGAACAGGAAGGCAGAAGGAGTCACTGCCAGCCATCGCCAGGACAAGCAGCATGTGAAGATGCCGGTAAGCCACGAGCCACGTGGCAAGGTATAGATTTGTGGGAAATGGATTAATTTAAGATATAAGTACAGTTAGTAAGAAGCCTGCCACGGCCATACAGTTTGTAAGCAATATAAGTCTCTGTGTTCAGGTGGTTGGGTCTGAGTGGCTGTGGGACCTGGCGGGTGACAAAGATTTGTCCTGACTGTGGGCAAGGCAGGAAAACTCTAGCTACAGGAGGTTTCCAGGGGAGGGTGAAGGGATGGAATGCACAGAGGACATCAGGCATTGCAACGTGTACGCAGAGAAGGGCAGAAATGGAGAAAAGGCTGGAACAAAAAGTACATGGGACCTTTAAAGGAGAACACAGAGGACACCCAAGCTCTTGGCCAGGCCCCTCCAATGTCCATCTGAAGCCCTGACTGAGAGAACCACAAGAGGAGCTCCTGCCTTCATCACATTAAATACAGAAGCTACAGAGTGCTGTAGAAAAAGTCCCATTTGCAGACAGATGGTGGAAGCCTCATTATTCCTCCTGAGGCCATCTTTGCTCCTCTGGGCATGTTTTCCCTCTGTAACAGACAGGCTCAACCCTGGGAGTGCTGTGAAGACTGACTTGAACATCTGTAGAAAATGCTCTACAGCATGACTGACTGATATGTCAGAAGCCCAGTGGAGTACATTGTCACTAGGACTGATGCTGAAAATACCAGGGAAGGGCAGCAGAGGGATCTTCTATGGCCTAGACCACAACTTTAGGGCCTAATACTGGAAGTTCGTTTTGGCTAGAGTCTTTTTCTTTCCTTTTTTTTTTTTTTTTTTTTTTTTGAGACATGGTTTCTCTATGTAGCTTTGTGTCTTTCCTGGAACCCACTCTGTAGCTCAGGTGGGCCTCGAACTCATAGAGATCTGCCTGCCTCTGCCTCCTAAGTGCTGGGATTAAAGGCATGCGCCACCACCACCTGGCTTTTGGCTAGAGTCTTAATGTCTGACCTCTGACACTCAGGTTCTGTTCTACCCAGAACTATAGAAACAGCACAAGACACAGCCTGAATGTGCATGCATACACTCGAAGTAAACACCCTGTCTATTCCTGGACACTTTGATGTGCATCATGCCTAGGCTAGATGCTCATTTGAGCTATGTTCACCATAACAGCTGACTCCAGTGGTATATACAAACCTTCCCAGAGCACCTCACACACCTAGCCATCCTCACATCTTTTCAGTCTTGCACCTTGGAACTGTGTGGCATTCTGAAGCCATCCATAGTGGGAATGTTTATACCAGGATGCAAAGCAAATGCTATGACTTAGGACCCAGTATGGCAAGCCAAGCCCCCAGCAGCTGATAGAATGGGGACATTTGAACAACCCTGACTCTTCTTCCAAGGTATGGTCTGTGAACTAGTAGTAGTATCAGTCTCAACAGGCCCTGTTTAAAAATGTCAAATCCTGGCTGGGCAGTTTGAGGCCAGCCTGGTCTACAGGGTGAGTTCCAGGACAGCCAGGGCTGTTACACAGAGAAACCCTGCCTCAAACCTCCCAACCCCCCAAAAAGTCAGATCTGTCCTCTCTATGGGTCTCTGAGAGGGGTTCCATTTGAGGTGCAATATGTTGATCAATTTGGGTTATCAAAATTAAGGGGGCTAAAAGAACTTAGTTCCTATCCCAGAAGGAAATGAGAGCTTTGAAGAGGAATGGAACATTAACTCTGAGAATGACTTGACCTTCTATAAAGTCAGATGCCCTCTAATTTTTTCCTTGTTCAAATATCATGTAGAGAATAATTAAGACAGGGAAAATGCATAATCCATATTTTCTCCAGCCACACAACTGCTCTTTCTTCCACACATTTTTCATGCATTCAAATCCACCTCGTGCACACGCACATTTATGTAAGCTGCTAGTGCATGTGTGTTATCACACATTTGTGCTCAGCACATTTGCAGCCTTGAAGTAATTAATGCCTTGGACTTTGGTCTGCTGACTTTTTTGAAAATGGGATTTTGTAAAGTTCCTTCATCATCCTTGTTGGTTTTGTTTTTTGTCTTTGGAGTAGCAGAGTTGTGCCGAGAAGAGGGACACCTGGAACATAATCCTCAGAATTAACATTCCTTATTCAGGGCTGGCTGAAGGGAACAGTTACAATCTGTTTGATTCTGGAGGTTTTTTTTTTGGCAGTTTATAAACAAGTTCCTTGTTGATTGGCATGATTGCATCTGTGTCAGAAGACTTTTTACATCTTTTAGAGAGCAGTGATTCTCAAGCTTCCTATAGTTCATGTTGTAGTGACCTCCAACCATAAAATTATTCTCATTGCTACTTCATAACTGTAATTTTGCTACTGTTATGAATCATAATATAAATATTTTTGGAGATAGAGGTTTGCCAAAGGGGTTGTGACCCACAGGTTGAGAACCACTGCTCTAGAGTCCAGAGTTTTTCTCATGTTGTAGCTGGTCCATCCTTACCCTGGAGGCTAAGAATGAGTTGAAACCACCTGGTTTGGGGTGATGTTAATAACTTGTTGTCAGTTGACCTATATGGAGTGGGGTGGGAGTGCCACCAGCATTCTTCATTGTTGACTTTGTGTGTGTATGTATACAAGTGCACATATTTAGTGTAAGTCTGAAGTTGATGGTGGGTGTCTTCCTTCATCAGTCTCCATTTTGTTTACTGAGGTAAGGTCTCTTAATTGAACTCAGAGTTTTCTAACGGGCTAGTCTAGCTACCCAGCTTGCTCTAAGGATCTTGATTCTGCTTCCTGAGTGCAGACTCCTACATCTGCCAGATGTTTACTTGGGTCCTGGATATCCAAACTTTGATCCTCATGATTGCACTACATGTACTTTAATCCACTGAGCCATTTTCTCAGCCCGAATTTATAGCTTTTCATTGCAAGTCTTGCTTATTCATTCAGTACATTTTTATGGGTACTCCCTCCACCCTCACTGCACTGGGGGATTGGATGGGCAGGGTGAGAGAAAAATTCTAAAGCCCCGAGTGTTTGTGACCAAGTGTTCATTTGATTTTACAGGTAAGGAGAGTCAGAAAGACCAGCAGGGGAGGGTGACATGGAAGTTCTCCAAGTAAAGAACAGCCAAGGTAGGGGGAGGAGCTACATAGTGGGAAGTTAGATACCCAACTTGTGGGTAGTTGAGGCAGGAAAGAGCTTGGGGATTGGGATGAAGATGAATTGCATAGGATAAAGTGGAACTATCAGGCAAGAGATAGTCAAATGTCTACTGTGCTGGGACAAACAATTTAATTTTTATTCTGGACACATTTGTTATCTGTCTAACCTACAATTTTCCCCTCTCACCTGCTGCTCCACATGAATCCACTCATCTACACATGAATTCTCAGTCCCAGCTAAACATCCACTGTACCAGGCCTAGAATTTCTTTTGCTCTCTTCTTCCAGTAATTTGAAGGTCTCCCCACACATATTCAACTTCAGAGCCATTTAGCATCACTTGTACCCACCTAAAGACTATAAACAAGAAATCAAGCAGTCATGTGACAGTGTGGTTTACCTGGCCTGGTGGCTGGGAACTATGGAGCCAGATAAAGGTATTAAGGAAGGTGTACTAAAAATGTGAAAATAATTCTTTCCAACACCAGTTATGAAGCATTAGAAGCATGTGATGGCATATGTCCTCTACATATGGATTATTTGAATAATTCAAATTAAAATAAAGGAGCAAGAGAATCATGAATACACTCTTCTTAATCTATAGATTAACCTTTTGTTAAGTTGATTTTGATCTGGCTAGAGTGACAGGAGGAGGGAGGGCTAGATTTTCTTAAACAGGTTAAATTTTGTAATACACTAATTTAACATCTTTAACTGTTCTGATAGTGAGAAAAGCAATGCTGATTAGACCCCCATGTGTATAGACACACATGCCGTCAGGTAAACAAGAACCCCCAGAGAACCACTCTAAATACTGGAATGTTTCTCTTAGTTTTCTTTTCTCTCATTTTAAGCACAACTGCTTAAAAATGTTAGTTTTGAATCAGACTTCTTCTCCCTCCACTTAACATATGATAAAATATTAAGAGAAAATCTTATTAAAACTTTACCTTTATGGCTATCAAGCACACTGTTAGGCGAGTGTTCCACAATTTATTGAAGGGCTTAAAAAGTTTCTAACATTTTGATCTTATTAAAAGACAGTGACCATGCCATTTTCTGCCTCAGTTAGAATGCTGACTTTTCCTTTAGACAAGGTTTTAGAAAATGGAATTGAAGAGGATTTTTAAAAAATATATGCCGAGACTTACTTCCTCCATGCCGTACAGATTTCAGTCCAGAAGTTCCCCACTCCTTGCTCCCCTAAGGAATTCGGGGTGAGGGTGCTGCTGTCTGTCCCACACCTCACCCTCAGTCCCTTCTCCCCTCCCATCCTCGGGTCAGAGAAAACAAAACAAAACAACAGCAGAACCAAGAAACAAATTATCCGGGTATGGAATTATTTGTTTTTCCTGCCTTCTATGATTCCAAGCCCAAACCAAGTCTCCACATCCACAAACCAATCTTTTTTATTAAGAAAAATTAAAGAAATAACTCACGATCCTTTTGATTTGTGTTTCAACTTGTGGTCAGGGACTTAAATTTCGGATCTGTAAGATGTATGGCAAGTTCCTGTTAAACAATTTACTGCTCACTTTTGCACCTCAGTAGAGGGGTGACGCACTTGTGCCGGGACAGCAAGTTCCCCGCCGCTGCCCCGCACCTGCACCTGCTGGACCTGCAGCTCTGGTTCAGGACTCGAGGCTCAGTATCTTAGAGCAAAAGGCCCTGCGCCTTCGCGTTCTGAGCTGTCATAAGAGCCACTCGCCCTTGAAGCGCTTAGGACTTTCCTGAGCTGGGGCGCTCGGGACAGAATGCCACCCCCAGCTGGGGAGCGCAGGATTGAACGCCACCGCCACCCGGTATCCAGGCACCTGCCGCGACTTGCCTGTCCGCACTCACCTCCGCCGTACATCTGGCACAGGTAGGGGAAGCGCCACACGTTGCCTAAGCCCACAGCATAGGAGATGCAGGCGAACACAAACTGTAGCGGGTTGCCCCACTGAGGCCGTGCTTTCTCCATGGCCCGCGCTGGGTGTCTGTCAGGGCTTGGTCTCTGGCCGCTGCTTGCCCGCCTTTTAATTGCTAATCTCATTAACTCGCGCCAGAGGGGCGAGGCCCGTAAGCGGAGATAGGCGAGCCCCACCCAGCAGAGCCACGGCAGGGAAGGCGCCCCTGCTTGGCACCGGGTGTGGACTTCAGAGCGCAGGGAAAGGATCACATTTCCTCAACTTCTTACTGATTCATCGATGCCAATATGCCAAGCACTACTCCAGAGCAGACATTCAGTTGGCGGGAATATTTAAATACCGCGGGATGATTTGTTCTTGACTTCTTTTGACCTACCGAGGCAGTCTCATTTCATACCACCTAGTTCACGTAAATCGAGGATGCAGGGACAATGCAAAGGATAAGCCCTAAATCCAGGTAGACAAGACCCAGGGCGTTTCAGAGGAGAGATGACTTTTGCACAGAGAGGGTACGTGTGGAGGCTCAGTGGCAGAGTACACTTGTGAGGCCGAGTTTGATTCTAGCACACATGGAATACCTATGCTTCTCCATCTACTGACTCTTCCCTATACCCGAACTGTGGCAGAATCAGGTTTTGAACAACTACTGTGAGGCCAGTGGGAGCTAGAGAGTCTCATTCCCCAGGTTAGGTGGAAACCTAAGATTTCTCATGCTTTGCCAGTCCAACAAGGAAATGTAGTTGAACCTGACTCCACAAAGTTTGGTGCAGTGATGCCAAATAGGGTCTGTTGTTTGTGTCTCTACTCCACCACTGACTAAGCTCTGTCACTTGGGCAAGTCATTTAACACCTTTGGCCCTGTTTCATATGTAATAGAAAACAAAACAAAAACAAACCCCTGCCCCCTCTCGCCCAACAAGCTTAAACTACCTATCTTGGAACTTTTAACCTTAAAACAGTAAAGAAGAAAACAAAGTCACGATACAGCAGAAGGAACTCTGGATACTTAAGCAGCTTCAGATTATAGATTTTTCCCCCTTTCCTGCTTCCTTCCACGCCTAATTCCAGTCTATTGTTGATGGACATTTGTGTTGTTCCAGTTTGTGGCTTTAATAAACAGAACTAGTGTGAACATTCTACCATCCTCCTCTGATGGGTGCACTCACTGCAGGGAACTTTGGGACTATGGGTGGCATTAGGAAATGCCAGTTCACATTCTCATTAGCCTCAGCTGCTTTGTATCCTATCACTCGACATTCTGTTTAAAAAAAAAAAAAAAAGAAGCAGTTATTGGGGGCAGGTGCCACAGCACGAATGAAGTTAAGAGAACAATCTGTGGGAGTCAGAGCCCTGCCATTCGGTTTATAAAGATCTGTCTAGACTTATGACTGTGTGCTGATGGTTCAATTTGCCTTTTGATTTCTCTGACAACTGACAAGTCTGCAACTTTCCATATACTCACCAGGCCATCAAAAGAGCCCTGGGTTTCTGAAATGTCTGCATAAGCCTTTGGTCAGTTTTTACTGGGTTGTCTTTTTCTACTGATTTGCATTCATTTCCGTACTCTGGCTATGGGGCCTGTCTGTGTTACATGCCAACAGTTTCATTTCTTACTCTGTGTTGCCTTTCTGGCCTGTCATAAGTGTCTTCTAATGAAGAGAATTCTCAACTTCAAGAAAGCCCAATTTGGGCTGGAGATGTATGTGGCTCATTTTGTAGAGTGCTTGCCTAACATGAATGAGACTTTGGGCTCTATTCCCAGCTCTCCATAAACTGGGTATGTATGGTGGTGTATACGTGTAATCTCAGCACTTGGGAGGTAGAGGCAGGAGGATCAGAAGTTCAAGGTTAGCCTGTTATAGAACACCCTATCTCAAAAATAAGCAAGTAGGCTGGAGGATTGGAATTCAGTTTCCAGCACCCACAAGGTTAGCTCACTACCACCTGTAACTCCAGCACTAGGGGATCCAATACCTTCTTTTGGTTTTTGAGGGCACCTACATGCATCTACATGTATATACACAAAGACACATATACACATAAAATATAAATATTAAAAAAATTATCAATTTTTTAAAAGTTGTCTTTGTGGTCATTTTTTCCCTCGTGTCTTACTTTATTTTATTTATTTATTTATTTATTTTTACTTTATTAAAATACGGAGTTTATTTTACATGTATATTTGTCTCCTACCATTTCCACATCTGACCACCACTATTACTATGTCCTATCATAACATTCCATACATACTTAAAAATAAGTAAAGGGTAGAGTTCCATCCTTGAAAACTAAACAGGCATTTTAGACAACACATTCTTGGCAATGGAACCTGGACAACATTTATCAAACACAGTAGGGAAAATTCTCACTTTGCATTATAAAAAGGACAGCCAGATATATCAACTGTTACAGAAATTAAGTAAGACAGAATATTTCAAACTGTTTAAACCATTTTCTTAAAGAGATTTCCTCCACTGCCAGAGATCTTGAATAACCTCTTGGTCAGTGATCTGGAAGCAATTCTTCACATAATTAATGAACTTGGCTTCTACTTTGGGAAGAGAATCATCTTTTTCTATACTTGCTTGCATTTTTGCCTTAATGTCTTCTACAGAACTAGGTCCTTTTGGTGTTTTAGGAGTTTTTTCTTTTTGAAAGACTCTTGACCCTTTGATCATGATGTTGATGGTTTTAAGTCTTTTCCATTTTGGTTTGATTTTGGTGCATTTTTGGCTGGGGTATCTCATACGGATTTCTTCACTGGAACTTTTTCTTCAGCTTCCTTATCATCAAAATCATCATCATCATCATCATCATCACCATCCTCATCCTCACCATCTTCGTCAAGTTTTACTTTTTTCTGCAGGACCTTGTTACCTCCTCCAGGAGCAGATCGTTTTCCAGACAAGAGTTTACATCCTCCTCATCTTCATCTCCTGACTCGGCGTCTTCCTCTACAGCTACCAGGTGCTGTCCACTGATGTGCACAGGCCCTGACCCACACTTCAACCTTAAGACCACAGGTGGTGTAATTTCAAAGCCCCCAAGAGAAACTGTTGGTTGTACAGACATTTTCAAAGTTGCCAGTGTTACTTTAATTGGACTGCCTTCGTAGTTCATTGCTTCTGCCTCTATGATGTGTAATTTGTCTTTTGCCCCGCCCCTAAACTAACCGTTCTTAGTGATAACTGGTGCTCATTCTCATCATTATCCACCTTAAAGTGATAATCCTTGTCAGCTTTTAGTTCACAACCAAAAAGGCAGTTCTGAGGCCCAAGAGGGCTCATGTCCATGCCCATCGAGTCTTCCATGAGGTGGAGGCGCGCACTTCGGTGTCAGAGAAGTTGGACAGAGGAAACCGCCTGCTGCTCCTCAGAACAGACATGCAGGACGGAATCATGCCAGGTCGTGTCTTACTTTAAACAACCTTTTCTTGCCAGGATTATGGAACATGCCTTTAATACTAGCACTTGTGAGACAGGAGGATCTGTCAGTTCAAGGCCAGCCTGGTTTAACATAGTGAGTCCAGGATAGGCAGGACTACATAGAGACCTTGTCTCAACAAAACAAAAACAAACAAACAAAAAAACGCCCAAAAAACTGAAAACAATAATAACAAGAAAAAGCCCAACCTCTTCCTTACCAACTCCAAGGTCATGAAGATATCCCTGAGCATTCAATCCCTTAGCAAAGCAAATCTCAGCAGTGAATAAGTTACTGCCTATTGAAACTCCTGGATCTCAATGATTCTGCTAGGCTGGCTGTTTAATGCACTCCAGGAATTCTCCTGTCTCCACATTCCCCCTCTCCTCAGTATTTGGAGAAATAGTCATGTGCCACTGTCCCTGGCTTTTTATGTGGGTGCCAGAGATTGAAACTCAGATCCTTATGCCTATTCACCACCATGCCTATAGGCAGACCCTTTACCAAATAAGCCATCTCCTCAGCCCCAGCAGTCCTGGTAAAGGGTCTACCTATAGGCATGGTGGTGAATAGTTTGGACAAGAGACCTGTTGCTGCCTCCAGCTATGTACTTATGCTTTGAGTATCACATATTAGTTTTTCTGAGAAACCGCCATACTGATTTCCAAAGTGGCTGTACAAGTTTGCATTCTCACCAACAGTGGAGGAGTGTTCCCCTTGCTCCACATCCTCTCCAACATAAGCTGTCTTCAGTGTTTTTGATCTTAGCCATTCTGACGGGTGTAAGATGGTATCTCAGAGTCATTTTGATATGCATTTCCCTTTTGATGTCTAGTCTTTCTTGAGTTCTTTATATATTCTGGAGATCAACTCTCTGTCAGATCTGGTGGTTTCTCAGAAAATTGGGAATCAATCTTCCTCAAGACCCAGCTACAGCACTCTTGGTTGTATAACCAAGGAATGCTCAATCATACCACAAGGACACATGCTCAACTATGTTCATAGCAGCATTATTTGTAACAGTCAGAACCTGGAAACAACCTAGATGCCCCTCAACTGAAGAATGGATAAAGAAAATGTGATACATATACACAGCGGAGTACTACTTTCAGAGAAAAACAATGACATCATGAGGTTTGCAGGCAAATGGATGGAACTAGAAAAATATCATCCTGAGTGAGGTAACCCAGACTCAGAAAGACAAACATGGTATGTACTCATTCATAAGTGGATACTAGATGTAAATCAAAGGATAACCAGACTGCAACCCACAGCTCCAGGGAGGCTAGCTAGTAAGGAGGACCCCAGGAAAGACACAGGGATCGCCCAATGATGGAGAAATGGATGAGATCTATATGAGCAAACCTGGGGAATAGAGGGGGTAATTGAGGGCAAGGGACGGGGGAATGAAAGCTTAGGGGAGCAGGAGGTTTGAGCTGGACCAGGAACAGACTGGGAGAACAAGGAAAGAGATACCATGATAAGTGAAGGCACCATGGGAATAGGGAGAAGCAGAGTGCTAGGGAGGTTCCCAGGAATCCACAAAGATGACTCCACCATAGACTCCTGGCAATGGTCAAGAGGGTGCCCGAGCTGACCTACTCTGGTGATCAGATGGCTGAATAACCTAACTGTCATCATAGAACCCTCATCCAGTGAGTTATGGAAGCAGATGCAGAGATCCATGCCCGGGTCCCAGGCAGAGCTCCAGGAGTCCAATCGATGAGAGAGAGGAGGGATTCTATAATCAAGAGATATGGAGATGATGATTGGAAAAAGTACAAAGACAAACTAACCAAACTAGTGGAAATACATGAACTGTGGACCAATACCTGAGGAGCCCCCATGGTACTAGACTAGGCCCTCTGGATAAGCAAGACAGTTGTTTAGCTTGAACTGTTTAGGGGGCCCCCAGGCAGTGGGATTGGAACCTGTCCCTAGTGCATGAGCCAGCTTTTTGAAGCCTAGTGCCTATGGTGAGACACTTTGCACAGCCTTGGTGTAGGGAGGAGGGGTTTGGACCTGCCTCAATTGAATGCACCAGGCTCTGCTGACTCCCCATGGGAGACCTTGCCTTGGAGGAGGTGGGAATGGGGGAAGGCTGGGGGGTGGGAGGAGGGAGGACAGGGGAATCTGTGGTTGGTATGTAAAATGAATAGAAAAATCTCTTAATAAAAAAAGGAAAAAAAACCCAAATTAGTTTTTCTATAGGATTCTTGGCTACATAGTGACATTTAGGAACTGGGCACCTCAGAAAGATACCCAGAGCAGTTATGAGCCACTAGAAACAGAAGTTAACATGGAATTTGTTGGTTCAATGGTGGCAATCCCTTCTTTTATACCTTGCCCCAGGGAACAGACCAGCATCTGGTCTTAGCTACCTTGGGAAGCCAGGCCAATACATGAGAAAGTGAGAATCTCTGTTCCCATCTCTCTGTTCTCTCCATGGTGTGTGTGTGTAGCACAAAAAAAATCACCCAGACTGAGTAAAAGCAAATAAAGTAGTCAGATCACCATGCCACTCTAAAAATCCATTTGATAACTAATCTGAGAAGATCCATTGAGTGATGGGCTGCTACAATCACAAAGAGTGTGGTGGTGAGGGAAATTCACATGGAGAGAGTAATGCAATGTGTGGATATTGATGGTAGATTGACAAATGTTTATCCACTTTTTGCAGAAAAATCTCTCATCTGTTTGTTAATTTCTATGGTGTACATACAACTTTGGGCCATTTTGAGCTTCCAACATGATATCACTGGGGTTGGGGAGAAGATATTCAGTGGTACAGTGTTATGTTGAGTTCTCACCATGCATGTACAGTGACATAGATAGCCTCAAAAGCTTAGCTGATAGTGAAGAATAGTAAATAATTGGAAATGATGATTTTTAAGTATTACTTCTTCTTTAGATAACATATAATAACTTAGTCCCCAATAATGGTTGTATTTAATAAAACAAGTCCTCAAAATTCCTGTACATGCCCCAATTGGTCACTCAGCACCCATAGAGGATTGAGCAGTAGAGCAAGCTCAGCTCTTTGAGGTGTTCCCCTTTGGGGTGTTTGGTGTCCCAGAAGCAGAATTTTCAGACAGCTTTAGTGCTCAGAGTAGCCTATGCTGGCTTATAGGAGAACACCTTCTTCAGACTTTACCTTCAGTGCATCGAAATCAGTCAGGACACAAAGGCCTGAAATCCATGCTATCCACTTTCCTGAAGAGGAGAAGAGGGGGCATGGCTTGAGTGCATGGGTGTAGGCCACTAAGTGCACCCTAGGATTCTATATTCTTTTTAAAAAAATTATTTATTTTTATTTTATGTGCATTGGTATTGTGCCTGTATGCATGTCTGTGTGAGGGTATCAGATCCTGTAGTTACAGACAGTTGTTAGCTGCCACGTGGGTGCTGGGAATTGAACTCATGGCCTCTGGAAGAGCAGTCAGTGCTCTTAACCACTGAGCCATTTCTCCAGTCCCAGGATTCTATATTCTTACCCAATCAACTATGTAGCTTTCAAAGTCATGTAGCTTTCAATCATTTGCTCATCTTGGTGATTTCCATTGTTACCTAACCACCATCTAGAGCTTCCAGTTCCCCACAAGATAAAGTCCAAACTCCTTAGTTTTGTTTGCAAAGCTTTGAGGATTTTTTTTTTTAAATTGAGTCCTGAGGAATTTGACCCTTGCATACCTGGGTTCTAGAAAACAGAGTTTAACTCTTAAGTATAAAAATACACAGCATTTTGATGCAGGTGAAAAAACTTACCTTCTACGGATGAATAGGACATAATATCAGCCACAGCCCAGAAGGGTTACATACAATGCACATTTCTGAACAAATGCAGCTGTGTGGGGCTTGGGCACCAAGAGCTGGCTCAGTGGCTAAATGCAGTTAAGAGGACCCAGGTTCAATTCCTAGTACCCACAAGGTGGTTCACAATTATCTGTAATTCCTTTAACAGGGGATCTGATACCCTCTTCTGACTTCTGAGTGCTCCTGCCACTCAGGAACGAACAAACATACACATTTAATAAATAAATATTTTTTAAAAGTAAAAATGAAACTTTATGATACTACCATGCATATGAAACTATTGTTTTTCTTATGTATTTATAGATAAGTATTAAACATTTTAGAATGGCTCTTTTCCTTCTGTATTCCCAGGGTCAGACTCACACTAGGTACTATGACCTTTTCAGAAACTAGCCATAACCTTAAGAGTCTCCTGGATTTTGATATTATGCCCAGGGTAGCCTCACCATAGCAACCTGTGTATGTTGCATTTCCATGTGGAATTTAATTTGTCAAGTGTTAAGGTTCCTCAATACCAGAAACTTGCAGCTAAGCCTATTCTTGTAAAGAAAGAACCTGGAATTTGCTGTCCATATGGCAATCATTTAGCCACTGGTGGCTTCTGTGTGGGGACTGGAAAGACAAAGAACACAATTGTACAACTTTCACTAGGCAGTCCTGAAGTTCAATGATAATACCTGCTATGCAGCATCCCTCTCTGTGCTTAGACTGTAGGCAGCTGTGTGGGACAGAGCCATATGTTGCTCGCTGTACTGTCTCCTCAGGAGAGGATATGATTTTCTTCTTGCCTCTGCTCCCTCTCTGGGTGCTTGCTGTGGGATGTTCTGTATGTCCTGTGGGAGCCCGTTCTTGGGTTCCTCATGGCTTTACCCAGCAGGTCTGCATAGAGGATGATTAGGACCACGGGCCTGAGTGCAGGTGTCTGAGATGGTCTGCACTTGGCTGTGCTGGGGGATGGTCTGTATGTCAAGTTGCTCTGATTGGTCAATAAATAAAACACTGATTGGCCCGTGGCTAGGCAGGAAGTATAGGCAGGACTAACAGAGAGGAGAAATAAAAGAACAGGAAGGCAGAAGGAGTCACTGCCAGCCATCGCCAGGACAAGCAGCATGTAAAGATGCCGGTAAGCCACGAGCTATGTGGCAAGGTATAGATTTGTGGAAATGGATTAATTTAAGATATAAGAACAATTAGCAAGAAGCCTGCCACGGCCATACAGTTTGTAAGCAAAATAAGTCTTTGTGTTTACTTGGTTGGGTTTGAGCGGTTGTGGGACCTGGCAGGTGACAGAGATTTGTCCTGACTGTGGGCCAGGCAGGAAAACTCTAGCTACAGGTGCTGACCAAGGCCATCTCAGACTTCTTCAGAGCTACAGCTCCTCATCCTATGGCAGGGAGGTCACATGTGCCAAAGGTGACTCCATCCCTTGAGGTAACTCTCACTCCAGGATGGGAAATTCCTGTGACCTGGACCCCTGTTCTGCCTGTCTCATGGACTCCAGATTCTACTCTCTGTCTCACCAAGCCCCAGCTCTGGCTCTCCCTATTTTTCCAAAGTTTCCCTCTCTGCCTGGACCTCACAGATGGTTGATCAGTTTACACATCTTGCTCCTACCCACATTTTCCCCATTCCTTCTGTTTTTTATTCCTGTGCAAGACAAATCCCAAGAGTTCTGGACTCTTGGGCTGCTGTTAGGAGCTTCTGGAAATGTTTCACAAGGCTGTGGCTGCCTATGTGGCAAGCACAGGTGCAAGATGTCAGCAGGGCCTTGCTCCTTTATCAATCATCTCTGGTTGAGGTGTTGACCTGTGGCTCTGGGTCGCATTATCTCTGTGTGCCTCAAATCTTTCTTCCCACATCTCTTATCTCACTGATGATTTAACAAAGGTCCTAATAATTAGATAGATAGCTAAGAGGAAATTCTCTCATAATCTGAAATTCACTTTCCTTTCTAGTTATCTTCAGCATGGGTTCTCACTCCTTTCTTGGGCTTCAGGAACTCCCTAACAGTCACCTCTTTTTTCATGGCATTACTTACAGATCTCCTTTTCCTCCACTTTCCTTTCCTTCCTCTGCTTATAGTCTCAAGGTCTACTAACATCTTTTAAAACTTTTCAGGTCGACAAGTCACCAATTCTTTATCTAAATCTGTAGCCTACATTTGTAGCCTCTGTTCATCACTCTATTTACGGCTTTACCTTTCACAAAGGAGTACAGTGGCAGTCATGCCTAGGTCAGAATTACAATGAATCTACTCTCAAACACACTCAGAAACAAAGGTACCCTTTTTTCGTTCTGTTACTGGGAAAGGTAGAGGAGTGCCCTTTTTCCCAGCTAAGCCTCCTCTCACACCAGGACCACAATGTATCCTCAACTTCTCTTTGTATACCCACACTGTTACTACTAGGCAAGATGATTTAACCTAATGATGATTTCATTTATCTCAGGAAGGGGTTGCCAGCACCCCTTCCTGTCCTGCCTTCTATCTTTCAGAAACCAGACAGGGTTTCTCTGAGTAGCTTTTTTTTTTTTTTTTTTTTTTTGAGCCTGTCCTGGAACTTGCTCTCTAGGCCAGGCTGGCCTCAAACTCACAGAGATCTGCCTGCCTCTGCCTCCTGAGTGCTGGTATTAAAGGTGTGTGATACCACTGCCCTGCTAGTAGCATTTTTCATAACAGCACAAAACTGTAAATAACATGGATATATATCAACGGCAAAGTATATACATAATTTATAATTGTATAAGTACAGGGAAAAAAAAGAAAAAAAGAAAAAGAAAAAACACCCTAAAACTATAGTTGAAAATGACCTCTGTTGTTGGTTCTGCTCTTTTTGGGGGCCCACCACCCAGCTCCCAAATAAATCACACATGGAGGCCTATTCCTACTTATGAATGCCTGGCCTTAGCTTGGCTTAGTTTCTTGTCAGCTTTACTTAAATCATCCCGTCTGCCTTTTACCTCTGGGCTTTCCCCATTCTCTTACTTCTGTAAATCTTGCTTTGACTCTGTGGCTTGATGTGTAGCTGGTGGCTGACCCTGGAGTCCTCCTCCTTCTCTGCCTGCTCGCTCCTTTCACTCCTCCATCTCTTCTTCCTCCCAGAGTTCTCTCTCTCTGCCTGCCAGCCCTGCCTGTCCTTTCTCCTGACTCGCTATTGGTTCAGCTCTTTATTAGAACATCAGGTGTTTTTGACAGGCAGAGTAATACAGCTTCACAGAGTTAAACATAAACAAAACTAACACACCTTAAAATAATATTCCCAACAGACCTCTCTACAGATCCTTCCTTACTTTTTTGTATATCCACTAAGCACAAATCTCTGAAAACTGCTTAATTTTATCTATGTTCAAGGTTCATATTATGGGAAAATACAGTGGTTTTTCTTTGGCATCTGACTTCTGCCTCACTTACATTGGTATTATAGCTATAGTTTTAGGGTGTTTTCTTTTGCCAGTACCTACACAATTATAAATTATTTATATACTTTGCTGTTGATATATATCTGGGCTTACAATTTTTTTTAATTTACAGTTTTGTGCTGTTATGAAAAATGCTGCTAGCTAGGCAGTAGTGGCACACACCTTTAATACCAGCACTCAGGAGGCAGAAGCAGGCAGATCTCTGTGAGTCTGAGGCCAGCCTGATCTACAGAGCAAGTTCCAGGATAGGCTAAAAAAAAAAAAAAAAGCTTCACAGAGAAACGCTGTCTCAGGGGAAAAAAAAGATAAGAAAGAAAAATGCTTCTACTTATGTTCTGGTAGATACATATTAATACAAGTATTTCTATGGGCAGAAATGAAACATACCAAGACCTCTTACAGATGATCCATGCAGTGGTTATAAAAATTCACATATATGAATAATCATGAATACAGGTAAACATAAATTCATGTATATGTGTTTGTATAACATTACTCCCATATTTACCTTAGAATTGAGTTGCTCATATTCTTACATAGTCTGGTGAAGGAAAACATTATTTAAAAATTCATCACCAATATGAAGAACAAAGAAAGGTTGAGTGTGATGGAATGCCTGTAATCCCAGCACTCATCAAGGCAAAGGAACAAGGATCATTCCAAATTTGAGGCCAGCCTAGGATCTGATTGTTTTATTGTGAGATCATATTGTTCTTTCTAGATTTTCCTATGGTTATTCATAGAGAATTGCTTAACTTAATCTTTATATGGCACACACATGTGCACAGACAGTGATAGAATAGATAGAATTCATTTATATAATAGTTGTATTTGCTATTGATGGAATTTTGGGGAAAATGCATACTTTTTGAAAAGTATATAACCTTTCTCAGTCTACATTTTGCACTTTTAAAAATGGGGACAGTCCTGACTCTTCAATGAACACTTCCAAGCAGTTTAAATTATGTAACAAATTTAGCAAGAGACAGCCAGCCCTCAGGACAGCAAGAAATGGCCAGAACTGAAGACAAGGTGACAATTAGAGAACTGGATCTGGGATGGAAGCTACAGGCTCTGGTTGTTTCCTGCCCCATTTCTGCTGTGAGACTGACAAAGATGAGAAAAAAATCAAACAAGTGTGAGGTTTGAAAACAAAGAGGCCTCAATCTAAAAACAATGTAAGGAAAATGCTACACTAAATGTCTATTTTTATTAACACATGATGATAAAAATGCAGGGCTTCCTAAGACTTCAACTAAGATAAATTCAGCATAGTGTGTCCTTTGTGCATATACCCACCTCCAAAGGACAACTGGGCCAAGAGTGCAAAAAACCTGGATCATTTTCTGTGAACTGATGCTGTGGAATCTGAAATAATTAGGTGGTGTACACAACACAAAGTGGACATTGTTTGCTCAGAAAGTCCCAAATGGAACAAATACATTTTTCAGGTCAGTTCAAACAGATGCAGAAATCAGCTTATTTAGAAAACACTCTGGCTTCTCACCATGACCACTCAGCTGATCACGGTAGGTTAAGCAAGACCCAGCCACGTGTTATGGAAACAGAGGACCGAGAGAACAGTGGTGAAGCCTTCAGAGATTTTGTTAGTCTTGGCTGAATTTATTCCTTCACCTCAAATATTTTTGATGGGAACAAGAATCAAGACTAACTAGAAGGCATAATCTGGTGGGGAAAACAGCTGGAACACCGTGGAAATATTTTCCAGGGTCAAAATGTGGTTGGGGCCATGCTGTCTCCACTAGTGACCCCTAAGGAATCTCACTGTGTCCTGCTGGGCTGTTTTGTGTTTGTTCTTTCATCTCACAACAGCAGAAGCTCTATGAGTCCCACATTGCCAGGAAATACATATGCTTTGTTTCACAAGCTCAAGGTTCAAAGTATATTTGATTTCTTTCACCTCTGGATCCTCTAAATGTGGTCACAGAATGTGGGCATCTTGGGAGAGAACTTGTGAGGCATGCAGACTCTCAGGCCCACTTTAAAGAATTCCAGGAGTTTTGTAGGCATGTTGAGATCTTAAAAACATACTGGGTTAAAAAAACTTTTATTTTTTGAGATTACAATATATTTACATCATTTTCCTCTTCCCTTTCCTCCCTCCAAACGCTCCCATAGACCCCTCCTTGAGCTTTCAAATTCATGGCCTCTTTTTTTTTTTTTATCAATTGTTACATTCACACACACACACACACACAACACACACACACACAAATAAATATACACATACATATATATTCTTACATACAGCCTGCTTAGTCTGTATAATGTTACTGGCAGTATGTTTTCAGGATTGACCATTTAGTATTGGATAACCAATTGGTGTGCTCTTCCCTGGGGAAGACTATTTCTTCCACTCTCAGAATTCCTTAGTTGCCTGGAGTTGTATAGGGTTGAGGCCTTATGAGCTTCCTCATCCAGTGTAGCATGTTTTCTGTTGATGTCCTTGTTCAGTTCATGCTTAGGCAGTCATGTTGATAAGACTCTGTAGGTGTAGCTTCAGCACCTGACTCTTACAATCTCTACTTCTGCAATGTGCCCTAAAGCCCTACTTTCAGGAATTGTTTTGTAGATGAATCCGTTGGGACTGGGTTCCACAATTCAGCATTTTGATTAGTTGTGGTTTTCTGTAGTGGTATCTGTTTATTGCAAAAAGAAGTTTCTTTGATGAGAGTGAGGACTATACTTATATGTGAGTATATGGACAAATATTTATAATGTAGTTATGGATTATGTTATTTTAGTAGAGTGGTGGTTGTAGGTTATCTTCCAAGATCCACAACTTCACTAGGCTTGGGTAGTTGGCTAGGTTTCCAGTACCAGATATGCATTATCTCTTGTTGAGCAGGCCTTAAGTCCAATTAGAGAGCTTTTGGTTACTGCCAAGGTGTGTGTGCTGCTTCTGCACCCTTAAGGTGATTGTGTGATGGTAGCCATTTTTTTTTTTTTTTGGTGGTTCATAGGCATCATAGCTGGGCATACTGGATTTTGTACTTGACTGCACATAGAATCATTTGTGAGACTTTGAAAAAAATAAAAGCAAACCAGATGTGATGGCACACACCTGCTATCTCAGCATTCAGGAAGCTGAGGTAGGAAAATCAAGAGTTCATATTCAAATTGGATTAAACAGCAAAGTCTTGTCTCAAAAACAAAACAAAACAAAACAAAAAACCAATAACCTCAACATCCCAAATTTACAGATGCTTGTCTCAAGCGGGGGAAATGAAGTTGACAGGGTTATCTCTGAGTATCTGGCATCTAAAAGGTGTCAATGGCAACTGGTATATACTACCCTTTTCAGGGAGCAAGAGTCCTACCAGTACTTCCTTACCACTCATTCTATTTTATTTACTTTTGTTTTTTCGAGATGGGGTTTCTCTGTATAAGCTTTGGCTGTCTGGAACTCACTCTGTAGATCAGGTTGGCCTCCATCTCAGAGATCCACCTGCCTCTCCTCCTGAGTGCTGGGATTAAAGGCATGTTGCTACCACCTGGCATCATTCCTTTTATTAACACACACACACACACACACACACACACACACACACACACACACACACACACACACCATTGAACATTTCCCTTCTGAATCCCTCCTCCATTTTCTATTCTCCCCCAAACCATCATTGCCATCATTTTATTGTCAACTTCTGAACTTTCTACTTTTAAAATGTCTTCTGTTGCCGGGCGGTGGTGGCGCATGCCTTTAATCCCAGCACTCGGGAGGCAGAGGCAGGTGGATCTCTGTGAGTTCGAGGCCAGCCTGGTCTCCAAAGTGAGTTCCAGGAAAGGCGCAAAGCTACACAGAGAAACCCTGTCTCGAAAAACCAAAAAAAAAAAAAAAATGTCTTCTGTAAAGTAAATTCAGATCAAGTAAGGGGGGAAGGAGGGAAAGAGGGAGAGAGAGGGAGGGAGGGAGGGAGGGGAGAGAGAGAGAGAGAGAGAGAGAGAGAGAGAGAGAGAGAGAGAGAGAGAGAGAGAGAGAGAAAGAAATCACATATCCTGCTTCTCCTGGGAGTGCTAGGATTATAGGTGTGCATCATCACTCTCAGGTATGTTGAAGATAGTTTTGCCATACATGCCACACAAATTTCTTCTTATGCATTCAAGGAACCCTAAATTTCCCCTGCTTGCCAAGATGCCACATTGCCTGGAAATAGCTTAAGAACTACCTAGGAACAGTTTTGCTAAATCTACTTCCTGCAGTATTACAAGGAATGACATCCTTCCATAATTTTTCTCCTGATTTTTGTTTCCATTTCTTTATATATAACCTACCCAGTTTCATATTTTTTATTGGTGTCTACAGTTTTGTTTTCATTTATGCAGTACTTTTGTGTTATGGCATGTCACAACATCTAAAAAGTCATATGAAGGTGAACAGCTTAACAAAGCAAGTGTCCACATAGTTACCACCTAAGTAATAAAATAAGCTCCAGGGTTCAAGAATACAGTTCTGTCCACTTCTTCAATTTTCATTCCATCCTCCAGAGATTAGACAATCTAACTTTTTAAAATATAGATTTTATAATTTATTACCTTTCTTCATGATTCTATTATTCTGTTGTGGTTTGAATGTGAACTATCCCCCATAGACTCATGTGATGAACAGTTGGTCCTCAGTACTCTGTTTTGGAAGGTTGTTGAACCCTTAGGAGTTGGAGCCTTGCTGGAGGAAGAGGACCACCAGGGTCAGGCTTTGAGGTTTTATACTCTGGCCCCACTTGCTTCCTGACCAAAGATGGAATGAGAAGGCTTCACACTCCTGTCACCAGGCCTTTCCTGACAGACTATATCCAAAATAAACCCTCTTTCCCTTAAGTGTTTTTGTTGTTTTTGTTTTGTTTTCTCAGGTAATTTGGTCACAGGAACAAGGCAAGGAACTACTACACCTTTCCACATATTCTGAAAAAGACATGCTTTTGAACTTTATAATGACATCTTTTTCATGTTTTACTTTCTTTACTGTCTAGACATTCTGTATGTAGCTATAACCTGTACATTTTCATTACTTTGGATATAACATTTGAGAATTTTCTAAAACTAGTCTGTTTTAGAACAACCCATTGGGCTTTAAGACACAGAACGGTATAAGGCTGATTTCTACAACATACCAATGCCATCCTTAAGAAGAAGGTGGGATGCAGTGTGAAGAGGAATATGCATGCTGTATTTACTGGGTCCAATGTGCTACTTTACTCGATGTTCCTATGTTCCACTCTTACTGATTCTTTTGTTAGTTTGATCTGCCAGTCACAAAGAGAACTGTATAATGTCATCTACAATGACTGTGGACTTCTTTCAGTTGTGTCAACTGTTGCTGTATAGAACTTGAAGCTATAAAGGCCAATACAATTAAATTGTTGTATTTTTCTTACAGATGAAAACTTTCACAATATTGTATGGTAGGCCCCAGTAGCCTCATATTCTCCTTTCATAATCCTGCAGAGCGCTGTTTTCAACACGCACAATCATGTTATTTCCTAATCATATCATCTATAGACACTGGCCATATTGCTTTCTAGCCTTCTGTTTTGGTTTAGTCCTCCAGCACAATATTGACATGACTTAGGGATAACAGAACTCACTGTGTTCTGGAGATTAAAGGGGAAGCATGTGACATATCACTGTTAATCATGACATTGAAGCTTCTTAAGTTAAGACAAACTATGTCACTCTTTCACCCCAAACCTCTGAGTAACTTCCCCATTTCAGCACAAAAGACAAAAAGTACTTGCAGTGACTTCTGAGGGACCATGTGACCTGACCCTTCATTGCTTTCACGACCAACTTTCCCACTGTTTTCCCTGTTCAAGGTTCCAGGCACAGCATGCCATCTGCTGTTCCATCAATACTTCATCTCTACACTGCTGTGTCCTCTTCACAGACACCCCATGGTGAGCTCCCTTACTTCCTTCACGTCCTTGCTTAGATTACATTTTCATTGTGTCCCTAGTGGCAGCCCTATCTCTCTTAATAATACTTCCTGTAGTTACTCAGGCCAATTCTCACTGGCAAAAATGAACAGCAAAACTAGTATGATCTCAAGCAATTCCCTGCCCCCAATGTCTAATTGAAATGGTGCCTTGTCAGTCTTCTTATGGAGCTGTCTGACCCAGATAGATCTCGCCTTCCTGATTTGCTTTCCTGAGTCTGTCTCTAAGGACACTCGAGGCTTTTCTGTGGCTTTACAGGCTTCTGCTATTTAGTTTCCTTGTGGATTCTCTCCTCTCTAAGACTTCATAGTGATAGGGCATCCTGTGTTCTCATCGATACTTACTTCCTTGGTAGAATTGCCTCTGTCATGGCTTAAAACTCCCTCCATGGATACTCCTATTGCTTTGTTTCTAATCTAGACCAAGCTGTTGAGGTTGGGACTTGAATGTCTACCCCTTTGTCAATACCCCCATTTGGCATCTCAGGATTATATAAAACAAAATTCTTGTCTTTCTCTCCTTTTCACCTACACCCCTAAATCCCTGCTTCTAATCTAGCTGATACAGAGCCTTACCTAGCAGTGGGCCAACTGCAAACACCTGGAGTCAACCCTTGAGGTCTCTTGTTCATCTTCTGTGAATCAGGACTGATATGCTGTTTTACCTCTAAAACATACCCAGAAAGACTTTGAGCAATATCCACAACTGCTGAATATTCACACGTGCTGTGACCCAGGAATGACACCACACTTTGTTATATAATTCTTTGTACTATCCCAAACTGGTAACCTCCAAATGTGCATCAATAGTAAGATGATTAAATGATAGGCTATTCACATAAGATAATGTCATATAGCAATGAGAACAAGCAAATGATTGCTATATACAATAGCAGAGATGAATTCTCTGAAATCTCACCCCAGTGTTAGATGGAGCAGGACACAGTGGAGTCTATAGAGCATACGATTCCATTATATAGTTAACAACAACAACAAAAATAGACAGGCCAGATGAACCATAGTGCTAAAAGTCAGGAGAGTGCTTTTGGAGAAAGAAAGTATGTGGGAGAGAGACCAGGGGGCTCTGTAGGTGATTCTTCATCTTGGCTCCAGAGGAATCCTGTGGCAGGATCTCTGAGCTATACGCTTATGGTCTGTGTACTTTGCAGTCTGCTGAGTCTCAGACACTCTTCCCACCTGAACACTTCTAGTCTATTTCGCCACTTCTTACCTGTATTACCCTGCTCTCAAATGGCTCAGAAATCACAGGATGACTCTTTTAATGTTATTGTCATGTTTTTAGTATTCTAAGGTTAGCAATCTTGTGAAAGCTTTCCATGTTCTTAAGCATAAAATCCTGAATTCATGGGGCTGGAGAGACAGCTCAGTAGTTAGGAGCACTTGCTCTTGCAGAGGACCTGGGTTCTATTCCTAGCACCACATGGCAGCTCACAGCTATCTGTAACTTCAGTTCCAGAGGATTCATTACCCTCTTCTGGCCCCCTGAGAGCACCAGGCACACATGTGGTACACACACACACACACACACACACACACACACACACACACACACACACAATGCATGCAAAAACACTCACACATATAAAATAAATAACAAATAACACTCTTTAAAAATTCTAATCCCAGCACTTGGGAGGCAGAGGCAAATGGATCTCTGTGAGTTTAAGGTCAACCTCGTTGACAAAGCAGGTTCCCAGACAGCCAGGACTACACAGTTAGGCCCTGTTCCAAATCAATCAATCAATCAATCAATCAGCCTTGAATTCTTACAACAGTCCCACCAGCAGGCTTCAGCCACATGATTCTTCACTGCCTTTTAATGTACGAGGGTCATTCCCAGGCAGTGCTTATGACTTGCTGTTCTCTTGACTTCAGATAGTTTTACTAGCTGACGTCTCATGTGGTGGTATTGTGTTCCCCCAAAATATTGTGCACCCTAATAAACTTATCTGGGGTCAGAGAACAGAACAGCCACTAGATACAGAGGCCAGAAATTCGTGGCACACATACCTTTAATCCTAGCATTCCAGAGGCAGAGATCCACCTGGATCTTTGTGAGTTCAAAGCCACACTAGAAATAGTCACTAGGTATAGTGACTCATGCCTTTAATCCCAGGAAGTGATGGCAGAAAGCAAAAAGGTATATAAGGCATGAAAACCAGAAACTAGAAGCTTTTTGGCCTGGTTAAGCTTTCAGGCTTTCAAGAAGCAGTTCAGCTGAGATCCATTTGGATAAGGACACCGAGGCTTCCAGTCTGAGGAAACAGGATCAGCTGAGGAATTGCGAGGTGAGGAAGCTGTGGCTTGTTCTGCTTCTCTGATCTTCCAGCATTGACCCCAATAACTGGCCTCAGGTTTGATTTTATTAATAAAACCTTTTAAGATTCCTGCTACAGTCTCACTTGCTTTTGTTTACTGCCCCTTTATTGGCTTGTCCTGACCACATTACTGAAGTTACATCTATACTCCTCCAGCACTCTGCCTCTAATTATTCTACTTCTCTGTTATCACTAACACTTGGTGGGAGTTTCCATAGTAGCCCCAAAAACATATGTCCACCTAGAACCTAAAGGTTTTTTTTTTTTTCTAGATGTAATTAAGGGTCTCAAGATGAGACCATATTGGATTAGTATGGACACTAAATTCAATTACAAGTGTCCTTAGAAAAGAAAACACAGAAAAAGAAGGTGATATGAGGGTAGGGCAAAGCTCGAAGTGATATGTTTATAAGTCACTGGACAGACAGGTACTCAGCAACCACCAGAAGACCCAGCAAAGGCCCATGGGGTGCTCTCACAGCATACAGCATAAACTAACTTACCAAATCTTGACTTAGGATTTTGGCTTCTGTAATTAAGAACACATTTCTGCTATCTTAAGCCACCAACTGTGCAATTTGTTAGAGCAGCCATAGGAACTAATGCACATAATCATATAGTTTAGTTACTATTTGTTTTTTAGATCCTCTTTAAGCTCCATGAAGGCACATATTATTTTTTTCATGCTGCCTCTCAAATGACACACAACAGGCACTCAAGCAAAAAGTAAAATTGATTTTATGCATGAAGTTTTATAAATGTTAGTAAAAATACTCTTGAGATTTGGTTGAATAAATAAACTATGATAGACCACACACTGGGATACTTCTAAACAGTGAAAGGGATATATTACCGGAATCCACACAGATCTTAAATATTAAATAAACTTTGTTATATTGTTAAAGAAGCCATTTAGCAATTAACTTATGATTCTATCATATGAATTATAAAAAAAGGCACATTAAGCTATCAAGAAAAAGCAGATCAGTGGTTGCTAAGGTACCAGGATCAGGGAGAGTGATGAGGGGCTGAGAAGGATAAATATGCTGTCTCCCAGTTGTGGTAGTTGTCATGTGGGGATTCACATTTGCCAGAACTCATCAGATATTCCCTTAAAATGGATACACATTACTTAAAAGATCTGATAAAATAAAGCAATTAAAAACTTAGGATAATGTATAATCATCTAAAGCCTAAAATGTTATTTTGAGGTCCAAAATGTGGTAAGAACATCCAGCACAAGGAAAACAAAGATATAAAACCAAAACAATAGCAGATAGTTGCTGACTATAAGGAACTTTACCCACAAGACAACACAGATAACTGAATCCATACTGTAGACCTTGAAGACACTCCTCCATTGCTGTACAGAGACCCAGCACAAAAAGCAGCAAGCTCAGTCATGCAAGACCTCTGCTGGGTTGATGGGAGCTATCCTAAGAGATACAGATAGTTTTTATTATTCCTACTACCTCACTCCTACTCTTTCCTCTCTATTGTCCTTTTCTTCAAAATGGGCTTACTTCAGATCACAGTTTGCATTTAAAAACACTGGTTGAAGTGTTTAAAGGGTTTTGCTGAATATGATCAGAGATCAAACTTTTTTAAACAAAGTTAATCATTTATGGACTCAGAAACATTGTTGGCAGCTTTCAAGTAACAGATGTTTACCAAGGAAGGAAAATTCCAGACTAGTTTTGATGTGAATATTGTAAAACTGTTCAATACATAAGACCCAGCAATACATAAAAGAACATGTCATAACTGAAGTCATAACCCAGGGGAGGCAGGCTGAGAAAAAGATTCGGTGGCATCACCTATGGAGTAGCCCGAGGGCTAAGGGAAGGGAATCGGCAGGACCCTCAGTGCAACAGAAGGACTATAGACTCTGGGAAGACGAGGCACACTGAGCCTGAGAGCAACATTTTTGTATTTCAGATGACTGCTGTTGGGTTCAGTCTCCCTCTCCTTGCCTCCTGAAGGGAGCATAAACTTGGGGAGGCGTTTCTTCAGCAGCACAGCCGCTTTCGCGGCAGTTGCTGTTGTCGTCCTTGATTCCTGGGAGGTTCCTAGGCACACAGCCGCAGCCAAAAGTGAGATCAAGCTCAGACTAAGACAGATGCATGATGCGTTGTTTTTTAGATTCAGGCAGTTTATTACTTACATCAATAAAAAAAGAGAGTAAGCCAAAGGTGCCAGCTTCTTGGGTCTTCTTCCCACACACCAAGAAGGACAACAGCTCATCAAAACAGGCAGGATAACAGCAACAAGAGTTGTGAGATAACTATTATTGGGAAGTCAAGACTAGACCCCCTAGTAAGTGTTTTTGTATTTTACATGTCAATCTATTCTGAGCTCACTGGAAGCCTCCCAAGGGAGAAGGGTGTGAGTGGGAGACGGCTTCAGATGGCTTCCCATACTCTTATGTTCTGGAGAATAAGAAGGCATTCTGCCGAGTCTAAGATTAGCAACAGTTAACATTTGCCTGTAAGAGCCACTCTCCTACAGCACCCACCCATTGCCATGGCTAAGGGAAGTACTTACTATTAACAACTGAGGGTAGTTTAACATTAAAAAACAAACAAACAAACAAACCAAAAAAAAAACCCAAGAAACATAAAAACAAAAAGCACCCGGGAAATGAAGGCATTAAGATCAAGATTTCAAGGTCAGCCTGGGCTATATAGTAAGACCTTGTCTTTAAAAAATAAATAAAACATGCCAGGCGGTGGTGGCACATGCCTTTAATCCCAGCACTTGGGAGGCAGAGGGAGGCGGATCTCTGTGAGTTTGAGGCCTGCCTGGGCTACAGAGTGAGTTCCAGGAATGGTGCAAAGCTACACAGAGAAACCCTGTCTCTTGGCTCAAACTGTTTGTGGGGAACCCAGGCAGGGGGATCAGGATCCATCCCTGGTGCATGGGCAGGCTTTTGGGAGTCCGGTGTCTATGATGCAGTGCCTTGGTGCAGTGGGAAGGGGCTTGGACCTGCCTAGGCTCAGTGTGCCGGGCCCTGCTGACTCCCCATGGGAGACCTTGATTTGGGGGATGTGGGGATGTGGGGTGGCTTGGGAGAGAGGGCTGGGGGTGGGAGGAGGGAGGAGGTGGGACCTGTGGGTAGTATGTAGAGTGAGCAGAAAATTTATTAATAAAGAAAAATGAAAATAAAAAGAAAGAAACCCTGTCTCGAAAAGCCTATCTATCTATCTATCTATCTATCTATCTATCTATCTATCTATCTATCTATCTATCTATCTATCTATCTTTTGGCCAGTTGGTGGTGGCACATACCTTTAATCCCAGCACTCAGGAGGCAGAGGTACGTAGATCTCTGTGAGTTGAAGGCCAGCCTGGTCTACAGAGCTAGTTCCAAGGCAGCCAAGGTTATACAAAGAAACCCTGTCTTGAAAAATCAAAATAAATAAATAAATAAAAAATGAACAAAACTTTTAAAACATTAAGTATTATAATTTACAACATTAAGAGAGAAAAAATGCATTACCATCTCAGTACATGCAGAAAAGGAATTTTGAACAATTTAATATCTGTTTATGTTATTTAGCAAACTAGGAAAGAACTTCCTTAGCTGATATAGAATATTAGGCATATAATTCTTGTTAAAATCTTTAAAGCATTTCCTGAGACTGCGAATGAAGCATGAATGTCTTCTACAATCATTTCTAGTTAACCAGAAATCCTAGTTGATATATCCTAGGTGATATATCCAGAGAGAGAAATAGAGCACATATAGTATCTATTTATCCAGAATCAGTTACCTATATACTTCAAGTATCTAAAACAAAGCTGATAACCTGAAGGATTGGCAATATGATGCAAAGCAATTTAGGAAGTCTTGAGGTTACCAAGATGCTGAATACCCTATATACTTCACTTTTTGGAAGCGTTCCTTAAGCCCCCATTCTTGATGTACATGTAAAAAGCTTGTCTGTTTTCCAAGGCCACATTAGAAACTAAAACAGAGATTTACACATTTGGTAAAACCACTTTGTTAGAACCCAGCTTAATAGGACAGGCCATAGGTAAACCATAAAAGGGAGATACAGCAATTCAGAGAACTGCTTTTGTGCTTACAAACTTATTAAAGGGTCAAACAGTTCTCCTTGAAGTATATGGTAGTCATTGACATTTATGTTAGTAACTATGAAGGAATAAAATGATGCATGACTTGCTTCTCCAAGACTATAGACATGAGTTCTATTGTTTTAGTGGCCAGGCCACATGGAGAAATTCAATATTAAGCAATTAATTTATAGGAAATATTTGATTTTTATAACCTAGATGAGGTTTTTTTTTTTTTTTTTTTTTTTGTGGCTTTAGTCAGCACTTCTGCTTTGAAAGCAGTTCAATTTCATTAACATCTGTACTGAAAAGGTATAGCAGGGTGGTGGTGGTGCACACCTTTAGTCCCAGCACTCAGGAGGCAGAGGCAGGTAGATCTCTGTGAGTTCTAGGTCAGCTGGGTCTACAAAGTGAGGTCCAGGGCAGCTGGGGACACACAGAGAAACTCTGTAAATAAAACAACAACAACAAGAAATCATGTATAATGAATGGGCTTGACACTGAATCACAAAGACAGGCTAGCCTAGGTACAGGAATGTTTGTTTTTGTTTAGCCCAGGCCCAATTAGTGTTGAGGTTTAGCAATCCAGGGACAATTCTCATACTCATACATTCCCAGTATCCTAACTCCTCAGTGTGATCAAGAATGGTATTTCCCAGTGGGGTAACATTCTTCTTTCCCACCCCTCACCCTATGCCTTCATCCTTCCTGGGATCACCTTCCAAGTAGACTACTTAAACCCAAATCTCAAGGATTTGCAGGAAGTTCAAATAGCAAAGCTGATCCAGAAATATCCCTAGAAAAGAACTTTGTGGGCACCAGCATTTACAATTACAAAACTGGAATGAAGCCAGGCAATGATAGCAGACGCCTTTAATCCCAGCACTTGGGAGGCAGAGGCAGGTCAATCTCTTGTGAGTTCAAGCCCAGCCTGGTCAACAGAGCAAGTTCCAGGACAGCCAGGACTACACAGAGAAACCAGTCTTGAACCCCACTCTGCTGCCCCCCCCAAAAAAAAATTAGAATGAAGAAAAAGGCAGATTCTAACTAGCCTCTATTACCTCAGATGTCCCAGAAATATTTAGATGCAACAAAATGTGCTCAGAATCAGGTCCAGGGACTGTAAAGGTTATAATGAAGACGAAATTCTCAAATATCATGCCTGGGAGTCCTTGTCTGATCCAGTGCTCTAGTTGGGAAGAAACGACCTATCTGGGTGGACCTTGATTTCCAAAATTCCCCTCAACTCTAGGGTCACACAGATGTAGCTGACATTCCCTTCACCTCTCATCACCTGGAACATGTCTTCTTTTGAAAGAGGCCTAGCAAGGCTTGTTGGTTGTTCTAGAGACCTGTGTCTACCCACCTCCAAATCAGTATGAAAAGTAGTGTTCCTGGGTCCCCGTGACTCCACTTAATGTAATAGCTGCTGCTTTCTTGCTTTGGATTCTTCAAGTCACTAAACAAGCAGTGCAGGAGAGGAGTGGCCACACCAAAGAGGGTGACAACTCAATTATCACACAGAGCTGGGACCAGTGTGCTATGTTAGGGGCAAGAAGTATTCAGAGGAATGCTTGGTGCGGACAAGGTGAGCAGGGCTGACCAACAAAAGGGATAGTTGAAGGGGAAATCTAGAATAAAGAAAAGGAGGGAGATAAAAAAAAAATTCCTTGTGGCTTCAGTACAGTTTCTAACAGTAAAGAATATAGCTTGTCCTTCTAACCTTCTAGTTGTTGGTATTTTTGTCTATTTTATTGTTTAAAAAAAGACTACCATACACTGTCCTCAGAGAGAAGAGTCTAACATGGTGCACATAATGATAAAGGCTGAATGGGGTGTACTGTAGGAGATGCCTACAGGTTGCTTTAACATATTATCCAGATGTACTTTGAGATATAATTTACATATCAAATCAACCCCTTTGAAATGTTTGACTCAGTGGATTTTAGTATATATACAATATTGTATAGCCACTACTACTAATTCCCAAACACCTAAACTAAAAAACAAATCCATTTAGAGTCACCCCGTCTCTTAGATTTGCTTATAGTCAGTCCCAACATGTGGCTTCCAGACTGTCTGCGGGTAACCTGACTAGAGGGAGAACTGATCCTCATTTAGAGCAGGCTAGACACAGCAAGGAATTAGTATCTCAGATTTGTCACACTTCAGTAGAAGTATTCTGAGTTGTTTCTATAAGTGTTTCAGGTTCCAGCAGGGCAGTCTTGGTTGCTTGTGTGGTAATTTAACCTATCTCAATTCCTGCCTCCTGAAGGAATCCCTAAATAAGCCACCTGTACCCAGACCCTTAAGGCTTTCCTCAATAAGGTTATTGTGGGATCTTTGTCACGTGCTTTGCTCAATCCTGATGTAATATGTCTTTTACCTTAAACATCACAAGGGGCCAGGGAGATGGTTCAGCAGATAAAGGTGCTTACTGCTGTCTAGTTGCAAGAAATCCCTTTATCCAAAGTCTGGCATTTAGACAAAGCCAACATCCCCTCAGGGACTTGAGAAAAATAGTCCCTATCTGATAAAAGGAAGCATTCTCCTTATCTCTGGCAAATGGGACCCCTGGCTCTTCCATTAACTGTGGTACCTATTAGCTATCAAGGTCTGTGCTATCTTCTAGGTTCCTTCAATCCCTACTCACAAGTACCTGTTATAAACTTTAAAGTCTTCCACCTCAGTTTACAGGTTCTCCTCCTTCCGGGTATCTGTTCCCTTAAAACCCTGTAAATCCCATCCATTAATCCTCCAGCCCTGCCTGCCGGGGCCCCCCCCCCCCGCCCCCACTTTTCCGAGAGACAGCCTTGGTGGTTTGGAATAAAATTTTCCCTTTTAAAAAACCCATGGAGCAGTTATTTTGGTTTCTTTACGGTACCCATTTCATTCATCTGGTAGCGACCCTAACCCTAACCCTTTTTTCATTTCTTTTTTTTCATTCAGCTGCCAAGTCTGATGACCTGAGTTAGATCCCTGGAATCATGGGGAGAAAACCAACTCCCACAGGGGAGAGAACCAACTCTGACTTCCACATAAACACTGTGGTGGGGGTTGGGAATTTAGCTAAATGGTAGAGTGCTTGCCTAGCAAGCACAAGACCCTGGATATGGTCCTCAGCTCCGGGGGTTGGGGGGACAAATAACATAAACACTGTGGCATTCACACCCCACACACATACACAGAGAATAAATACACATAAAAAAATTCCATGCTGGGCGGTAGTGGCACACACCTTTAATCCCAGAACTTGGGAGGCAGAGGCAGGTGGATCTCTGAGTTCGAAGTCAGCCTAGGTTACAGAGCGAGTACCAGGACAGCCAGGGCTACACAGAGAAACCCTGTCTTGAAAAACAAAAACAAAAACAGAACAAAACAAGAAACTCCTCAAATTTACTGTATTTCTCAATTTAACCCCTTAAGGATTTATTTTATGAGTATATATGTGCACCATGTACACATGTACACATGTACACATGTACCTGTGGAGGCCAGAAGTGAGCATCAGATCTGGAATTGAAGTTATAGTTTGTTGTAAGCTGTGGAGGCCCACAAAGGTTTCCTAGTGAAATCTGAGTTTGCTTTACCCAGCAGGGATGCATTAGAGGACTGCTTGACCATGTGCATGGTTACTAGGTGACTGGAAGGGTCTACACTTGGCTGAGCTAGGGGGAGGTTTTTACTCCACCTCTTGGCATTCCTATAAATAGTGTTGTTCGAATGTTAAATGTCCTTATAATGAAAAACCCAGAGCCAGATATTGAGGTGAAAGCTGAAAGATCAGAGAAGCAGAGCAAACCACAGCCACCATCTATTACCTCACCAATTCCACAAATCCTCTGACTGAAATCCTTTGAGTCCTTACCTGAAAGGGTCTCAGCTGAACTGCTTTAGTTCCTGTTTCTTCACACCTTATATACCTTTCTCTGCCCTGCCGTTACTTCCTGGGATTAAAGGCCTGTGCCTCAAAAAATAAAGAATTGGTAGAAGACACTCTACATTGATCTGTGTACACCCCCCCCCACACACTCTCTCACACCCACACCCACACCCACGCTCGCAAGGGTATGTATATCCCCCCCCCACATCAATAAACACACATACACAGATACCATATATATTATAAAGGATTTCCAAAGCTTTTTTTTTTTTTTTTTTTTGCTTAGTCTCATAATTAGTAATTTTTAAAGTATAAAAGTTAAGCTGAGCAGTGGTGGTGCATGCCTTTAATTCAAGTACTCGGGAGGCAGAGGTAGGTGGATCTCTGTGAGTTCAAGGCCAGCCTGGGCTCAGAGTGAGTTCTAGGAAAGGCACAAAGCTACACAGAGAATCCCTGTCTCGAAAAACCAAAAAGAAAAAAGTTAAATGACAGTTATAAGTACAAAAAAAGAGGAAGTTATATGATGACTTTCACTTTTCTTTCTTTTCTCTTATTTTATGAGTATGAGTGTTTTGCATGCATGTATGTCTTAGTACCACACAAGTGCCTGGTGCTTATGGAAGTCAGAAGAGGGTGTCAGAACCCTTGGGACTAGAGTTACAGATGGTTGTGAACCATCACAAAGGTGCTGAGAATTGAACCTGGGTCCTCTGCAAGATCAATAAGTGCTTTTAAGGAATAAGCCAGCACTCCAGCTCTATCTATATTTTCATTAGGTGATTCTGTAACAAGATACTCCTTTAATGGTTGACCCGACGACAGTATGAAAGATGCCAGGGCCACTGCAACATCTTTCTTTATGATTTTCCTTCAGGAAATATTGAATGCTTTTTGTTTGGTTTGGTTCTGAGAAAGAATCATCATCAAATACTTGCTTACAGAGATAAATCATGTCTTAAATTTCTAATGGCAAAGCTTAGAACACAGGCACTTTGGTGTAAGTGGAAGGCAAATAATACCAAAGTTTTACAATCTAATATATTAAAAATGTAAGCACTTAAAATGTAAAGATCTATAGGAATCTCATTCAGTTTATCAAAATGGAAATAATAGTAAAGGCTTTATCAAATATGATTACTTATTTCAAAGAGCAAATATACTCTATATAATTAGATTTACAAGACATAAACAAATGATTAAATATTTATTTAACACAGGCATACAAATGTAAGATAAGAACAAATAAACATTTAACTGTCAAATCGAAGATATTAATAACAAACCCTTTACATTTTATTTTTGTTAACAAAATGTCTAAATCATAATTTTCGGTTTTGTTTTTGTTTTATAGTGTGGAAACTGATCCCAGGGTCTCATGTATAGTAGGTTAAGTGCTGCACCTTGGCCAGGAGCTTCGTTAAGATGACTTACCAGCTCAGACTGTCCACAGTTACCAGTATACTAACAGCTCACTCAAGGCTGAACTAGTTTCCTAAAGGGCCAAAATGTACTGATGAAACAGGCTTTTAAGTCAGTTAAATGAGGTAAATCTTAAAATTGGGAAACCAAGTGAAATAAATATTTAAAACTGCATTTTGCTGAGCAGTATGAGTTTAAAAGCAAAACAGAAGAGTGACAAAACCAGAAGCAGTAAGTGGTGTGAGAGAAGTCTCACATTGGTTTATGCAGCCAATTGTTTATCTTACTGCTTAAGAGATTTTAAGGTTTCAGAAATACTTTTGAATTTATTATTCAACAAGTAGAACACACTACACAGAATATTCAAAGCCACTACCAACAAAAATAAATAAATAAACAAATAAACTTCTACCCAGTAATGTATTACAGGTTTCTTAAAAAATCTTTTCTTTCTGTCACGAAACAGAGAAAGGGTGTAGGGAGAATACAACAAATGGTTTCTGAAAGAAAGACTTTTCACTTAGAAGTTCTGCTTTCTGACTTATACAGAACATCCTGGTCCACAAATGATGGAATGGACTTTTTGAGAGGGAATTATATTGGGCTAAAGAAGTACAGGGTAAAACTAGAGTCCTCAATGAAAGCCTACAAGAAACTGGTGAGTGACCCAAATACAAATAAATGGATGAGGAAAATGTGTAGGAAATGCTGGCTTGTTGCTGTATTTTTTCTTCTCTTCCTCCTTTTTTCCTTCTTTCTGTGTACTTTTTTTTTTCCAGATACCACATCACTGCACCACATACTCTAGGTATGTGTCCTGTTTCTAATACTTTATATATGGTCAGCCAAGGAAAAGAACACCAATAGAAATATTAAAATCTCTTGAAAATGCCATTTCTCTATACATATACAAACCACAACCCAAAGTCCAACCTGGAACCTAGTCACTGACTTTCTGTTGAGTCAAAGTTTGAAAGAGTTCTAATTCACATATAGGCTAAACAGATATTCTGGAAATAAATCTAGAGACTGCATGTACTCTGAGTCCATCTGCTTTCTAAACTATGAAAGCAAAGGATGAATATGACTTCTCCATCCATAACACAAACCCATAAGAAGTCAGGATGCAAAAAATGACTGCATCTCCTTTGATAGGCAGCACTCATGATAGAGAGATGCAAAGGTTAACTGAGTCTTCACATTCACTGCAGCTTACTTTCCCTTATAAATGATTAAAAATGGTGACTATAGAAAACAGTAAACATATTTTCCATGAGTTTATACATTTTGATTATCAGATAGAGTAAATTAATTAGAATTTCATTATTAAAAATAAGAGATTTATTTGTAAACTTAATAACTTTACTATGTATCTTTACATTCAGAGACTGTACAAGTATTGATGGTACTGGCTTATCTAACATTAAAATGTTCACTCTTCTTACTAATACAAAAGGATGGCTCTTCTTCCCACTCTAAACTCTTTTCTACCATGAAGAAATCTCACTGTACTTGCACAGCGACTGGAGCACTTGACAGACAGGTGTTTGGGACAACAAAAAAGAATCATTACTTTCTTTTTTCTCTTCTCAATTAGAGAACTGAAGATAAGAATACTAATTCTAGTATTACAAGCAAAGCCTAAACATTAGAAAAAGGAGAGAATATGACAAAATGCTTCAAAATACATGCCTGAGGTGAATGGAGATAACTTGTATGTTCATGTGTGGCAGGTTCTGGAGAAAACCTTTCAGTCTTTAATCTTCAGATTCATATCTGGAGATAAAATTAAGAGCATATGGTCATGATCTTTTTTGTTCTTGTTGCTGTCATAACTGAAATACCTCCAGTAACTAGCCCAGGAATGCCATTACTGCTCACTTTCCACGCCTATTGTAACAAAAGTCAGTTATATTCAAGACTAGTGTTATGATGGTGAGTTGGAGTCTATTATCACATCACCTAAGATGTCTTCAGATTCCAGACCAGCATTTGGCATTTAGATCCATGATAGCTTAGTGTAATTATGACAACTCTCGGATCATCAAGAACAGCTGACATGATTATGAGTTAAGGGCTAACAAACCCCTTCCCATTACAAATCTGATCTTGAATTCACTTTACATATATATGTCTTCCCTGAGAACTCTGACAAAGGCAAATGCTAGCTTCAGCTGGATTTCTATGCAAAGCCATTGACCCAACAAGCAAAGGACATTAGCACCAGGAGAACTCATGGAGCATAAATGCCTAGTGCTCCCTTGCTAGCTGCTATTTTTGTGCCATTACCTGCTAATGATCCACTGCCAAGAGCAACCGAGTACAGAGTGGTGAAGAAAATGTCTAGCTGAGCCTAAAAGCAACCCTGGGGACTAAACAATGGGCATACCCAGAGCTTGACTTATTGGTGCCAGCAGGCAAGTGGGGAGAGGAACTCCAAGGCAGGATCAGCCAGCTTACTTTGCCAGTCTTTTCCGTAGGTCTTTGATTTGGTCATTCTTTTTGGTGAGAATCTCTTTCATGTTTCGATAAGCTGCTGTTTGTTGAAATTTCTTTTCTAACTCCTGCTTTGTGAAAAATGTCAGCCCATTACTAAGAAATGTTAAGGAAAGAATAACAAATGTGATAAAAATGTACACTGCCAATTTTCTTATTTCCTTAAAAACATTCTTGTATAAAATTAAAATCGTCTGAACTTTAAAAATATTTTAAAGGAGAAGCCAATAAAACAGTACTATTTTCCAAGGTAACATCATGTTAGCAAGTAACAAGTACACTATGCCCTAGATATGGGATTCTGTATGACATACAAACTAACTTTCATGTAAGATATGTCCAATATTTTTCTAAATCCCCCAATTCTAAAAACCCAAGGAGGAGGATTTTTAATTTGAATGTCTTAACAAGTATTCATTTTTTATTTATGTGTATGTGTACATGAGTTTATGTAAACTACATTCATGCAGAGAACAAGAATTATACGTAGTTGTAAGCCATCTGATGTGAGTGCTGGAAGCCAAATCCTCTCCAAGAGCCTTAACAACTAAGCCATATTTCTAGCCCTTAATTTGAAGTTTTTTAATTTTAGTTCCTAGGACTGGACTGTAGCACAGCTGGTAGAACATTTACCTAGCATGCATGAGTCCTGGATTCCATCCCTAGCACCCATAATACTTTTTTAAAAAATACATATGATTGAAAAAGATTACTTATTTATTTTATGTATGTGAGTGTTTCACCTGCAAGTATATATGTATAACACATGAATGCTTGGTGCCCATGGAAGTCAGAAGAGGGCACTGGATCCCTTGGAACTGGAGTTACAGATGGTTATGAGCTACCATGTGGGTGCTGGGAACTAAACTTGGGTCCTCTGTAAAAATAGCATATGCTTTTAACTGCTGAGATATCTCTCATGCCCCACAACCACATTTTTAAGTGTCTACACCCTAAAGTAAAGAATCTACTCTCTATGTATTTCTCATATAAAACATTTTGGAAAAGGTCACACACACACACACACACACACACACACACACACACACACACACACACACACACACACACACACCAGCCATCCAGGTCTCTGTCAGGCAGTGGGAAGAACCAGCAGAGAGCAACACAAGGGTGTAGAGTGCAGGGAGCACATGGAGGAAGAAGAGAGCAGTTTGCTTATTATCACAAAGATAGAAGAACATAAGTACCCAGAAATGATACCTCTTCAGAACATACATTGACTAAAACTCAGAGTAAAAATAATCTGACAACTGTCTAGCATTTATCTAGTCAAATTTGTTCCTCTCTGCTGTATGCATTAGGTAATCAGACATGAACAGGTGAAAGCCTTCTGTATGTGTCTCCTGACCTTTTCAGCCATGCTCAGCTGCTCCTGTACTCTGAGGAGGTCATGTTTGGCTGCTGCTAGGTTCTCCTCCAAAGACTTTTGGTTTTCTGTCTTGTCATTAAGTGTTTTCTGAAATTCATTCTTAAGAGCTGCAACTGTGTTTTCCAAGTCATCCAAGTCATGGGCCTTTATAAAATCCTATGAAAAATAAATACATGAATAAAATTTCCCTTGATGTATTAAATAACAGATGTTTTAAAATAGTGATCCAACATCCAAGGAGACAAAGGGTAATGCCGTGTTGTGTGTGCACATAGTTTTTCTCACCCGTTTGGGTAAGTGCCAGTCCCAGCAGGGTTGCCAGCAGGCTCAATCCAGGCTCAGCCTTGGTATACACACAGCAGATACTCAGTAGTCACTGCATTCCAAATATAGAAAATATCATTTCTGAACTGCTAGGATTTCAGTCAAAAATGAACAAGAGAGAAATGAGATCTTAATTTGACCAAGTTGTGTGTACCAGGGTTGGAATGGCAAGTCATTTAGAGAAGGGGGTAGGAAGGTGGGAGGGGGTGTGGCGTGCGTGTGCACCAGAGTTTCTTATAAATCAAGCTGGCCTCAAATTTGCTTTGTAACCAAAGATGACCTCAAACACCTACCCTGCTTTCACCCTCCCAAGTGCTGGGATTACAGGCATGCACCGACATGCCTGGTTTATGTGGTACTAGGGATCATATCCAGGGCTTTGTGTTTGCTTAAGCAAGCATTTAGTTAACTGAGCTATATCCTAGTCCCCTGACAAATCATTCTGAAAAGTCAAATTAAAAATCAAACAGAACAACTCTTCTTTTTTGTCTCCATTCCAACCTCTCTAGACTTATTCTTTGTTCTCGCAGCAGCCTACTTGCATGTGCCTCTCACCACACCTATATTTCTTGGATTCTTCCTTTTGGGGTGGACCCCAGCCCCCTAGCTCTTTCATGCTGCCCTTCTCAGCCTTTCTTCCTAGTCCATCTCCATTCCTTTGTGTTACTCTCAACCTGCAGAAACACTCTTTATTAGGGACTCCACTTGCCTAGAACCCAGAGTGGGCAACAGCAAACAAAGACACAGCTAGATATCTACACCAAGAAACACTTCAAACATCTTAACTCCAGATGCCTAAATCTCAGCACAAAAATACAAAAATCAACAGCCAGTACAACATGCCTCTTCTAGAGGCCAGGAACCTGTAGTAATCGGACCCAAGAAATGCAATCTAGCTGAAGCACCAGACAAGGACTTCAAAATAGCAATTATGAATATGTTCAAGGACCTTAAAGAGGATATAAACAAATGTCTTTATGAAGACAGTGAAAACACAAACAGTTGGATGAAATAATGAAAACATTGCAAAGCATGAAAGTAGAAACCACTGAAGAAAATCCAAACTAAAAACCTTGGAAGTAAGCCCCACCAACAAATTACAAAAGATGGGAGAGAGAATTTCAGGTCTTGAAGACAAGGTAGAAGAAATAGATAGCTCAGTCAAAGCAAATGCTAAATCTTAAAACACACAAACAAAAAATCCACGCCCCAAAATAAATATACAGGAAATCTAGGACACTATGAAAAAAACCAATCTGCAATAATAGGGTTAGAGTAAAAAGAAGAAACTCAGGCTAGAGAGATGGTTCATCAGGTAAGAGCACTAACTGCTCTTCTAGAGGACCCGGGTCCTAGCACCCACATGGCAGTTCACACCTGTCTGCTACTCCAGTTCCGGGGCTTCTGACACCCGCACACAGACATACATGGAGGCAAAACATCAATGAACATTAAATAAAAAGAAATTAAAAAGAAACTTAGGTCAAAGGCACAGAAACTATTTTTAACAAAATCATGGATGAAAATTTACCCAGTCTAAAGAAGGAGGTACCTATCAAGGTACAAGAAGCATATAGAACACCAAACACATAGAACTAGAAAAGAAATTTCCCACAACACATCAAGATAAAAACACTCAATGTATAGAACAAAGAAAGGATGTTAAATACTGCAAGGGAAAAAGACCAAGTCACATATAAAGGCAAGCCCATTTGATAACACCTGACTTTTCAATGGAGACTCTGAAAGTCAGAAGGGCCTGTACAGAGATGTTCTACAAACTCTGAGAGACAACAGATGCCAGCCAAACTATCAATTACAATTGAGAGAAAAAGAAAAATATTCCACAATAGAGCCAAATTTAAGCAATCTACCAATCCAACTCTACAGAAGGCACTACAAGGAAAACTTGAATCTGGAGATGTTAACTACACCCAAAGAGGCACAAATAAACAATTCCAGACAATAAATCAAAAAAGGGGAAAACCCATATCACAACAAAATAACAGGAATCAATAAATATTGCTCATTAATAACTCAGTATTAATGGTCTCAATTCCCCCAATAAAAAGACAGAGATTAACAGATTGGATTAGAAAACAGGATCCATCTTTCTGCTGCATCCAAAAACCACACCTCATCATCAAGGATAGACACCATCTCAGGACAAAAGCATGGAAAAGGGTATTCTAAACAAATGGACCCAAGAAGCTAGCAGGTATAGCCATTTTAATATCTGACAAAATAGATTCAAACCAAAAATAATCAGAAGTGATAAGGAAGGACACTACATACTCATTAAAGGAAAAATCCACCAAGAAGATATTAAAATTCTAAACATTTATGCTCCAAACACAAAGGCATTCAAACTCACAAAAGAAACACAATTACAGCCAAAATCCATATAAACCCTCACATTGTGATAGTGGATGACTTTAATACCCCACTTCGTCCACTCTTGCCAATAGACAGGTCATTCAGACAAAAAATAAACAGAGCAATTCTGGAGTTAAATTACATCACAAATCAAATGGACCCAGTAGACATCTAGTGAAATACTAAACTTTATTCTCAGCAGCTCAAGGAACTTTCTTCAAAATTGACCACATATTCCGATACAAAACAAATCTCAACAGATATACGAAAATTGAAATAACATCCTGCATCCTATCTGACCACCATGGATTAAAGCTGGATATCAATAACAACAGAAACAGCAGAAAGTATACAAACTCATGGGAACTGTGAAACTCACTACTGCATGAAAAATGAGTCAAGACAGAAATCAAGAAGGAAATAAAAACTTTAAAATGGAATGAAATGAAAACATAACATACCCAACCCTATGGGATACAATGAAGGCAGTTCTATGGGCAAGTTCATATTACTAAATGCCTACATAAGACTTAAAGAGGGATGCGTGGATGGCCCTGGGAAGGGGAAATAGATAAGATCTCCATGAGTAAACTGGGGATGAGGGGTGGGCAATGGAGGGTAGGTGATGAGAACATAAGGGAATGGGATGGTTGAGCTGGAACAGGGAGGGAGGGGGGATGCAATGAAAGAGACACCATGATAGAGAGAGACCTCATGGGGATAGAGAGAAACCTGGTGCTAGGAAAGTTGCCAGGAATCCCCAAGGATGACCCCAGCCTGGGCAAGTAGCAATAGTGGAGAGGGTGCCTGAACTGAACTGGCTTGCCCCAGAGATCAGACTGGTGAATACCCCAACTGTCATCACAGAACTTTTCTCCAATGACTGATGGAAGCAGTTGCAGAGATCCACAGCCAATCACCAGGCAGAGCTCTAGGAATCCAGTCAAAGAGAGAGAAGAGGGATTCTATGAGCAAGTTCATCAGGATCATGATGGGGAAACATGCAGGGAAGACCAAACCAAACTAAAGGGGAACTCATGAAAGTTGGATCAATTGCTGTGGAGCCTACATGGGACTAGACTAGGTCCTCTGCATGGTAAAACAGTTATGTAGCTTGATCTGCTTGGGGGTCCCCTGGTGGTAGGATCAGAATCCATCTCCAGTGCATGAGCAGACTTTGTGAAGCCCATTACCTATGATGGGACAACTCATGTGGACTTGCTTCTACTGAATGTGCCTCCCCATGGGAGGCCTTGCCTTCTTGTGGGTGGGAGTGGAGGGGGTAGGTTGGGAGGGGGAAGCTAGGGGGGCAGTGTAGCATGAATCTTAGAAGGTCTTATTAATAAAATCAAACCCGGAGCCAGGAATTGGGGTGAACACTGGAAGATCAGAGAGACAGAACAAGCCACAGCTACCTCACCCGGCCAGCTTCTCAGCTGATCTTGTTTCCTCAGACTGGAAGCCTCTGAGTCCTCATCCAGAATGAATCTCAGCTGAACTGCTGCTTGAAAGCCTGAAAGCTTAACCAGCCAAATGCTTCTAATTTCTGGTCCTCACATCTTATATACTTTTCTGCTTTCTACTACCACTCCCTGGGATTAAAGGCTTGCTTTCTGGGATTAAAGGCGTGAGTCACCAAGTTTGACTGTATCCTTGAACACATGGATTTCTGCCTCTGGAATGCTAAGATTAAAGGTGTGAGTGCCACCATTTTCTGGCCTTTGTATCTAGCGGCTGTTCTGTCTCTGATCCCAGATAAGTTTATTTGGGTGCACAATATTTTGGGGAACACAATACCACCACAGGGCAGGAGGAGGGAACAGGGGGATCTTTGGTGTGTAAACTGAATGAAAAAAATTTTCTTAATAAAAAATTAAAGTTAATAAAATACTGTGTAGGGGGCTGGAGAGATGGCTCAGAGGTTAAGAGCACTGCTTGTTCTTCCAAAGGTCCTGAGTTCAATTCCCAGCAACCACATGGTGGCTCACAACCATCTGTAATGAGATCTGGTGCCCTCTTCTGGCCTGCAGGGATATGTGCAGACAGAACACTGTATATATAATAAATAAATAGATCTTTTAAAAAAATATATTTATAAAAAAAATAAAAAAATAAAACACTGTGTAATCTAAAAAAAACTAAAGAGATCTCATATTACTAACTTATTGAAACATTTGAAAGCACTAGATCAACAAGAATAAATAATATTAAAAAAGAACATATGTGCACAGGGACAAATAGCCAAATGAATGGAAAAACATGAACTATGAACCAATAGCTGAGGAGCCCCCAACTGGATCAGGCCCTCTGGATAAGTGAAACAGTTGATTAGCTTGATCTGTTTGGGAGGCACCCAGGCAGTGGGACCAGGTCCTGTAGTCAGTGCATGAGTTGGCTGTTCGAAACCTGGGGCTTATACAGGGACACTTGGCTCAGCCTGGGAGGAGGGGACTGGACCTGCCTGGACTGAATCTATCAGGTTGAACTCAATCCTCAGGGGAGTCTTTGCCCTGGAGGAGATGGGAATGGGAGGTGGGTTAGGGGGAAGGCGGGGTGGGGGTGGGGTGGGAGGGGGAAGAACGAGGGAATCCGTGGCTGATATGTAAAATTAAATTAAATTATAAAATTTAAAAAAAAGAACAAATGGCAAGAAATAAACTCAGGGCTGAAATCAAGGAATAGAAACAAAACAAAAAATATAATACAAATAGTTGGTTTGTGGTGATGTATTGTGTCCCCCAATATACTGTGTCCCCCAGTACAATTTATCTGAGGATCAGGGGAAAAAGCCAGCCACTATATTAGACATAGAAGTCAGGCAATGGTAGCACACACCTTTAATTCTATCATTCAGGGATCCATTTGTATCTCTGAGAGTTCAAGGCCTGCCTAGTTATTGGCTATTCAGCTCTTATTACACCAATCATAGCAATATATCTTCACACAGTATACAGATATCCCACAACACTAGACATCTTATGCTACTGAGTAAAACCTCCAGTGTCAGGAATGAGTTACATCTTGTTGAGTTGTTGGCTAAAGCAGCCCCATGGAAACTCAAGCACCACAGCTATTGCTCAAGCTCTTACTTACTCTCTAGAATCTAATGTTAAGGCCCTATTGATGAAAACAACACTTACTCATGTCATTGAACATGAATGAAGTTGAGATGGTGCCTAACTAGAAGCTTCATCCCTACTGACTAGCACTCATAGTACTAGAAGGTACTCTGCACCCTACTGGAGGAGAAAAATAATTATCAGTATGATGCAGGTATAAACCCTGTGACCTACAACAGTGACCTGGTTGTAAGACATACAGGTGTAATAGTCACACAATAGTTGACTATGGAGTAATCAACCACTTTTTGATTAGACTTAAGGCCCACTCCACGAGATGGAACACACACCAGATACTGCTAAGGTGGCCAAAGAACACAAGACTAGCTAGATCACAGGCCTAGGGAAAACATACTAGTATTATTCTGCTACAGGAACACAGCAATAAAATGACATTCTGCAATACCCAAAAATTAGTACCTTGTTCAACCCACATCAGAGAAGCTTCCTGCAGTTCATGGGAACTAACACAGCGATCCACAACTGGACAATGTGCAGAGAGAGAGACTTTGGGGATCTCTGTCCTAAATGATATTTTCATCAAAACTCTCTCCTTAAAGCTCAGAGAGCTATGTAGAAGAGTAGGAAGACAGATTGTACAAGCCAGAAGTGAGGAATGACTCCAAGCAAAGTGTCTTCTGGACACAACAGGCTTGATAAACATATCAATTCACAGAGACTATGGCATCATATGTAAGGCCTGTACAGGTTCAAGACAGGTAGAGTCCTAGCAATGAGAGGGGGAAGTGGACATGGGGTTTGACCTAAAAGGGACCTATAATTGATACCCTCTGGCAAAGGGAAAATCAGTTTTCTCTACTGGAGCCTCACTGGCTCAACCACACACTTCAAGGCAGGTCCCATGCCGAGGAATAATTGCCTAACACAAAATAAACAGAATGGTATTTTTGTGGACCCTTTCTTTCATTTTGGCATATTTTTGTCTTATTGTTCTTTTGCTTTTTTACTTTAATTTTTCCTTTTTGTGTTTTGTGGGAGTTTTTTTTGGTATGTATGTTTCTTTTTGTTTTGAAAGAGATAAGTTGAGAGAATGGGGAGGAGTTGGGAGGAATTGGAGAAAGGGAAACACAATCAAAGTATTTTGTCTAGAGTTTTATAATTAAGAACAAGCAAAAAAAATTTGGATAAAGGGGGAAAACATAGTAAAGATTTTGAATTATGTGGGCTAGCCTGGGCTACATATAGCAAGTTCCAAGCCAAGCTGGAAACAGTGAGATTTTTCTCTCAAAGAACAAGTAGTATAGGTGTAATAGTTAGATTAGTCACATTCATAAAAAATTTAATAGAAATGTTTTAATTATTATTCAAGAAACTATGGAGAACATTACTAATGATTATTGATTATAAGAGTGTCTAAATTTACAAGGTTTTATGTTTTTCCTGTTGAGTTATATACACTTCTGCAGAATTTGACAACTGCATTACCAATCTTACATCTGAATCTTGCTTTTGACTGGGTAAAACTTTTGACAGAAAAAAAGATCTGCATTGGTGCAACAGAAAATTGCCTATAATTGCTTGATATGAGGATGAAGTAGTGTCTTCAACAAAATGAAACAATACTTGAATTTTAAAATATTTAGTCTTTAAAGAGACCTTCCAACTAGTAAAAGCATGTATCCACTTTGCTTTTGAATCAAATAGTAAACAAATGGCTTTTAAATAAATTCATCACCCAAAAATGTTTGTAAATGTTTAACTTACCCAAAAATGTTTGTAAATGTTTAACATTTGAACACTGAAGTTATAAAGCTGTTCTGGAACACTCTCCCCCCTCCCCTTCACACACACACACATACACACACACTTTTTTCCCCTTAGTCATATAAGAAATATTGTATCAATAAGTAGTTACAGAAAAATAATGTCTGAGACTTGCTTCACACAGACATGGATGAAGGGAAGAAGGCACAAGTAGGAATGAAGCCAGACTGGCCACGCCGGGTGATTGTAAGGCTGAGCAGTGCGCTCATGGGGGTTCATTACACTACTCTAGGTAGTTTTGCATGTTTGAATTTTTTTCATAGAAAAAAGTTTAATAAAACCTAATGAAGTCTGGGGATAAAGCTCAGTATGGGAGTGTTGACCTAGCATGTATAGCTCTGGGCACAATACCCATTCCATAAAAAAGAAAAAAAATTATGTTTGAAATGAAAAAAAGAAAAACATACAGAGGTAGATTTGAAGATTGTTTAGCAGACACTTACAATGACAACCACAGAAAAGACAATTCTACAATGAAAATTCACCACATGGCCTTGTTCATATGAAATCGAAATACCATGTCACACTCAGTGGGAGGACCACAGGAGAGGCAATGCTATACTAATGGACTCCAAGCAGGTGGAGCAACATTCAGTTATTATTCTCAGGTAGGCTTGCAGAGCTACCCTCTGGATATCGCTGTATCCCACAGCATGCTAGATACAAATGAAGCTCATAACCAATAAGTCTCTCTCACTGTCATCTCATCCAAGGAAAACTCAAGTAACATTCAGAATAATAAAATCCAAATGTAAATTTTCCTCAACTTCTCCCACTCCCCAACTCTAATTAGGTATAGGTGGGAAAGGAGAAAAAATTAATAATAAATTTAAGAACATCTTGCTTGTTATTAAAATTTCTAATGTATGCTAGTCCTGTGAGCTATGACTCTTCCTTGAAAAATGGACAAAGGATGGAGTTTCTGAGCCAGGGAATCTCAATGTAAGATAGCAATAGCATTCAGCAGAGAGAATGGCAGGGGTAGACAGAGCATGAGAACAGTGATTATAACTAAAGATTCTAACTATTTTTTTAGAAGATGTGGAAAAGATAGATAAAATTGTTTTACCTGTTGATTTCCTTGATCAAGCTGTAAATCTTGAAGTGTTCTTTCCAATTTTGACTTTTCATCCAAAGCATTTGTAGCCTAAAATCAAATGTAAACAGGATACACTCAACTTTTACTCTCTAGTTTAATTTTTCAGTAACTGTATTGAAGGATTTCTCAGTTACCTGTATTTCAATGGTCTTCAGTCTTGACTTTAATTTCTCATTCTCTTGTTGAAGTCTTAAAATTTCCTTTGTGAGTAAATTCAAATTTTATTATTATTTTAAAGATTTATTTTTATTTTATGTCCATGAGTGTTTTGCTTATGTGTGTGTATATATATAATGTGCATGCCAGTGGAGACCAGATGAAGGCATAAGACACCCTGGTAATGGAGTTACAGATGGACGTGAATTACCATGTGGGTGTTTGGAACTAAGCCAGGGTTTTCTACAAAAGTAGCAAGTGCTCTTAACCACTGGACCCTTTCTCCAGCTTCCAAATTTTATTATTTTAACCAAAATATGTTTAACACTTGAAATGATAACTGCTTGTTTTATTTAAAAAATAACCAAAATTATGCAATGGTTCAAAAATCCAAATGCTCTGGTTAGGAGTAAAATCCTACTTTCACAAAGCCTGTCCCAACCCCATAGCTGTGAGTCAAGTTTAGCTCAAAGACTTAGTTACTTTTTGCTCAGAAACACCTTTTCTCTGTATGTTCTCTGTATTCAGCCATTCTCTCTCACCTAGCTTTCTGATTCTGCAACTTGGCTACACTGCTGCCACTTAACCCTGAAAACACACTACCTTCATCATTTTAGTACCCAGTACTCCAGCTTCTGTATGGCTCTGAGGGGAGGCCAAACACCTTTATTCATATGCAGTTCTGATGAGATGCAACGACCTGACCAGTCTGATTTTGTATTTTACTCCAATGTACATGCTGGACTGCTCAGAGGCCCCTGTGCTCTGTTATTCTAAGTCATGCCAACCTTTTGTTTGCTTCTGGCCAGTACCCATTCTGCTCCTTTGCCCAACATGCCCCCTTTAACTTAACCTGTCTTCATCTTTAAGACCCAGCTCAGAGGCTACATCATTCAAACATCTGTTCTTATCTCTTCCCACCCACACAGAACTATGTCACCCATAGGACCCTTTAGTTCTCTCATCTCTGCTTCTGTAAATGTTAGTTCCAACTTCCCAATGAAATGATAACAGTTTGGAGGGTGTACTAGGTACTGTACTGCTTTTTAAGTGTAACAAAATCTGACATGCATAATGCCAAGAATATGGAGTTGAGAAAAAATTTTTATGCTGATAACTTCTATAAGCATTAAAAAAACTTAACATTTTTGTGGATCACAAATTTCAAATACACACCCAGAAAAACGTAGTTCAAAATTCCATGCTGTACACTTTACTATGAAAAGATCTATCAGTCACTTTAGACTCTACAAAGTAGGTATACCCTCTTCTGGTCACTGAGTTCCATTCAGTAAAACTGTGACAGACTATTTCTCTTACCCTAGCATTACTCAGGAAATGGGGGCAGAACCAAGGTTTTCCCTTTTCCCAAAATAATGAGAATATTACCTTGTTTAGCAGTTCTGTTGTTCCACCTTCATTAATTGGAACAAGTTTAGGCTTTGTGATATCTATGATGGGCTGTAACAAATGAAGAAACCAATCTAAAATCACCACAGAGTAAAGCAAGAATCATTAAACATTTGCACTTTCTAAGTGGAAGACATATCTATAAACAATCCACCAGGACTTCAGTTCCACAGATGTAATGATTCTTGTTGGGTTCATTCTGTTATGTTCAGCGCCTATGATGTGCCAATATATGACAGAGATAAAAATGAAACCCAGCCAGGCATTGTGGCGCATGCCTTTAATCCCAGCACTCAAGAGGCAGAAGCAGGAGGATCTCTTTGAGTTCTAGGTCAGCCTGGTCTACAAAGCAAGTTCCAGAACAGCCAGGGACACATAGAGAAACTCTGTCTTAAAAAAAAAAACCAAACCAAAACCAAAACCTAAACCAAACCAAACCAAACCACAACAAAATACCCTTTCAAAAGAAACCCAACTTCCCTGTACCTTTTTTTTTTTTTTTTTTTTTTTTTTTTTTTTGGTTTTTCGAGACAGGGTTTCTCTGTGTAGCTTTGCGCCTTTCCTGGAGCTCACTTGGTAGACCAGGCTGGCCTCGAACTCACAGAGATCCGCCTGGCTCTGCCTCCCAAGTGCTGGGATTAAAGGCGTGCGCCACCACCGCCCGGCGTTTCCCTGTACCTTTTTATCCATACAGATGGAAAGGAAGGAGACAAGGAGCTCATAGCCAGACTTGATAAAAAAAATCTCTAGCTTCTAGGACTAGAATTTTCATCTGTGGTAGCTGAAAATAATTTCTGTATGAACCTTATACCATGAAGTTGTAATGGCTAAGGAATTACAGATGAACAATAACTTAGCACAAATATTTGGGTATTTTAATAGCCCTCTGACCCAAAATTTTTTTAGTCAGAAATATGTTACAAAGAGTTATTAGAAAATGTTTTCTGTTTGTCTATACATGGATTCACCTCAGTAGTGTTTAGCTATCTGGCAAGAGGGACTATTAATAATTTATGGTGTATCTAGTAAGTGACACCACAGCACATAATTGTTTAGAAAGACAACCAGGCTGTCTCCACCTCCTGTCTTGGGTAACCTGCCTATGGCACACAGATAAGAAGCAGAGTCAGGATATAACCATAGGTCTGATCACCATAAAGAATATGCACTGCATCAGTTGAATGAAGGGTTTACAAGGCCTGGGATTCAGACTAGACTGCAGGGAGTGTGTGCGTGCGCATGTGCATGAGTGTGTGTGTGTGTGTGTGTGTGTGTGTGTGTGTGTGTGTGTGTGTGTGTGTGTGTGTATCATAACAGACAGAAATAGTTCTTCAGTTACTTCGAAAACGTTTCATCTTTGGTTTGCAAGTGTGAGTAGCAATTGAATTCTACTCCCAACTTGAATGCTTTTCCTTTAAAGGTCTCACTTCCACCTCCACTAGTTATATCATGAGGATTTTAGAGACCAGCTATTAAGAAATATGGGAAGCTGAGGAAATGCCTCAACTTATCACACAAACATGAGGACTTAAGTTTGGATTCTCAGTACCCACATAAAAACCAGGCAGGCATGGTGACCTACCTGTAATTTCTGGGCTCTATAGGCAGAGACAAGGGATTCCTAGGGAAAGCTGACTAGCTGATAAATTGGTGACCTCTAAGTTTAGTAAAAGTCTGTGCCTCAGTAAATAAAGTAGGAAGTGATCAAAGAAGATACTGCATCAATATCTGGCCTCCATATGCAAGGACAAACATGTGCACAAGCAGCTGTGCACATGGGCATCCATATATACACAAACAGGCATGCAAATGAATGCATAACCACACATGTAAAAATAAATACAGATTTAGAAATAATAAAAATTACCTTTTTATTTGAAGATGTAAATTCTGCCTTTTCAAATTCAGCAACTTGTTCTAATAATTCTCTGGAGAATAAAAGCAAATTTAAGAGAATATTCATTGACATTAGACTTCTAGCACACAAAAGAATAAAAAAAAAATCACAAGAACCAACCTATCACATGCTCATGAGAAGAGCATAAGATTGTACAAAACTGATATTTAATTACAAGTGGTTGGGAATCTCACACCCCTGTAAGCAAATCTGAATCATCTATAGCTCTTGGTACTTTGTACTTGGTAGGTATATGATATATATAGTAAGACATAAAAGTCAATACATATATGAATGACAGTTGTATTTCTGAGTTGCATCATGATTTCTCTATTGCAATAATATTCACTGTTACCTAAGAGTCTGATTTGTAACAGAGTTATCTTGGATATGAAAGTAGTCCACAGCATCTACTGAGCAAGAATACCGGCATATTCTATGGAAATACAGATGGTGTGACCAAGTCCCCAATGATCCACCAAGACTGATGTGTTGGCTATACTCTTGCTTAGAGACCATTCTTCTACCTTCTTCAAACATCAACACTCAGCATGTTCTCACCAGTCACTGACAGTTGCAGAAGTCAAATGAGTTTCCATCCTTGCTTGGGGGACTGTTCTTAGCATTTGCTCATAATTTTCCACTTGAGGCGAGATTGGAGAACAATTTCTAGAGCTTGGCAGTGAGTCCTTCTTGACTTCTGGCATGTATTTTTTTTTTTTTTTTTTTGAGACAGAGTCTTATTGTATAGCCCTAGCAGTCATGAACTCCCAGAGACTGCCTGCCTCTGCCTCTCAAGTGTTGGAAAAGGTATGAACCATGATGCCCAATTGGCATGCTATTTCTCAGGACAAGCTTCAACTTCACTGATCTTACTAGAGGTTTTTCAATTTATGAGCTTTTCAATATTGTAAAGCTTTTAAGCCTTTTATAGTTTACATTTCCTAAGGTAAGTGTATGATTTCAAATGCAGTTATCTAGAAACAAATTTGCAGTGCTATAGTCTGAATAAATGGAAATGATACTCCGACATATTTTTAAAGGTTCCAATCTTTATTACTTAGTAGATCTATGCATCAAGACCACTGTAATACTAATTATGCTACCAAAGATGCTGTAAGGAATCATTACTTTAAATAGATTGAAAAGCAGTTTCATTTGGCTCAAATGCTTTTTTAGTACCTAAGGATGGTGGAATCAGTATCTTTAAGAGGACTTTGAGTGCTACTCAAGGGAATTATCTAGTGACTGTGCCTTACTGCCACCCTACCCATATTGTCTCACACCCTAGCCCAAGAAATGCACTAGCAAAGTTATTTGCTAACTTTTAAGATCATGCCTGGGTCTCTATATCTCAACTATAGGTACAAATTTTACCTGTTTTCAAGTTCAGAGATGTCTGTCTGTAGCTTTAGGTACCACTTCTCAGCTTGTGAGAACAGCTGCCGCAGGAGTAGCACATTGGTGTAGGCTGTATTGATGAGCTCAGACTCCACCTCACTGTGTACCACAGCCTGCAGCCCATTCAGGACTTCTGTGACCTCATCCATGGTGAAAGTCTCCTCCACCAGCCTGAAAACATTATGACTCCAATGGCTAGCTTATCACAGGAGCAACTTACAAAATGAAACCGAAATCAAGAAACCTACACTTTGACATTTAAAGAATCAAAGATTACAGGAAAAACTCTCTGGGAGAGATTTATTAAAATGATTAGATTGTGGATAATTCTTCAAATGTGTTTATTTTAAAATACAACTACATGCTGAGAAACACCCTCTAAACCTTCATCTATCCTTTTAACTTTTCAATATTATTATTTTTTTACTTTATACTCCTCTAAATTAGTCTTAACACATTTAGAAACTTAAAAAGTCACCTAGAACATGTTGCTTCTCCATTTTCTGTCACTTTTCTAACATTTTAATAACAGTGTGAATCACTTAAATGTTAGTAAATGCCCATGAGACATAAAATGCACTTGTATGCTGTCCCCCCATGTGAGAACTTACGCTTTTGGAGGAGGAGATGAGGTAGGGGCTGGGGGGGTTAGATGGGGAGAGGCAGGAGGAAGGGTGAGAGCGGGATCTGTGGTTGGTATGTGAAATGAATAGAAAAATTTCTTTAAATAAAAAAATTTCTTAGCGGTTTAGAGACACAAAATAAAATAAAATCTAATGTCTTAAAGTACCACTATGACATCACAAAAGTTAATGTCTCCATCAATAGCAGCGTTAAAAACTACTCTCATTGGAGATACTTGGGTTTGAAAGGAATTTCAGGGGATGGGCCATCATCTTCAATACCGTAACTGTACACAGGGCTTAGAGAGTGGAAGAGATTTGCCTGTGAGTCCACTGTGGGTGACTAAGCCCAACAATGTCAGCAACATGACCAAGAGTTAGAGTCCTTAACATACCCTGTGCACACCTCCTACTCTCAATGATATTGTCACAGTAACAAAATTTTTGTCTCTCCCAGCTTTGCCTCTCCAGTCTCTCACCCTCAGACTCTTAGCTCACCTTTGTCTTTTACTTTTCTTCCAAACAGACAAAATCAAGCAAGAGTTGGTTATACTTAGTCTTACAACAATTATACTCAAATTAATAGTAAACACTTCTAGCAGTTAAATTCCACTAAGTAGTATTTAATGGATGATTCTTTAACATCATTTGACTAAAAGAATATAGCCATTTAAAAAATATAGTACTTTAATTTCATAGTCCTTGTAGTGGGTAGCCATTCCAGCTTCGATCTGGAAGTTCCAACCCCCATTGAGACTCTGGCAACTGTCACGCCTACGAGGCGGGACCAGGGGAGGCGCACAGAGAGAGCGCTGGCCCATCCAGCTCTCCGGTCTCCAGGCGCCTCCCCTGGTCCCGCCTCGTAGGTGTGACAGTTGCCAGAGTCTCAATGGGGGTTGGAACTTCCAGATCCAAGCTGGAATGGCTACCCACTACATCTCCTTATTAAAATATTAGTGTTTTCTTTATTATTTAATAGACTATACCATATTTTTGCCAGTTACATTGTTTTCATCCACTGGAGTTAAAGAACCAGATCACCAGATTAGGTTAATTGGTTGAACAGACAGTAGTTCAAGGCTGATGACCTCCACAACAGCTATAGACAACCCGGAGACCTTTACTTTTTGTACTTACATCTCACTTGACATTTAACATTTACTTTCCATTGTTGGTCCAACAAAACTTAACAACTTTTGCTTCAAATCAACTAACAATTTTGGTACTACCAAGTAAGTGTTTCATAATATCTTTCCCTCTCCTAATTCTTCTAAATGAACAGCACAGGTTCATAACTGCCATGTCATATGTCTCTGCTCTTTTAAGATATCATTCAAGAAATTAAAGTTATGGAAGATTTGATACATAAGTCCTTCACAATTTTTATCTGAAACTTTCCAGTACACAATGATTACCACGTACATGTCTGACAATGTACTGGTACTGTCACACCACAAGTATTTCTTTTTTTTTTTTTTTTTTTTTTTTTTTTTTTTTTTTTTTTTTTTTTTTTGGTTTTTCGAGACAGGGTTTCTCTGTGTAGCTTTGCGCCTTTCCTGGAACTCACTTGGTAGTCCAGGCTGGCCTCGAACTCACAGAGATCCGCCTGCCTCTGCCTCCCGAGTGCTGGGATTAAAGGCGTGCGCCACCACCGCCCGGCGCCACAAGTATTTCTTAATTTCACAAATCCATGGAACATAGTGGAGCCTGTCTCAGTGACTGCTATGGTTGTTATCCTGGTATCCCCATACTAGCTACCAGGAAGAATCCATATTTTTCTCTGATTTCCTAATCAGAGTTTAACTTTATCTACTCAGTACCCTTTCTTTTTTGAGAAATTTTTACATGACCAGATACACAGGTATTTAAAGTAAGCAAGTAGACAGATAAAACATTTGCTAATTAAAAATCATAATTTGTTTTCTTAAAACAAACCAGGTGTCATGGCACATGCCTTTAACCCCAGCACTTGGGGAGGCAGAAGCAGAACTTTCTATGAGTTCAAGGCCAGCCTGGTCTACAAAGTGAGTTCCAGGACAGCCATAGCTGTTAACAGAGAAACCCTGGCTTGAAAAACTGAAAATAAAAAAATAAAAAAAAAAAAAACCCAAAAAACAAAGAAAAAAACCAACAATTCCTTGTTATATATAAAATTTGCCATTTACTAAAGCTGAAAGCTAATTTTTTATATAATCAGATAATGTGCTTATTTTTCTAGCAACAATTAAATCTTATTTGAGTATTTGATAAAACAAAGCAGAGCACACCTTCAACATTTTTCGGAGTTGATTGATAATTTGACTTTATAACCATTAATATTGAGAATACTGCTCTGCATAAATATACAGTACAAAATGGCAAAATATATTTATGGCCATTTCAGAAATGGTTGGAAATTCTATCTTAATCCCACACCAAAATTCACTTTATGGTTTTTTAATGAAACACAACAACTCAAATAACAATTTTTAAAATCAAAGACTCTAACACAATAGACTCCAGAGATACACTAATTTGATACTTACATGCTGAAGAATGATGGTAAGAAAATATTGTGTTTGTCATAATTAAAACATTATGTTTCTATAAGAGCAGGTTACTTATATGTACAGTAAAATCACTGAAATTCAAAGTATACAATAGTCTAAGCCAAAGAGTTCCAGGCAGCTTCCATTTGAGCTGGGTGGCATGATGGCCTGGGCAGTGCAGAATGTGCCTGTAGTGTTTAGAGCCAAGGCTGCAGTGACGTCATCACATGATAAAACATTGGCAAATGCTATATGAATACTTCAGATACATTATGAATTTGATTATGAACTAATTTTTAGTGATGGCATTTTCAGAAATCTTTTACTACTGTCAAATTTTCAAGGAATACACATTCATTCAGTTATATGACCCACAGTTTTAAGAAGCAAGGCCTTAAACTCTCTTGATACCTGCTCTCCTTGAGGTCTTCAAAGCAGGAATCTACTGTTTTAAGTCTCAAGCCTCTTTTTGAACGAGCAAAACGCATGTAATTAATAATCTCATTTTGATGGTGCTCATTTAGGCCCAACTCTGCCTGAAAAAGAGAGAATTTGTTAGTCCTGAGGAGCAGACAAAAAAACTAACAATGAAAATAAGTAAGATACTTTGTTGGGCCCGGTGTGGTGGCACACACCTTTAATCTCAGCACTTGGGAGGCAGAGGCAGATCTCTGTGAGTTTGGGACCAGTCTGATCTACATAGTAAGCTTCAGACCAGCCAGGGCTACACAAAAGCCCCTGTATCCAGAAAAGAAAAAGAAGAAGGAGAAGGAGGAGGAGGAGGAGGAGGAGGAGGAGGAGGAGGAGGAGGAGGAGGAGGAGGAGGAGGAGGACAGTAATGATGATACTGTGTTGTAGAACTGCTAGATGTATTATCAGGTTGCCTTCTTCTCTTCCTCCTACCTATCCAGCTAGAACTTCCTTGAAATCAAATATACAGTCATATGACTACTTCTCAGGAACAGAAATAATCCAAAGAGGCATGGGGTACTTTTAAAGACTTAAGATATGGGGTATACCTTAAACCTCTGTCATCTCCAATTTCTCTGAAAGTTGGCAGAGGGGGGTGACTAGGATGAGCCATGCTAGCCATTTTTATGTCCCAGAAAGATAAAAGACCTTGCTCCTTACCTCACGGAGCAGCACTGACCCACTCACTAAATGAGAGACTGTAGCAGGCTTTATTTATTTATTTGGACTACCAACCAGCTCCCAAATCATGACATGGCAACTTAATATTAGTTATGAATGTTTGGCCTTATCTGATGCTTGTCCCACTAGCTCTTATAAATTAAATTAACCTGTTTCTTTTCATCTACATGTTGCCTCAGAGCTTTTTACCTTTCTCTCATTTTATATGTCCTACTTTCCTGCGTGTCTGTCTGTTTGGCTGCCTGGCCTCAGGTATCTCCCCCTCTTCTTCTCTTTCCTCCTCGTTCTCTTCTCTCCTCTCAAGCCTAGATTCCTCCTCCTACTTTATTCTCTCTGCCTGCCAGCCCTGCCCATCCCTCTACTGCCTAGCTATTGGCTTTTTACTAGACCAATCAGGTGCCTTAGGTAGGCAAGGTAAAACAAATGTAACACATCTTTACCTAATTAAACAAATGCAGCATAAACAAATGTAACACACTTTTACATAAATATCCTACAACATAAACAAATGTAACACATCTTTACATAAAATAACATTCCACAACAGAGATGACTGCAATGTGAGAGGGAATTAAACATCTGCATTCTTTAATACACTGATCTTCAGATTTCTATCACAGAAACTTCACCTTACCAAATACAGCCTTAAAAAGGATATTTGGTTTGAAAATAGCCCCTAGCTTTTGTTATAAACCAGATGCTGTTTTTAAAATAACCAAATCAAGAAGCTGCACGGGTAAATGAAGCTCTCAGACCTGATCAGAGAAATTTCTTTGTACAACAGATGGTGGTTAATGCAGAAACTCACAACTGGTCAAAGTGCAGAGAATAAGTAGACTTTGGCCACAACTGGGATATCTCTGTCACACCCCTCTTCCAAGGAACAGAAACTATCTCTGAAGAGGGACAGGATCAGATCAAAACAGTGTCTTCTAGACCTGATAGGACTGCTCTGCTCGGAACTCACAACTGTGGTTGCCTGCACAAAGCCAGGCCAATCAACAATCTAGCATGGAGGCAGGAGGGATTTATGGGATCTGGAGAGTCAGTTTCTTTTAAGAGTATGGCCCATGGTAGGTTGGTCATTCCCCAGTGGATGGTCCCACACCCATGAGTAAATGGGCAGCATATACTAGGTAGGTACAGAAACTGCAAGATTAATCTGGGAGGAGCTGGGGGAGGAGTAAATATGATTTTAATTACATTGTATGCATGTATGAAATCTTTAAAGCATTTTTTTTTTTTGGAGACAGCGTTTCTTTGTGTAGCCCTGGGTGTCCTGAAACTTGCTCTGTAGATGGGCTGACCTTGAACTCAGAGATCCACCTGCCTCTGCCTCCTCCCCCACTTTTTTTTTTTTTTTTTTTTTTGAGACAAGGTTTCTCTGTGTAACCACCTTGACGTCTTTGAACTCACTCTGTAGATCAGGCAGACCTCAAACTTACAGAGATCTACCTGTCTCTGCCTCCGGAATGCTGGGATTAAAGCTGAACGCCACCACTATCTGGCAATAAAAATATTTTTTTAAAAAAAGCCAAACAGAGGCTGGGTGGTGGTGGTGGCGGCGGCGGCGGCTGCCGCCGCCGCCTTTAATCCCAGCACTCGGGAGGCAGAGCCAGGCAGATCTTTGTGAGTTCGAGGCCAGCCTGGGCTACCAAGTGAGTTCCAGGAAAGGCGCAAAGCTACACAGAGAAACCCTGTCTCGAAAAACCAAAAAAAAAAAAAAAAAAAAAAGAATCCAAACAGGAGAGTGAGCCTATTGCTAAAAAATTTTTATTTCATGTGCATTATTTGATGAGTCATTTTCCAACCCTTTCAATTTACTAATGAACTATCTATGCCCAATTCCCAAGTATTAATTGTCAAACTGACAGAAAAGAGTAAGAACACAAACAAGTACTGAAGGGACTTTGGTCAGCTCAAGTGTGGCAAGCATGGCTCTGGCAGGACTTGCCCTTCTCCCCAGTTCCTTCTGCCTTGCTATTACATTCCCAAAGCTAGCCACCAAAGTCTATTCCCTTATTTGACTACTTCCTCCTCCTAAGGCTGACTACCAAGGTCCAAATATTCAAGTATTAAAGTCCAGCAATCAGGGGCAGGAGAGATGGCTCAGAGATAAAGAGCACTGCCTGCTCTTGCAGAAGTCCTGAGTTCAATTCCCAGTAACCACAAGGTGGCTCAAAGCCATCTATAATGAGATCTGGTGCCCTCTTCTGGAGTGAAGACATACATGCAGGCAGAAGTCAGTATCCATAATAAATAAATTAAAAAAAAAAAAAGTCAAAAAATCAAAATCAAAATATACCACCGCGATTCTAGATATAAAATGAACAATCAGACCACAACCCATAGAACCATAGAGGCTATATATATATAGCATGGAGGTCCGTAGGACGACTGTGGCATATAATAAATTTCAGTTTTACTCAATTATTGAAAAAAAAATAGCCAAATGAATGGAAACACATGAACTATGAACCAAAGACTGAGGGGCTCCCAGCTGGATCAGGCCCTCTGAATAGGTGAGACAGTTGATTGGCTTGATCAGTTTGGGAGGCATTTAGACAGTGGGACCAAGTCCTGTGCTCATTCCATGAGTTGGCTGTTTGAAACCAGGAACTTATGCAGGGACACTTGGCTCAGTCTGGGAGGAAGGGACTGGACCTCCCTGTACTGAGTCTACCAAGTCGATCACAGTCCTCGGGGGAGGACTTGTCCTGGAGGAGATGGGAATGGAGGGTGGGCTGGGGGTAAGGGGAGGGTGTGGGAGGGGGGAGAATAGGGGAACCCATGGCTGATATGTAGAACTGAATGGTATTGTAAAATAAAAAATATATATCACACAAAAAAAAAAAAAAAAAAAAAAAAAAAAGAAAAGCTGGCAAGAAACAAGCCAAGCTAAAGCCGGGCATTTATAATTAAAAAAAAAAAAAAAAAAAAAAAAAAAAAAAATATACCACCGCATCCTAGCTCACTGTATCACAGAGCTCCCCTTTCTCTCTTCTTAAAAATTACATCTGCAACGTCATTTGCTGCTGTTTTCTGCCTGAGTCAAAAAGCAGCCACTTTAACTTTTGTTCTCCGCTTAATAAAGGACCTCTCTGTTAAAACAGGGGTTTGGGTGTGGTTCGTGCCCAATCTGGATGGGGGGGGGGGAAACCTCCGCTGCACTGGGGTCTCCTTTAAGCACTAGCCCCCTCCCCCTCCGTGACACCACTAGCATCATTTTCTCGTTTTTGAAATCAAGAGAAGCAGAACTAGTTCTAAGCTCGGGACTGGTTAAGGAGTGGTCTGTTTTGTTCAGATGTATACAAGGTGAGGGCTTACTAGGAATTCTGATTGCTGGGATTTGCTGGCAGCCCGTTTCAGCCGCACTCTCAATAACTTCACCACCCCTTCAACTTCATTTTCGTGCTTTTATCCATATACAACCATTTAAACTGGTAAGCTGATGAGTGAACTGGTGTATTCTTTCCCGTCTTACCTGTTTCAAGCTAAGCCCGAACTCGAATACAGAGCTACATTCTAGCCTAATGGTCTTCACAAGTCCAAACAAAGGAAATACCACCCATATTTAATCAGCTATAAAATAAGGCGCTTCAGAAAGTTAGACTCAATCAAGTTCACACAGAAAGTTGGAACCAGCCTGTAAACTGTGCACAAAGGCCTTCGCTGACGGCCAGGGCGTCCCAGACCACGGCTAAGGATGAGGTGAGCAGGCCGGAGAAAGGCTTCAGCAAGGATGATCTCACCGAGGTGATGCTAGCCTCCCTTCCCCACCGAGGCCCAGCCTGCGCGGCCCGGCCCGTCGTTCTTTCCCTAGCCGGACCCTCTCCTGACGCTGATACTCACCATGGCGGTGGCGGGACCAGACAGGAAACACGGAGGCCTGAGCTGCGGCCTGAGGAAAGTAGGTTGTTTAGAAGCCACGGGTTGCCAATGGGAACGGAGGCACGTGGGCCCTCGGCTGTACATTGTCATTGGCCCTCAGTATCACGTGATAGAAAGCGCTGCGTAACTGGCTGATTTCCGCATGTACATTGGCTTCGAGATCCGGAAGTCCCACCTTTTCGCGTCACGCTAACTTGGGGCGGTGCATGCCATTGCCAATGGTAACAGAGAGGCGGTGTCGCGTGGAATTCCAGTGTGTTTGAGTACTCCGAATCCCGACAGAAGTTGGGGTCGGCTGGTTGCGCCTTGGCACCAGGAACCAGAGCGTGGTTCCAGACCTTTCGACCGCTTCTGATAAAAACAGGAGTGATTACCTGGGCTTCAGCGTGACAGCATCAGGCCGACAAGCCAATGCTGGAAATGATGCGCGCCCTTCCTCCATCTACGTTATATTATAATGCTGGCAGAAGTGACTAATTAAACTTTACCTTTGAAAAATGTGCAAACACATAGGTTTACATACAGCAGTTCATTAGACAGAGACAGACACTAGATTCTCCAGAACGTTGTGGAATAACGTCCTGGTCTCCCTGGCGGAAAATTTCACTTATGAAGTCTAACTTGAGTCATTGGAATCTGCAAGTTTAACCGTTGTTCCAAAGCGATAGACACTGTCCTTGGCTGGCATGGTGAGCTTTGCCTTTAATCCCAGCACTTGTAAAGCAGGCAGGGGCAGATGGATCTCTGTGATCTGTGAGTTCAAGGCCATCCCGGGCTACTTAATGAGACCCTGTCTTTAAAAACAACAACAAAACCACTGTCCTATGAAAGGCAAGTATAGGAAGAGATTATCACAAATACTGGGTTCCAGTGAACACACCCCATATTTTATGAGGAGGCACTTGGGTAAGCCAACATCGTGTAGAGCTGCCAGCCTTTTGAAACTGAGAGACTTAAAGCAGGAAGGAACGAACATTGAGGATTAATTTTGGTGGTCCATTTTGGGATTATCTATCACAGCCCAACACTAAGTACAATTTAAAGTGAATCACAATTGGGTGTTTTTGATGCAGAAGGATTTTAGAGACCTGGTTCCAGGACTGAGAATCTACAGACTCCCACGCTAGATGGGCACTCTGAAGCTTGACTCTGAAACCAATATAAGTATGTTTTCAAGGCAAAAATCAAAAGACTATTGTCAAGTTTTCTAATACAGTGGATGTTAAATAAGATTCTGGTTTCAAGGATTTTATCTTTAATTTTTTTGCCATTTTATTCCATCTAAATGATACTAAGTTAGGTAGAAAATTAGTAGCTGTCACAGGAGCTAAGCTTAATAACTTAAAAGTCAAATAGAGGGCTGGTGGGATGGCTCACCTGATTCAATTTTCTGAATCCACATGGTAGAAGAAGAGAGTCAACTCAGGAATATTGTCCTCTGACCTCCACCTGAACACTAAGCCATACCTGTGTTCCCCTTCCACATACACATGTACATGAGCATGCACGCATGCACACACCCACATCCCTTCCACATACACATGTACATGAGCATGCACACACCCACATCCCTTCCACATACACATGTACATGAGCATGCACTCACCCACATGCATAATTTAATTTTTTTTTTTTTTTTTTGGTTTTTCAAGACAGAGTTTCTCTGTATAACAGCTCTGTCTGTCCTGGAACTCACTTTGTAGACCAGGCTGGCCTTGAACTCACAAAGATCTACCTGCCTCTGCCTCCCAAGTCCTGGTCTGTACCACCACTTCCTGGCTAAAAATTTCTTAAATGGCCGGGCGGTGGTGGTGGTGCACGCCTTTAATCCCAGCACTCAGGAGGCAGAGGCAGGCGGATCTCTGTGAGTTCAAGGCCAGCCTGGGCTACCAAGTGAGCTCCAGGAAAGGCGCAAAGCTACACAGAGAAACCCTGTCTTGAAAAAACCAAAAAAAAAAAAAAAAAAAAAAAAGAAAAGAAAATTTCTTAAATGAACTTGAAACTTTTGTCGTTAAAACAAAGTGCTAACAGATAAATCCTTTAGAATAGAGTTAATTTATAAAGACATGATATCTATAGGAAAAGGTACAATAATGAGAGCATATTTATTAGTTAAGTGGTCAGGACATCAAAACGGAAATAGTTAAATGGATAAGAGTTAGAAGGAAAACTATTTTCAGATGAGAAAAATATGTTCACAAAAAAGCCACATGCCATCATCAGTTAGGGAAGGCAGATCTGGAATATAATCATGTGATCACTGCCAAGGGTTTTAAGTTTCATTCTAGTACAGATAACAACAGGGTTTTCTTGTCCACAATTACCCCCACCCCTGCCTGCCCCAGAGGAAATCCTCTGTTTTCTGTTCTGGGGAGTGTCATGAGCAAGCTGTATCAGAAACAGGCACATTTGCATATTTTCACAATATCAGAATTTGCTTAAGAACAATAGATTAACAAGCTGCTTCAATTTTATTGGCTGCAATTTGCCAAGTAGTCTTCCTTCTTTCCCAGATTTTTATTAATATTAATTTTTAGGTCACACACTACACATCATTCACTATATCTGTCTATAATATATAGATGTATATATATATATGTATGTATGTATATGTTACAGCATAGCTATAAAAGAGTTAAAGAGGTGTGGTATTGTATTCCCCCAAATATTGTGCATGCTAATAAACTTATCTGGGGTCAGAGACAGAGCAGCCACAATATTAAACATAAAGGATAGGCAGTGGTAGCACACTGCCTGGAATCCTAGCATTCCAGAGGCAGAAATCCATGTGTTCAAGGATACAGACAGGCATGGTGACTCATCACACCTTTAATCCCAGAAAGCAAGCCTTTAATCCCAGGGAGTGAGGCAGAAAGCAGAAAGATATATAAGGCGTGAGGACCAGAAACAAGAAGCATTTGGCTGGTTAAGCATTTGGCTGGTTAAGCTTTCAGGCTTCTAGCAGCACAGTTCAGCTGAGACCCATTCTGGATGAGGACTCAGAGGCCTCCAGTCTGAGGAAACAAGACCAGCTGAGGATCCGGCGAGGTGAGCTAGCTGTGGCTTTTTCTGTCTCTCTCAGCTTCACCCCAATACTTGGCTCTGGGTTTGTTTTATTAATAAGACTCCCTAAAATTCCTGCTACAAAGAGGCTATAGCAGAGTTCCAGGAAACCTAACTGAAAGGAAGTAGCAAGAAGCTGATATGAATGCAAAGTTCCCTTTGCAAGGATGGGAGTGAGGTTGGAGGGTGGAATAACAAACCTTGTTGGAGATTGGTTGGAGATGTACTACAGAGTCAAGCCACAGAGTCAGACTGGAAGGATCTTCAGGGTTGAGCTATGTAGGTGAGATGCAGGATAGTGATGGCCATGGAGCTGAGGCACAGAACCAGGTCTTGATGGATGAATGGCAAGTGGGCAGACAGACTGATGGTAATTAAAGTAGGCTGCATTAGCAGTGGAAGCGCAACTAAGATGAATTCCCTGGGACATCTGGTAGTTCATTGCCAGTCACTTTGATTTACATTCTGGGTGCTCAGATGTCAGGTCAACAGGGCTGTCACTATTGCTATGTTAAGTATCTTTCTCTCTATGGGGTCCAGGTGAAGGTATTGCACCCTTTCCTTGGTTTGATGTTTTGATGTTCCCTGGTGTTCCTGGCATGCTTGTATGATCCCAAATATATAAGTTGATACTTATTGTCTAAGACTTTCATATATACATGCTGTGTGTTTTGATAAATTCCAACTTCCACCCCTGTAATCAGACTTTCCTTTGGACTTCCAGCCCAAAATAATGACATGGAGACTTAATATTAATTACGAAAGCTCAGCCTTAGCTTAGGCTTGTTCCACTAGTCCCTTTAACTTAAATTAACCCATATTTTTATATCTTTGTTCCATTGTGTGGCTTTTTACCTTTCTTTCATTCTGTATGTCTGATTCCTTCCATGTCTCAGTAGTATCTCCTCCATGCCTCAGTTATCTCATCCTCCTTCCTCTCTCTGCCAGGAAATCCCGCCTATACCTCCTGCCTAGTTACTGACTGTTCAGCTCTTTATTAAACCAATCACAGCAATATATCTTCATACAGTGAAAATATCCCACAACACACTCCAATCCCTTCTGGTCCAATTTCAACAAGGATTTCATGAGTATCCCAAAACTCCTGAAAAGCAGGAAACCCAGCAGTTTGCTGCCTTCAGTGGGGCTTGGTACAGTACTGTTTCACAGGAATAATTCACTTAGGTGATGCAGAGATGACATATAGATGGTTGCCCATGAGTGTAACAGTGGCAGTGTTCTCATAAGTGTAAGCTGAAGCACTCCATGGCGTTGGAGGTAGTCTGGAGGTACTAATTTGGCTGTGCCCAATTTCACCTTTGTCCAGGCTTTTCGGTTTTTTTTTTTTTTTTTTTTTTTTTTGCTTTCCTCTCCTCTGGAGGCATGGGAACAGAATCTGTCTCCTCACAAAGTCCATAAGGATAGATTCAATCATCCATAATGAACCTCTTCAAGCCCAGTTAAACTTCCAGTTTATCATGCTATGTCTCACAATTCTGGTCAGTGATTATTGAATTTCATAACAACAGCTACCATTATTTAGTATCTACTATGAACTAGACACATTCCATCTTAGTAGTAATCCTCAAATGTGGTTATTTCTTACATTAATAGACATTGGGTTTGCATATGGAGAAAATAGTTTTACTATGTATTGTGTTTTCAAATACATTAACAAGGTTTTTCATCAGTCTGCACTGCTGAGGAATAAGTGTTTCCCCAGGAGCAAACTCCTGTCATGCTGTGTCATTAACACAGGAGTTCAAAGAGGAAGTACACAGTGCAAATATTTCATCTGTAAAGTTGTTTGTGACTTATGGATTTTTGAAGTAAGAGCTACAGGCAATTAATAGCTGCTAAGAGAAGCTAGAATCAGTCTTCTCCAGGAACAAGCCCCCTGATAGGTTATCTAATCCTAAGTGATCAGCCCTAAACACATACACATAAGAGCAACACTAAAAGACTCACAGACTTTATTTATATATTAGTAAGTATATATAATAATAATAATTAAAGAAGAGGTGATGAATTCAAAAGGGAGTTGTGGGGCATGGAAGGAGTTGGAGGAAGGAGAAGTAATGATGGAAATGATGTAAATACAGTCCTTATGTATGGAAATAAAAAAATCATAAAATTTTAAATTAAGAAGGAAGGAAAAATGATAAAAAATGACAATGCACAAGAAAATCCAGGTTAACATGAAAAAAAGCAGAACTCAGGGCTTGGAAGATGGCTGAGCAGTCAAGAGCACTTGAAGAAAGTTTAAGAAGTTGAACAGGAAGATGGGATAGTTTAGAGAAAACCACTTTGGGGAATCATCTTAAAGCAGAGGCTTTGCAGTATGACTTCTTACATGAAATTCTCCCCAAAGATCTATCTGACTTCTCCAGATAGTCCCCCAAGACTTTAAAGAAGGAAAGGTCCAGGGTGGAAGGTGTTCTGGTTAGTTTTTACTATCTATTAGACACAACCAACAGTTACCAAGGAAGAAGAAGTCTCACTTGAAGGATTTCTCAGATCATATTGGTCTGTGGCCATGCCTGTGGGGAATTGTCTAACTGCACCCACCCAAGACAGGGTTTCTCTGTGTAACAGCTCTGGCTGTCCTGAAACTCATTTTGTAGACCAGGCTGTCCTCAGACTCACAGAGACCTGTCTCCCTCTGCCTCCCTAGTGCTGGGATTAAAGGTGTGTATCACCATGCCTGGTTTGTCTTAATTTTTTATTGGTATGGGAGGGTCCATCCCACTGTGGGTGATGCCACTCCTGGGAAAGTGTTGCTGGAGGGCTTCTCTCCAGGTTCCACCAATCCCCGCAGTCCCACAATCCATGTATAAAATAATCACTCAGACAGTTATATTACTTATAAACTGTATGGCCGTGGCAGGCTTCTTGCTAACTGTTCTTATATCTTAAATTAACCCATTTCTATAAATCTATACCTTGCCACGTGTCTGGTGGCTTACTGGTGTCTTTACATGCTGCTTGTCCTGGCGGTGGCTGCAGTGTCTCCCCCTCCCTCTTTCCCCAATTCTCCTCCCTCCTTTTCCCGCCTCTACTTCCTGTCTGGTCACTGGCCATCAGTGTTTTATTTATATAGAGTAATATCCACAGCAGGAAAGTGGTCCTGGGAGGGGACTGGACCTGCCTCAACTGAATATACCAGGCTCTGCTGACTCCCCAGGGGAGACCTTGCCTTGGAGGAGTGTGGGAGCCCATTTTCAGGTTCCTCGTGGCTTTACCCAGCAGGTCCACATAGAGAGGATGATTAGGACCACGGGCTTGAGTGCAGGTGTCTGCACTTGGCTGTGCTGGTGGGGAGGTGTAGATGTAACCAACCATCTTATTAAATAAGAAACACAGAACCAATGCAAAGAAGAAAGCCAAGAGATCAGAGCTAAGAGCCTTACCTGCCTGCTGCAGCTAGCTTCTTAAGCCAAGAGACCTCTCCTAAAGAGAGCTACTTCCTGTCTGGTTGTGTTTATATAGACTTTCTGTTCTGCTTTCTCATTGGTTGTAAAACCAACCACATGACTGCCTCATCACTGTCTGTTGTACAGCCCTCCAGGTCTTCTATGGTATTGAGATTAAAGGCGTGTATCTCCAACGCCCAGCTTTTGCTATGGCTCTAATAGCTCTGACCCCTGGGCAACTTTATTTATTAACATACAATTAAAATCACATTTCAGTACAAATAAAATACCACCATAGGGAGGTCTTTTGCTCCACCCCTTGGTGTCTCTAAAATACCCTGGGGCAGAGACAGGTCATTGGAAAAGGTTCCAGGCCCTCTCGAGGCTATCCTTTATTTTCTGTTTATCTCTGCAATATAAATCCTTCTAATATTTCCTGCTGCTCACACTCAAGAAAACTCTGGGGAGCTGTGGGGTTGATGGGTAAACGCCCCACAGAGGAGGTGGGAATGGGGGATGGGTTGCGGCGGAACACTGGGGGGTGGGAGGAGGGAGGACAGGACAATCAGTGGTTAAATATGTAAAATGAATAGAAAATCTCTTAATAAAAAGAAAAGAAAAAAGAAAGAAAGAAAACTAGCTGAGCATGAGTTAAGGCCAGAATGAGTCAGTAAGCAGCTTCCCACCATGGTTCCTACCTCAGCTCTTACTTGAGTTCTACCTAGACTTTCCTCCATGATAGACTGTTACCTGGAAATGCAACCTGAAACAATCCTTTCCTTTCCAAATTGCTTTTGATCAAAATGTTGTATCCCAGCAACAGAAGGAAAATAAGGGCAGAAGGGCTCTGTGAGGAGCCATGGCACATCATTGCTCTCCTGGTTGCAGGCTATTGTCAGTCAGTTTCAAAATTTGCTAGGGACAGGCAGAGTATGGAAGAGTGCTGACGAATTAGATTAATGAAATATGCATTGCACGCATTAAAGGTCAGGCAAGGAAGTGGTTCACCATAAAATACAACTCCCTTTAAGATGGTGTGGATCGTGGCAAGACTTAGCACAAATTATAGATTAGTTTCACTGATAAATCTCCATATGTTGACAACACCCCTAAAAGGAAATAAACACCAAAACCATCACACAGGGAAGCTTATCTTAAGAAAAATATAAAGAATTAGTTGTAGAGAACACTTTTTGGGGAAGTAAAAAAAAGTTTCTTACAAAGACAATCTCCAGCAAATCTTTATTTTATACCTCATGTACACATATTCATTTGATTAACCTGCTGGCTCGGCCTTGGGCTCAGCAATTGTTTACGCAAAACTAGATACATGAAAGACACTGTGGGGAGGGGGACAGCAAGTAAGATGGGATTAATCTCTTTCAAAACTGGCCCTGGAATGAATCAAGGGGAAACATGAGCTTGGAAAAGAATCTCAAAGCAGACAGCAAGTATTAAGGCACTTAGAAGAGAGCATGAATGATTGTTTTTATGATCTGGGAGAGGAGAATTTTAGAAATGTATCCCAGACAGCAGTAGAATTCCGATGAGGCCTCAGAAGTATGGAGAGGTGTGGGAGATTGATGACTGTGGATGAGAGGGTTGTCCCAAATGAGGAATTAGATTTTCATTAGATCCAGGGACATGTATTTATATCTCTTAAATTGTTTTGGGAAGAAAATAAATTTCGAATGAATTCCTCTCATTCAGAAATATGGGCCTGCTCATGGCTATGGTCTTGTCTGTTTGCCAAGATTATTGACAAACCAATTTTGCATCTCATCTCATAAAATGGAACAGAACACTTCAGTTTACTAAGAAAGTTTTGCCTACAAAGCCAAGGTTATGTGATCTGAATAGCCCTGCACTGTGTTCATAAATGTAAGTTTTCTCCATGAAATAGGGGTGGGAGGGCTAAAGTATGATGAAGGTAAAAAGGAAATTCCATTCTCAGCCAGTTGATACAGGGTTGTCTTCTCCACTATTATAATTTAAGTTGGTTGAAGGAAACATCTTCATTTCATGGCCAACCTGAGCATCCCAGCCAGGCTGGTTTGTACTCAGCTCTAAGCTATACTTGCAGAATTGAGCAGAAGAGAAGCAGCAACATCTCAACAGATATTTGTGAGTTTCTGCTGTACCTAAAAACTATGTCTATGGGTTGCTTTTTGATCCTGAGCAAACCCTACTATCTCTTGAGAAACATATTATACTATTTCAAACATACCCGGCTATTCCTATTTTCCATGCTAAATAAGAATTTGAGCTAATCTATATAATTTTTTGCAATTATGAGTGTTTTGTTTGATATGGGTTCTTTATTACCAATCCTCTGAACCACACTCCAACTCTCTCATTCCCCTAAACCTGGACCCTGACATCATTGTCCCCTACCTGTGGTCTTTGACCCTTTCATTTCCTTCTGGTGCATCTGCCCTCCTCCTTGACTTACTTTACTTGGTCTCAAGACTTTGATGAAATCATTCAACCACTAGCTGTTCCACTGAATGACCCTGCTGTAATGTCAAGTTGATGGAATCTAACCTTGAGTTCTCTCATGGACATTTTTGTTTGTTTGTTTTGGCTTCATAGAACCATCTTGATACTTATTTTACATTTTCTTCTGGACGTTACAGCATTTTAAAATTCATTATTGGTCAAACTTTAACCCCAGTGGCTGTCTTCTAAAGGCTTTTCTGGTCCCCAAATACTCATTGTCCTTTTTAATCCCACTGCAATTGCTTTTCTACTTTTCTAGAAAGCTAAGCTCCCTTAGGAGCTCTGAACTACTGCTTAAAGCAAATCATGCTATAAGTGAGGAAATATTTAAAGATTTTCAACACCCAGTACTGGGACTTACTTGAGGACAAAATGCACTTTAATAACCCTAATAAGGCTTGGTGGTGGTGGTGGTGGTGGTGGTGCACACCTTTAATCTCAGCGCTTGGGAGGCAGAGGCAGGTGGATCTCTGTGAGTTTGAGGCTAGCCTGGGAATTTATTTTCTAGAGCAATAACAAAGTCAAGAGACTGAGAGATCTATGCTCTGTGCCTCCAGATACCACAGTTCTCAGCACAGCCAATATTCCTGGAGTTCAGTTTTATTGCAGATGAGTTGAGATGGATTTGCTAGTGCTGCCCAAAGACTTGACACACAGGAGCTACTTGTTTTCAGTTCTTGTCTCTGATGTATAAATAAAATAATTATTTTGTGATTTTCAAGTTGTTTAATCATGATGATTAGTGTTTTTTTTTTTTTAAGTCTCTCATACATTACATCCCAACTGCAGCTTACCCACTCCCTCCATTCCTTCCCATAGCGTATTCTGTGGTGAGATGCCTTTCTGTACTCTGTGAATATGTGTTGCTCTGATTGGTTAATAAAGAAGCTGCTCTGGCCTATGGTGAGTCAGGTTATAGCCAGGCAGGAAATCCAAGAGACAGATGGGAAGAGAAAGGAAAAGAGGGAGAGACCTAGCCACCACTGAAGGAGAAGCAAGATGCCAGCAGACTGATAACACCATGTCCATGTGGCAAAACATAGATTAATAGAAATGGGTTAATTTAAGATGAAAGAGCTAGCTAGCAAGAAGCCTGCCATAGGCTATACAGTTTGTAAATAATATTAAGCCTCTGAGTGATTATTTTATAAGTGGCTCTGGGACTGTGGGGGCTGGGTGGGACCAGAGGAGAAACCTTCTGGCTACAGTACTCCTCCCTCCTTCTCTCCTCTGAGTACTCCACCCCTCTCCTCTACTCCCCCCCACCCCCCCACCCCCCGCGCCAGAGCCATTTCTTCTCTGTTTCCCTTCAGAAAAGAGCAGGCCTCCCAGGGATATCAACCTAATATGGCATAACATGTGACAGTAAGATTAGGCACAAACCATCATATCAGGGTTGAATGAGGCAACCCAGTAGAAGGAAAAGGGTCCTAAGATGAGGCAAAAGAGTCAGCGATACCCATCACTCCCACTATTAGGAATCCCACAAGAGCACCAAGCTACATAACCTATAACATATATGCAGAGGACCTAGTGCAATCCCATGAGGGCTCTGTGATTGTCTCTTCAGTCCCTGTGAGCCCTTATGAGCCTTGCTTAATTGATTCTGTGGGCCATGTTCTCCTGGTCTCCTAGACCCCTCTGGGTCCTACAAGCCTCTCCTTCTGAGGGCTTCCCTGAGCTCTGCCTAATGTTTGACTGTGAGTCTCTGTATGTGCTCCCACCTGTTGCTGGATGAAGCTTCTCTGATGACTTTTAGGCTAGGTGCTGATCTATAACTATAGTAGAATACCATTAAGAATCATTTCATTGACTTTTTTTTGCCAGTAGTGTTTGGTTCTATCCTAGGTCTCTGGGATATCCACACCATGACTTAAGCTGGACAAAACATTGGTTGGCTACTCCCGCAAGTTCTGTGCCACCATTGCCCAAACACATTTTGCAGACAGGACAGATTGTATGTTGAAGGTTTTATGGATTGGTTGGTATCCCAGTCCCACCACTGGAATACTTGTCTGATTATAGAAGATGGCCAGTTCAGGCTCCATATCCTCGACTACTATGAGTCTTCACTAGGGACACCCTATCAATTCCAGGGAGCTTCCACTGCACTAGGTTTCCCCCATCATCCTCCAAATGCCCCCCCCAATTCCAGTCATCTCTCCCTCTAGCTCTCTGCCTCTACATCCCCCCTCACCTGATCCCATCCCTACCCACCACCAGTCTACCCACAAATTCTATGGTATTTCCCCTACATGGGGAGGTCCATGCATCACTCCCCTCTTAGCCTCTCTGGGTCTGTGGTTTGTAACATGATTATCTTTTACTTAACAGCTAATATCCACTTATAAGTTAGTACATACCATGTTTGTCTTTCTGGGTCTGGGTTACCTCACTCAGGATGATTTTTTTTATAGCTTTATCCATTTGTCTTCAAATTTGATGATGTCATTTTTTTAACAGCTGAGTAATACCCCATTGTGTAAATATATCACATTTTCTTTATCTACTCTTCAGTTGAAGAACGTGTAGGTTGTTTCCAGTTTCTGGCTGTCATGAATAAAGCTGCTATGAAAGAGTTGTGCGAGTGTCCTTGAGGTATGATTGAGTATTCTTTGGGTATATGCCCAAGAGTGATGTAGATGGGTCTTGAGGTAGAGCATTCCCAATTTTCTGAGGAATCACCATATTGATTTCCATAGTGTCTGTACAAGTTTGTACTCCCACCAGCAATGGATGAGTGTCCCCCATGCCCCACATCCTTACCAGCATGAGCTGTCACTTGTGTTTGTCTTGGCCATCCTGAGAGGTATTAGATGGAATCTCAAAATCATTTTGGTTTCCATTTCTCTGATGACTAAGGATGTTGAACATTTCTTTAAGTATTTCTCAACCATTTGAGATTCATCTGTTAAGAATTCTCTGTTTAGATCTGTATCCCATTCTTCAATTTGATTTTTTTTATATCTAGTTTCTTGAGTTTCTCATATATTTTGGATATTAACCCTTTGTCAGATGTCGAGTTGGTGAAAATCTTTTTTCCATTCTGCAGGCTGCCATTTTGTCCTTTTGATGATGTTGTTTGCCTTACAGAACCTTTTCAGTTTCATGAAGTCTCGTTAAACTTATTGCCTGCACTATTAGTGTTTTGTTCAGGAAGTTGTCTCTTGTGCTGATTAGTTCAAGGCTATTCCCCACTTTCTCTTCTATCAGGTTCAGTGTATGCTGGTGCCCATGTAAGAGGAGCAGCAGGTGGCAATTGACTTCAGGGGATTGGCTCACCAGGAAGTAAAGCTTTGATGGGTGAATTTTGGATAAACAAGGCAAGGCCCCAAGGACTTCGGGCCCCAGAAGGTCTCTTGCTACTGCTGTTCCTTTATATGTTTGCTGCTGCCATTTTCCTCTGATATCTGGAATAGTGTGAATGGGCATGGGGAGATTCCCCACTGACCTTAATGTAATGTGATTATCTCATGGAAATATATCTTTCTATTGGACATTTTTACCTGTGGATTATTATGAGGATGATTTCCTTCTAAGCTGCATATGACATTTAAAATGTTTAAGTTTTCTGCAATGGACCATGACCATGCCTAACAGCTGCCTTTGAAGTCTCCAAAAGGATGATGGGGCCCCACAAGGAGGATTCCACATGGACTATGATAACTTCAGTAAGCTGACAACTACCACACAAAGAATGACTTTGGACTACAAACTGCTCAGGGCAGTTTCGAGGTGGCTAGCTGAGACGATCCAGCCTCACAGACTACTCTAGCCAGGAATTGAGACAAACCCTGCACTTTTCCATTACACAGAGACTGAACAACAAATAATGCTGCTACCTCTCCCAGGACTTCACAATTAACCAAAATTTTTCTTTTCAAGATCCCCTAAAGATACCTTTGCCCCCAGACAGTAGGAAGTAAATTTAAAAACACAACACCCACAGTCCCAAGAGGTGGGGTGGGTGGTTTTCAGTTGTTCAATGAGTTATGAATATTTTTCATTGTTTGGGGTGGTTAGTTACAAGTTGTATTGGTAATGGTCAGGAAAAAACCTGAACAAAGAAGATTAGATTCAGAGTTCTTGTTTGAAAAAAAAAAAGAAAGAAAAAAGGAGGATTCAGATATGATAGGATAAAAGGGTAGATTATTGAATCTTCTCTGGAAAAAAAGATATAGAAATGATAAGATAAAGGGTAGATTATTGAATCTACTCTGAAAAGAAAAAGGAAGGATATAGAGGATATAGCTATGATAAGATAAAAAGGTAGATTATTGAATCTACTTTTAAAAAGCAACTACTAGTTTTAAATATTTTACATTGAGTTGGATTTTTGTATATTGTATACAAATTTTATATATTGATACAAAGTTGAAATTATTTGTGTTAGAACATACTGTACATACATTTTTAATCTTATTCAATGTATTGTACCTATACAGCTCATTTAACAATGTAATGAAAATTTCTAGCCCTTGAAAATTATTATTGCTAACTATTTAGAATAATAAGAAAATGCAGGTTAGTAATTAGTTACCTATTAAAATTGAACTTGTCATACCAGATATGTTTTCAGGGTCAAACAGAGATATATTTTAGATAGACAGGTAATCTTCAAGTACTTCCAAGACCTACACAATGTGGCATTTAAGATGTTTTAATAACATAGGTTCTTTTTTTATGACAATGAGACATGTCTGTTCCTGGCAGCACCAATCTACTGAGAGAAGATGATGGTCATCGAAGAAACTCCACATGGAGGTTACTTTCTTCCACTGGGCAAAAAAATGTCCTTGCCTTGACTGCTGACAGTATGCTGTCCAAATGAGACAAGCAAGACACAAAAGAAAGGACTGCTGAATTTTGCCAAGACAAGATAGGACAACTCTTCAAAAAAATCCTGTTTCACAGATATGTCACAGTCTGTCAGATATGCTAAACCTGTAGGCTGAAGATGGATGCCCCAACGTTGCAGAAGAACCTTGGATGACTGTCAAGGCAGCTAGCTGTTTCTGTCATTTCTCACAATTTTTGGAAGTCACTTGTTTGCACTTCCTGATTACTCAGTTAATATTATTTCCTTCTCTGTCCCTGGAGTTGAAGACTAGCTTGTTATAGTTATAGTTTCCTTGCTAACAAATTCAGAAAAGAAACTCAATAAAAAGGTGTAAAGTATGTAAGTTTGAGAGACATCAAAAGATAGTTTTTGGTTGGTAATACAAATTAGGATAAAAAGTTAATTAGGTACAACACTTTGGATTCACCAAGGTAGGATAAATAATGGAATATTTTCTCTAAATTTGTCAAATGTTAATGGACTAGACATTATTGATCTAATTATTGCCTATATATTGTATATAGTTATTGTACTCATATTATATAGGTTTTCTTTTTTTTTTTTGGTTTTTTCGAGACAGGGTTTCTCTGTGTAGCTTTGCGCCTTTCCTGGAGCTCACTTGGTAGCCCAGGCTGGCCTCGAACTCACAGAGATCCGCCTGCCTCTGCCTCCCGAGTGCTGGGATTAAAGGCGTGCGCCACCAACGCCCGGCTATATAGGTTTTCTTATATTAGTTATAATCTTTTTTATTTTAGACAAAATGGGGAAATGTGGTGATATCTTGTGTATGCTCTAACAAATAAAGCTTGCCTGAAGATCAGAGGGCAAAGCTAGCCACTAGTCAGCCATAGAGGCCAGGTAGTGGTGGCACACACCTTTAATTCCAGCACTTGGGATCTCATGCCTTTGCTCCCAGTACTTGGGAGGCACACATGCCTGTAATTCCAGCACTAGGGAGGTTGAGATAGGAATTGATATGGCTGAGAAAAGGAAATAAGGTGCGAGGAGAGAGGAGCTCAGTTCTTTCAGCTGAGGAGTTGGCGAGGTGAGAGGTGGCTGTGGCTTGTTCCTTTGTCTCTCTGACTTTTCAGCGTTTACCCCATTATCTGGCTCCGGGATTTTATTAAGACCTGCTAGGATTCATGCAATGCCTTGTGCCCATTTCTGCCCTCAGCTTCCTGTTATAAAAATTGTTGATAAGTGAGTATGCACCCTGAGGGTTTAAAATAGAACTGACTAGTTCTTTTCCAAATATAAAAGTTTAGATTTGTGATTATTTAATATTTTTAAAAAGATTACCTTTTGAGATAAATAATAAAATAATTGATCCTTTTTTTCTAACAGCAAAAATGCAGGCTGCCAGTAAAAGAACTGGCTGAGGAAAATACCTGGCTTGCTTTCAATCTGTTAATGTATAATAAGTTGCTTGGTGGTGAATGTATGTGGGTTCTTGGGACAACTTGTTTTTCACCTGTAATATGTAAAATGTTTAATTATGTAAGGGATATAGAAAACATGCTGTTTTTCACTTGTATTTATTGTAATCATTCACTTGAAAAATAGAATGTAACCACATTGTAATTTTTATATTGCTTAAAGCTTCTCTTGGGGTATATAAACTGTAAGGAAAAAATAAAGACATGAGGAAGATGTAGAAGGAAAGTTAGAAGGAAGACATCAAGAGAAACAGAAGGGATACATCTAGATAGAGGTAAGAAAAGAAATAAAGAACAAAGTAAGACCCAGAGAGAGAGAGAGAGAGAGAGAGAGAGAGAGAGAGAGAGAGAGAGAGAGAGAATGTGTGTGTTTTCTCCTTTTTTGCCAGCCCCAGAGAATTAAGTTTTGCCCCCCTTGCTGGCCCCAGAGAATTAAGTTTTACTCCCTCAGATAGAAAAGTTGAGTGATGGTCACTGCGAGCCGCCGCCATGACAAGCAGCATGTGAAGATGCCGGTAAGCCACGAGCCACATGGCAAGGTATAGATTTGTGGAAATTGATTAATTTAAGATATAAGAACAGTTAGCAAGAAGCCTACCATGGCCATACAGTTTGTAAGCAATATAAGTCTCTGTGTTTACTTGGTTGGGTCTGAGCAGCTGTGGGACTGGCAGGTGACAGAGATTTGTCCTGACTGTGGGCAAGGCAGGAAAACTCTAGCTACAAATGGCACCCAACGTGTTGGCAAGAGTTTCCACCTAAAACCTGACCAAAAAAAGATTCTAAAATGGAGCTAAAAACAGTTCTTAGTTGTTTCTCTCAAGTTAGTGGCAGCCTGTGTGTTTGAGCTACTATGGCGGGTTCCTGGCATGTGCGCTGGACCTGCAGTATGGTGGGAATGAGGCCTCTGCAAGTGGCACATTAAACTGCATCGTGGATTTAGTCTTTGCTAGTACAAAACATAAAAAGAGGTTTCTGGGCTACACGCTGCTTTGATAGAAGCATAGACCCACTATTTCTGAGAGTTGATGGCTCCCAGAGCTGGCAGAAAATGTACCACTGCCATGTTGGGAAGCTGAAGTGGGCGGAGCCAGCAGCCACAGCCACAGCGCTGGTTCAGTCTTAGGATGCTGCAGTTTAAAGCAATAGGCTCAAGGTAATATAAAAAATAAGCCACGTAAAAATGGCTACCACACAGAGAATCTGGATTATGTTCTTTGATATTTGTAACTGAAGAAAAACATTTGATTGCAAAAGCTGTTGAGTTATGCCAAAATGTATATTTTAAAGGTACCTTGACTTCAAAATTTGGATGTAAGGATATGTTGCTTTGGAAAGGAGGGTCTGTTTTTGTTTCTACAGAAAGCCAGAGGCTATAGATTTGTTCCAGATTAAGATACATCAGGTTTGACCAGCCAAGACTCCCTGAAAGGTCTCCAATGACACCAAGGCTCAGATGATCCAACATCCAGAACCTTTTCAAGGCAACTGGCTCAGACAATACACCCTCATGGACTACTCCATAATCCTAAAATTTTCTTTGTGTCCCCATAAGATACAGCACCACCACCCCCCAGCAGGAAGTAATAAGGGAAGCTATGCCCAAATTCCCAAATACACCAAGCTGGCTTTGGAGATGTGTAAAAGTTAAAACCTTCCTCTTAAAAAAAAAAAAAAAAAAGAAGAAATAGAAAAGGGGAAGTGCTGTGGGATGGTCTGTATGTCAAATTGCTCTGATTGGTCAATAAATAAGACACTGATTGGCCAGTGGCCAGGCAGGAAGTATAGGTGGGACTAACAGAGAGGAGAATCAAGAGAACAGGAAGGTGAAGGGAGTTATGCCAGCTGCTGCCATGACAAGCAGCATGTGAAGATATTGGTAAGCCACAAGCCACGTGGCAAGGTACAAATTTATGGAAATGGATTAATTTAAGTTATAAGAACAGTTAGCAAGAAGCCTGCTACTGCCATACAGTTAGTAGGCAAAAAAAAAAAAAAAAAAAAAAAAAGAAAGAAAAGAAAAGGAAAGTCGAGTGATTAATTCACCAACTCTGTGGCTCCCCCTCAAACTCTGAGTTGCTAGAGGCTGGTACTCAGGGCAGCGGTAAGTGTATCTGATTTTATGTTGAGGTCTTTAATCCACTTGGACTGGAGTTTTGTGCAGGGTGATTGATAGAATTGGATATATTTGCATTCTTCTACATATAGACATCCATTTGTAGAAGATGCTTTTTTTTTTCATTGTGTATTTCTAACTTCTTTATCAACAATCAGGTGTTCATAGGTATGTGGATTTATATCTGGGTCTTTGATTTGACTTCATTGATCAATATGTCTGTTTTTATGATAATGCTATGAGGTTTTCATTACTATAGCTCTGTAGTACAGCTTGAAATCAGGAATAATGATACTTCTGGAAGTTCTTTTATTGTATAGGATTGTATTAGTTCTCCTGGTTTTTCATTTTAACATATGAAGTTGAGTATTGCCCTTTCAAAGTCTATAAATAATTGTATTGGAATTTTGATGGTTATTGAGTTGAATCTGTAGATTGCTTATGGTAAGATGGCCATTTTTACTATTTTAATCCTACTAATGCATAAGCATGGGAGATCTTTCCATCTTCTGATATCTTCTTCAGTTTCTTTCTTCAAAGACTTGGAGTTTTTGTCATACAAGTCTTTCACTTGCTTGGTTAGAGTTATATTTTATATAATTTGTGACTATTTGTGAAGGGTGTTGTTTCTCTGATTTCTTTCTCAGCCCATTTGTCATTTGTATATAGGAAGGCTACTGATTTTTTTCAAGTTAATCTTGTAGCCATCCACTTCTGTAAAGGTATTTATCAGCTGTAGGAATTCCCTGGTAGAATTTTTGGGGTAGCTCATCTGCAAATAATGATACTTTGACTTTTACCTTTCCAATTTGTATCCCCTTGATCTCCTTTTGTTATCAGGTTGTGCTAGGTAGAACTTCAAGTACTATAATGAATAGATGTAGAAAGTGTGGGCAGCTTCATCTTCTTCCTGATTTTAGTATAATTGCTTTGAGTTTCTCTCCATTTAATTTGCTTTTAGCTATAGGCTTGCTGTAAGTTGCCTTTATTATATTTAGGTATGCCCCATGTATTCCTGATTTCTCCAAGACTTTTTTCTTCTTTCTTTCTTTCTTTCTTTCTTTCTTTCTTTCTTTCTTTCTTTCTTTCTTTCTTTCTTTCTTTCTTTCTTTCTTCCTTCCTTCCTTCCTTCCTTCCTTCCTTCCTTTCTTTTTTTTTTTTGAGACAGGGTTTCTCTGTGTAGCTTTGTGCCTTTCCTGGGACTCACTTGGTAGCCCAGGGTGGCCTCGAACTCACAGAGATCCACCTGGCTCTGCCTCCTGAGTACTGTGATTAAAGGCATGCGCCACCACCGCCTGGCTCTCCAAGACTTTTATCATGAAGGAGTGTTGGATATTGTGATATTGTCCAAGGCCTTTCCTGCATCTAATGAGATGATCAGGTTTGTTTTTTTTTTTCCTTTCAGTTTGTTTATATGGTGAATTACATTGTCTGATTTTCATATGTTGAACCATCCCTACGTCTCTGGGATGAAGCCTACTTGTAGCTAGAGTTTTCCTGCCCGCCCCCCCCCCCAAGTCAGGAAAAATCTTTGTCACCTACCATTCCCACAGCCGCTCAGACCCAACCAAGTAAACACAGAGACTTATATTGCTTACAAACTGTATGGCCGTGGCAGGCTTCTTCCTAACTGTTCTTATAGCTTAAATTAATCCATTTCCATAAATCTATACCTTGCCACGTGGCTCGTGGCTTACCGGCATCTTCACATGCTGCTTGTCATGGTGGCGGCTGGCAGTGACTCCTTCTGCCTTCCTGTTCTTTCTTTTCTCCTCTCTGTTATTCCCGCCTATACTTCCTGCTTAGCCACTGGCCAATCAGTATTTTATTTACTGACCAATCAGAGCAACACATTTGCCATGCAGAACATCCCACAGCACCTACTTGATAATGGTGGCTGGTCGTTTTGTGTTCTTGGATTTGGCTTGTGAGTATTTTATTGAGGATTTTTGCAACTATGTTCATAAGAGAAATTAGTCTGTACTTCTCCTTATTGAATCTTTGTGTGGTTGGGTATCAGGGTGACTGTGGCCTTATAAAATGAATTTGGCAATGTTCCTTCTGTTTCTATTTTGTGGAATAATTTGAGGAGTATTGGCACTAGCTCTTCTTTGAAATTCTGGTAGAGGGGGCTGGAGAGATGGCTCAGCAGTGAAGAGCACTGGCTGCTCTTCCAGAGGTCCTGAGTTCAACCCCAGCACTCACATGGCAGCTCACAATCTGATGCCCTCTTCTGGTCTGCTGACAGCCGGCATACATGCATACAAAGCATCTGTATATATCAAATAGATAGATAGATAGATAGATAGATAGATAGATAGATAGATAGATAGATAGATAGATAGATAGATATTGAAATTCTGGTAGAATTCAGCATAAAAACTGGCCCTGGGCTTTTTTGGTTTGGGGTGACTGCTTCTATTTCCTAAGGGGTTCAGATCTATTTCGATTGTTTATCTGTTCTTGATTTAACCTTGGTAAGAGAGATAGATAATAGATACTTTGGTATCTATTGAGAAAATTTTCCATTTCCTTTAAATTTTCCAATTTTGTGGAGTATAGGTTCTTAAAATATGACCTAATGAATTTTTTAGATTTCCTCTGTTGTTATGTCCCCTTTTTCTTTCTGATTTTGTTAATTTGGATATTCTCTTTGTATCTTTTAGTTAATTTGGATAAGAGCTTGTCTATCTTTGATTTTCTCAAAGAACCAACTCTTTGTTTCATTTATTCTTTTAATTATTCTCTTTGTTTCTATTTTATTGATTTCAGCCCTCAGTTTATTTCCTTCCATCTACTCCTCTTGGGTATGCTTACTTCTTTTCGTTATAGAGCTTTTAGGTGTGCTGCTGTAAATTTACTGGTATGAGATCTCTCCAATTTTTTATGTAAGCACTTAGTGTCATGAACTTTCCTCTTAGCACTGCTTTCATTGCGTCCCTTAAGTTTGGGTGTGTTGTGTATTCATTTTCATTGAATTCTAGAAAGACTTTAACTTCTTTTTTATTTCTGTCTTGACTCAGTTGTCATTCAGTAGACAAAGTTGTTTAGTTTCCATGTGTTTGTAGGCTTTCTATTGTTGTTGAAATACAGCTTTAAAAACCATGGTGGTCTGATAAAATAAAGGGGATGTTTCAATTTCCTTGTATCTGTTGAGATTTACTTTGTGACTGAGTATGTGGTCAATTTTGGAGAAAGTTCTGTGAGGTGCTGAAAAAAAGGTATACTCTTATATTATGAAATGTCCTAGAGATATCTGTTAGGTCCATTTGGTTTCTAACGTTTGTTAGCTTCAGTACTTGTCTGTTCAGGTTTTGTTTGGATGACCTGTCTATTGGTGAGAGTGGGATATTGAAGTCTCCCACTATCAATGTGTGAGAGTCAATGTGTGAGGGTCAATATGTGTTTTTAGCTTATTTTTAAGTTTCTTTTACAAATGTGAGTGCACTTGTATTTGGGGCAGAGATGTTAAGAATTGAAATGTCATCTTGAAGGATTTCTCCTTTGATGAGTATGAAGTATCTTTTCCTGTCTCTTTTGATTAATTTTTGGTTTGAAGTTTATTTTGTTAGCTCTTAGAATGGCTATACCAGTTTGCTTTTTAGGTCCATTTGCTTGGAAAATCTTTTCCAACACTTTACTCTAAGTTAATGTTCATCTTTGATGCTGAGGTGTGTTTTTTGTATGCAGCAGTAGGATGGATCCTGTTTTCAAGTTCATTCTGTTAGTCTGTCTTTTCAATGGGGAGTTGAGTCCTTTGATAATGAGAGATATCAATGACCAATGATTGTTAATTTCTGTTATTTTGTTGTTGTTTGTAGTATGAATCTTAAAAGTTCTTACTAATAAAATCAAACCTGAGGCCAGTTATTGGGGTGAATACTGGAAGATCAGAGAGACAGAACAAGCCACAGCTAACCTCATCTGGCCAACTTCTCAGCTGGTCTTGTTTCCTCAGACTGGAAGCCTCTGAGTCCTCATCCAGAATGAATCTCAGCTGAACTGCTGCTAGAAGCCTGAAAGCTTAACCAGCCAAATGCTTAACCAGGCCAAATGCTTCTAGTTTTTGGTCCTCACGCCTTATATATCTTTCTGCTTTCTGCCTCACTTCCTGGGATTAAAGGCTTGCTTTCTGGGATTAAAGGCGTGAGTCACCATGCTTGGCTGTATCCTTGAACACATGGATTTCTGCCTCTGGAATGCTAGCATTCCAGGCAGTGTGCTACTACTGCCTATCCTCTATGTTTAATATTGTGGTTGCTCTGTCTCTGACCCCAGATAAGTTTATTAGGGTGCACATTATTTTGGGGAACACAATACCACCTCAGTTGTCATTGTTGGTGTGTGCAAGTTTCCCTTCTTTTGGTTGTGCTGGTATGGGATTATTTATTTCCTGTGTTTTCATGGGTGTAGTTAATCTCCTTGGGTTGGAGTTTTCTTTGTAGTGCCTTCTTTGGGCTGAATCTATAGATAGATATTGTTTAAATTTGACTTTATCATGGAATATCTTGTTTTCTCCATCTACGGTGATTCAAAGTTTTTCTGGGTGTGGTAGTATGGGCTAGCATCTGTGGTCTCTTAGAGTCTGCAGGACAACTGTCCAGGCCCTCTGGCTTTTAGAGTCTCCATTGAAATGTCAGTTGCAATTCTAACAGGTCTGCCTTTATATGTTACTTGCTTCCCCCCCCCCGCCCGCCCCCTTGCAGCTTTTAATAGTTGTTCTTTGTTCTGTATGTTTAGTATTTTGATTATTATGTGGCCATGGGATTTTGTTTTCTGGCCCAATCTGTTTGGTGTTCTCTATTCTTCTTGTACTTTTATAGGTATCTCTTTCTTTAGGTTAGGAAAATTTTCTTCTATGATTTTTATTGAAAATATTTTCTGGGCTTTTGAGCTGTGATTCTCTTCCTTCTTCTATTCCTATTATTCTAAGGTTTGATTTTTTTTCACAGTGTCCCAGATTTCTTGGATGTTTTGTGTCAGGAATTTTTTAGATTTAACTTTTCCTTTGACCAATGCATCTATTCCTTCTATTGAATCTTCAATGCCTGAGATTCTCTCTTCCATCTCTTGTATTCTGTTGGTGAAGCTTGACTTCTGTAGTTCCTGCTTGCTTAACTAGATTTTTCATTTCCAGAATTGAAATGCAGTGTGTCAATGTTCCAACACTTTTTCTTAAATTTTTCTTTTCAGGGAATCCCACAATTTTACACATTCAATTTTCAAGAAAAAAAGAAATACTGGCTAATTTACATCCATTTCCAAGAACAGCAAACAAGTAATAAATAGATTAAAATAACTACTGTCTTTTGTGGGTCTTTTAACAAAAGTCAGAGGGTATTGCCAAGAAGAAGAAAACTTGTGTTTCTCTTCTTTATTTTATTTCTTTATTTGTCCATATATTTGTGTTTTTTCAAGACAGAATTTCTCTGTGTAGCCTTGACTTTTCTGGAACTTGCTCTGTAGATTAGGCTGACCTCAAACTCACAGAGACCTGCCTGCCTCTGCCTTCCAAGTGATGGGACTAAGGGTGTGTGCCACCACTGCTTGGACCTCTTCTTTATTTTTTAAAAGGTTCTGTAAGATTAGTACATTGTAAGTGCTTTTCCCCAGATGGGAAATAGCCTCCTAACCTAACCTCTAAGTCAAGGAAGATTTGGGGGATGCCAGTGTACAGGACTGTTACAGTAAATATTATGACAGAGAAGCGTTCAAAGTGACAGATGGTGAGCTGAATAATATGCTTTCTTACATCTTTGCTTAGTATCATGGATATAATTTACCAGTACCCCTAATTTATTTTTATCTCTTGTTAAAGTCATGTGCCACATTTTATAAACTGTATCTACATGCTTCTACATGCTGTGGAATCTACAAACACAAAAACTGAAAGTAAGTGAACACTCACCTTAATCTTTTTGTTAATACTGTGTAGCTGCTCTATTGTCTATTTTGGAATCCTGAAAGAAAGGTGAACAAAACCAGCAGAAGAAAGGTTGAGTCTGACTTAAAAAAAAAAAAAAAAAAGATATGAAGAACGTAATGTCAGCATTTAAAAAATAATTCTAAGAACTGTTGTCATGAATCTTGAGGTCACGAATGTTTGGTTATGTTTACCACAGAAGTTGGTGTTTGTTCACTTAAAGTTGTAGTTGTGGTTTTTCAGAGGCCAATTCTTTGCTTGGTGACTATGGACTCACTGGCCTCTGAGCTCCTTAAGAAGTTGGGAAACTTTTGGAGGTATTACTCCATGTAAATACTATTTTATAGGTGAAGATACACACACACACACACACACACACACACACACACACACGTATGCATGCATGCACATACACTAGCTCTAAGTGAGAATTTAAAGCTAATCCGCAGGCTCTTGATTCCCCTGAATATAACTCTACAATGGTATATGTGAGGCTGTTATAGGAAGCAAACTCTTCCCTCCTTGCTACTGCTGTTGATGCTCTGCAGAGATAATGTATTGTGTTCTGATTAGCATAAAAGTCTAGTAAAAAATTCTGATTTATTCATACTGATCAAAAGTGGCACCCTACTTTCCCTAGGCCTTTCATTTATGCCGACAGTATTATCTTTAATCAAGTTGAAAGTTGTCAGATTCAAAATGGAGCTACCTGCGTCAAATTCTTCCAGGGAAGGCTATGGAGAAGGGCTGTCAGCATGCCTCACCTGTCTGAAACTATCCCAGGACAGTGAGCAGAACAAAGACCTCTAACTGCTTATCTGAGAACACTGTTTCACTGTTTCTTGAGCCCCATTCAGTGAGACAGCAGGCTATGAGGAGACTGAGTCTACCTTGTTACTATAACTTTGGCCAGCCAGAACTCCTGGCTCTCCTCCAAACATTGCAAGAGCCAATAGGCTTTCTTTTAAAACACTGTAAGCAACTTTTCTTTTTTCCTTAATAAACTTAAATCTTACCTTTGTTCCTTGGGTTTAACAGGAGTCACTTAGCCTGTATGTGCCTCTGTTTTAATCCTTTTGTTGTTGTTGTTTGCCAAATAAAATCTCTTTGCCTTGAGTGTTGTCTCTGAATTTTTTTTTACTTTTATAAAATCAATTGGGGTAATTTTCTCATTGACAGATGACAAAAAACAGCAAATGATTATGGGTCTTACACAGAGAACATTACACAATATACATAAAATCCTGTAAAGGACTGTACTAAAACTCATTCTTGGAAAAGAATTTCAGAAATTTGAAATAAAATGACATTCATTTTAAAATAATAATAAAATATGGCTCTGATATGCTCTAATAATCACAATATCATGAAGAATTTTATTTTTGATCGGTAGTGCTAGAAATTAAATCTGGGGCTTTGTGCATGTTAAGCATACACTCTACCTCTGAATTATACTCCCAGTCCTTAGCTGCTGTTATTATAATAGAAAGAAAATAAAGATTCATTGTAGATTCTAAAATTTGCAACTGATAGTAAATGTTTTTATGAGAAATTATAACAATAGAATGACTAAAAAAGTCTATCTGCAATATAGTGAGTGTGCATAAATATATATGCATGTATATGTGTGTGTGTGTATGTGTGTGTAATGAACAATATATATTGCTCTTTGTATGGACTGCCCAACCTCAAATCAAACATATTTGAAAAATTATGTCTATAGTGAACAAATACATACTTTTCTTTCTATTATTATTCCCTAAACAATGCAGTATAGTGACTATTTCCATGGCATTTATGTTGTCTTAGGTAGTGTGTAAATGTTATGGAAAGAGTTAGGTATTGTAGGTATTATAAGTAAAAACCCTCTGGAGAGGGATTAAAATGCTCAAGGGACATTGTGTATGCTTTATGCAACTGCTACATCATTTTATATGAGGGCTTTGAGAACCTGCTGATCTGGATATCTAAGATCCTGGAACCAAATCCCATAGATATAAAAGGAAAACTGTATATGTATGTGTGTTAGTATCTGTGGGTGTGAGTGTGAGTATGTGAGAGAGCATGTGAGGACGTGAATGCCTATGTGTAAGAGCATGTGTTAGTAGGAAGAGCACAAATGAAAAAATCTTGGACTCCTATGGTTATTCAGCCCATCTTAATGGATTTCTTTTCTTTTTTTTTTCCTTTTCCATACAGGGGTTCTCTGTGTATCCCTGGCTGTCTTGTAACTAGCTTTGTAGACCAGGCTTGCCTCAGAGATCCACCTGCCTCTTCTTCCCAAGTGCTGGGAATCAAGGTGTGCACCACCACTGCCCAGCTGCTTTTTTTTTTATGATTATAAATCATCATATAAAATGAAGGGTTTCACAGTAACATGTAGTACACTTACTTGTTTATATCCCCATTATCTTCTCATGGCCCTCCTTCTCCTTTCCTATCCTCTTTCTCTTCTTTTAATACTTTCTACTTCAATGTCCATTTTTAAAAGTCTGCTATGCTTATGAGAGAAAATGTGATGCAAGTTTCTGTGAGTCGTCTGTATTTTGATGGGCTCCAGTTTCACCCATTTTCCTGCAAACAACATATACGATTCTGTTCTTCTTCTTTAGGGTAGGGGTTGACACAAGATCTTGCTATGTAGTTTACATTGCTGTGTGAATGAAATGTTTGCAGTAAAGAAACCCAAATAGCCACTCCGTGGATAAAAGGGAAAAGTTTGTTCCAAACCACCAAGGCTGTCACTCAGGAAAGCAGAGTTGGCAAAGCAGAGAGAACTGAGCGTGTGGAGTGTGGGGGTGTGGGGTATGGGAGTGGGGTGTGGGCTGGGGGTTGTGGGGGGTCGGGGTGAAGGGATTCCAGGGCTTTAAGGGGGAGAGGTACCTGGGAGGAGGGGAATCTGTAAGCTTGGGTTGAGGACTTTGAAGTGTCTAACAGTACTTGAGTAGAGGCTGAAAGAGCCTAGAAGCTAGCACAGACCTTGATATGCTAATAGGCACCACAGGCATATGCTAATGTAGAAGCCAGAGGTCCCTTTTGCCAGATATCAGGAGAATTCTTCCTTTTAGCAGGTAGGGACTATTTTCCCCATGTCTCTGAGGGGGTCCTGGCTTTTGTTTTAAATGCCAGACTTTGGGAAGAGGGATTTCTTGGGACCAGACACTGTGGAGCTCACTATGTAGCACACACAGGTTGGCCTTGAATTCTCAGCAATTCTTCTGCTTCAGCCTTTCTAGTGCTGAGATCATAAACCTGTGCTACCAAACCTGACTTTGTTGTTTATGGCTAAATATAACACCACTGTGGGTGCACATTTTGTTTATCCATTTATCTTTGATGGAATAAATGCTTCTTTCATAGGTAATGAAATAATACCATGGGAAATGTGAAAAACCTACTTTTCTCTTAATAGGGTTGTAATGTTTTCTTCAGAAGGCATGTTTCTCCTCCTGACAATAGTCTTTTATTATTCTATATTTTGTCAGAACAATTAGGCCAGAATCAGACATTTCACTGAAAGATCCCACTATTATTTTCAGAGCATATGAAACAGTCTATTGAGAGTAGGTCACATGACCTGCTGGGTCATGCTTGACTTGTAGGAAATGCCAGGTCTCATGCAATGTCATAACAAGGAGACTCAGTTTTCAGGGTCTGTACAGTAAACGTGGGGTGGCTGAATTTCTCAGTCCATAGGAACCAATGACACTTTTCTCACCTTAATCTTGAAAATCACTTGCTGTTAGGAGAGATTTTCAGGTCTCCCTAACCAATTCTGGAGGAATCCATCACCAGCACATTTTTACTTGACTCTTTGAGCATATTTCTTCTGTGCTTTTACTGGAGATTATTTTTAGAGATAAGATATGAAAGAAAGAGACAAATCTGAACAGAGCCCAGCACGCAGCAGTGTGTGAAGTATTCTCAGTGTGGAGGCAGGGGCAGCTTCCAGGAAATTAGAGCAGACATGAGTAGTGGGGCTTACCCCTGGCCTAATGTCAGCACCGAGACTGCTTGTGGGCACTGTAGTTATTTTGAAAGAAACAAAATGAAAGGACAAAACCGTATAAGAGATAAAAGCTTCAGAGGGCAAAAGTTTAAAAAGGGATTTATTTTTAATGTTAAGAGAGAGGGTGAATTATGAGTAAAACTGAAAACAATGGTTCAGATATAAACCTCCAGGAAGCCCCAAAGTGCTCTTTGCTTTGGTGCATGTTTGCATTTTCTGGGTTAGAAGTCAGCCAAGTGTACCTGCCTGATTCATAAAAGCTGTTCTGACAGCCTAAGGGAAAGATCATTCAATGCATGCAGAGAAAAGGTGAAGGATAGATTAAAATTTTTAAAGTCTGATAAGCAAGCTGTCATTGATGGAGTTTATATGACTGTTCTGTATATAAAAGGTATGTTTATGCATGTGTTTTTATACTGATGCCAGAGGCAAAATCACAGTTCAGTAAGCACATTGCTGATAACAAAGACTCTCACCTTGGCTTTTAGTGCAAACTAAAACAGACAACTGGTTTGAGGTTCAGGATTTTCTAAGGCTTTGTGAATCTCACCTTTCTGTATAACCAACTGAAAGAATTTACTCATTTCTTATCTAAAAAAGAAATATACTCATAGAAGCTGAAAGCTGTGAGGTACCATGCCACTGTCAAAATACTTCTTAATTTATTTTTATTGTATGCATATGAGTGTTTGCCTGCATGTATGTATTTGTACCATATACCTAGTCCCCTCAGAGGCCAGAAGAAGACATTGGATACCCTGAAACTGGAGTTACAGATGGTTCTAACAACCAAATCTGGATCCTCTGCAAGAGCAGCAAATGTTCCTAACTGCTGATCCCTATTGCCATCCCCTGTCAAAATATTTTATTTCTCACTTGGTGATTATTATCTTTGTTATGAAGCTCACTTTTTGACTGAAGAAATAAAAAACCACACATGGCTAGTTATGGAGTTTAGGTGACCAGGTTTGTTAATTTGTCCACCAAATGTACACTGCATACCTGATATACATGCCAAGCACCATCTGAGGCTTGGTGTCACAATGGTGGGCAGATAGGTGCCTGCTCTTGAGAGGTAAAGTGAGTTGCACACTGATTCTATACTTTGCTTTTCCTTTGAAGAACCTCACAAATACACTTTGGCCTCCAAGTCCCCATCTGTAATACCAGAAACATATGGAAGAGCCAGAGAATGCTTCAACCTTGCTTCAGAATGACAGAAGAACAGACCTGAGCTATGCACAAGCAGAGGTGCTCTGGTGCTGTGGCTTTCTTTGGCATACCTCCTTAGAGAAGGGAGCAGGGGTAATACAAGCAGTCAAACTGAAACCCATCAGAATATGCAGGGTGTGGAAGAGATGGGATTCTGGTATTTTAACGACAGTGTTGGGGCTCTGTGGTGTTTTTCCCTCAAGCCACAGTGAGGAAACAATGTCTTACTAGAGAAATCATCTAGAAGGGACACTGTTTCTCTGGTTCTACTATTTGATTTATGGGAAAGAAGAAGGGAAAGACTGGGCCAAACTGCAACTTAGGAAAAAAAAATGGTTTCTGTGGCTTGGAACTTCTTAAAGTATGGGCCAACCAAGTACCTTTGAACTTGGACTTGAGTTTCTCTACTCACTGTCTCTACAGTCACTGGCGGTTAGGGAAGATCCAGCATGGTTTGCAGCCTTCCTTCAGATGGGGAAATCTTTTGTATCTTGATGCAGGCAGAACAGAGTAAAAAGTAATGATATCCCTCAGGGCTGCTCAACTGTTTGGCTTCTCTGGTCCACATTGGAATAAGAAGAATTTTATTGAGGCACACATGAAATACATAAACACTATTGAAATGCTGATATATACATGTATAAAGTTTTTATGATGTCTGTGACCAGAGATAACAAAAAATGTTCTTACAAAATAAGGGCTGATACTCTGCTAAATGGTTTGACTATTGTTCTCTGAGAAAGGCATGCTTCCTCTTTCTAGAATGCCTCCTGTTTTACTTGGAACCTCTCTTGTTGTGAAACTCAATGTTCTCTGCACTGGCTTCTGGTGAGAAAAGTATCATCATGAGATCCAGGAATAATTGAATAAAAGGACATTCACTGAGTGTATAATTCATAAGTCCACAATGATACTCATAAAAAAAAAAGAAACTCATTTGAGGCAGCTCATATCAACTCTGACAGTATATAATGCACATGAAAGTATATTTAATGCCCTTTGAGTGGGAACTACATTTAAAGTGATTGAAAAGCCCCAGTGGACAAGATCAAGCTTTGTTCTGCCAGAATGCCAGCTAAAAAAGAAAGATAACTGACTTAGAGCATCAGGACCTTGTACTGGCTAATAGGAAGGTAGACCCAGGCAAGGACTATCAAATTGTTTGGGATCTGGACACATATATGGTGCCAAAGTAACATAAGCATGATATGAAACAGAATCATAGAACAGGTGGACCAGGCTGCATTCACCCTAATGTAGTGGTGGAGTGATACATTCTGTGCCGAGCATCATTTGTGATTCAGTTTCATTAAAGATGCATAACGAGGGGATAATTAACCTGTAGGTGAAACATCTAGGAAATATAGGAAGAGAGAAATGTACTAAAGGGCAACACCAGCCAGCCATGCAGGGCCTCCATAGCTGCAATAAAGATATGTTTTTAGGAAAGATACTAGAGTCTGGACTAAAAGATGAGAGAGAGTGCCTGGGAATATAGTTCAGTCGTAGAGAGTTTGCTTAGTATATGCAAGGCCCTGGATTCAATCTCCACTGCTGAAAAAAAATAAAATGGAATGAAGGAAGGAAAGAAGAGATAAAGAACAGACAAAACAGCTAGGAGCAATGGATTGGGGCTTGGTTCCTTAGTTTGGATGAAAAAGCTGGAAAGGACATTTGAAAGATATCTGGAGACATTGAATATGCTGGCTATTAGATGATGATTAAATATAATTATTAATTTACATGAGAAAGTTGTTTTGCTAAATAATAAAGTTGTTTTTATAAATGCATTTTAAGGCATTAGAGGGTAATAACACAATATGTCTAGGTTATTTTTTTGCATACATCACATGGCTATACATTACATGTGCAGTAAATAGACCGTGACATCCAAGCCACCTTGGGAATGAGCTGTGCACAGATGTTCAATCTGCTACAGTTGTCAGTTACCAGCAGACAATACGAGTTTAAGTACTGAGCATAAAGTCTGTATGTTTTCTGAGGGTTGAAGTCTGAGAGTAAGAGTAAGAGCGAAAAGAGAATGGCATAGAGTATTGAGTTCAAAATAGCTAGGAAGATGTTATTGTAGGAAGATAAGTTAAAGGGGGGACAACGCATGACACCATTGTAATGTTGCCATCAGAACCTAATTTCTACCTATTACCATAAATGCTGTATGGAAATAACTTTTCCACTAGTGCTACCCCAAATCTTCATTTACTAGTATAAATCTGTCACCAAGAGGAAATGGTTAAACAAATCATATGTCTATGTGAAGTACTGTGAGTCATTGGCAGTTAAAATTTGGGTTGAAGTTATCGTTTGAGTTACTATCCAGTAACGCAAAACGGTGTTCATGATAAAATGTTCAATGTGGGACATACAACCCTGTCGTATCACAGTCCCAATTTTATGCAAGGCAGGTGATTTAGCCTTGTGACTTGCTGAAGGATGGAGTGCCATTTTCTGTGGCCCTAGCAGCTGCTAATTTTAAAAAATGAGAAAAATGAATATGGGGGGGAGGGGGACAGGAAAAAGCTGTTGGGCTGACTGAGTGGGTGATATTGTTGTCAGTTTAACATAAGGTAGAAGGTTCTCTCACCACATTGGCACATGTGGTAAGTTTTCTGACACAATGATAAGGACTTTTAAGTTTACTCATCTTCAAAGCTGAAAGTTGAAGAGTTGAAGCCCTTTTGCCCTTTTCAGAATGACTAATCCCCCGAGAGCCTCCTCCTCACCAAGGGAGGGACTTACAGTTGACCTGAAACGGTGACTTTGTTCTCACTGATGGGACTCGCAGAATGAAGCCCAGCCCTCAGGCCGAGCGTCTGGCTGTTTTCTGTGGCTTACCCAGCAAAGTCTTCTGTTTACACACACACACACACACACACACACACACACACACACACACACACACACACACGCAGTGACCAGAGCATACAAAGAAAAGGGGGACACACACCAAACTTTAAAGAATATGAGGAACTAGAAGGGAGCTGGAATAAAAGGGACTTAACATTTTTCTTACTCTGTATATTCCTGTATTTGGGGATTCCTTTTACAGTTTTATGTATTCATTTAGTCCCTATGTAAAAAAAAAAATTAAAAGCAGAAAGAAATCCATCCACTCCTGGTAGAAATATAAAAATGATAGTTATTTGAAAACAGCAGTCTTTCAAAAAGTTAAACAAGATCCACATAGGCCCCAGCTTCTCCATTAATTTTTTTAACCCAGAAAAGAAACACATGTCCACACAAAGACTTGAACAGATGTCAGACATGTAGTGAGATCTGTCTCAAAAAAAAAACCAAATAAAACATAAACATTAAAAAGTGAATAAATAAAAATAAGTCAGACAGAAGAATAAGCACTATATATTTCAACTAATAGAAACTGAGCTATGATAGGAAGAAATCGGTAGCTGAATGGACATAGAAGTCAGGAGGGGGAGTACAGGAAGAGTGATACATATTTAGTGTAGAAAAGTTTGAAATAATATGATAATGAATAAAAATAAAAAGACTCCTTACTTCTTTGAAAAGGTAGCTGCTAACAATCCCTCTAAAATGTCCCTATTCAAGATTTTCCCTCTGGGAACCTGCTGTGTCAGTTTGTCTGTCAGCTGCACCTGCACCCAGACAGGTTGAAATTAAATAAGATTTGAAGGTTAGTGTTGTTCAGATTGCTTTAGAAAACATAGCCAAAGATAAATGTCAACCCTCAGAGCGGACTGCACACAGTGCCCTGGAGAGCTGTGGTGTTGAAGGACGGAGAGGGGCAGTTTTTTCTCAAGTGGATTTTCCCCAGCTTTCTGCTGAAGTTCAGAGCTGTACAAGTGAAACTTGCTGGAAACCACTATCTTCACAGCGTGGTGGTGGCAAACCATAAATCATTCTGGTTCCCTGAGAAGTTCTGACAGCCTTAGAAAACATCTGAATTAGCAGCCAAGTTCCGATTCTCACACTTACCAAAAATGTTGTGTGAGACACACACACACACACACACACACACACACACTCACACACAGACTGAGACAGAGACAGAGAGAATCAGAGAAGGACCAAGACAAAGAGACAGAGAGACAGAGACAGAGGGACAGAGGTGGGGAGAACCTTTGCTCATTAACAAGAAGAAAAATGAATATGAATATATAAATATATGCATAGATTCAGAAAAGTTCCAAATACAGCTTTACTTAAATGTAAAATTCCCTTTTACAGGTGAAAAAGGAGCAACTTGCCCAAACCCCTAGTTAGTTAATGCTGAGAAGAATACACCTGGTTCTCTCTAATTCCACAGTACATAATATAGACAACATAAATAATACCAACAGACAACATTTCCTTGTGCACTACAGAACAGCAGGGCATTGTGTTTTGGTCTCATGGAGTCCTATAGCATCTGTTCAGGAGGGCTACCTAAAGGGAGGCCTCATTCCCGTACATCCAGCTGTCTTGCTGATCAGCATGGTTCTAGTCCAGCATCATGGACATTGCCTAGATGCTTATTGGAAAGGGAGACTCAGGTTCCGCCCAACACTGGTCATCTCAGAATTTGTTTTTTTGTTTTGTTTTTTGTTTTTTTGAGACAGGGTTTTGTTGTATAGCCCTGGCAGTCCAGGAGCTCTATAGACCAGGCTGACCTCGAACTCAGAGAGATGTACCTACCTCTGCCTCCTGAGTGCTGGGATTAAAGGCATATGCCACCATTCCTGGCTAGAATTTGTATTTTAATAAGATCCTCCCATTAAAGTTTGATCAGTCACCAAATGCACAGGAGACCAGGGCAAAGAGACATAGCCACTGAGAAGAGACAAAGGGCTCAGGAGATAAGGTCTTGTGTGACACTGGTTAAGGAGCTAAAGAAAGTGTGTGGGAAGAGAGATATGCAGGAAGTGGGGACTGGACACAGGCCACTGCTGGCAGGTAATGCCAGCACTACTTAGGATGGAGGATTAATGCCAAACTGTCCTATGGCTCACCAGGCCTCCAGGCATCTCTCACAGTATATTTGTCCTGGGGAGTTCTATCTCAATAATGTGACATGCACATTGTCACCCATCTGTCTTGTTGGGGCCTCTTGACCTTTCTCAAAAATAGGATATTGAGGAAGCCATGTCTGCAATGCTAAATCCAAAGGGCCTCTTGGTCCTTGTTTTTGTACTCTTGCGTTCCTCTTAGAAAATGCAGTCAATGTCTCAATGAAGTAAGTGGTTGTATGCTATCTTGGACCTCCAAGTTCTGCCTGACGTATGACACAGCCTCCACTTGACATTTAATAGAAATGCTACTTATGTTGAGTTGGCAATTGCCTAATCTTTGATAAACACTTATTTTGGAGACGGTGCCAGAAAGCAATGTGCGTAAAGTCTGGGGATAGCTTGGCAGAGAATATGTAATTTCTCTCACTTGGGAGCCTCTAAGTCTCCATCTTATTGAAAAAAAAGGTCTATCCCAGATAAAAGAGATCACTTTGAGGTCTGGGAGAACTTGAGGTGACATTTATGTTATCATATAACCAGTGGCTGAGGCTGTTTCCTCCAGAGTTGTCATCTGGTTCTTCTCAACTCATTAAGAGTATGGTTATGCCAACAATTCTCCAGCCCTCCTTTGTGCTTTCCTTCAAATCTCTCTGTCTTTGTATCAAGCAGCAGTGAGGTGTATGAATTAGGAAGCTGTAACAAGCTTGTTCCTTGAGATGGCTTCTACTGGATCAGCCTTCTTCTGGGTGCTCCACTGGTCACCAGCACCTGCTCTGAAGCTCAGCCTGGCAGCAGTGACAAGATGGCATGTGGCTAGGATACTCACAAGGCCACACGGAAGCTTTGTGGTTTTGGGGTCAGGAAGCCAAGTTCCTGGCTGTCAGGTGACACCCACAGTCCAGGCCCCACCATCAAGTCAGGTGTCTCTGGGTTTCATCAGCTCTAAAATTATGAGTTGACAGTCAGGTGGCACGGAAGTTTGGAAACTCAGCTATCAACAAATCATCCAGGCCTGCTTGGATGTGGTTTAGACATCCTGAAAGGCAGCACAGTGGGGCAACAGGTGGAAATCACATCACCAGGATGAGTTATGGTCTCTGTGTCATATGTATGTATGTGTCTGTGTCTATAGTTAGGTGCAGAGAACTGATCTTTGTTCTTAAGCATCTGATGAATAAGGACAGATTAACAAACAGGATTATTTTTATAACAACTTTCTAAAGAACAAAGTCTACTTAATATTTAAAACAAATTCCAGATTTTGTGATATCCAGATAGAAAACTTATTAGACTCTTAAAATGCTCAGTGTTATTGTATTGAACACCCCATACTGCAAACACAGTTATGTAATTTATTTCTCAGAATACTCTCATAGTAAAATATCGATGATTACAAAGCCAAACTCTTCCTTACTGCCTCTCACCACCACTCTGACTTCTTCCTAGAGGTAAGCATTGTAGTTATTTGGTTTGAAGCCTTCTCAAAGCCTTTTGTGTACCATTATAAACAAACTTTGTATTAACGTGAACTTGACAAGATCTAGAATCACTTGGGAGGTGGTCTTCTGTATGTTGGGGAGGTATGCTAACTGATGTGAGAAGACCTATCTGAATAGTTTGTGGGACTATTCCCTGAGTGGGGAATCCTAGACTGTATAAATGAGGAATGTGACCTGCTCATTAACAGAGTAGGTATTCATTCATTGCTGTCTCCTATTCATAGTGAATTTGATGGGACCAACCAGATGTTTCAAGTTCTTGCTACCTTTACATTTCCATCATGATGGACCTTGAACTGTGATTCAGAAAAAAATACTTTCTCTTTTAAGTAGCCTTTGTCAGGGTATTTGATTATAGCAAGAAGAAAAGAAACCCTAACACATATATTCCCAGGCAGGTTGATTTGCTACTGAGAATGCCAGTACATTGAGCATATGATAGACAAGATGTTTTGATCATTCAAAACCATAGGGGTATTTCCATGTTTGTACAAATTGACTCATCATCTTGTTACTGGTGCATGGTATTCCACAGAATTAACGTACTATGATCTATGTGATCCTCTTCTGGTGATTTTCAATCAGCAGCAACATGTGCAAGTTTGCTGTCATACATGGGACATTAGAAAAATGCTGTGAGCCAATGGTAGACAACTTCAAATTTTAACAGATGTAGTCAAGGTCCTTCCCAATGTGGCAGGGCTAATTTTCACATTCTCAGGAGTTGGTGATCATACTTGATTCCCTACCCCACAATATTTGCTACTAAACTCAAAACAAGTTATTTGAAAGATAAAAATACTATCCTTGTTGAACATGCATTTCTACTTTCATGATTACTACTTTTGTGTGTGTCCTGAGTGTGTGCATGTTCACATGTGTGTGTACAGGTGCACATATGTAACTAGAGTTTTCCTGCCTTGCCCACAGTCAGGACAAATCTTTGTCACCCACCAGTCCCACAGCCGCTCAGACCTAACCAAGTAAACACAGAGACTTATATTGCTTACAAACTGTATGGCCGTGGCAGGCTTCTTGCTAACTGTTCTTACAGCTTAAATTAATCCATTTCCATAAATCTGTACCTTGCCACGTGGCTTGTGGCTTACCGGCATCTTCACATGCTGCTTGTCATGGTGGCGGCTGGCAGTGACTCCCTCCACCTTCCTGTTCTCTCAATTCTCCTCTCTGTTAGTCCCGCCTATACTTCCTGCCTAGCCACTGGCCAATCAGTATTTTATTTATTGACCAATCAGAGTAATTTGACATACAGACCATGCCACAGCACACATATATGTATTCGTGTGGATATGGAAGCCAGAAATTGACATGAATGTCTTCCTTGATCACTCTTAACATTATATATTGAGGTAAGATCCTTCATTTGAACCCAAAACTTATTGATTCAGCTAAACAGCTAGCCAGCTTGCCCTGAGATCCCCTGTTTCTGACTCCTGAGTACTGAAATTACAGGAGAGCCACCACACCTCTGCCATATATGGGAGTTAGGGATTTGATCTCAGGTTCACTTGTGTGTAAAGCAGTTTATTCACTAGTTCATCTCCCCAGACCCACAATTATACTTTTCAGATCTTTTTCTTTTCTCATTAAAAAACTGTTCATATTTTTTCACATTTTAAAATTTAGGTATTCTTCTATTTTTGGTTGGTGGGAATTGAGTTTCTTTTCTAATAGACATTGCAAAAAGCAGGCAGGGACCTATAGAACTAGAAAGTCACAAAAACATTGCTCACATAGAAGGATAAAAAAAAAAGCTGTGGTGTGTGTTTGCGCATATTTTGTTTCCATAGCGTGACTTTAACACCCACACACCTTTAGCAAGTGGAATGAAGCCCCCAAGACTGCAAGGGCAAAGATGAAAGAGGGAAGTCAGTAAGTCTACCACATGCTTGAGTACCAGTGGGTAGGTTTCTGCCTCTGATAGCCACCCTCGTGTCCTGCACAAAGCTTTAGTTCAATCTAAGGGGGACTCTCCCATAGGAATCTTTCCGTATCTGGAGTTTGGAATTTAGGTTAGTGTTTGTTGCCCATCTAAGGAAATGGTGTAAGCTCATGGCCCCCTCCTGGAGTTATCTGAGGGGCTCATCATGCTCTGGTACAGAGCAGAAAAGCAGCCAGGTGGTAGCGGGGGCCCAGGGCCTGCGTGAACTGCGCTCAACCACAGCACAACTTATCTCAGCATCACATCTCTCAGGGAGAAGATGAAGGCTGGGGGCTTGAGAGAATTGTGGCATGGTGCTGAGGGGCGAAGGAGAAAGGAGAAAGGGTAGCTGTGACAGGAGAGTCATTATTTCTGTGATAGTTCTGATATGTGTTGACAGGGCCCTGGAGACAAGAGGGATATAAGATGGATAAAAGAGATCTATGTGTGACATAACCAATTTAAAATTCTGTTTTATATAGAAAACAGCTCTGGCTTAGGTGATGTCTGCACCTTCATGGAAGCAGCTAGCAGGCTGAACCTATCCCTTAAGAGAGCCAGGTGAGATCTGTCCCATACTCACTTAACACAGGGACAGACATCCAGACATCACTTTTCTGAAGAGGTTGTGAAAGCCTGGGCCACCAGTGTCTGATTGGGAAGGTCTGAGGCATCACAGCTGTGGCAAGTTTCTGGGTGATGGTTCTTGGGTTGCTGCTGTCCCAGGGAATATGCTTTGAGGACTGTTGGGTTAGTGATAACTTGCCTGAGAAACTTTTAATTTGAGAGAAAAAAGATGGTGGGAGCTTGTGAAGGCAGCTGTGGCCATGGTCTCTCCTCTCCTGTTGTTGAGAGAGGGGAAACAGACTCAGAACAAATCCTTTGACAGCTACATTTGCAGATGAGATGGGGAGCAGTGTCTGTACTGCTCTAAAAGCATGCAAGGCAAGCTGGGATGCCCTTGAAAGGCCACTCTAACCTAAGCTAAGGGCCCATGCAGGGAAAGTAGACACTGTGAAGCACCTGTGGGCCATGCTTTATATTCTTTACATCAGAAAGTTTTGGTCATTTTAAGACATTTTGGAGATGGAATCGCATTCTATTTCCCAGGCTTATCTTAAACTCCAGGACTTGAGTGATCGATCCTTCTACTTCAGCCTCCCAGGCACATGGGACTACAGATAGGTTCCTCCAAGCCTGGCTCAATTTTAGACAGTTTTCAGTTACTTCCTGTGATAACAAATGAGGATCTCATTCCTACTCTAGCCTCACTTCTCATCTTTACAATGTAGTATTAGCATTGTTATCAATACTAATAAACAGTTTATAGTGACTGTATAGTTGTTTACTGCAGAACCATGTAGCAAGTTGTTATAACAATTCATTGCTTATACAGCCTTTTGTTTTTACTGGCATTTCTAATGTTTTTTCTTTTCTTTCTGCAATATCTTATTTCCTAAAGTATTATTTCTGGGGCTAGAAAGATGAGTCAGCCCTTAAGAACACTGGCTGCTCTTCCAGAGCACCAGGGTTCAGTTCCCATCACACAAACAGCAGCTCACAGCCATTTGTAACTCGAGTTCTAGAGAATAAGATATCCTTCTGGCCTCTGTGGGCACCAGGCACTTACATGGTATACAGATATACATGTAGACAAAACACTCATACACACAAAATAAAAGTAGATAATTCTTTTTCTTTCTTTTTTAAAATCTTCTTTTAAAAACACCATATTTCGGGCTGGAGAGATGGCTCAGTGGTTCAGAGCACTGGTTGCTCTTCCAGGGTCCTGAGTTCAGTTCCCAGCAACCACATGGTGGCTCACAACCATCTATAATGGGATCTGATGGCCTGTTCTATAATGCAGGCATACATGCAGACAGAACACTCATATATAAAAATAAAATAAAAAAAGCATTTCTAAAAAAAAAATAAAAATAATGAAACTCCTAGGAAACCACAAGGATGACCATAGTTAAGATTCCTAACAATAGTGGAGAGTGTGCCTGAACTGGCCTTCCCCTGTAATCAGATTGGTGATTACCTAATTGTCATCATAAATCCTTCATCCAGTAACTGATGGAAACAGATGCAGAGATCCACAGCCAAGCCCTGGGCTGAGCTCCAGGAGTCCAGTTGTTCCTGAGGCATGAGCTGGCTCTTTGAAACCTATTCCCTATGGTGGGTTGCCTTGTTCAGGAGGAGCTTGGTCCTGCCACAACTTGATGTGCCATGCTTTGTGGATTCCCAAGGGAGGTCTTACATCATCTGAATGGAGAGGGAGAAGGAGTGGATGGGGGTTTTAGGGGAGGTGTGTGGAGGGAATGAGAGGAGAGGAGGGAGGGGAAACTGTGGTTGGTATGTAAAATAAAATAAAGAAAAAATATAGATAAAAATATTATTTCTCCATGTCCCTCCAAAGTTCACTGTAACAGACATCTATGATGTCTTCTTTCCTTTGGAAGGATTTCCACCTCTATTTCCTTTACATCTTCCCCTAAATTTGTCAATCAATCAAAACATATAAGCAAACAAAAAGTCCTTACTTCTATATCTCTCTTTTTAAAGATTTATTTTTATTAATTTTTTTGCATGCATGCATGCATGTATATAGACCACATGTAAGCTTGTCGGGTTCCCTGTAACTAGGGTCATGGATGGTTGTGAGCTACCATGTTAGTCTGGGAATCAAACTTCAGTCCTTTGCAAGAGCTCTTAACCACAGAGTCATCTCTCCAGTCATTCCTTATCTCTTACACTTCTATTTTAGAAGCCATACTTATTTAAGGATCCAAAATCACTTTGGAGTTCCAGGAGGTGCAAGACTGAACAGTTTGAATGTGTACATTGTTATCTTGTGTGACTTCCATGTAGTCCTTTCCTGGTCCTACAGTTGGGTATGCAGAAGTTTTTTTGCTATAAAAAATGTGTCTTTTATAATAACTTAATCCTAGGAGATGCTCCTTTTTGTTCTTTCTTGTCATGGTGCTTCCTTCTCATACTTCAATTCTATCCCTGTTCTCCATCTGAAGCAGCTTTTTCCCACCACTCATCCATCCACCTTCTGTCATGTCACCCAATGTGCTACACTTACGTCATTAATAACTCCAATTAGTAGCCTCCTTATTGTTAGAACATAACTTGAACAAACTCTGCCAGACCCTGACCAAGGCCCTTACCTATCACTGTCATTGCCAAACACAATTGCCCCAAATGACCCATATCCTGATAGCTGGGACAAGGCAGTTTCTAAAGATAAATGGCCTTTTCTGAACAAACAACTCCAGGAGGGAGAAAGTGCAGACTTGCATGTAACCCCAGCAGTTGCATTGCTCAACCTCCTCTATAAACCCTTCAGCAGACACCCCCACTGCCTGCTGTGTCTGCCTCTCCCTATCTGAAATAAACAGTCCCTTCTGCTGAAGTCATACAGGTCTTTTTTTCTGCTTTCTGTCTCTTTAAGCTGCCTCAGAAATCTAACATCATGTTGCCTCACAGATGTAACACTTATATCCAAACTCTTTACCTTACAATTTTCCTTTTGAGATGTAGTCATTTCCCTATGCTTGAATCTGGACTAATCTTGTGACTTGCATTGACCAATAGTATCTGACAAAAGAGATGGTGTGCCAATTCAGAGCCCATGTTGAGTTTTTTTTTTTTTTGTATTTCTATTTCCTCCAGAACCTACTTATCACTATGTGTAAAAGCACAGGCCAGCAAGCTGGCAGATAGGAGACAGGCTGAACCAGAGTGAAGGCTGTCTTAAACAATTATCATTAGTCAGCTTTGTAGATGACCATAAACACCTGGGATAGCAAGACCAAAAGAGCAGTCCAGTTGAACCCAGCTTAGGTTTCAGTTACTTATAGGACTGTGAGTGAAATTAGTAATTATTATTTTAAGTGAGTTGTTTTGTTTTTAGAGTAGTTTGTTATGCAGCAAGAACTTACTGATATACCCTGCTTCCTTCTTTCAGAGTATTTATCACTACGTTATATTGCTTATTTTCTCCTTTTTCCATCACCCCTTTGAATGTGAGCTGTATTAGGATATGCTCCTGTCTGTTTTGTTCCTATGTTCTTAGAATTTACAATAGAGACTGAGCATAGTAACTTCTCAACCAGTCTTGTTTAGTGAGTGAATGAACACACTTATAAATGCTAATGTGTTGCTGTATGTTGGGAAGGGGTGGATCTGACATCAAGGTGACAGAGGGGGAGCAGGGTATTGAATTAGGTTTAGATTCAAACCTGGCTCTACCACTCACTATCTGAATGAACTTCCACAGAGCCCTTCACTTCTTCAAGTGTCAATTTCATTATCTTTTGGGTGTGAGTATAGGTTTTCTACTTTCCATGATTGTTATGAAGATTACATACATGTGAAGATTATATAACAAGTTGTGAGATAAGGCTAATGTTGCTTGCTGTTTCTAATTTGACCCAGAGAAGAGGGCTTTTTATTCTTCTTCTCTTTGGGTCAGTGGGTGAAGAAATGCCCTAACATAAACATTTAAATTTGTGGAACAGTATTCTTGAGGGTCTGAATTACAGATAGGAAGGAAAGGGGGGAGACTGAGACTTTTAAAATTGGTCACACTTAGATTTTAATCCAAGTTGCCACTCTTATGTGAATTTAGGAAACTTGGTGAGTTGCTCAGAGACTCCTGCCATCAATCCTAACCTCCTAACCCTACAATCCTGTTGTAGAACTCAATTTAGGAAGTCTGCTTGATATTTTTATGGCACAGTTACTCCAAATCTGGTTAATAAGAAAACTGGGTTATTTTTAACATCATGAGCAAGATGAATCCCATGATGGGGTCTTTCTTTTTTAAGCATAGTTTATTTTATTTATCTCTCTATATTATATATATAATTTTTGACTAACAACAATTGTAGGCATTTGTGGAGTGGGATGTGATGCTTAAATATATGAATGAATTTTATATATATTTACATATATATTTATATTTTATATGTTTTATATATATATACACACAAAGATCAAATCTAACTAGTTAAATACCTTACCTTTTCTGATTTGTGTGTGTGTGTGTGTGTGTGTGTGTGTGTGTGTTGAGCAGTTGAAATTTACTCACTAATTTTGAAATGTAGAGGTATTATCAAC